>NC_060149.1:526872099-527585127 GCF_021461385.2 Schistocerca piceifrons | reverse complement strand
CAGATTGTAAGGATAGAAGAGTATTTTCGTACTGTGAAGAAAAGATACTAAATATACACAGTCAATCAAGTGTGCACCTATCTTTCTTTAGAACGTAATTTTTTTATAAATTTTATAACTAGAGTAGTTTGTTAGTTTTTTCCTTTTTCATTCCATCTGTACTGTATTACAAAGACAGAGATGGAAGTTACTGATGATAAGGCAGTACAGTGTTTGATATAAGAGGAACATGAAGTATACTGATGATGAGGGAATACAGTATTTGGCATAAACATCTAGTGAAGTGTCGAAACAGAGAAAGAGAGAGAGAAACGAAATTCAACGTAAACATTCCTTAATTATGTACAATGCAGAGAGATGACATTTGCTGATGATGCATAAAATTATTTCGTCTATACCTTTTTAGTGGACTATAAAACAGATGCTATTGAGAAATTTATTGAAGAGGTAGAATTATAAGTGCTTATTTATTTTTTGTTAGTAAAACAGACGTGAGTATGTAGTAATGAGTGTGTGTGTGTGTGTGTGTGTGTGTGTGTGTGTGTGTGTGTGTGTGCGTGTTTGTGTAATTGTACTCTAATTGTCAGTCAACAATTTTCGCAACTATGATTGTTTACTCCATATCTTAGAATCTGGGAATTTGGCACCATTTTTACTAAATTGACTGCTTCATTGTAATACTACGGTGAGATTTGCTGTACAGAAGGGGCAGGGGGAGGCGGAGGAGAGGAGAGGAGAGGACATAGAGAGGGGGAAATGGAGTGGCTTGTGAAATGATGTACTGACGTCAGTGGTACTGGTAGGTTCAATACAACTTTTAAGTGCAAAGTGACCGATATTTTGCGGTGTGCCATCATAACGCCTGCAACTACGTAACTCACTGATTTGGAAAAATGTCCTCACCACGTCGTGAAGCCAAGACGCCTAGACACGAACCCAGGTTTGAGGGGTGTGCTGGAGCGGCTGTAGTATTCATACCGTTCTGTGATGTTAAGGAAGTTATGTTGCAGCACCGCAGTCTAAATTGTACTGATTACTACGCGGACGGTTTGTGCTCGGTGTTTCTCGTCAATAAAATATTACAAACACGAATGGTACGAGGGCTGTCAAGAAAGTAAGTTACGATTGATCGCGAAGTGAAAATCACAGTGAAAATCAGAAATGTTTCATTTGTAACAGTTAGCTACACCTTTCAGCTACTTCTCTACGTAGTCGCCGTTCTGACTCAGACATTCGTCGTAGCGTTGTACCAACTTTCCAATACCTTCATCATAGAAGGCAGCCGACAGTGCTTTCCGCCAATTCTCTACGCTGGCCTAAAGCTCGTTGTTTGTGCCAGAATGTTGTATTCATAGCCAGCGGTTCGTTTGAGCAGAGATGAAACTCAGTGGGAGACAATTACGGGCTGTATCGTGGGTAACCAAACATTTCCAATTGAAACGATACAGGAACATATTCATTGCCCCTGCAGGATGAGGCTGAGAATTGTCTTGAAGAAGAAACCGCACGACAGTTATGTAATGTTGGTTGGATAGCTTCAGGGGAAAATTCTCACCAGGCCCTCGTACTTGGCGGGAGAGACTATTTTCTATAACATCTTTACGCGCTCACTAAGAGCTCAGGAATGAAAAGAGCGACATAATTCTACCTAGAGTCATACTAGAGACACTGCCCAACACATCTCTGCAAAGCTTTATCGGAATTTCATAGTCGTTTCCATTTCACGACCAATCGTAACTTACTTTCTGGACAGCCCTCGTATATCTTAGCGGAATTCAGCGTTTAATACTAGACGACTATACAGAACTAATGAGTGTGGAATTTATGGTCAATGGGAAATCATAGTTTTAACAAGCTGCGACGTCACATGGCCCCTCTGGGCTACCTTTTAAAATGCATAGGGAAAAATATTACAACGACCGAGTTCCAGTTCGCAAAAAGGAAAAATCGCAAACAGTACCAGGTAGTGAAGCCAGATCCTCCGCGGGGACATCAGATCTACTGAACGCTCAGATACTTCTTTTCCATGTTATAAAATTTGAAATAGATCTTTCATACGTAAGTAATGCAAAATTTAATAATTTAGAAACGCCTGTTTTTCGAAACACTATTTGTATAAATTTTGTAGAAGATCTATTAAAATTCACAATATTTCAGACAATATTAGTGAAATATTCATTTTCAAACTAAAAACAAAATGAGTAAATACCTATAGTTTACAGTAACAAACAAGATAAATTGAACCATCACATAGAAAATGTTGTTAGGGAGGTTAACCAAAGAGTGCGATTTATTGGCGGAACCCTTACAAGCTACAACAAATCTACTAAAAAGACTGCATACACTACATATGAACGTACTCTCTTTTCTTACTGTAGCGCAGTGTGGGATCCTCCCAGATAGGACCGACAGACAACATCAAAAAAGTTGAAAGAAAGGCAGCTCGTTTCGTATTATCGCGAAATAGGGGAGAGAGTGTCACGGATGTGATTAGCGAATTGCTGTGGCAATCATTACTGCAAAGATGGTTTTCGTCGCAGCGAGATCTTTTTACGAAATTTCAGTCGCCAACTTTCTCCTCCGAATGCCAAGTATTGTGTTGTACTCCCACCTGAAGAAGAAGAAATGATCATCGTAATAAAATAATAGAAATCAGAGTTTGCACAGAAAGATTTACGCCGGGGTGACACAAATCATTGTATAGCACCTAATATCATGCCAGGCCTCCTTTCGCCCGGTGTGGTTCTGCAACTGGATGTGGCATGGACTCAGCAAGTGGCTGGAAATTGCCCGGAGAAATATTGAGCCATGATGCCATTATATCCGTTCATAATTGCGGAAGTGTTGCCTGTGTCCACGAACTGACGTCTCGATTATGTACCATAAATGTTCTACGGGGTTCACGTCGGCCGATCTGTGTGGTCAAAACACTCACTCGAACTCTACATGATGTTCTTGAAACCAATCGCGAACACCTGTAGTCCGGTGACAGGGTGCATTGTCATCCATAAGACTTCCATCGTTGTTTGTGAAGACTACGTTCATGAATAGCTGCACATGGTTTCGAAATAGCCAACCACGCAGAGAACCCAGTCCATCCCATGTAAACACAGCCCACACGATTATGGGGCCACCACCAGCTGACACAGTGCCTTGCTGAGAGCTTGAGTCCATGGCTTCGTGGGGTCTACGCCGTACTCGAACGCTATCATCAACTTTTACCAACTGAAATCGGGACTCATCTGACCAGGTCACGATTTTCCATTCGTCTAGGGTCCAACCGCAGTGTCCTAATGGATACATTCGTCGTACGTCCCACGTCGATTACTGTGGTTATTTCACGCAGGGCTACTTGTCTGTTAGCAATGACAACTCTACGTGAGCGCCGCTTGTCTACGTCGTAAAGTGAAGGCTGACGGCCACTGCGTTGTCCATGGTGAGAGGTAATGCCTAACATTGGGCATTCTCAGACCACTCTTGACAGTGGGGCTCGTGCAATATTGAGTTTCATTATGATTTTCGAAATGGAATTTCCTATGCGTCTAGCTCCAGCTACCACTGTTCGTTTATAGTCTGTTAATTCCCGTCATACGGGCATAACCACGTCAGAAACCTTTTCACATGAATCACTGAGTACAAATGGCAGATCAGCCAATGCACTGCCCTTTTTTATCTTGTGTACACGATACTACCGCCATCTGTATATGTGCATATCGCTATCCCATGAGTTTAGTCACCTCAGTGTAGATGTACATTTCTCCCACGTGCTATTCGAGAGTGGAACAGCAGATAACAGAGTGTAGGAATTTCTACGAACCCTGTGCCAAAAGCTTCTGTATGAAGTGGAAAGTAATCCTGCAGATGCAGGGAAGGATTTGGGATGATTGCTGGAGTGTGGGAGGTGTGAGTAACAGGTAAGAGCTGGACCATCTGGAAATGTTCCGCTGATAAGAGATTGATTACACAGATAACTTAAGATTGAACTTAACTCGCATGACCACTCTTTGATTAACTTTGTTGATATGTCATCATACCCACTGGAACACTTAGATTTTAAGGATTATATGATGGATGCTACTTCTTTGGGAGATGTGAGTGTCATTTCCATTTTACTGAAGTTATTTTTAAAGACTGGTCTCAGGTACTCCATTGCACTGTTCACCGAACCTGATAACCCCAAGCTGTCAATAACAGAAAAGAAGTAGTTGTTTAAGAGGTTTGCAACACTAACTAAGTGCAATGGAGTATCTGAGACCAGTCTTTAAAAATAACATCTGTAAAATGGAAATGATACTCACGTCTCCCAAAGAAGTAGCATCCAACATAACATCCTTTAAATCTAAGTAATCCAGTGGGTATGATAACGTATGAACAAAGTTAATCAAAGAGTGCTAATGCTAGTTCAGTTCTATCTCAAGTTATTTGTGTAATCAATCTCTTATCAGTGGAACATTTCCAGACTGGCTAAAATATGCTAAAGTTAAGCCTCTTTACAACAAAGGGGATAAAGAGATACCATCAAACTATCGACCAATTTCACTTTTGCCGGCTTTCTCAAAATTATTTGAAAAGGTTGTGTTCAAGCGTCTCCTTAAGCATCTGACTATAAATAATATATTGTCCAAGTCACAGTTTGGATTTCTGAAGGGTTCTGATATAGAGAAAGCTATTTACTCTTACAGTGAGCCGGCCAGTGTGGCCACGCGGTTAAAGGCGCTTCAGTCTGGAACCGAGCGACCGCTACGGTCGCAGGTTCGAATCCTGCCTCGGGCATGGATGTGTGTGATGTCCTTAGGTTAGTTAGGTTTAAGTAGTTCTAAGTTCTAGGGGACTGATGACCTCAGATGTTAAGTCCCATAGTGCTCAGAGCCATTTGAACCATCTTACAGTGAGAATGTACTTAATTCATTAGATAATAAATTACAGGCTACTGGGATTTTCTGTGACCTGTCAAAAGCCTTTGACTGTGTGAACCACAGCATTCTCCTAAGTAAATTAGAGTATTATGGTGTCAGCGGCAATGCTGCGTAATGGTTTGAGCCTTATCTATCTAACAGGAAACGAAGGGTGTCGTTGCGAAATACCTGTGCAGTAAGCAGTCATTCCTTATCTGACTGGGAATTAATTACATGTGGTGTTCCTCAAGGTTCCATTTTGCGTCCATTGCTTTTTCTTGTGTATATTAATGACCTCTCATATGTTACATTGCCAGATATTAAGTTTGTTTTGTTTGCAGATGATACAAACATTGCAATAAGTAGCAAGGCAAGTACAGATTTAGAAATAGCTGCTAATCAAATTTTCACCGACATTAATAAGTGGTTTAAAGCTAATTCTTTGTCATAAAACTTTGAGAAGACCCACTATATGCAGTTCAGAACCTGTAAGAGATTTCCTTTCAGCATGAGTATAACGTATGAGGACATACAGATCGAAAAGGTTGACAGTTTTAAATTTCTGGGATTACAACTCGATAATAAAGTCAATTGGGAAGGGTATACCACAGAATTGCTTAAGCGCCCAAACAAGTCTGTATTTTCCATGAGAATGATGTCAGATGTAGGAGATATAAATATAAAAAAACTTGCATACTTTGCTTACTTTCATTATATTATGTCGTATGGGATCATATTCTGGGGCAACTCATCAAATCGAGCAAAAGTTTTTAGGGTGAAAAAGCGTGTGACAAGAATCATTTGTGGTGTAAATTCGAGAATATCTTGTAGGAACCTGTTCAAGGAACTTTGTATTATAACCACTGCTTCTCAGTATTTTTATTCATTAAGGAAATTTGTTGCAAGTAATACATCTCTATTTCCAACCAATAGCTCAGTACACAGTATCAATACTAGGAATAAGAAGAATCTACATAAAGGCCTAAAGTCACTTACCTTATTCCAAAAAGGGATCCAATATTCAGGAACACACATTTTTAATAAATTGAAAGCAACCATTAAACACTTGGTTTCAGATAAAGCACGGTTTAAACAGAGTTTGAAAGTCTTTTTGATAGGTAACTCCTTCTACTCCATAGATGAATATCTTAACAGAGACTGTTAAGTCAGCTTAAATAAAAATATCTGTTAGATTTCAATTTTGACAACACTTGGTCACAACAATCAAGAATAGGTATTTTGCGTATGATAAATTTATTAATAGTGCGTAACAGTGTTTCATTCTGACAGTGTGTTGATTGTGTAAATATTAGCTGTCCCAGTTTACTGCATTGTATTAACTTATTTTCAAATATCTCCTGACAAATGATCAGAGTAGTAAGTATTATATTCAAATATTTTATGTTTCTATGTCATACTTTCTGACATGTTCCACATCCCACGAGAATCATATCAATTTTTGGGTCTATGGAACAAAAACTGAATCTAACCTAACGTAATCTAGTAGCGGTTATACTGTTGGGCTATGGTAAAAGGAGATCGGACAGGCCATTGTAGCCTTGATGAAAGAAGATAGCGGACCGGAGGGGCGAGGAAGGTAGTTGCTATGGTGGGCGGTCATCAACATGAAGTTCTGCGTCAGGAAACAGGAACCTGCTACAGTTTCCGCAGGATAGGACGCTGAATGTGTGAAGTGAGGGAGCTGTCGTGGCAGCGGCCCATGTGGAGTAAAGGTTTCTGGGAGAGTGAGCTTTAAGTCTCTGAGTTTACAGGAATTACGAACCTATTCTACGAATTTAAAGAGCTCTAAGAATTTAACCAGCTGGTAAATAAGATACTTAGTGTACTATGTTCTCTGTTCACCCCTTATACGGAAGCTAAAACGAAAAGAGCATGAATCGTCGTTAGCTGAGCACTGGAAGTATACTAATAGTGAAAACCAGAAAGTCTAAGAAACAAAAGATGTTTGTTGCTAGCATAGCGATATGAAGTTAGACTAAACACCTGATACGGCACGTAGCAAAGGACGATGCCGTACACGGACGGACAAGCCAGTCCGTCTCTTGCGGCTAAGTGGGGCGACTTACCTGCTGCAAACTTGCAGTATCCCTGCGTTGCCGCTGCTTCCTACGCTGTACACATACCTAAAGTCACCTGGGCCTTTCTGATGCTATATGTTTTTCAGTAGACAACCGCAAAACCTGCGATAGCGGCCTGGCCATACAGAACACGCCCTTCCGGTACAGCATGCGGCGTTGAGCAGCCACGGTCAGACCTCATCGTTGAAATGCCCCAGCCGTCCTCTCACGGGACGTGAAAACGCATGTGGATGAGGAGCTGGGGACGTCACAGTGTGGAATTCCACGTTGCACTACACTGCGGAGCTTGAAATAAAAACTCTGGCATGTCAGATTTTTGTCTTGTGGAGTGGAACGCGGCCAGTGAGATGCAACAGAGTTTTACGTTAAAAGCAGAACATAGGAGCCGCGATATTGTACGGCGTTAAACATCGTATATGGTGGATTTTTTTTATTATAGAGTACTTGGTATGAATATAAGCTGTTTCAAAGTATTATCAACTTGAGGATCTCTCGAAAACGCCTCGTTTTAGCTATGATGCTATACAGTCTATCGGAAGTTAATGGCTTCCCATAGTTGATGTTTCCAGTGTTATAACTTTTGTGCTACAAAAATATACTGTTTCAGTGCTACGGCACAACTATGATCTATCAAAAGCGCATCTTTTTCGTACAGTTTATATATTAAACATGAAATAATGACATATGCGGAGACTCAGTTGCTATGTCACAGTCACTGTGGCTTTCGCAGCCGTGCAGTGCAGATGTACTGTGTGTTTCCGCTTGCGGAGCGCAAGCGCTCACTTTTGTTTACTTTCTGCTTACGTGTACTAAATCCATGGTCAACCGATGTCGAAAATCCGCACTACGATTCACCTTTTGTAAAGATTACACCTAACCAAAGGCTTTGTGTAAGTGTGGTGTTATGCCTCTTATGTATACAGTGGTCAAAATAAGTGTTGCATAATGCCAAACCTGTAATATTGAACGTGGTGTTAGAAAAATAGGTTATTTTATCAATACACTTGTTTGTTTGTAATATAATTCTATCTGAAATATTCCATGTTTCTGTCGTGAGAGAGCAGTATGTACAGCCTATGGCAACCGTGTCATCCTTAAAAATTGCAGTACTTGTGCTGTGTGTCATTACGAGAGTTTTGCTGCCTTAGGATGGTTCGGACAACAATTACGTACGACCGGAGGCTCTGTGTAGTCTCTCTAATGAAGCAGGGAATGAGACAGGTGAACGTCGCATCGAATGTCGCTGTAGGAAAAACTGATGTCTGTAGAATGTGGAACAAGTTCCTGGCGACAGGATCAGTTGAGGATCGTCAGAGAAGTGTTCATGGAAGCAAAGTAACGAGTGTGCAGAACTGAAATTAGCATATAACAGTAAGTAGAAGCCCCCAACACAATGCTACACGTTTATGGCGGCAGTTCCAAGCAGTTACAGGAGCGCAGGTGTCAACACAAACGATACGAAATGGGCTCCAAGGGCAGAAATTACGTGCGTGCCAGAAGACCTCTCAAGGCTCCTCCTCTAAATAGGGTTCGGAGAGGAACTCGTGTCACTTGGGCACGAAATCAGTCTTTGTGCACTAGGTAGGCAGCAGTGGGACACCACACCCTTTTCTTATTAGACCAGTATCAGTCTCCACTCTCAGGATACTGATATTCGTATGTGGAGGCAACGACGGCAATGTTTACAGTATAAATCTATCGCAGACCACCACCGTTATGAAGCCGGTTCAGTCACGTTTTGGGGTGGAACATGTATGGTGGTAGGATGGCTCTGAGCACAATGGGACTTAACAGCTATGGTCATCAGTCCCCTAGAACTTAAACTACTTAAACCTAACTAACCCAAGGACATCACACAACACCCAGTCATCATGAGGCAGAGAAAATCCCTGACCCCGCCGGGAATCGAACCCGGGAACCCGGGCGCGGGAAGCGAGAACGCTACCGCACGACCACGAACTGCGGACATGGTGGTAGGAAACCCATTATGCCATCACGTGGAAGGACGACTGGTGTGAAGTGTCGGGATGACGTCCTTGCATGCATTGTGGCTCCATTAGTTGAACATACTGGAGCGGGGTTCCCGCTGATAGACGACGGTGAACACCCCTATCATCACAATCTTGTCAACACCTTCCCAGTGGAACATAGAATCATCAGATGGAAGCACCATCATGTCCTCCAGATTCCAACTGTATTGAGAATGCATGAGTCATGATAAAAAGTATGGTTTGCAATCGTCCAGTCCCACTAGAGACCCGATAGAGCATCATAGAGGATATTGTGAAGGAGTGGGACATTATCCCACAGGCTTATGTGGACAATTTGGTAAGGTGTATGCCTAACCGCATTCTAAAGAGTCTCTAATTACGGGAAGAGCCAATTGGTTCATAAACAATGTGTTGTGCAAGATGACAGTGAAAAGAGACTGTTGTTTGCAGTGGAATATTTTCTAAGGTTTTTCTTGTGTTTATCAAGTGGAAATGAGTTTATCCTCCTTATTTTTGTTTTCCAATAACTGTACCTGACAGAACAAAATCAGTTTTCTTTCCTGTTCTGTCCAGTACTGACAATAAATAACTGTTAAACATTTAGATTGACTACGGTAACTAGTGCTTATATAGTCAATTTCGATTACTCCCTCTGTACAAATGCAGATATCCTATATTCCCATTTCCGTCACTGTTTTTTCCATATTTTTCCTACATAATTTACATAGTTTTCCATTTATTCCATGTTTTTCTCACTATTTTACATGTTTTTGCACATTTTCCTTACTTTTATGCGTACAAAAACTATTTATGCACTTATTGCTTGCCCTGGCAGATTTCTTTAGCATTCAACAGCGATCTGGATCCCTTCACGAAGCCAGAGAGGATCTACAGAGTTGGTTAACTCGGTAATTTAGAAAGGATTAAACCCCAGGAAGATGGCTTGCGAAACGATTTTCACATAGTTTACAGAAAGAAAGCTCTTTAAATGTAATTATTTCGCATGTTTAAAGAAACTCAGTAATGAACCTATAGAGTGATTGTCGGTAAATCTAGATTGTACCTCTAATTACCCGGCTTTTTACGTTACAAGTTATATATAGCAGGAAGTAATACGTCGTCTCACCTCTACAAACGTTTCGCTTCTGGCTAGAGTTGAGGCTAGCGCTGTCTTGCGCAGTTTCATTACAACTAACAAACACTTATTCCATCATTATTCACACTAACGGGAACCACTCTTTCGCCGTCTATGTCCTGCATGCATATGATACTTATAACAACACCGTGAAGCATCGTTATCCTGGAATGGTTATACTTTATACCGCGAATCGAGTCTTAGTGATTTTTCCCATAGTTTAATTGCATCGTCCTACATGATGGACAAAACTGACATTAATGACCTGGATTGAGAGAAAATATGTTTCCCCTCAAACATCGTCAATACACCCCCGATCTCTTTCCACGCGAGACCCATGTTTTTCGTGGCCGTCAGTTTGCGTCGGATGAAGAGGTGCGTGCTGGATATAGTCATGATTCTGTAGACAACCAAAAGCATTTTCCATGACAGAACTGACGGTGTTGTCTCACAGTCTTATAATTATATTAACAGTTACGGCGATTACTTTTGCAATACTAAACAGTTTACTTACTTTTTTCCATTTGTCTCTTTTTAATTCGATTACTCCTTACGACAATGTCGTTTACGTGTGGTGCAGCCCCCTGCTATTAAAAAACGATCCATTAGAAAACCACAGTCTTCAACGGCGTGAACATACCATAGTGAGTTTGACCTTACTTAAGGTAATAATGATGCACAACGGTAAATGTTAAATACAAAACTTTAAACTACGGGACACCGACAGGAAGCAGCTGGTAGTTACAAAAAATGGTTCAAATGGCTCTGAGCACTATGGGACTTAACATCGATGGTCATCAGTCCCCTAGAACTTAGAACTACTTAAACCTAACCAACCTAAGGACATCACACAACACCCAGTCATCACGAGGCAGAGAAAATCCCTGACCCCGCCGGGAATAGCTGGTAGTTACAGATAGCTTTACTGCCTCAAATAGGATAACATGCGGTATCAACAAAAAGTACGTGCACCAAATTTACATACACAACCGGCCCCCTCGCACTCACTAATTTACAAAGCTATTTATAATTAGCATATCCCCACAACGTTTTCGAAAACTATTGCTTTAACCTAACAAACGGTAGTTAAAAAGTAAAACAGTAGATTAGTGTCGACAGAGAATAGAATATAATTACTGTACTCTAATACAACGTTACGATAGCGGTAAAGAAGCAGTAGTTTCATTTCGGACCTAACATTCTGGTAAATATACGTAACACTATACTACAGAAAGTTCTGATTAACTACACACGAGAAACTGGAAAAAATATCGGCTATGTGTAAATGTTAGACAGCCACATAAACATCTTTATGTGATAGTAAGCTATACATTTTTTCCCCTGATTATTTCATAAATGAAATACCATAACCTGAAAACTGTATGTATTATCATGCAAAATTTTATTATATGTTACTTGACAGAAAATTAGTGAACTCATTAACGATGGTGAAACTTCACTGAAACACGTTTGGGTGTTAAACAGGAAAAATTTGTATTAGCTCAAGGCAGAACTGTATTTACGTAATTATGTGATATTTATACCATTGTATATACGCGCTTTGATGAAATTGCTAACAAGCAGAAAGAACTCTGATTTAATTCCCTGTGTTCGAATCTTTCAACGGTAATATTGGGTTCGTGCATAATTTCGTAACGTTTTCCCATAAAAAAACAAACATGTACACTAACAGAGACTTTAATCATCAGTAATATAGTCTCGTTAATTATTTACGAGAGTCTGCCATCGATGGGTACCTTTTCGATTTCACGACTGTAGAAATCACGTGGTTTTGAGGCGAAGAACTCGTAGAGCCATATTCGGAGTGCATTTTCATCCAGAAAGGAAATTCCTTGAAGGTTGTTCGATAGCGAGCGGATATGGTGACAGTTTGAGGGCGCAAGGCGAGGTGAATAAAGCGCGTGCGGAATGACTTCCCAAACCAACTCTTGGACTGCGTCTTCAAGACGTCTCTGTTGTTGATAATACATGTCAGCAGTGATGGTTATACCTCGTGGAAGCAATTCGAGGTATACCACACCGTCACTATACCACCAGATGCCATTCTCTTTTGTGGATGTGCGCTGGTCTTTGAACGGGGAATTGTTGCATTGTTTGGGTTCAGCCATTCCTTTCTTTTCCTTACGTTAGCATTAAGACACCATTTATCGTCACCAGTAACGATACAGGACAGGAATGGTCGCTGTTTTTCACGAACGAATTGATGACGAGCAAGCAGAGATACCCATATGGCCGCCCGCTGATTTTTATGATATTGGTTTAGAGCGTGCAGGACTTGTACATACGGTTTTTCAATCTTCCTCATTGCATTCAAATGCCTCATGATGATTGAATGATCACAGTTCATCACATTTTCCAGTTCTTGAGTACAATGACGTGGATCATTGTGAATTAATACGTTTAAACGATCTTCAATAAACCGCGAAGGTCTTCCTGAACGCGGAGAATAACTAATGTCAAAACGATCGTCCTTTAAATGAGAAAACCATTTTCTTTGCGTGCTCTGTCCAATGGCATTATCCCCATATAAGGCGCAAATATAATATTTGTGCCGGCCGGGGTGGCCGAGCGGTTCTAGGCGCTAAGTTTGAACCGCGCGACCACTACGGTAGCAGATTCGAATCCTGCTTCGGGCATGGATGTGTGTGATGTCCTTAGGTTAGTCAGGTTTAAGTAGCTCTAAGTTCTAGGGGACTGATGACCTTAGAAGTTAAGTCCCATAGTGCTCAGGGACATTTGAACCATTTATAATATTTGTGGCTGCCTCCACTGCTGTCATCCCTCTGTTGAATTCAAGCAGAAGTATATGTCTAAAATGTTCAGATTTCTCCTCTTGGCACTCCATATTCTAGCGTCCACGGCTCCACTCACTATTTCCAAATGACAATACTTAAACTCAAATAGCAACAGTGAACTACAAAAAAAAAGACTATCGATAAATAATCCCATAGCAATAGGAATACCAATACACAAAACAAGAAGGAAATCTACCTTTTAACGTCGACTCTGAACCACAGTGAACTACAAAAAAAAAAAAAATGACAATCGATAAATAATCCCTTAGCAATAGAAATACCAATACACAAAACAAGAAGGGAATCTACCTTTTTACGTAGACTCTGAACCTCGTGTCACTTCTGGCGACTCCTCACATCGTTGACAGGCGAAGGCTAGATTAAAGGCAGATTGAAAAGTTCCATGGTCCGACCGCGAGACTATTCTGCGATCTCGGTTTCCAGGCACGCGCTTTCCAGGTAGACCATCAAGCCCTCCTCTTTCATCGATTATTTGGTACAGACATTCAAACTATCAACGAGTTTTTCAAGTAGCTCTCATGCGTTATAAAACTATTGTACTGTGACAAGACTGTTGCCGACAACTGCATTACCAATGCACAAAAAGAACTTATTTGCCTGCACTAATATCCTGATACACGTTTTGCGCTGCTGGGACTCTGCACATGAAGAGGCAGTGTAGATCCAACCTTGTCCTAAAAGTTTAAATACAGTTTCCAGTAGCACGAAACAGGCTACTGAGAGCTGATTGGCCGCAGACATACCACGTACTTAAAGCGCTGCCCGACACAAAGCGGCCTGCTTGGCCGCTCACGCTGCAGTCGATGGCTGGCGCCTACAACAGCAAGCGACGCCACACAGACAAGGCCTGTTGTCGCAGAGTCAGCTGTCACCCTTTGGAACCGGCGAAACCTCGTTAGCAGCTTGCATGTGTAGCGCGGTAAGACAAACCTGCCTCTCGCCGCTGCTGACATGGTAGTCAAATGTGCTAACAGGTGCACAGAGTAGCTGCGGCCTAAGGCGAGTATACAGTATATTCTCAGACAACACGGCGCCGGCCACTGCAGCAAGCTGGTTGTAGCAGAGCCAAAGCTGCACTCTGTGTGACACGATACAAGGCCGTAAGCCGTTCTCACACGGGACGAGTCAGCTAATGTTGACTTGGACGCGGACGGGACATCCGAACTCAAGAAAGACAGTGCCATTAGAACACGGGACGAGCTGGTGTACGTGATTTACGCTCTCAGCGCTCCCCAGCGGTTGTCGTCGACGTTATTTCGCTCGCAAACCGCACAGTTTATTTACGAAAATGGCTGCATTAACTCGTTAGCGATTGTCGTAGAAGAGCGGAGAAAATCGCGGAGAAGATTTTGGAGTCGTCGACGGCTTGAATAGTGAACTGTTGGTAGACAAACACTGCATAACGCTGTACAACAGTCTGAGATGCATACTAGTAGAAGTTATTCGTTAACTGAATTGAACTTAAATTCTATTTTCGGTTTGAAATTGAATATTGTTAGGATATAGTGTCTAATGCCAGTCTGCGCATGCTTAATATCCATATCCTCGACGTTGCATAGGCTACTAAGACTCTGAATGAACTTCATCACATAGAGCTTATGATCGAGATTCATTTCGTAATTTCATTCGAATGGAAGAGGAGATTTTTTTGAAGCTGTTCGCCATCGTTGAAACCTATATTTACTGGCAAGATACAAACATGAGCCAGTCCATAAATTCAATTACAGAAAGTTTCGTAACAGCAAAAACTTCCAGTGTGTATCTTGAGTTTACTTTCAGACACATATTAGCAGTCATGTTAAGATTACTAACATCTGGGGATACATTCCAGTCGGTGGACTTTGCAACAAGAACTGCAGCAAATACATTATCTGTAATAAGTAACATCGACTTCTGAGATGATATTTCCATTATATGAATAAAGATTGTTCTTCTACTAAATGAATAACACAGGTCCATAATCTGTAGAAAAAGAAAGGTGAAAATAATTAAGGAGATGGATGCAAATCCGCTACATTTCACTCCACAACTCAGAACTCACCACGCTCCCATCTGCCCTTACAGCTTCATTTCCCCACTACTCCTGGGTTTCCATGAAACTTTCTTTTTTGGTTTTATTAAAAAGGAAGTAGAGCGGTCAGCTTCAGGTCACTGGACACAGGTGGGCAGCGGTCGAAACACGAGGCCTTGAACCGCCCCCTCTGGTTCCTTTTATTTATTTCTTAACAGGAATGCAGGTTAAACAAAACATCTTTACTCGTGCGATTGTGTCCTAGGGGTGCAAAAAGTATCTAAACAGCAAAACCAAAATTAAAGCATAAATGGAAACGTAAAGGCCGCCCTTTCCGTAGAACCAACATTATTAGATACTAAACCTGAGTCCACTAGAGAAAAGACGTATACGAATCCTTCTATCGCTTTATTTTTTATTTTTATCTTAACAAGGTGCACAAAATCCTTTATTAACAAGGAGTGGGGGTAACAAACAAGGGTGCATCCGTAAACAAGGAAAACTGAAAGTAAGCTAAGAGGTGTGCACTGCAGACAAAGAGGGAAGAGAGGACGGGGAAGTGGTAAGACTTGCGGGCATCTACCAGGTTGACGGAAGGGACGTAGGGACAGAGTGGGCAGGGGCAACATGCGAGATCTGCCGTCACCAACAGGCAGGAGAGCACGAAAGAAGGATGGAAGCAAAGGAGGGATAGGGGGGGGGTTGGGGTGGAGGCAAAGAGTGGAATTGGGGAATGCACAGCTTGGCCTGGTATAGTCCATAAAAAAAATGGGCACGTGTCCATGGTCTATCCCTCTGGGTGGTACGACATAGAACACTGTAGATCGGGGATTCTCAGAAATCTGTGGTGTGTGTGTGTGTGTGTAGGGGGGGTGGCAGGAGGAGGTAGGAATGCGGAGCATGTGTGGCACCACCCAGCTGAGTAGGTGTGACGTTAAGATCCTGTGGGGGTAATTGGCGAAGAAGGTGCAGTAGCGCAGTCGGTCCTCGATCTCATTGCGGGCAGCTTGTAAGTACTATCATATGTCAAGGCAAGTACAGGGTTATTACAAATGATTGAAGCGATTTCACAGCTCTACAATAACTTTATTATTTGAGATATTTTCACAATGCTTTGCACACACATACAAAAACTCAAAAAGTTTTTTTAGGCATTCACAAATGTTCGATATGTGCCCCTTTAGTGATTCGGCAGACATCAAACCGATAATCAAGTTCCACCCACACTCGGCGCAGCATGTCCCCATCAATGAGTTCGAAAGCACTGTTGATGCGAGCTCGCAGTTCTGGCACGTTTCTTGGTAGAGGAAGTTTAAACACTGAATCTTTCACATCACTATGCGCGAAACTTGCCCGCACGCGTTCAACCGTTTCTTCGCTCACTGCAGGCCGACCCGTTGATTTCCCCTTACAGAGGCATCCAGAAGCTTTAAACTGCGCATACCATCGCCGAATGGAGTTAGCAGTTGGTGGATCTTTGTTGAACTTCGTCCTGAAGTGTCGTTGCACTGTTATGACTGACTGATGTGAGTGCATTTCAAGCACGACATACGCTTTCTCGGCTCCTGTCGCCATTTTGTCTCACTCCGCTCTCGAGCGCTCTGGCGGCAGAAACCTGAAGCGCGGCTTCAGCCGAACAAAACTTTATGAGTTTTTCTACTTATCTGTAGTGTGTCGTGACCATATGTCAATGAATGGAGCTACAGTGAATTTATGAAATCGCTTCAATCATTTGTAATAGCCCTGTATATAGCTAAGTGATCTACCATCCCTTGTCCAATACAACAGCTTGATTTTTATTGGCAGGGAAATAAATGTCCTGAGGATAGAAAAAAAGTCTACCAGTCGACTGAGTCTAGCGGAACATGGAGAAAACGAACTATAGACTCAGTTTCCAAACGTCACCGGTGGCAGCACAAGCCAGGTGGTGGGCATCGTCATTCACGAGGAGTCAAACTGTACAAAGCGGAGTGTCCTACAATCCGATTGTGTGAAGACGTTGATTTGTGGCGAATTTTACACATGCAACATACTACCGTATTTCCAGGACCTTGAAGGGAAAGAAAGGCTGATGGACATGACGCCAGATGGTGGGCCACTGCGTCGATGGATGTTTGAGTTCAACGTTGTTGCGGGATATGTAACTCAGTACTGGAATGTAGAAATTTCTGGTTCGAGGAAGGTGCGTGCTCAGTGAGTGAGTGTGAGCATAACTTACACTATGTGATCAAAAGTAACTGGACACCTGGCTGAAAATAACTTACAAGTTCGTGGCGCCCTCCATCGGTAACGGTGGATCTCAATATGGTGTTGGCATACCCTTAGCCTTGATGACAGCTTATACACTCGCGGGCATACGTTCAATCCGATGCTTGAATGTTCCCTGGGGAATGACAGCCCATTTTTCGCGGCGTGCTGCACTGAGGAGAGGTATCGATGTCGGTCGGTGAGACCTGGCGCGAAGTCGGCGTTCCAAAACATCCCAAAGGTGTTCTATAGGATTCAGGTTAGGACTCTGTGGAGGCCAGTCCATTACATGGATGTTATTGTCGTGTAACCACTCCGCTACAGACCGTGCATTATGAACAGGTGCCCGATCGTGTTGAAAGATGCAATCGCCATCCCCGAATCGCTCTTCAACAGTGGGAAGCAAGAAGGTGCTTAAAACATCAGTGTAGGCTTGTACGGTGATAGTGCCACGCAAAACAACAAGGGGTGCCGGTCCCCTCCATTAAAAACACGACCACACCATAACACCACCGCCTCCGAATTTTACTGTTTCCCTTAAACCTCAAACAACCAACCAACCAACCAATTTTACTGTTGACACTACACGCGTTAGCAGATGACGTTCACTGGGCATTCGCCATACCCACACCCTGCCATCGGATCGCCACATTGTGGTGCGTGATTCGTCACCCCACACAATGTTTTTCCACTGTTCAATCCTCCAATGTTCTACATCTACATCTACATTCATACTCCGCAAGCCACCCAACGGTGTGTGGCGGAGGGCACTTTACGTGCCACTGTCATTACCTCCCTTTCCTGTTCCAGTCGCGTATGGTTCGCGGGAAGAACGACTGTCTGAAAGCCTCCGTGCGCCCTCTAATCTCTCTAATTTTACATTCGTGATCTCCTCGGGAGGTATAAGTAGGGGGAAGCAATATGTTCGATACCTCATCCAGAAACGCACCCTCTCGAAACCTGGCGAGCAAGCTACACCGCGATGCAGAACGCCTCTCTTGCAGAGTCTGCCACTTGAGTTTATTAAACATCTCCGTAACGCTATCACGGTTACCAAATAACCCTGTGACGAAACGCGCCGCTCTTCTTTAGATCTTCTCTATCTCCTCCGTCAGACCGATCTGGTACGGATCCCACACTGATGAGCAATACTCAAGTATAGGTCGAACGAATGTTTTGTAAGCCACCTCCTTTGTTGATGGACTACATTTTCTAAGGACTCTCCCAATGAATCTCAACCTGGTACCCGCCTTACCAACAATTAATTTTATATGATCATTCCACTTCAAATCGTTCCGCACGCATACTCCCAGATATTTTACAGAAGTAACTGCTACCAGTGTTTGTTCTGCTATCATATAATCATACAATAAAGGATCCTTCTTTCTATGTATTCGCAATACATTACATTTGTCAATGTTAAGGGTCAGTTGCCACTCCCTGCACCAAGTGCCTATCCGCTGCAGAACTTCCTGCATTTCGCTACAATTTTCTAATGCTGCAACTTCTCTGTATACTACAGCATCATCCGCGAAAAGCCGCATGGAACTTCCGACACTATCTACTAAGTCATTTATATATATTGTGAAAAGCAATGGTCACATAACACTCCCCTGTGGCACGCCAGAGGTTACTTTAACGTCTGTAGACGTCTCTCCATTGATAACAACATGCTGTGTTCTGTTTGCTAAAAACTCTTCAATCCAGCCACACAGCTGGTCTGATATTCCGTAGGCTCTTACTTTGTTTATCAGGCGACAATGCGGAACTGTATCGAACGCCTTCCGGAAGTCGAGGAAAATAGCATCTACCTGGGAGCCTGTATCTAATATTTTCTGGGTCTCATGAACAAATAAAGCGAGTTGGGTCTCACACGATCGCTGTTTCCGGAATCCATGTTGATTCCTACATAGTAGATTCTGGGTTTCCAAAAACGACATGATACGCGAGCAAAAAACATGTTCTAAAATTCTACAAGAGATCGACGTCAGAGATATAGGTTTATAGTTTTGCGCATCTGCTCGACGACCCTTCGTGAAGACTGGGACTACCTGTGCTCTT
The DNA here is from genome assembly GCF_021461385.2 of Schistocerca piceifrons. Lineage (NCBI taxonomy): Eukaryota > Metazoa > Arthropoda > Insecta > Orthoptera > Acrididae > Schistocerca > Schistocerca piceifrons. The sequence goes on along the minus strand of NC_060149.1, from coordinate 527,565,851 downwards.
TTCCAATCATTTGGATCTTTCTGTTCCTCTAGAGACTTGCGGTACACGGCTGTTAGAAGGGGGGCAAGTTCTTTCGCGTACTCTGTGTAGAATCGAATTGGTATCCCGTCAGGTCCAGTGGACTTTCCTCTGTTGAGTGATTCCAGCTGCTTTTCTATTCCTTGGACACTTATTTCGATGTCAGCCATTCTTTCGTTTGTGCGAGGATTTAGAGAAGGAACTGCAGTGCGGTCTTCCTCTGTGAAACAGCTTTGGAAAAAGGTGTTTAGTATTTCAGCTTTACGCGTGTCATCCTCTGTTTCAATGCCATCATCATCCCGCAGTGTCTGGATATGCTGTTTCGAGCCACTTACTGATTTAACGTAAGACCAGAACTTCCTAGGATTTTCTGTCAAGTCGGTACATAGAATTTCACTTTCGAATTCAATGAACGCTTCACGCATAGCCCTCCTTACGCTAACTTTGACATCGTTTAGCTTCTGTTTGTCTGAGAGGTTTTGGCTGCGTTTAAACTTGGAGTGGAGCTCTCTTTGCTTTCGCAGTAGTTTCCTAACGTTGTTGTTGTACCACGGTGGGTTTTTCCCGTCCCTCACAGTTTTAATCGGCACGTACCTGTCTAAAACGCATTTTACGATTGCCTTGAACTTTTTCCATAAACACTCAACATTGTCAGTGTCGGAACAGAAATTTTCGTTTTGATCTGTTAGGTAGTCTGAAATCTGCCTTCTATTACTCTTGCTAAACAGATAAAATTGGTTGGTTGGTTGGTTGTTTGAGGTTTAAGGGAAACAGTAAAATTCGGAGGCGGTGGTGTTATGGTGTGGTCGTGTTTTTAATGGAGGGGGCCGGCACCCCTTGTTGTTTTGCGTGGCACTATCACTCCTTACACCAAGTGAGGCGTCGTTTGGCATTTACCGGCGTAATGTGTGGCTTATGAGCAACTGCTCGACCATGAAATCCAAGTTTTCTCATCTCCCGCCTAGCTGCCATAGTACTTGCAGTGGATCCTGATGGAGTTTGAAACTGCTGTGTCATGGTCTGGATAAAAGTCTACCTCTTACACATTACGACCCTCTTCAACTGTCGGCGGTCTCTGTCAGTCAACAGACGAGGTCGGCCTGTGCTGTACGTGTCCCTTCACGTTTCCACTTCACGTCACATCAGGGACAGTGGACCTAGGGATGTTTAAGAGTGTGGAAATATCGAGTACAGATGTATGACACAAGTGACACCCAATCACCTTACCACGTTCGAAGTCCGTGAGATCCGCGGAGCGCCCCATTCTGCTCTCTCACGATGTCTACTGCCTACTGAGGTCCCTGATATGGAGTACCTGGCAGTAGGTGGCAGCACAATGCACTTAATATGAAAAACGTATGTTTTTGGAGGTATCCGGATACTTTTGATCACATAGTGTGGGTAGATGATGAATTCAGAAATTTGCGACAGCTGGGGCACGATGTGGCCCACGGGCATTGGCGGGGATATGGATGTGGGGATAATAAAGTACATCAAGCTGTGCTTAACGGAGGTGCCGCAGTTCCACTGCTTGTGCATGATGGCCATGTACTAAGGCGCCGTTCAGAGTCGAACATTGGTGAGCAGAAGTCCTCTCGCTCGCAGGGGGAGGGTGATCGTTTCATAGCGGACCTTAAAGAGCATACTGTCTGTAAGAAAGTATCCGAACACAGTCTTTAGACTGCTTCCAATGATGGCAGTGAGAGCATCTGTGCGACGTGGACCACGTTGGACTCCACGTGTTGATTGTGGTATTCGACATGTTGTAAGGAACTGAGTCAGCTGAGGAGATTTCGTCGCACTGCCATGCAGGTAAATTGGAGGGTACGCCGAAAACTGATGGCAGCGGAGTGGCGGCGTACGGTGCAGGTGAAAATGATACCAAGGTACCTAAGGTTCTGTACAGGTGGCATGAGAGGCCACGTACAATGGGCACCTCCTATTGTTTAGCCAAATTCTTGGAAACCATTTACAGAAAACATAAAAAACCTATGACTATGCCATATGAAGTGGAGCTAGGCTATATTGTAATTCAAGACTTCGCTGAGATTTTAACAAAATGGAGATGTGTGACTACCTAACATCAAATCACGACCTCTGTGTGCAAGACGAAGACTATCAGGGAGTGTGTGTTTTAGTGTCTATAACGGTTGGCTCTGGCAGTTAGTCTGTTGTAGAGACAGGAGTTATTTTCTGGGCAGACATTTGTTTTGGTTTTACTACATGCACATTAATTTCCATGATACTTTGGGCGTGAAGGACAGGAAGAAGATGCTGTGATATGCAAATGATTAGCTTTTCAGAGCATTCACACAAGGTTGGCGCCGGTGGCGACATGAGGAAAGTTTCCAACCGATTTCTCATACACAAACAGCAATTGACCGACCGACGTTTTTCTGGTGAAACGCTGTTGTGATGCCTCGTGTAAGGAGGAGAAATGCGTACCATCACGTTTCCGACTTTGATAAAGATCGAATTGTAGCCTATCGCGATTGCGGTTTATCGTATCGCGACATTGCTGCTCGCGTTGGTCGAGATACAATGACTGTTAGCAGAATATGGAATCGGTGGGTTCAGGAGGGTAATACGGAACGCCGTGCTGGATCCCAACGGCCTCCTATCACTAGCAGTCTCCTCTTTTCAGCGAACGAATGGGCCTCGGCAGCAGGCGCCTGGTATATGCACCCACGCTGACTGCTGTTCATCGGCGACGAAGGCTGGATTTTGCTTGCCAATACCGCAAGTTGACGTCCACTGAGTAACAACAGTTGGCCTTTTCAGATGGATCACGTTTCATGCTCCATCGGACAGATGGCCGTTGACGTGTAGGGCATGAAACGTCTGTAAGTAAACACCCTGGAACAACTGTCAGAAGGGTTCAGAGAGGAGAAGCGACCGTTATGATCTGTTTTTCATCGGCACAATCGCATCTACCAGCAGGACCACGCAACGTGTCACACATCTCACAGTGAACGTGCATGGCTTGAAGGGAATCATGGTGAGTTTACGTTCTCCGCTGATCACCAAACTCCCCATACTTAAACCTAATTGACACTCTGTGATACCTCCTCGATCGGACTGCACGTGCCATGGACCTCAACCGAGAAACCTAGAGTATCTGGCCCCGGCACTGATGTTGCCATGGCTCCACATTCCTGTTGGTACCTTCCACAACCTCACTGACTCTCTTCGTGCACGTCTCCCAGCTGTCCGCACTGCAAAATGTGACTGGACAGTGTATTTCAGCTTTTGTAGGCAACGGGATACGAAAATACATTCTAGCGACCCGAGGCTGGGGTCACGTTATAGTCAGGACATCGAGTGAAGTGTGAGGATCAGTAGTCCGGTGCACGCACAGAGGCGCGGTCTGCCGGACAAACTGTACAGATCCATATCGGCTACCACCTCAATGCTCCCGAAGACAACCAGCCCCATCATGCGGTCAGGTGTCGTCTGCGACTGTGGTCCAGGATGCCTGTTGTGCAGAGAGGCCCCGGTCACTCACTACGGATCGACCAAGACTGCAGCAGGTGCTCACATGTCGGCCAGGAGGCTGCAGAGGCGTTCGTCGTCTGGCCAATGCAAAGATGGCAGCTTGTAAACCAACAACGATTACCCAGTGGAAGAGGGTGGCTGAGCCAGTCTTCTCATTCCCGATGAGAAGACAGCAAAGCACAGCTGGTTTGGCTGCCTCGGTGTTGAAGTCAACAACCGGGTTACAGGCTTGCCATCATTGAACAGCTCGTCGTGGTTTTGCTGAAACTCATTAGTCCGTCATTCTCTCCGGTTCTTCGACACTGACAGTGACTTTGTACTCCAAAAGCTATGTTACCTGTAGGAGCTGCGCCTCCGTCTGGGACGCGGCGGCTCTAATTGCATGAGCGTATTTGTCCCAACTTATCAGACCCATCAGCGCTCTTTGCCTAGCAAGCGTAATTTCAGTGATGATTCTAGGCCACTGAGCTCGTTATTTTGTCTATCTTTTACTTTGTAGCGGTACTCGGCCGTGGAGTTATATGCTGTTACCTCACAGTACCCTGTGAGCTCTGCCGCCGTTGGATTAGCAAAAGCCAGCAGCGAGTCGTATACTCTTATCTCACTTATTTGTTTCATAGTTTAGTTCTTAATTTATTTGCGTGTTTTTGGGTACTTGCATAATTTAATTCACAAATTTAGGGAGTATTACAGTACTTGAGAGTTGTAGCATCGCGTTTTAGTAACCGTATAGTGTAAATTCACTTAGTCGTCAGTCATCTGTTTGTTTTGAGCGGCTTGTGAGATAAAAGAGAGGAAAAAAATTGTTCGGGATGGACAGGGACTCCGTCTGTTGTGTACGGATTCAGCAGGAATTGGCCACCGTCCGTAAACAGCTGGAAGCTGTGTTGGCCGTGCTCGACAGGCTTGAGGCTGTTGCCCTGGACCGCGGTGACATTTGGACACTCGATGCGAGCGCTTTGGCGCATCTGGAACCTGTAACATCGCCTGGGATCTCTGATGCCACTGCGCCCTCGGATTCGGACGTCCCTGCCGGTCGACACTTGCCTGACGGTGATTGGCGAAGCGTGGCGCGGTCGTAAATCCCTGGGCGGAAGGCGAAAGATGGTGCTGGCAGCAAGGCTGTACCCTTACCCCTCGTTAACAGATTTGAGGTACTGCCCACTGCTGAAAGTACTTCTGAGCCAGCAAGGGCAGCCTCACCTGTTGCGGCAGTGACCGGTCTTCCTGAGAGGTCCGGACAAGCGCAGAGGGTGAGATTGCTTGTCATTGGGAGTTCCAATGTTAGTTAGGTGATGGAGCCCCTTAGGGAAGAAAGCCAATGTGCACTCCGTGTGCATACCGGGGGGACTCATCCAACATGTGGAAAGGGTCCTTCCGGATGCCATGAAGGGTACAGGGTGCAGCCAACTGCAGGTGGTGGCTCATGTCGGCACTAATGGGGTTTGTCGCTAAGGATCGGAAGAGATTCTCTCTGGCTTCCGGCGGCTATCTTAGTTGGTGAAGACTGCCAGTCTTGCTAGCGAGATGAAGGCAGAGCTCACCATCTGCAGCATCGTCGACAGGACCAATTGCGGACCATTGGTACAGAGCCGAGTAGAGGGTCTGAATCAGAGGCTCAGACGGTTCTGCGACCGTGTAGGCTGCAGATTCCTCGACTTGCGCAAAAGGGTGGTGGTGTTTCGGGTTCCGCTAAATAGGTCCGATGTCCACTAAACACAGGAGGCGGCTACATGTGTAGCAGGGGCTGTGTGGCGTGGTCTGGGCGGTTTTTTAGGTTACACAATATCGGGAAAGATCAAAAAGAGCTTACTAGTCTCAAAGGGTATAGGACAAAGAAACAAAAAGAATCGACCAAACAGCAGTCGGTATTGTAGTTGTAAATTGTCGTAGCTGTGTTGGAAAAGTACCAGAGCTTCAAGCCCTGATAGAAAGCACTGAAGCTGAAATCGTTATAGGAACAGAAAGCTGGCTAAAGCTGGAGATAAATACTGCCGAAATTTTTACAGAGGCGCAAACCGTGTTCAGAAAGGATAGATTAAATGAAGTAGATGGTGGTGTGTTTATGCCTGTTAGTAGTAGTTTATCGTGTAGTGAAGTTGAAATAGATAGTTCCTGCGAATTACTATGGGTAGAGGTTATACTCAAGAGCCGTACCAAAATAATACACTACTGGCCATTAAAATTGCTACACCACGAAGATGATGTGCTACAGAAGCGAAATTTAACCGACAGGAAGATGATGCTGTGATATGCAAATTATTGGGTTTTCAGAGCATTCACACACGGTTGGCGCCAGTGGCGACCCTTACAACGTGCTGACATGAGGAAAGTTTCCAACCGATCTCTCATACACAAACAGCAGTTGACCGGCGTTGCCTGGTGAAAAGTTGTTGTGATGCCTCGTGTAAGGTGGATAAATGCGTACCATCACGTTTCCGACTTTGATAAAGTTCGGATTGTAGCCTATCGCGATTGCGGTTTATCGTATCGCGACATTGCTGCTCGCGTTGGTCGAGATCCAGTGACTGTTAGCAAAATATGGAATCGGGGGTTCAGGAGGGTAATACGGAATGCCGTGCTGGATCCCAACGGCCTCGTATCGCTAGCCGCCGAGATGACAGGCATCTTATCCGCATGGCTGTAACGGATCGTGCAGCCACGTCTCGATCCCTGAGTCAAGAGATGGGGACGTTTGCAAGACAACAACCATCTGCACGAACAGTTCGACGACGTTTGCAGCAGCATGGACTATCAGCTCGGAGACCATGGCTGCGGTTACCCTTGACGCTGCATCACAGACAGGACCGCCTGCGATGGTGTACTCAACGACGAACCTGGGTGCACGAATGGCAAAACGCCATTTTTTCGGATGAGTTCAGATTCTGTTTCCAGCATCATGATGGTCGCATCCGTGTTTGGCGACATCGCGGTGAACACACATTGGAAGCGTGTATTCGTCATCGCCATACTGGCCCGGCGTGATGGTATGGGGTGCCATTGGTTACACGTCTCGGTCACCTCTTGTTCCCATTGACGGCACTTTAAACAGTGGACGTTACATTTCAGATGTGTTACGACCCGTGGCTCTACCCTTCATTCGATCCCTATGAAACCCTACATTTCAGCAGGATAACGCACGACCGCTTGTTGCAGGTCCTGTACGGGCCTTTCTGGATACAGAAAATGTTCGACTGCTGCCCTGGCCAGCACATTCTCCAGATCTCTGACCAATTAAAAACGTCTGGTCAATGGTGGCCGAGCAACTGGCTCGTCACAATGCGCCAGTCACTACTCTTGATGAACTGTGGTATCGTGTTGAAGCTGCATGGGCAGCTGTACCTGTACACGCCACCCAAGCTCTGTTTGACTCAATGCCCAGGTGTATCAAGGCCGTTATTACGGCCAGAGGTGGTTTTTCTGGGTACTGATTTCTAAGGATCTGTGCACCCAAATTGCGTGAAAATGCAATTACATGTAAGTTCTAATATAATATATTTGTCTAATGAATACCCGTTTATCATTTGCATTTCTTCTTGATGTAGCAATTTTAATGGCCAGTAGTGTATTTTGCGGGTTTGTAGGCGTGTTTCTACACATGAAAGATGATGTCTACTAAAATTACGCGCCAATCACAAAAAAGTGGCGCTGTTAGCGCTACTATGAGAATTCGAATCAGGTTTGCGTTAAATACACGCTGTAACGGTGGTGAGCGTTACTTACCTTTGAGATTGGATGTGATGAGTTGATGATAGTCAAGAACGGCTTTAAGGCGACAAAGATGCCATTATCAATCCCTCATAAGAGTCTGAACGAGGTCATGCTATAGGGCTACGAGAAGCTGTATGTTCCTTCTGCGAGACTGCAGAATGACTTGGCAGGAATGTAGCCACCGTACACGATCGCTGGCAGTGACGGTCACTGGAATGTGCTGTCGCAAGATGACCACACTCCGGACGGCCACATGGTACTACCGAGAGGGGAGACTATCGTTTTCGGAGTATGGCTCTATCGTTTTGTAGTGCATCTGCAGCAGCAATTTGAGCAGCAGTTGGCACCACTGTGACACAACGAACTGTTACCAATCGGTTACTTCAAGAACAGCTCCGAGGCAGACGCCCTCTAGCGTGAATTCCATTGACCGCAAACAACCGCCATTTGCAACTTAAGAGGCGTCAATCGAGAGCTCAAGGAAGCTGGTACTACCTCGGTGCCAGTGGTGGCCATGTGTTGGTTAGGAGGAGGAGATTTGAGGGCCTGCAACCAACCTATCTGTGTACCAGACACACTGGACCTTCACATGGAGTTATGGGCTGGGGGTGCGATTTCGCATGACAGCAGGAGCACTCTCATGGGCATCCAACGCACCCGACTGCAAATCTTTACGTCAGGTGATTCGATCTGTTGTGCTGCCATTCAAGAAGAGTATTCCAGGGGGTGTTTTCCAACAGGATAAAGCTCGCCCACATACCGCCGATTGTAACCCAACATGCTCTGCACAGTATCGACATATTGCCTTGGCCTGCTTGATCTCCAGATCTGTCTCCAAGAGAGCACATATAGGACATCATCGGACGGTACCTCCTGCATCATCCACAAACAGTATTATCCGGTCCCTGTACTGGCCGACCAAGAGCAACAGGCATGGAACTCCATCCCACAAACTGACATCTGGTACCTGTATATAACGATGCATGCACGTCTGCGTGCTTGCATTCAACATTCTGGGGGTTACAGTGGTTATTAATATAGCAGCACTTCACTTTTGCAATGGCTTATTTCTCTCTTGCATTAACCTGTGACCTTGAAATATTAATCACTTAAATAAGTTACCTAGACAAGTGAATTCCCGGGATTTCATTACCCTAGATTAATTATTTTTTGTGTTCTGTTTTTTCCGTCGTTGTATTTTGGCACTCCTGCACTTTGACATCACATAATCTCGCCCAGAAAGTTACAAAATCAACACAACATATTACCGCGGACGTGAACGAATGTCAGCCCACGTTCCTGTATGTTGAAATGCTGGAAATGTTTACAGCGGCATCGCAAGATAGCGAAATTTGTTGCTTTTGTATAACAGATACTGTAACAAATTTTTGTCAATGATCTTAGTGGTAGGAAGAGTTCTCTCGCTGGAAACTATAAGTAACTTTGTGGTTGTTCGTGTTGGAATAGATGCTTGAGGAACCACAGATAGAACTTCGGTTACACCTTAGGGCTTCCATTCAGTGACTAAGAACTGTGAGGTTTCTGACAAAAATTCACGAGTCGAATCGTGCAGCTGAGACGAAACTTCGTAGTCTCGCAATTTAATTGCAAGCCGCTAGTGGGGAATGGTGTCAAACGTTTTCCAGAAATAAATAAGGAAACAACCTCAGATCCCGTGTCTATAAAAGTTATTCTATATGAATAAAGAGCCAGTTGTGTTCCACAAGAGCGATATTTTCTAATCTTGTCTTGCTTATATGTCAATAGATCGTACTTCACAATGTGATGTAATGTTCCAAAATCCTAATACCAATCAATATCACTGAGATGGTCCTATAATTCAGCAGATAACTTCTGTTTTCTATGTTATGAACTATAGTAACCTATGAAACTTGCCAGTCCTTAGTTATGGATCTGTCGTCGAGATAGTGGTTGTATATGGCCGCTAAAAATGGAGCTGTTTCATCAGCATACTCTGAAAGGAAGCTAACGGGATCGAAGGATTATCCTTTATTCAGTGATTTATGTTGTTTCATTTCAGATAGGGTATCTGTTTCTAAATTATTCATGTTGGCAGCTATTCTCGATTCGAATTCTGGAATGTTTACTCCAGACAGAGTCCTATGCATGCTGTTGAGACGAATGTCGTTACACGTATTGCGAAATGCATTGAGGTTGACGAACATCGTATTGCCAAATGCATTGAGGTTGACGAACATCATTTTGAGCATTTATTGCATTAATGTGATATTTACAGGTAATCACGCTGTAACAGCTGCGTTCTCAGAAATGATAAGTTCACATAGGTACATGTATCACATTGGAGCAACAGAAATAAAATGTTCAAACGTACCTACGTTCTGTATTTTAAGTTAAAAAACCTACCTGTTACCAACTGTTCGTCTAAAATTTTGAGCCATATGTTTGTGACTATTACAGCGCCATCTATCACAAAGCGAAAAAAGTGGTCCAACTAAAACATTCATATTTCTTTACGTACTACTCGAATATGTAATAAAAAATGGGGTTTCCCATTTAAGAAAACGCAGTTGATATCCATTTGACCTATGGCAGCGCCAATCTAGCGGGCCAACCATAGCGCCATCTGGTTTCCGCCTTCAGTCTAGACGAGTTTCGTTCTTTGTAGTTTTTTAGTTTGATGCTTATTTCGTGAGATATTTGGCCCCGTCACTATCAATGGACCACCCTGTATGTATTTATTTCATTTCTTGATTTGTAACATGTCTTTTCGCTTTATTACGTTTTTCTTTCATTTCCAGCTTCAGTTTTTATCGGAAGCATACGAAGAAGACAAACAATTACAAGGCAGCTCCACACGCTGCATAGTGGGCGGCAATAATGACGCTTGTGCTGCATAGGTGTCAACATTGTCGTGCACGATCTTCAACATGCCTGATGTATTTTCTCGAGAATCGTTATAAACAACTTCGATATGTTAGCTACACTTCACATACAGTAATGGCTGGCATAAAATACACCAAACGTAAACTGGCTAACGACTACATTTTTCACTGCAAACTTTTCAGAATATGAGTAGTGTTGTGTTTCACTTTGAAGTATCACCATAACTACGGGCCATAACTAACAGAAAACAAATTCATTCTGAAGGTGCAGTGTGTCGCTGTAAGATGTGAAAAAATAAATTTTTATTACTGAATAGTCCCCTTAAAACTGAATGAGAAAAACTTTATAGCGGAGAACATGCGCAAGTCAGAGAACAGTGTTTCTTTTCTTTTTCACACGAAAAGTAAAAGTTTTACTGAGAACTACAGAGACGGGTGCAGCTTTGCTTCACGTACATTAAACATTTTTTTTTTTTCAGGGCAGTTGCCTAACACCAGATTTCATTCACCACGTATCGTACGATACGAGTTATAGGGAATAACCGGCACCTCTGTGGTTGCGGGAACCCAGAGAGAGTGGGAAGCGTGCCCCGAAGGTCGCTCTGTTTATTCCTATGCTCTGTGCTTAGGCCCTACTCCCTGACATATATTTAAACTTCGTACCTCTACACTTTTCTGAAAAAAAGAGGTCTTAATAGACAGCTGTATCTTTCCATTACACTGACTAAGAAGCTTAAATTTTTTCCCCCGCCAAACTTCAACTTGACACGTCCAGCCGTTCCTGAGAAAAAGGGGTCTTGACAGAAGGAAATACAGACGAACAACAAATGGCAAAAAATATTTTTTTATGTGACGTAATTACAAATTAAGTTTTCCCTTGCTTTCCTTTACTTGTATGATGAGACCTTGCTTCTTGCCAAATTCCATGATTCTAAGTCAACGCGATGTACCGTATTGGTTTTGATGAATGAGTTTGAGAGAATCGAAATATTTGACGTAAATGGTCATATTCTCTGACTACACTGATTTAGAAGCTTAAACCTGTCATACCGCCAAGCGAACGTAGACCTCAGTATTTGACATAAATTTCAACTTGATACATCTTCCCGTTCCTGAGAAAAAGTGGTCTTAACAGGCGGTCAGGCAGACGGACAACAAAATGATCCTATAAGGGTTCCGTTATTTATCGACTGGGGTACGGAACCGTAAAAATAAGCCGCAACATCAAGGTGTCATGCACGGTACACCTTCAAGAGCGACTTTCCTTCCCGTAACTTGACAACTCAGTTTAACACGCTTGACGAGGTCCCGTATTTACGTCCTGAAAACTCAAGAAGTCTGTCACTATTATAACACTATCTGTGGTGTTTTATTTTTAAACACCAAGCCAGTGAAAATAGCAGCTCACTCAGAATACTGGCACTGACAGCCTGAGGTGGATAAGGGAGTATCGTCATTGTGGTTACATGATACTTATTCACTAAGGCATGTACGATTGATGTGGAGTTGTGCTGTTAGCCGATAGGGGATATAATTTGTTTTAGTAGAGACAGTTATGGTTTTAACTAAGGGAAAGGCAACTAAAAAGAAGTTGCTGTGACAGTGGATTACAACAGACGCTCCGTTAACGACAGAAAAAGTAGTTAAAGGCAGTAGAGATTCCAACAAATCTTCGAGTATAAAAACTGAACTAGTAATTTAATTACAAGTTCGGCATTTATTGTGAAATACGCCCTGTCTGTGTGTTACGTTAATAAAACCTTTGGCCTGGGTTGAAAATAAATTACAATTAGCAAGAATTTTGCTACATAGCACGTTCAGACTTCGCTACATATTCATGAGAAGTTGATAAACTGTTTCAGTCTCCCGTTAACTTTAAGAAATGTGACTTCTATCAAAAATAGCACACCTACATTTACATCTATATATCTTTAGTCACCATATGGTGGCAGAATATCGACAGCAAACCATACCGTAGTGTATACCGCCTGCCACGGGAGTTAGATGAGGATCTCCGTGACGCTCTTACTCAATTAAACTGTGACGTAAGGCGCTGCTCTTCTCTGTATTTTCTCTATTTTCTGTATCCAACCTGTCTGGAACGGATGTCACAATGACGAGCAATGTTCGAGTATAGATCGAACTTAGGTTTTCTGAGCTACCTACTTTCTGAGTGGACTAAATTCCCCGAGTATTCTTCCAAACAATCTTATTCTGGTATCTGCCATACTTGCGATTTGTTTTATATGTCAGTTCTATTTTAAATCTTTCCGTACGCATCCTCCGAGATATTTAATGGATGTGACTGCTTCCCGTGTCTGTGCGAGCATCGTGTAATCAGACAACAATTCGTTTATGAAGATGGTATCCATTCTTTCGGACATATCCGAGAGAACAGATACCACCTTCATATAGTTAAGGCTAACCGGCCGTTGAGCTTCTTCTTCTGTGCGGATACACACGCTTTGCCCGAACTCTTACGGGAGTTGGTAAGATTGACTGCCGCGAGTACAGAGTGTAATGGGTAGGGGCACTACGAATGTAGTATATGGACATTAAGTTGCGAATGTGGATCTCATAGGGAGCGTGTAAGGGATAAATCCCTACAGTCGCACAATCGTCTGTACCCTCGGTGGCTCAGATCAATAGAGGGTCAGCCATGTAAGCAGGCGATCCCGGGTTCGAGTCCCACTCGGGGCACACATTTTCAACTGTCCCCGTTGATGTATATCAACGCCTGTCGGCAGCGTAGGGTCTTGTTTTAATTATAATTTCAATAATTAGTTTGCTAAATAAAAACCGCCTCTTCTTGATGTAGTGTACTTTATTTCATCCAGAAGCGTTTCACCATTCTCTTTAAGGCAGCGTCAGTGGAATATAAAATGACACAGTTTTGTTTTAATAACCGATGTTTGTAGATTATAACAGTTCACAGCTTGCTTTTTACGTAAGTAAGTGATCACTTACGGTTCTTCGCGGTTGTGGTTAGCATTTACGGTTTCCTCTCATCTGGTCACATGTTGGAGTTCGCACTATAACTTCACTGACGAAAAATAAGCACGTTTTCATCTTATGAACTTTTTTTTTCACAATTTTCGTATTGTTTGCCGCAATTGCTGAGGAGCACTATTAGTCTTCCGTCACTAGTTGTAGATATTTTACCGAAAACTGTGCTTTATAATCGTAACTACTGTGTTCATTTTGTCTCATCATCGTTTGGTTTGTTTACGTACGTCTTGGCAACCTAACGAAGTATACGCTGAAAACTAACGTCTGTTCATTTCTGTTCCGTTTATATCTGCGTGCGAGTGAAAGAGTGTGTATGTATATAGATTAGTACTGTGTGTGTGTGTGTGTGTGTGTGTGTGTGTGTGTGTGTGTGTGTGTGCGTGTGTGTGTGTAAGGGAGATAAAGAGTGTGTATGTATGTTTGTTTATGTGTATGGATGTTGGTTGTTATTCAGGGCGACTTGTAGAGAGTTGAATATGAATGTAATAGCTGTCACAGAGCGGTTGAAAGTTTTGATGTTCTTCTGATTTGAGTTTCGCATTAAATGTTTTGTGGAGGTGTTCACGGACAAGTGAGTCGCAAGGGATTGGGTGGTATTATTATTATTATTATAATAATCCTTTGTTGGAGTCTTACTCTATTATTTTATCTATTAGTGTAACCAATTAATTGTTCGTCATGTGTAATTGATCATTCAACAGAGTTCCTTTTCACAATTTTGGTAAACATTTTTGGAAAGCAGTGATCGATCAATTAATTGTTATATTTTGACTAAAGTTCAGTCTTGATCAAGACTGAACTTTAGTCAAAATATAAGAGTTCCTTTTCTACTTTGGTTTTCTGTATGTGGCAATTTTTTTCTAAGCTTAGGAGGTTTTCAAATGGTTCAAATGGCTCTGAGCACTATGGGACTTAACTTCTGAGGTCATCAGTCCCCTAGAACTTAGAACTACTTAAACCTAACTAACCTAAGGACATCACACACATCCATGCCCGAGGCAGGATTCGAACCTGTGACCGTAGCGGTCGCTCGGTTCCAGACTGTAGCGCCCAGAGAGGTTTTCGTATTGTTGATTCTAATTACTTTTATGTCTTCTTCTCTAGGGGTTTGTTAGTGATTTTGTCCTCTTAGATGTTCTGCAAATGTGAAGTGGTTTATCCCATACTTCCAGGCTCTCATGTGTTCTTTGTATCTGACAAAAAACATATACCAGAAAGCAGGTGTATATCATTTGCAGCGTAACACTTGTGATTGCAGGTACATAGAACAAACAGGCAGAACATTTGTTGACAGATACAGAGAACACATGAGAGCCTGGAAGTATAGGACAAAGCACTTCACATTTGCAGAACACCTAAGAGAACTCAACCACAATCCAACCTCTAGAAAGGAGGACACGAAAATAATTGGAATCAAGAATAGAAAACGCCTCCTAACCCTGCAGGAAAACTACCACGTACAGAATTCCAAAGCAGAAAGGAAACCTTGTTGCCGGCCGCGGTGGCCGTGCGGTTCTGGCGCTGCAGTCCGGAACCGCGGGACTGCTACGGTCACAGGTTCGAATCCTGCCTCGGGCATGGGTGTGTGTGATGTCCTTAGGTTAGTTAGGTTTAAGTAGTTCTAAGTTCTAGGGGATTTATGACCTAAGATGTTGAGTCCCATAGTGCTCGGAGCCATTTGAACCAAACCTTGTTGAATAATCAAGAAGCATGACATACCACTCATTGTTTACAGCAGTAGATAAAATAATAGGGCAACATTTCAGCAGAGGATTCTCATAATAATAATGCTACCATCCAATCCCTTTCCACTCACTTGACTATGAACCATTCGACAAAACATTTAAACCAAAAATCAAATCAGTTGAACTCCAAAACTTTCACCCACACTGTGACAGCTGTTACGTCATTTATATTCAACTTTCTGTAACTAGCTCTGAATAACAGAAAAAAATGGATAGACATTAGTATTCATCATATACTTCGTTAGGTTGGCATCGTGTACGTAAGCAAACCAAACAGGATAAGACAAAGTGAACACAGTAGTTATGACTATGAAGCACAGTTTTCGGTAAAATATCTACAACTAGCGACAGAAGACTGATTGTGTTTCACTGCAATTAGGGCAAACAATACGAAAATTGTGAAGAAAAACGTTCCTGACATGAAAACGTGCTTATGTTTCGTCAGTGAAGTTTTAGTGCGACCTCTTACATGTGAGCAGCTGAGAGGAAACGCAGATGCCAACTGAAAACGCTAAGAACTGTAAGTAATCACTTATTTATGTAAAAAAACGTCCGCCTGCTTAGCTGAGTGGTACCGTGCTTGCCTCCCATGCAGCAGGCCCGGGTTCGATTGCCTGCCGGATTGGTCGTCGTGGATCGGGTGTTGTGTTGTCCTCATCATCATTTCCTCCTCATCACCGGCACGCAAGTCTCCCAAGATGGCGTCGACTGAAATAAGACTTGCACTCGGCGGCCGAACGTCCCCGGATGGGGTTTCTCGGTCAACAATGCCATTCGATCATTGCATTTTTTAGGTAAAAAGCAAGACGAACTGTTTTATAACCTGCAAATATCGCATGTTGGAACAAAACTGTATCATTCTATATTTCACTACGATGCCGTAAAGTAACGGACGCAACGTGTTTGGCCGACCGGTGTGGCGGAGCGGTTCTAGGCGCTTTAGTCTGGAACCGTGCGACCACTACGGACGCAGGTTCGAATCCTGCCTCGGGCATTGATATTTGTGATGTCCTTATGTTAGTTAGGTTTAAGTAGTTCTAAGTCCTAGAAGACTGATGACCTCAGATGTTAAGTCCCATAGTGCTCAGAGCCATTTCAACCATTTGAATTTGAAACGTGTTTGGAGGAAATAACATACACTACAGCAAGAAACGGCGGTTTTTATTTACAAAAGGAATATTTATGTGCTTGTTGTGGACGATGGCCACACAAAAAAATTGTTAATAATGGGTCTTTGTCCTGATTTATGCGTTGTTTCAGGAGAAAGAATTTATGCGTTATTCGTTGTACTTATTTATATTTAAGATCAACTGCCAATCCCTGCATGAAACGTCGATCCTCTGCAGGTCTTCCTGAATTTCGCTACTCGGCAGGGTGATGAGGTACAGCAAAACGTATTTTCTTTTTTAGATGGAAATCTTAATACTTGATTTAAGATTTGAAGACAGTGGCACATTTTACGCATAAGATGATGCTTTGTGAGCAAATCTAACAATTTCTTGTGCAGCATGCTCAGTTCGAGAAGGCAATGACAATGGATGAGATGCAAGCGTTATATTAGTAACTCTTCAATCCAATCAGAAAACTTGGTCTGATATTCAATATGCGCGTACTCTGTTCATTAGGCAACAGTGCAGGACTGTATCGAATGCCTACCGGAAGTCAAGAAACACGGTATCAACGTGGACGCAGGTTTCTGTTACTTTCTGGGTCTTCTGGATGGATAGAGTGAGCTGGGTTTCACTCGAGCTTTGTTTGCGGAATACATTTTGATTCTTACAGAATAGAATTTCGGTCTCCATAATTGTCATAATAGAATAGCATAAAACGTGTTCCAAAATTCTACAACATACGTCAGCGATGTAGATCTACTGTTTTGCACGTCTGTTCGACGATCCTTCTTGAGAACGGAAATGATCTGAGTATTTTTCATCTTACCTGGAATGGGTGCTCTTCCAGGGACGTGCCGTACACTGCTGGTAAAAGAGGAGCAAGTTCTTTCGCATAGGCTACCCACAGTCGTATAGGTATCCAACCAGGTTTAGGTGGTTTTCATTTGCTAAAGGTTTTCAACTGATCATCTTGGGGTTGAAGCTCTTTCTTCCGTGTTTGCTTTAACAGTAGGCCTACGTTTGTTTTTGGATAGGGCCCTCCTTTAGCAAAATACAAATTTTGTTTACAGCTGGTAAACAGCGAAACAGTACACTGACAGTGACAATGGCAACTCAATGTATAATGTTTGACAGTGATGAAGGTGAGGAAAAAGAAAACGTATGTGAAACATAATGTAAATAGACACACACAGATTTATTAAGTTCAGGCATAGAAATAACAATTTTCAGATCGTAATTTTGGCTTAAACAGTTTATTTACTTTAAGGTGTAAGTGGATGCAGATGACAAACTGTGGAACAAAACAGTCACTGTAGAAACACAACACATCAGAAAACCCACACCATGTGGTAAAAAGGTATGAATTCATATTTTATGTGTTTTTTTAAGTATCTGTAATTACGATTTAAAAACTAATAGTTACATGTATACAAACAGTAAAGAACATTCTTTATCTTTAACAGATGAAAAATAAAAGCACACTGAAGATGTTGCAACTGCAGTGAAACATGTTTGGGTTAAGAAACAAAATTGTGTTTTGCTAAAGACGGACACTATTCAAAAACATACGTATTGTTTTCAACTGATTTTCTGTCCCGCTGTCGCTTGTTTCGACATCAGCCATTTTGATGCTCATACGAAAATTTAAAAGACGAGCCGCTGCACGATCTTTGTCAGCGAAACTGTTTTGCACAAAGGAATTCAGTATTTCGGCATTATCTGTCAACCTCATTTTCTATGTCATTATAATTACAAAGTGTCTGGAGAGATGGCTTTCATGCTGATTTAATGTAATACCAAAAAATTCGCTAACTTTTGATCGTTCAGTTTTTGTTTGTTTATCCAGGCCGGCCGGGGTGGCCGAGCGGTTCTAGGCGCTACAGTCTGAAACCGCGCAACCGCTACGGTCGCAGGTTCGAATCCTGCCTCGGGCAGAGCCATTTGAACCATTTGAACCGTCTATCCAGCTCTGGCTGCTTTTAAATCTGCAGTGAAGCTGGCTTTTCTTTCGGAGCGGCTTTCTAATACGGTTGGCGAACCACGACCGGTCTTTCAAATCAGTAAACAGTATTTTCTGTAAGTCTGTGGAACGCTCTTATTTTTGGTAACATACGGATAGCGAATAGGAATATGAACGAGTCAGTGCTTACTGCATTACATGAGAACTGAATGAAAATGAACCTTGAGCACTTCATTTAACACTTGGTAAAGTGCTGCAGTGGACCAAGCACGCTAGTGTTGGCTCAACTGCATACCAATAAATAACTCCTTTCTGATTTATCAGTACGTAAAACTTACTGTAATGAAAAGAAGCGTATTTTCTGCGTTATCTATTGAAAAAATTAATGCGGTTTTTGACATGTTTATTTCATGTGCTTTATGATCTATTGGAAAATAAGTACTTCATCTTTGTCACATATGCTGCCGCTTGCCTGAAGAAAACGGGAGAACTGCTTGTGGTTTTCTATCTCAACTTAAAGCACGGGCCTTGCATGCAAACTGCCAGTTTAGCGGAGGGATTAAGATTCCTGCGTCCTGAATTCTGCAATTTCCATAAAAAGTGTTCATTAAAGATCCTTCAGTAACAAAGCTTATTAGAAATTACTAACTTGTCACATGACGAAATATTTACGTACTCACATGAAGTTTTACAATCTTAATGTCTTCAAAACGTAATTCAAAAATTTGCTAAGAGACAAATCACTAAACAGTGCTCTTCAGTTCGCCGATGTGAACGGTTTTTAAGACTTCTCTAGAATGGTGATTTTTCGTTCTGTCATGTCTGCATTATAGAATTGTCACATTTTCATTACTTTACTTCATTCGGTACGGTTTTTTTTTTTTTTTTTTTAACGGGGGACACGAGAGAAGCCTCCACAAAGAGTGTGTCCTGACAACTAAGCCTTACACATCCGGGCGTCCCCTGGGCGTCTAGGTATACCTAGACGGCTGATTCTCTCACACCAGAAGCAAACAAACATGCGAGTAAATAAACGGTCCTTATCAGAGCCAACTTTATCATATCTATAAATATTGAAGGCATATCATCAGCCAAAGAACATCTGTTATCCAACCTATACCGTGACAAAGAATGCGACGTCCTGTGTATACAAGAGACGCATAGAGATGAGCGACAGAGACGACCAAAAATACCAGGCATGAAACTAGCTGCAGAAACACCGCACTCTCAGTATGGAAGTGCTATATTTGTAAGACCAGGGCTTCAGATAATCAGTGCTAACTGCACCGTAGAAAATAACATCGAAGTCATCTCAGTGGAGCTGAGTAACTGCGTGGTTACCTCTGTGTATAAGCCCCCTTCGGCTGCATTTTCCTTCACACCACCCAGGAACTTCCATAACAGCAAGACGTCTGGAGTAATCGGTGAAGATGACGAAAATGGGGAGGCAGTCCTCTCCTGTGCTGAATCCTGCCAGTTGTCTGTTATACATGACAGCAAGCTACCCCCTTCCTTCAACAGTGGCAGGTGGCAACGTGGATATAACCCTGACCTCCTGAGGAGGTATTGAATGGGATTGGGGAGAAGAGAAGTTTGTGGCACAACTTGACTAGAAGAAGGGATCGGTTGGTAGGACATGTTTTGAGGCATCAAGGGATCACAAATTTAGCATTGGAGGGCAGCGTGGAGGGTAAAAATCGTAGAGGGAGACCAAGAGATCAATACACTAAGCAGATTCAGAAGGATGTAGGTTGCAGTAGGTACTGGGAGATGAAGAAGCTTGCACAGGATAGAGTAGCATGGAGAGCTGCATCAAACCAGTCTCAGGATTGAAGACCACAACAACAACAACATCCTCTTTGTGAGTGAAGACATCACACAGCTTTGCTCCAAATCAGTGTGCTCGCCCATACCAAAGACGCAACACAGGCCACTACTGTGTCAAGTTCTTGCAGCAATAAGGCCACAGGAGGTGAATTTCAAACGGAGATACAATTTCAAGAAAGCTGATTGGAAAAAATTTGCTAAGATGCTGGACAAGGAGATTAAGTCTGTGCGACCTATTCCTGAAGAGTATGACAGCTTTGTTCAAACTGTCAAACATTGCTCCCGGGCATCAATTCCAAGAGGGTGTAGGACAATGTATCTGCAGGGTGTGACGCCTGAAACAGCTGCTCTGCTGGACGGATACTATCGACTATATGAAGAAAACCCTTATAGCGAGGAGACTTATCTGGCTGCGCAAAATACTCTCTCCTCAATCTCTGAGGCGAAGAGAGAACAGTGGATTAAACTGATGACAGAATGTGAGATGAGTATACGTAGTCAAAAGGCCTGGAGATTGTTACGACACCTTAACAATGATCCCTCCCAACCCAATACGCATACAAATGTGAAGGCAGACCAGATCGCACACCAGATTTTGAAAAATGGTAAACCTGACCATACCAGTAAAATCGGGAGACGAACCCTGGAAAGAGAGCCCGAACAAGAGGGAAACACTCAGTCTCGACCATTCAGTTTGAATGAGCTCGACTTATCTCTAAATAAGTGCAAAGTCGGAAAAGCAGCAGGGGTAGATGACATAAGAAGTGAACAGATCAAGAACTTTGGTCCAGGCGCAAAGTGCTGGCTACTCGAGCTAATGAATAATTGTGTCAAGAGCGGCAAGATACCAAAATCTTGGCGGAAACCAAAAATTATAGCTGTACATAAACCAGGGAAAGACCGGGATGACCCCAAAAGCTATAGGCCTATCTCCCTCCTATGCCACCTGTATAAGGTATTGGAAAGGCTGATCCTCCAAAGAATTACAGATATGATAGAACCATTACTGATCCCTCAACAGGCAGGGTTCAGACAAGGGAAGAGCTGCAAAGCACAGGTGTTGAATTTGACACAACATATAGAGGACGGCTTCCAAAGGCGGCAGATAACAGGAGCGGTGTTTATAGATCTTTCAGCCGCCTACGACACTGTCAACCACAGACTCTTGTTGCTGAAGCTATACAACCTCACCAAGGACTACAAACTAACCTGTCTAATTAGAAATCTTCTGCAGAACCGAAGATATTTTGTGGAATATCAAGGACAAAGAAGCAGATGGAGGCAGCAGAAAAATGGGCTGTCACAGGGCAGTGTACTGGCACCCACCCTCTTCAATATATACA
Source organism: Schistocerca piceifrons (assembly GCF_021461385.2). Taxonomy (NCBI): domain Eukaryota; kingdom Metazoa; phylum Arthropoda; class Insecta; order Orthoptera; family Acrididae; genus Schistocerca; species Schistocerca piceifrons. Next base: position 527,544,767 of record NC_060149.1, on the reverse strand, counting down.
CTAATGACCAGCCGTTACCAGAAGGAACACAAAGCTTCCTTCATATATGCAGATGACCGAGCAATCACAGCACAAGATCACAGCTTTGAGAGGGTGGAGCGGAAGCTAACTGATGCTCTGAAAGAATTAACTGCCTATTACAGGGACAATCAATTGAAACCAAATCCTTCTAAGACCCAGACCTGTGCTTTCGACCTCCGAAACAGACAGGCTAGTAGAACCTTGCAGACAGATTGGGAAGGAACCTCTTTAGAACACTGCGAGACTCCAAAATACCTCGGAGTCACTCTGGACCGTGCTCTTACATATAAGGAACACTGCTTAAAAACAAAGCAAAAAGTAGCTGCCAGGAACAATGTGGTTAGGAAGCTGACTGGAACAACATGGGGAGCACAGCCAGACACAGTGCGCACATCCGCATTAGCCCTCTGCTACTCTGCAGCTGAGTACGCTTGCCCAGTATGGTGCAGATCTACACATACAAAGAAAGTTGATGTTGCTCTGAATGAGACATGTCGTATCACTACGGGTTGTCTAAGAGACACACCTGTGGATAAACTGTACTGCTTATCCGGCATAGCCCCCCCCCCCCCCGGACATCCGAAGAGATACAGCAGCACGGAGTGAAATGAAGAAGGCATTAACATCCGAAGCCCACCCACTACATGGCCACCAACCGGCACAGCAAAGACTTGTGTCTAGAAAGAGCTTCCTTCACGGTACAGAACCACTCGCTGACACTCCACATCAGAGATGGCAGGTCAGATGCCAGCATCTGGAGGAGTGGCTGATCCCGCAAGAAGTTCTTCCCCCAGGCCACACAGAGAAATGGCCCACGTGGAAATCACTCAAGCGCCTGCGTTCTTCTGTCACAAGATCCAAGAGTAATCTGGAGAGGTGGGGCTTCCAGGTGGACTCTCTCCAGTGTGACTGCGGAGCTGCCGTGCAGACATCAACACATCTACTACAATGCACATTACCTCCAACTACGTGCAACATGGAGGACCTCGTAAACGCTACACAAAGTGCACTGGACGTTGCAAATTTTTGGGCATCCACTGTATAGATTAAAATTACCTTATGTCTGACAACAAAATCTGTGTCTAATCATTTATTTCTCTCTTGACTAGTTTAATTTATAAACCATAATGTATGTATGTATGTAGTAATGTATCTAATATTGTTTTTAGTTTGCTTCTGATACGATAAATAAAATAAATACGTTTTAAAACAAGTTATAAGGAGACTTGATAATCGCAATAGATACAGTGTTGTTAAAGAACGCAAACAGGCCAGTTTTTTCAGCAACATGACGTTGTTCGTTCACCCTCAAGAGAATAGCATATGTATGAGTTCAGCTGAAGCTGGCGTGGGAGCATAGTTGAAGGCGTGAAATCGAACGTTGATTGCACTACCCCGGAAAAAATGGTAGGGATGTATGCTACAAACCGCCAATAATTATATCCATTAATGATACAGATCTTAGGGAAACACTATTTACCATTTCACAGTAACTTGGTGACATTAGCATATCACTGTCATGTGTTACATGAATTGATCATCGCCGCAAATACGCGAAGATGTATACGTACTATCATTCAAAGTAAGACGTACGTACAGGGTTAATAAAAACGGACTGTCGTTCAGACACTATCCTGGTAACACATCCGTATCAGTTTGAAGTTTGTATGATAGCCCTATTTACTGAGTTACCAGCGTTAAGTGCAGAGATCAGTAATAAGTTTTATGCCATTGTGAGGCCTCACAATATTTTTAATTAACTGCTGTTTGTAGGATTTAGTGTTGCATGAAAATGGGTTAGTTCGTTTTCTACATTTTAACCCCACAGCACTAAATGGGGGAAAACCATATGTTGTCACTAAACAACTACTACTCAATATTTTATTCGAAGGCAGTAATAATTTATGGTTTATGCACAAGTTAACGACAATTATAAGGTATCCAATGGTACGTCACATACAAAATTAGTACAAAATGTGCGGTTTTACACCCTGTACTGACAATAGCAGACTGGTGGGAACAGCGAATTGGTACCAACTGCAGTCGTAAATTTTATGAGCGCTTAGTAATTTAGGGTTATGGGGGAAAACGCTCCAACAACCCGTTGTGAGTTGGTGGAAATGTACAGCAACAGTCCACCATCATTTAAATGTACGTTTACACTGGCCATGAAAATTACATATTGGCGGCAATATATCCCGATAATGTTTTCCGGCAACATTTCGGCCAGACGAATTGCAGCCACATGTACGGCAACATTAGTGGTCACTATTACCCGGCAGTGTTTGGGGCAATACATTTCCGTCCCGGAAGGGATCACATGGGGACACTACACTGCCATAAAACCGAAGTGGAAGTGAGTATGACTTTCGTGCTTTTACATGACACAACAAAAAAATTTAAAAAGAGCAAGAGAAATCTGAATTAATGGAAGCGTTCTTTCTTAAGTAAGCGGAAGGCTTCAGAAATTGATCTCATGAACTGATGTCAGACACATACCTTTCCCAGAATTTCACCAGAATGTCGAAACACGATTTAGAATATCTCGTACAAGCAACTGGTCCGAGAATTGCTAAAACCTATACAAATAAGAGCGATCGTATACCAATTACAACTCGACTGGCGATCACACTTCGGATTTTAGGTACTGGTGATTCGCATAGAACTTTAACGTAGCTCTTTAAAGTGCGCTATTCATCAGTAATCCTCCTGATACCAGAAGCATGCAGTCCTTTGGTAGAAAGACTGAAGATTTTCATTGACGCAAATTTGAAATAAGACTACCATTTGTATTAATACTTTCTTTTGTTCACCAGCGGACACCACTGTTCAGACTATCAGTTCCTGCTTCATACAGGTATCGAGACAGCATGAAACTCATGACACCAAATGCAAACAATGTGGATGGGAAGCCACCAGAACTGAACTTACATTTTTCCCATGAAACTTTTTTGTCTCGTGTTTGGCATGGGTGCGAGAACTTCGTACAGTGTCTGTGGATTAGAAATGCAATGAATAGAGGAGGAGACTACGAATAGGTCATTTGGAGAATAATATACCAAATATGGTATTACCGCTTCCTAAACGTGGGTGTTGTCCAAGATTGAACGACACAGATCATAATAAGGGGTTCTGCTGGTAGACCATTGTGAGAAGGAGGCATCTGGCTGCATGTTGAAAATCTCTGGTGTGAACAGTTGCAAGCTTTGAGGTGATTTGAACCCGTGAGAAGAACTACGTTATTCCTAAGTTTATTCTGAAACCTTGAGACGTGCCAGGGTAGCCGAAAGCGCTAACGCACTGCTTCCTGGGCTCGGGTAGGCGCACCGGTCCGGGATCGAATCCACCCGACAGGTTTACGATGAGGGCCGGTGTGCTGGCCAGCCTGAATGTGGTTTTTAGGCTGTTTTCCACATCCTACTAGGTGATTACTGGGCTGGTCCCCACGTTCAGCCTCAGTTACACGGCTCGCAGACATCTGAACACATTCCCACTCTTCCCTTGATTACACTAGACGCAGACAGTTGGGGTACACTAATTCCGTCCCGGGAGGTACTGGGTGGCGACAGGAAGGGCATGCGGTCATCCTTAAAATTAAAATGCCACATCCGATTAACCAGCAGACCCCCCCAGTCGGTATTAATGCTTGAAAAGAGAGATTTTGAAACCTCAGTTACAAAGCTAGCTGCTCTGATTATGCTACTACCACGAATTAGCGAATTCTTAACACAGATACGATGACTGGACACCATTCCGTCTGCTCTCAGATAAATCTACCAGTTGTCCCACGACAGCGTAAAGACCAACAGCTGAACTCTGACAATTATTGGCTCTTGCTGTTAACCATGTAGCAACACTAAGACACAGTTGCTAACTTCCTATCTGCAACTCTTCCGCAACTGCTCTGACTATGCATAAGGACCTCTTGTCTTATCGAGCTGTAAACTTCCCCTTTCAAACCGCTTGTCGCCGACATGGCGTAATGTCGAATGGTCTTTGTAAGGTGGCAGAATAAATGGTCAGATTCGCACCTTAAATGAGTTCTCTACAAATCGCAATGAGAAGGTGAAGATAACACCGAATGTAAATCGACAGTTATGAGAACATTTGCCTATCAATATGTAACGCAAAAGGGGATGACAGTCAATCGACAGTAATTAACACACCATTCCTATATAATGCATGTCTTTGAGTGGAAGGTAGAACAGGGACCGCGAGTTGCGTTGCTTTTAGTTTTGAAAAGCCAGCACCACAACGGCGTAGCGAAACCGCGCTGCGGGAGTTACGCCGGCGATCACTTAAGGGGGTGGCAAGGAAGACGACAGCGACCCCGGGCCTGGTGATTCAAGCTGGCGGGCCGCCTGTAGCGAGGACATCGGTACAAGGGCAGAGAAGAAGCTCTAGAAAACTGCGTTTCGAAATTCCAACGGGAGACGAACAAAAGCAAGTGATGCATGTTCATCCAGCGAGTGCGACACACGGGAAGGTCAATGTACTTTAGGCGTCTAGAACGGACACTGTCTGGACTCTGCTACTCACTCCAACTGCCATCTAGTGGCAGCTTCAAACTGGGCAGGTCAGACTGTCCAGTAGAGTCTGCTCCCTGTCGGAAGAATTTGCAACCTACGTGCAGAAGTGGATCTCCCAGGTCCTTTGCGCGTGCAGGTAGGATTAGCCGTTGTAACGGCCGAGCAGTAGAGGTGGGCCAAACGGTTATTCTGGAGTAACCGTTATCACAGTTCCAGTTATTCTTTGATAACCGTTATCGTTAACGGTTATTAATAACTGCCAAGTTATTTTTCGCTAGCGAATACCGATAACTCCGACAGTTAAATAACGACATAGTTGGAATCCATCAGTTTAGTTGTCAGTATAACTGCGAGTAGTGTGAAATAGCAGGAATGTCGTATGAATCGTGTCATAACCTCAGCTTATTAACTCCGGGTACATTTTAGTTGATGTTAGAACGATTATTAGTGTTTCAGATTATATGTTTGTAGGTTATCGGTCGCTATTAGAAATATTATCTTCGCAGCTGCGACAGAAAGTACGCGGAACTTCGCCAAAGCACTGTTTAAGTAAAATGTTAACAACGTGCGTTTTTAAGTATGAAGTAATATGTAAACTGAGTACTGTAGGTTAAATTCGAAGCTTAATTTCTTGTGCTGCTCACATAATAGAATAAAGTGTACAGCCTTGTAATACAACAAAAAATATACGTAATGTGACAGATTCGTTTACTCCTGTGCTGTAAAAGCTAGTCCTATTGGGGAAAGTGTGAGTACGCTAATCCAAGTATTATGTCAGATTTGCAAACTGCTCGATTTCTCCAGCGACAGCATGTTTATAACATATGAAGACATGCAGATCGAAAAGGTTGACAGTGTTACATTTCTGGGACTACAACTCGATAATAAATTCAGTTGGGAAGGGCATACCACATTTTTTCATTCTATTATTTCATAAGGGAACATATTCTGTGGTAACTCATCAAACGTAGCAAAAGTTTTTCGCATGTAAAAGCGTGTAATAAAAATCGTTTGTGGTATCAATTCAAGAACATCATGTAGGAACCTGTTCAAGGAACTTTGTATTCTAACCACTGCTTCCTAATATATTTATTCCTTAATGAAATTCGTTACAAGTATTTCCAACCAATAGCTTAATACATAATATCAGTACTAGAAATGGGAACAGCAATCTACATAAAGACCTAAAATTACTTACCTTGGTCCAAAAGGGGTCCAATATTCAAGAACATGCATTTTCAATAAGCTGCCAGCAAGTCAGCAACCATTAAAAACTTGGTTTCAGATAAGGCACGGTTTACAGTGTGTTTGAATGACTATTTGATACATAAGTGTCTAATTCCACCCATCATCAATATGCCGGAAATGTCTATTTTAAGTGTGTCTATGATGTCACTACATACACATGGCAACAAACACGAAGATACATATAAATAATACAATAACATTTCCCACCAAAAATACAATCAAACCAATGGGACAACTGCGGGAAGTTGGGGGTTTTAGGGTGAGGACAAGCTAGTAAAAAAACACACACCATGATCCCAAAACACAAAATGAAGAACAAAAAGAAAAAATACAGCATTCTGCTACACCAACAAAAATCTGCAGGAATCGGACACTTCCCTTGAACAATATAGGTCAACTATAGGTGACCATACCAAAACACCAATACCCACAACTAAAAGTACGAAAATTGGAATCAGACATTTCCCTTGACCTACATAGGTCAACCTCAGATGACGATACTAAAACATCAACACACACAATTATGAAAATGGGAATCGGTCATTATCCGGTGACCTATATAGGTCCACCACAGCTACTGATGCCAAAAAACCAACACCTACAACTGCGAAAAATAAAACCACAATCCCAAAAGTCCACAAATCAATCATCCCTACATAAATTAAATCACATTCAATACTTCATAAATACACAAAACATCACAGCTAGAAAAAAAAAAAAATATTTACCACCAGCAAATTCCGGCACTGCAACCTAGATCGACAGCCCCCCCCCCCCACACACACACAAAAACCAACTCATAAACACCGTGCCGTAATGACATTCACACACCACAACACCTTTACGTCGAAGCAGACGGGTGGAATCAGACGCTTCCAGTGACCCCTCCTTCTACTCTGTGGATGAATATCGTAACAGAGACTGATAGACCAGCTTAGGTAAAAATTCTGCTATATTTCAGTTTTGACAGCACTTGGTTGCAACAGTCAAGATCGGGTATTCTGTGTACGATAAATTTTTTTAAAAGTACGTAACTGTGTTTTATTCTGTCAGTGTACCAATTCTGTAAATATTAGCAGTTACTGTGATATATTCACGTATTTTGACAATCTCCTGACAAATGATGAGGATAATAATTATTATATTCCACTGTATTATGTTAAACTTTCTGACATATTATTTGTCATTCGTGATGGCCAGCGGCTATTTCCGTAGCAGTGCGAAAATATTTGTTCGCTCCAGTTACTATCCTCTCTGGAAATATCATCTGGAACTACGACCTTTAACTGGAGTCACCGAGTCAGGAACGTCTAGACACACAGTTATTCCGTTACCAGCTTCCAGGTTATCTGTGGTGCTAGCCCGATAACTACCAGAGAACTAGAACTACGAGCCAATAACGATAACTGCCAGAGGAGAATACCGGCTCTGACAGTTATTTCCATAGTCGCTCGAATTCCTTAGTAACTTTCCTTGTACTACCCGTCCAAGCTAAATTAACACGTAAGGCGGTGGCTTAAGGGAACGACCGTACTTGTTAATGCCTGTACTGCAGCTCCTATCAGCCACGGCTCGGACATTAACTTTATTTAATTGTTTATGCTAAAAGTAACGAAGGCCCACGAAATAGTACACAGTTCTTATCAACAGATGGCGCGCAGTCTCACAGTTATTCCCATGGTCTATAGAACGCCTCCAAATGCGCAGTACGATCTTCGGTCAACAGATGGCGCGAGGCACTGTTAACACTAAACAGTTATTGAAATAACTGCCAGAATCAGAGGAACGGTTATCGCAGTAACCGTTACTTCTCAGTAACCGGTTATTTCTATCAGTTACGTTATTTTTTGCCACCTCTACCGAGCAGGTAGCTGCGACACCCCGTAGCGGAAGGGCGTGTATGTCTTCCAGCTAAGCCAGTAGCCGCAGTTGGCGCGCTGCCTGTGCAAGTTGTAAGGTTTAATGTAATAAACACTTATAACAGACAACTTGTTCCGTCTAGTTATTGTGAGTGGAAACAAGGGGAGGACAGTGAGCCCTCTCGCACTATACATTCACACTCCGATGTGCCACCATGGGATAAAGAGCCCGCGTGCACATTTTTTGGTCCTCCGGGCCGGATACAGTGACCACGCGGAATTTACGTTCGCGCGGATTTATTTTCCGGTATTTGTGAACTTCTAAAAAGGCACGTGTGAGCTGCACACGTTATCGGTTTCGTTGTTGACTGCTATCGAGTGTCCCAAGGCCTGTTCGGGACTTCGACAATAACAGCCTTAACAACGGCGATCGGGGACATACTTGTGAACAGTTAATGTGTCTCTAATTCAAATGCGAGAGGCACAGAAACGCATCAGTGCCAGCATCAGCGGTGACGTCACGTCCTGCTCCCGCCGAAACTTCGCGCCGTCGGAGACTGCAGCGCAAGCCACGCCAGCTGTCCGTAGCCGTGCCCGTGACACCGCTGCTGTTCCAGTCCGCACTGCCTCGTATTGCCGCTGCAGCCTGGTAAGTGCAACTGTTGGCTTCCTGCTATCATCTTCCTTGTCCTAAAATGGAGCCCTCAGAGAAAACAAAATTAGTCAAGCAGAGAGGTGTAGCAAAGGCCGCTCTCGCGCGCTTAGCGAGCTTTGTGCAGTCTGCAGACAGTGCCAGCATCGAAATGTTGGAATCAAAATTAAGTCGATTGACTCGGATTCAGACTGATTTTGAGTCGTCTCAAACACGGCTGGAAATTGAAGACGAATCGGCAGATCATAGTAAGGACAGGGCTGAATTCGAGGATTCGTGGGACTTTGTTGAATCCACTATCAAGGGTTCAATGAAGAGGTACACCCAGCTTCCGCAGCCTTTGGGCTCGAATCCATCAGGCAGTGTCAGTTCTTTGAAACTCCCCGCTATTAACTTGCCAAATTTTGAAGGTGGGTACCTTAAGTGGTCATCATACAGGGATACGTTTTTGAGTCTCATTATGAATAACAATTCAATTGATGATGTTCAAAAACTTCACTACCTTAATTCGTCTTTGCGAGGTGAAGCTAAAGACCTTTTGAAACATATACCTGCCACAGCAGGAAATCTATCGATTGCCTGGGGACTTATTACGCAGAGGTATAATAACCCAAAAATTAATGCAGCCAGACATGCTAAGGCTTTGTTGGCCTTGCCTACAGTCAGCCATGGTGCAGCGAGCGATTATAGGCAACTAATTAATCACGTATGCAGCGATTTGAAGGCCTTAGAAGCTCTCAAACCTGATGTTCCACTTCATGAAATTATTCTTTCGGAAGAGATTCTGTCTAATATGCGACCCACGGATCGTCATGAGTGGGAGGTAAATATGTCTGGGTCAACATTCACCACATTAAATCAACTAACAGATTTTTTGGAAACAAAATATCAGGTCCTTGAGTTGATCAGGTTCAGGGATAATACCTCAAGGGATTTGCAAGTAAATGCCAATAATTTAAATCAAACAAGACATGTGAGGAAGGCTCATCTCGCTAATGCTGATGCTGAGGAATCATGTAATTTTTGTAGTGAATCTCATACTATCACTAAATGCAAAGGGTTTCAGGCACTAAATGTCGATGAGCGGCGGTCATATATGACAAAAAATAAGCTTTGTTTTTTGTGCATCCGCTCTGGTCATTTCTCGACTAAATGCAGGATTTCTCCTTGTAAGACCTGTAAAGGAAGGCACAACATACTGCTCTAAAAGCCTGCTGAACCAAGGAATGGGCAGAATAGTGAACCAGGAGGCCATTCCTTGGCCCATCAAGCTACGAACGGGAAAGCAAGCATACATTGTAATGTTTTGTTGGCAACAGCTGTTGTCAACATTAAAGACAGCATGGGTAGACAGCAGGTTTGCAGAGTTCTGCTAGACAGTGCGAGTCAGCTATCCTTTATATCTAAGGGCATGGCAGAGAAATTAAAACTGAAACGAAGTAAACATTCGTTTCCTGTGAAGGGTATAAACAATGTCTTTGCAGCCTCAGTGTCTTACACTTGTGATGTTGAACTGTCGTCTAGGCTCAATGACTTTCATATCAGAATCACTTGTGCTATCGTAGATCATGTCACCAGTGACCTACCGGCGAGCATGATAGACACAAGGTCCTGGAGTGTCCCATGTAATCTTCCGCTCGCTGATCCAGAACTCATCAAGCCTGCCACAGTAGATTTAATTCTTGGTGCTGAGGTTTTCTTTGACGTTGTTTGTTAGGAAAGGCTGGTGAAACCAAGTCATCCTTCACTGGTCGAAACAAGATTTGGCTGGATTTTGTCTGGTAGGATGCCTTCAGCAGCATGTAACATGCCTCGTTCTACAGTGACCTCGTGCTTTGTTAGCGGTGACAATTTAGATGCCAAAGTACAAAGATTTTGGGAGTTAGAGGAACTGTCTGTGAAAACGATGAGTAGGCAGCATAAAATATGTGAGGCTCACTTTCAGCGCCACACCGCACGAGATGAAGAAGGGAGATTTGTGGTTCGACTACCAGTGAAACCTGACTGTAAATCATTAGGCGAATCATGACAACAAGCATCTCGGAGACTGGCGCATCTTGAGAGGAGGTTTAAAAGGCAACGGAATCTGCAGAAGGAATATGCTGCATTCATGCATGGATATGTCGAATTGGAGCACATGGAGATCTTTAATCCTCAAGGTATTATTGGTCCAAGGTGTCACCTTCCACATCATGCTGTCTTCAAAGAATGCAGCTCCACTACTAAGTTGAGGGTAGTATTTGATGGCTCTGCTGCCACTTCTAATGGAGTATCTCTCAATGATATCTTGCTGGTTGGTCCCACTGTCCAGCCAGATTTATTTTCCATTATTATAAAATTTCGCTCTTTTAATGTGGCTCTGTCAGCCGACATAGCAAAAATGTATCGCCAGCTGTCTCTCCATCCTGATGATAGGAACTTCCAGAGAATTCTGTGGCGGGAATCACCGTCTGAACCGATGCAAGAATATAGACTGTGTACACTCACTTATGGAACTGCTCCTGCTGCCTTTCTTGCTACCAGATGTCTTCAACAGTTGGCTTTGGAAAACCAAAACAGGTTTCCAATGGCATCACAAGCCTTGATGTCTAGCTTTTATGTGGATGACTTCTTAGGTGGCTCAGCCACGGAAGCTGAAGCTCAGGAACTTCAAATCCAGCTGACTCAATTGCTTGCTTCTGGGGGGTTTCCACTGAGAAAATGGTGTTCCAATAGTCACAAGGTCATGGAAAAAATTCCTGTGCAGGACAGAGAAACGTCTTTACCTTGTCATCTTACTGGTGAACAAGCCATAAAAACGTTAGGGATGTTTTGGCACCCTGGCTCTGACACTTTCCAGTGCTATGTACAGCTGAAGAGTCTTTGGCTCTCAAAGGATACCGAACGCAGTGTCCTGTCTACAATAGCATCAATCTATGACCCACTGGGGCTTTTAGGTCCAGCAGTCATAAGATGTAAATTGTTCTTGCAACGCTTGTGGCAACTAAGCCTTGATTGGGATGAAATTCTTCCATCCAACCTCACTGATGAATGGAATGCTGTTTGTGTGCAACTGCCTTCCCTAAATGGTATTTTCATTAACAGGAAGATCATTCCTTGCCCCCAGCATGTTAAATTAGAAATTCATGGGTTTCGTGACGCTTCACAGTTGGCATATGGTGCGTGTGTATACGGCAGATGTGTTCTTCCCAATAACAGTGTGTTGGTCTCATTGGCTGCAGCCAAATCTCGGGTTGCCCCTGTAAAACAACAGTCTCTTCCACGACTGGAATTACGTGGTGCGCTGCTTCTTGCCCGACTCATTCAGAAGGTGTCCAATGCCTTAGGCATTATAGATAGTGGCGACATTCATTTGTGGACAGACTCCACAATAGTTCTCTGTTGGCTGCAGCGTAGTCCTTGTCACTGGAAAACCTTTGTTGCTAACAGAGTCTCTGAAATCCAGGAACTGAGTTCAGTTGCCAACTGGAGACATGTCAAATCAGAGGATAATCCTGCTGACCACTTATCACGTGGTATTAATCCAGCTGCCTTGAGTTCACTTGTCCAGTGGTGGTCTGGCCCGTCATGGCTATCCACTTGCGACCTCGACTGCAACACTTGCACTCCACTTAGTGTAGAAGATGTGCCCGAGAGAAGGTGTACACAAGTATCCTTGGTGTCGGTCATTAATCTTGATGATGAACTGATGTGTAAATATTCATCATTCAAAACAACTTACAGAGTTTTGGCCTATGCACTGAGGTTTGCTAATAACACTACGCTTCAGAAATCAGACAGGATAACTGGGCCACTCACTCCACAGGAATGCCACAACGCTATCAAAAGGGCATTTGGCGCAGCTCAACACAGTGAATATGGTAATAAGATAGCTTTGTTGAAGGCCAGCTCCCCTATTCCACATAATAGCAAATTAAGGGATTTGCACCCGTTTGTCGATGCCAAAGGTAATTTACGAGTGGGAGGGAGATTAATGAATGCTGATGTACCACATGATGAGCGCCATCCTATTATCGTACCGTCTAAGCATCATTTGACAAAAATTCTCATTATAGATGAACATGAAAATCTGTTGCATGCTAGGTCACAACTTTTGTTGGCTATGTTGCGTAGGAGGTTTTGGATCCCCAATGGGCGTAACACAGTCAAGGGAGTTATCAGAAGTAAACCAGTCTCATCCATTCCAGCACTGTGGAGTAGATTATGCAGGCCCTATTGCTGTAAAGCATGTTGGAAGGCGGAGTAAAGTTACCACCAAGGCTTATATTGCTTTATTCATCTGCATGCCAACCAAGACCATCCACTTAGAATTAGTTAGTGACTTGGTAACAAGTTCATTTTTGGCCGCCCTCAGGAGATTCATTGCAAGAAGAGGGAAACGTTCTCACATGTACAGTGACAATGGCACCACATTTGTAGGTGCAGACAGTGAGCTTAAACGTTTTCTCTCCAACGATGTTACTGTTGAAGTTGTGGTGAATTTTTCGACCTGAGAGGGAATCAGTTGGAGGTTCACTCCACCTCCTGCCCCTCACTTTGGTGGACTCTGGGAGGCAGGAATCAAATGCATGAAGTCACATCTCAAACGTGTCATCAGCAATGCAGTGCTGATATTTGAAGAACTGACTACTGTATTAATTCAAATAGAAGCATGCTTGAATTCAAGGCCGCTGTGGCTTCTCTCTGATGACCTAGATTCTCCTGCTGCTGTCACTCCTGGTCATTTCCTAATCGGACAGCCCCTTTGTGCTCATCCTGAACGCTCTGTCCTTGAGGTTCCCGCCAACAGGTTGCACAGATGGCAACTTGTGCAGCAGTTACATCAGTCCTTTTGGAAGAGGTGATCCACAGAATACATACATGATCTGCATCAACGCAAAAAATGGACATCGGAAGGAGCATGGCAACCCCAGATCGGCGATCATGTGCTGGTCAAGGAGGATAATTTGCCACCCTTGGTGTGGAGGCTGGGTGTCATTGACCAGCTGTTTCCCAGTCCTGATAAGTGTGTGCCTGTGGTAATGGTAAAAACTGCTAATGGGTAGATTAAGAGGCCTATAGCAAAATTGTGTCCCCTACCTAAGCAGTGAATCAGTTAAGTGACCCCTCAGATCTGTGTACTGGTATATGATACAGAGCCACTGCCAAATTACCATTTACTGGAAAAACCTCTTAATTCATAAAATCAGCTTGGGAAGCTGTGGATGTTTCTTGTGGACTAACTGCTGTTAGTATTGATTTCATGTTTTTATGCAGTATAATATTAATACTTTATTGTTTTGTGTCCTGCATGTTAGTACCCATCGTGTTTCACATGCCGCATGACAGTGGTGTTTTGATGATGTGGGCATCCCAAATGTTAGTGTATTCATGTTTTATGTGCATTGATATTGTGTCTAGTTATATTTTTATTTTTTACTTGTTTTGGTGTTGTTGTTTGTTAAAATTTTGGTTATTTGTAAAAAGTGTTAGTGTATTCATGTTTTATGTGCATTGGTATTGTGTCTATTTATATTTTTATTGTTTACTTGTTTTGGTTTTGTTGTTTGTTAAAATTTTGGTTATTTGTAAAATGAGAAACTCATTTTAGAGTGGGAGTATGTTTGGACTCTGCTACTCACTCCAACTGCCATCTTGTGGCAGCTTCAAACTGGGCAGGTCAGACTGTCCAGTATAGTCTGCTCCCTGTCGGAAGAATTTGCAACCTACGGGCAGAAGTAGATCTCCGAGGTCCTTTGTGCGTGCAGGTAGGATTAGCCGTTATAACGGCCGAGCAGGTAGCTGCGAGACCCCGTAGCGGACGGGCGTGTATGTCTTCCAGCTAAGCCAGGAGCCGCAGTTGGAGCGCTGCCTGTGCAGGTTGTAAGGTTTAATGTAATAAACACTTATAACAGACAACTTGTTCCGTCTAGTTATTGTGAGTGGAAACAAGGGGAGGACAATGAGTCCTCTCGCACTATACATTCACACTCCAATGTGCCACAACGGGATGAAGAGCCCGCACGCACAGACACAAAACGTCCAATTGGCGGAAACTAGGAAGGAGAAAACTACTGAAGTTTCTACGCAGTTTGATAGAAGGGACTTTAAGCTTGGTAGAGGGTGTTTCTTCAAAATGAGAGGAACGCTCCTATTGGTGGAAAAAAGCCGTGACATGAAAAAGGAACCCAAGCGGAGGGAGACAGTTCTGCCACGAGTAGGACAAGAGAGAAATTTTTGGGGGACTCTTCTCTGAACTGGCGTCAAGTGCAGAACGGAGCGCTTAACGCTCCGTACGACGCAGAGAAGAAATTGGTGTGGACACTGCGTTCACAGCGGCTGCACTCCAGCTAAAATTAGCTGTAGCAACGTTTAGCTCCAACTGTGGAGGAACAAACCAGCCATATTAGTTAACTGTTCTTGTGAGAACTGAGAGGGCACTATAATATGCACGCTGCTCTAACCATGCGCGTGTATATCGCCATGTAATAATACTAGGGTTGAGCACATGTTTTCTCGCATAACGAGAAACATAGGGAAAGTTTCTGATGGAAAGTTCAGCAAAGGCCAGATTAGTTTCGTAGGAATTTCAGTGGGGGAGAGTGGCCTTGCAGACAGCAGCACGTAGCAGCTTAAGAAAAATACCGCGAGCAGAGGCGTAAACTTTGTTGGTTCACCAGTTTGCGTCCACTGTAAACTCCAGCGGCCTTCGGTAACCTTGCCCTCAAATTTGTCGCTTGACTTATCATCCACCGTAGACTTGTTTGTCATCCTAAATAGTACCGAACTTTGAACCGGAATCAGACGATTTCCGTAGTACTGACGAACATCATAACGTATGTGTAGGAGCAATTTTGTAAAGAAACTTCCAATTAAACTTTCATATTATTGTGCTTAGGATTAATGTAAAGAAACTTCCTATTAAACTTTCATAATATTGTGCTTAAGATTAATGTTCTTTCAGAGAGTTAATATTTAACATTGTTGTGTATAAACTTATTTCAATTTTGATGTTGGCAAGATGCGTTATCCATTGCGCTGTGTTTATGTTGGCGAGTTGAAAACTGTGTGAAAAGCTGTAATTTGGTGAAAATGTTGCGACATTGAACAAGTCATTTCACCTCACACAGTTCTACTCAATTCAAGAATAAGCAAGCAAAAAAAACAAACCCCCGCGAACCTTACATGCGCGTGTATATTGCAACATAATAAGACTAGGGCTGATTACATGATTTCTCGCATAACGAGAAATATAGGAGATTGTAGGGATAGGATAACGCATGAATACGGCAATCATGTTCAAATGGATGTAGATTACGGTAGATACTCAGAGATGAAGAGGATTGTACAGGTTAGACTAAGGTAGAGATCTGCATCAAACAACCAACCTCGGACTGAAAACCATAACAACAAAAACACTAAGAAGTATAAATATTTTAATATAATAATATCAACTTGCTTAGATTAATGCTTAGTGCATCGGTTCAACACAACTTGCAAGAATGATGATTTACACAATATTAAATCGAATAGTGTACTCACCATTATCAATACCTTACTTGGCATTACGATTGTGAACACAGCTCTACAGACTTTTACGGTGTGAGTGTGTAAATGAGATGAATGCAGTTTGTTTCAGTCATTTCTACCTATGCTCAGGAAAGTTATATTTCTGTTATATTTTCTAGTGTTGAGCCTTTCCTTTTCTGTCTTCCCCTATTGAACTTCCTATGGTTTGCCGGTTCTATCTTTGGACAGGGAAGGGAAGCGCGCCACAAGATCGTGCAAATTTAAGCAGTCACTATAACAGTTTGGTTTACTACGATAAAACATCAAACAAATGAATTATCCATTGAAGTAAGGCTGTAAACATATAATAAATGAACAAAACCTTGTAATTATGAAATATATCATTGCCACAGGTGAATGGGTGCATGAAAGCATAACATGAAACTATATCATTAATACTACCAATGACTGAGATAATGGTTAGTAATTTAAAGAAAGAACCCCAGGAATGAAGTACGAACACCAAGAGATTCGCCAAAGTGCATGGTGGAAGCGACTAGCCGGCTGCGAACATTAAAACTGCGGCAGTTAAACCGTGATGTTAGCCTCGCGTCCCATCGGACCAGTGACTGTATCGAAGTCTCATTCTTATCACTCTTTAATGGTGTGAGTGTGGAAGACGGCGGCCGTAACGGCTGGAATTTCTCAGTCCAGCTAGCCCACTACATTCTGCTCCAAGATAGAGACATCCCCCCTCCCCTCTGACACTTCGGCAGCAAGCATCTACTCTTTGACGCCGGAGCAGCAAGTGTCCTCTTATTTAAACTGTTCGAAACTTAGCTGGTTCTTCCAGCGTCGGAAACTTACCGACCAATTGCAGCGGATCTTGTGAGTACCGACTAATAATAATTTCATAGATAAGTTTAACAAACCCCTACTCACGTGTATTTTGCTATGGTTAACCAATAGTGCGGTGGAATGGGGAGCAAGGCAAAAAATCTCTCCCATTCCATGACAGGTTTTTATCCGTGACAAACCAAGAGGTTTACTGATAGACAAGCGCAGGGAATTGTGCCTTCTACAGAAAAAATTATAGTGAGCCCTTCAGAGTCCCTGTTACGGAGATTTAAACGAACGTTCTTTCGTGGCGTGGCTGCAGAAAGCCATCTGGTCTCACATCCTCTAATTGTGAGTGCTACACCTGGCTTAGATTTTATCTTTCCGGAAGCGATTTCTTCTAGCGTATCGCTGAAAGCAGTTTTACGACACACAGGCTGCTCCCGAGGCGCCTGCTGCGCTGAGACGGGACATAGCGAACACTCCGTTCTCTACCTTCTCGGCAGGGCTTCTTTCAGGACCGAACAAGTTTATGACACTCTAATCCTTTTATGTTAACTTCCATGTCCAGAGCCAGCTAGGAAGAGGAAGAGCCTCCAAGGCTGCAGAAAATAACGGGTCCGCCTCACTGTAATAAAAGGAAAGTAGAAGAAGAAGTAATTAGCTTGCAGTCACTGAGAGTACTGAATGTCTGCAGTCATTATTCAGCGTTAAAGGATCGACTATACTTACTGTTGCGATGTGTATATTGCATTATAAAATACGTTGCGCGACAGTTTGGGGATAAACTACCAAGTAAAAAAATGGTTCAAATGGCTCTGAGCACTATGGGACTTAACATCTGTGGTCATCAGTCCCCTAGAACTTAGAACTAATTAAACATAACTAACCTAAGGACATCACACACATCCATGCCCGAGGCGGGATTCGAACCTGCGACCGTAGCAGTCGCGCGGTTCCGGACTGAGCGCCTAGAACCGCGAGACCACCGCGGCCGGCAAACTACCAAGTAACATTACCCGTGTGTTTCCTAATGACTTATCTCCTTGGTCATTCCCTTATCACTCAACGATCCGCCACATGAATGCAGAGGCATTTGTGTTAGAGACTGGCAGTATCTTTCTGTTTCCAACAGCCTGGCTTCTCAAAACTGCCCTGAGCCGACTGTATAATGCCCTGTGGCTTCCCTTGCCATGCCCTAAAACTTGTCTTACTTTCCAATTGTTACTGTTTGTAAGAACTGGCTTTTCTCATGGGCACAAAAATATGCTTCTTCTTGCTAGTTTCCCGCTTCCTGGGCCGGGTTGTGAATCAAGTATCACAATCATTGTCTGTCTCTCCACCGGTCCTCTCGTTCTTTAAGTTGATCTTCTGGTTCTTCTTCCGTCTTCCCAGTGGACAGCTTGATTGTATCTGCCCATCGCCTTCTGGGTCTTCCTCGTGCTCGCTTTCCAATTAATCTTCCAGGAAATTTCTGCCACGCCGTCCTCCCCCATTCTCATCATATGTCCATACCACTTCAGTTTTTTTTGTTTCTGTCTTGTCCTGAATGTTTCAGACTTCAGTCCTTTTTCTGATCTCATTTTTGATTTTTTTTATTGTCTTGCCTTTGATACCTCTTAGAAATTTCATCTCTGCAGACTGGATTCTGCTCTCTTCCCTTTCTTTTGTAGTCCATGTACCAGCTTCAAATGCTAGAAAGGGTTCATATTAAGTGGAATATAGAGCTCTTTTACATTTCTTTGGGACGCGTTTGTGACATAGAATACCACTTACACTCTGGCAATATTGTTTTCTCCATTTCCTCAGCTATCTTGCATTTATTGGTGAGGCGCTTAGCTAAAAAATAGAATTCGAAAAAATGGCGACGAGATCGATGCAGAAAAAAGAAGAGTGAAGAAAAGAAAATGTTGCGTGGTGCAGCCCCGGCACGTACATGGGAGAGCGTGGTTCAGCAGACATAGTAGTGCCTACAGCTATGGAAGAAGGAAGGAGTTGCGAATGTGTCACGCACACCGAGCTGGAGTGCGGCCTGCCATACCAGCGCACAGGTTTAAAAATAAGTGTACGGATCTCTGTAGTTTAATGGCATTAGAGATAATGTTGCTGTTGGACAGTAGTACGGTTGGTCCATAGGTGTGTAACAACCCTTCTAAAACAGAAACAGATGGATAAACAGAAATTTAAATTCATTTAGTATAAAATGGGAGAGGAGGAAAACCTATGAGGCTATGTTACCAACACGGTGGCCGTTTTGGAAGTCGCTAACCTTAATGCAACTCGCAGTTTTCAGATATATAGATGATCTTATCATGTATCACACAAATTACACGAAGAAAACCACAGTGTCTTTGGAAGTAACCCTCAGGTGTGGCTAAGCTACTTCTCCATCTTATCCTTTCTTCTTGGAGTGCTAGTCACGTTAGCTGTGTGGGAGAACTTCTGTGAAGTTTGGAAAATAGGAGAAGAGGTACTGGAGAAATTTTTGTAAAGGCTTCGTATCTACTGCTGGGAAGGCGGAGTTGCCACTGTTGCTACGGCAGGCCGAGTTTGTGAGTTCGTGAAACGGCTTTTGGTGCAGTACACTGCTAAGACAATTTCTCCCTGTCACTAGTACACAGCTATGCCGCAGGGTCAGATAACAGAAGAGGAAAATGAAGGTTCTACAACACTCAAACAAATTATTAACAAAGTCACTCAAATGAGCTAAAAAGGTTTACTTACCTTTCTGACTAGTTGAGTAATGAAGTCTGCAACACTGCATGTAATATAGCACAGAAAAAGCCCTCAATGGCTCAGTGCAAGTAATCGTAGGTAAACTTCACGCTACATAGCAAGTGCACTTTACAACAACTGTCTGTTCACTTCTAAGAGTTGGCTAAACGACGTTCCCAGTCTAAGTCAGTCCTGGACAATGATCTATAACCAAGTGGGCGAGAGTTGCTCTCCTGTCTTCCAAGTAGGCTTCTGTCCGTTGTTGTCCGGTCATTGGCGGATCGTAGTCGGCCGGCAATTGGCCAAGGCGAAGTCGATATCTTCATCCTCAGCTCTGCCCGTGGCACTGGTGGAACTCGCGCAAGTGGCGAATCTCTATGCCACTGGCACCAGCTCGCATCTTTGCGCTTGTGGTGCTTTTGCAGTGGTTGTGTTTTGTTCGGACGACACATCAGAAAGTAAGGCTGTGAGGGCGGCTCGCGAGCCTTGCTCGGATAGGTCAGTCAGCAGAGCACTTGCCTGCGACAGGAAAAAAATCCTAGGTTAGATTCCTGTTCCATTCCACACTTTTAAACTACTGTAATGTTCCAATGGAAACAGTTTGTAAATGCGGTTGAATGCAAGATAAAATCCATGACAAGGAGAAAGTTCCTGAATTGTGATCAATTACAATGTGGACTGTAAACGTCTGGTGCCTGTCACACCATTCAAATATTCATGGTTATTGTTAAAAAGGGATTTGAAGTATGAGAAACACATAACATGAGTAGCGCCAAAAATGAATGGAAAAACCATTAACTGGAAGTTCAATTAATTTGTAAAGAAAACCGCATTCATATATGTTTTGGTATTCTAAATGGGGGTATTTGGAAGAAAGATGATATTTTGTTCGTGAAACCACATTGGATAAAGTTAGGGATCAGTATTCATGGAAAATCGTGCAGTAATTCTACGGCCTCCATTATGTATCTTCCGCAGGAATAGTGATATTAAAGCTCGTGGGAGACGTGGACGTATCCGTTTTCTTTCGCTCCGTTTGTGAGTGGAACAGATCAACAAGTTGCTTATATTGCTACGAAATAACCCATAACCAAGTTCTGTAGACCAGCTTGGCGAGAATAGATGTATAAGCGGCCATCAACAAGTTTCCGTTTGAGTGTGTTGCTGCAACGTATATACAACCCAGTGAGACTCAGATGCATGTACTGTATATAAGCATCGACATGTAGGCAAGGGGTTAAAGTGGCCTTCGAACGACTGATTGGTTGACTGGCTGGTTGGGCCAAACAGTGAGGTCATGGGTCCCATCGGATTAGGAAAGGATGGGGAAGGAAGTCGGCCGTGTTTTCAAAGGAACTATCCCGGCATTTGCCAGAATCGACTTAGGGAAGTCACTGAAAACCTTAATCAGGATGACCGGACGCGGGCTTGAACCGTCGTTCTCCCGAATGCGAGTCCAATGTGCTAACCACTGTGCCACCTTGCTAGGTTTTCGAATGGTAACATTTTGATCGCCTCTAATAGAAGTACATGTAGCTCCCCATCTTGCTCTTCGAAATACGTTTCCTTAATTCACAATTTTCGAATACTGGATGTCTCCACAAGCCTTCGGTCAGTTACCTGTTTACCTGTTTAAGCTACTGTTTCGTCTTAAAGAAATTTGTTGTTGAGGGTGCGTTAAATGTAACCTTCTGCATTCTCTTTCAGCGTCTTTAAGAAAGAGAATGTTTGGCTATGTAACTCACTCACCAAAATTCGAAATGCGGCAGTAGTTTAAACAGCGCTTCAGGTGATAATAATCTGTCGTTTCGCGTTTCTGTTATCAAACACGGCAAAGGCTGCATTATTTGAATCGTTGTTCGCCACAGTGAATTAAAGCTACGTGGCTGCTTTACGGAAAGCGTATCTCCATCTGAATTATAGATCTGAAAGTACGCGGGTGGGCTTCGCAGCTGTCAGCTGCCTTCTCTCACTGAATTATAAATCTTAGAGCGTACACGCCAAGCAGCCTATTGTCAACATAAAGTCTTAAGAAAGGTCGTAAAATTGGCTACAATTTGCTCACAGCCTAACTGCAGTTACTGCCGGATACTGGAAAATCTTGTTCAGTTCAGTGGGCGAGAGAGAGTTAGCTTTCTAATTATTGTTTCCACGAAAACCTGTGGCATATCAGTAAAAGGAAGAAAAAATTATTTACAGAACTTGAGAATTGCGGTAGCATATGCTGTATCTGCGATAGCAGAGACAATACGTGAACGACATTCCTCAATCTGGTTTTATTGGGGAAAACCAACAACCAATAACACTGCTGATGACGACAAAGTAGTTGAAACAAAATACAATTTAAGCAATCAACAAAGTATGGATCTCACTTCGAATCTTATAACAGAAGAATAAAATGTTTTTCTTACAAGTCTGTCGGTATAAAATGTCCATCAAGAAAAGACGGAAACAAAACTACTGGAAAGTGGTTGGCACATCATTACCACACAGCTGTCCAGGGAGGCCACAACACTGTCACACGACACTTCATCCACAGTCCGGAGCTACCACTCCTGACGATCTGGGACGACCAGCAAACGAGGCGAGTGGTTGTTCCGGCCGGGATGGCGGATCCCTACGAGTCTAGGAGGTGTGTCGAACTGCCTTCTGGCTAGTGGTTCGCCAGCTTATGAGGCCGATTGGCGGATGGATCTTCTGGGACTATCTTCGATCATGCGAGTGGCGTAGGGAAATAGTCTGCTTGATAGCGAACTCGGCGCTGCAGTCGATCCTCGGTGCTCGCATAGCTGGCCCTGGCGCCCGTTGGCTGAGACACGAGGCCGTTTTTTCTTCTCCGGCAGCGGCCTCTGTCGTACCGTAAACATCTGCTTTGATTTCACTCACTGTGATGAAGGCAGCCCGCATCTCTGTTTTGTCATGCGGGATGCCTATAGCGCAGGCGGATTGGACGACCGTTGCAACATATACGAGGGGGTTGTCCAGAAAGTAAGTTCCCATCGGTCGTGAAATGGAAACAACAGTGAAAACCAGAAACGTTTTATTTGCAACAGTTAGGTACACCTTCCATCTACTTCTCTACATAGTTGCCGCTCGAATTTCGAGTTTTGTCGTAGTGTTGTATCAACTTCCCAATATCCTCGTCATAGAACGCAGCCGCCTGTGCCTTCGGCCAGTTACCTGCACTGGTCTGCAGCTTCTTGTCTGTGGAAACATTTTATCTTAATAGCCAGCGGCTCTTGTGAGCAGAGATGACACTCAGGGAGAGCCAATTACGGACTGTATTATGGGCGATCAAACACTTCTCATCAGAAACGCTGAAGGAGCGTCTTCATTGCCCCTGCAGTGTGCGGCCAAGAATTGGCATGAAGAAGGAACTATCTGACAATTGTGTTATGTAGGCTGCATGACACAGGCGAAATCTCTAACCAGGCCCCCGTACTTGGCGGGAGACGCTATTCCCTACGCATCTTTACATGTTCACTGTTCACTCAAAACTAAAAAGAGCGATGCGACCCTACCAACAGGCATACTAGAGACACTGCCCAATTCATCCGTGCAAAGCTTTACCGGATTTTCCCAGTGGTTTCCATTTCGTGACCGATAGGAACTTACTTTCTGGACAACCTTCGTACTACTGATTTCTATTTTTTTTACAATACTATGGGTCCTCCGTAGGGCAAAACAACGTTTTCTGCACGGATCCGAATGACTTCAATACACACTATCTGATCAGAAGAATGTGGACACCCCTATATAATGTTGAACTTACCACAAGATGTCACGAGAGGTGGACCTAGTATTATAACACAAGGCGGGGAGTATTGTGTTTTCAATAGAGAAACAGTAACAGCAGAATAAGTCGGACAGGAGAGCTCACTGCCTTCAAATGTGGACTAGCCATTGGATCTCAGCAAAATGACATATCAGTGATCGATATTTCAGTCCTTGAGGTGTTGTAAAGAGCGACGCTTGAGATCGTGTAAAAAGCGACGCCACAAGTGATTTGGAGTGGTGAGTCACACTAAATCCTATGGCAATCCGGTGGAAGAGTTGGATTTTGCAAATGCCTGTTGGACGCTGCTGTAAGAGATATGTGCTGCCTGCGATATGTAACCTATAAGAGAATCTGAGACCAAAGAGCAGTGTTGACTGCAGTACGAACTGTGTAGCAGTAGCAGTAGATTGTTGCTAGCGAGCAGTCGCCTGTCTGCGCTTGTCAGTCCTGTCTGGTGTATCATGTTGGCTGGGCCGGTCGCGGTGCAGCGATGCCGGAGCCTGAGTATTATTGTATAAGGTAAAAAAGCAGCCTCGCGCATATCTAGTAATATTATGTAAACTCACATGTAAATCTTTTAAAAATGTCCTAATAATAATCTTCGTCTAATTTCTAACAAGCGTTCATTTCAATTTAAAGAATTTAATATTTTTTTAAATGCATGATCATTCCGATTGTTGCAAAAGAAAAATATTAAATTCTTTAAATTGAAATGAACGCTTGTTAGAAATTAGACAAAGATTATTATTAGGACATTTTTAAAAGATTTACATGTGAGTTTACATAATATTATTAGATATGCGCGAGGCTGCTTTTTTACCTTATACAATAATACTCAGGCTCCGGCATCGCTGCACCGCGACCGGCCCAGCCAACATGATACACCAGACAGGACTGACAAGCGCAGACAGGCGACTGCTCGCTAGCAACAACCTACTGCTACTGCTACACAGTTCGTACTGCAGTCAACACTGCTCTATGGTCTCAGATTCTCTTATAGCTTACATATCGCAGGCAGCAGATATCTCTTACGTAACCCTCCACTGGGGGGGGGGGGGGGGGGTCAAAAATTTGGCAGCGATGGTGAGTCAATTGGACTTGCCATGAGCAACAATTTTTTCTAAAATCTACTTAATTAACTAAGTTGACAGTCACAGTGTATATGCATATATATATAAGTGCATAACATGAAATGAAATATAGTGCACATGCACTGAGTACAGAACATATCAAGAAATCACAAAATATATACGCAATTTTTCTTAATTAACTAAGATTACAGTCACAGAGTATATACATAAATATAAGTGCATAACATGAAATGAAATATAGTGCACATGCACTGAGTACAGAACTTATCAAGCAATGACAAAATGTATACGCAATGAGTACAAATCATATTAACAAATGACATAAAGGGCATGCACACTGTAGTACAGAATATATCAAGCAATGACAAAATGTATACGCAATGAGTACAAAACATATTAACAAATGACATAAAGTGCATACGCACTGTAGTATTTTTTTGTTACCATTTTTACTAGAACTAGGATAG
The DNA here is from genome assembly GCF_021461385.2 of Schistocerca piceifrons. Classification (NCBI taxonomy): domain Eukaryota; kingdom Metazoa; phylum Arthropoda; class Insecta; order Orthoptera; family Acrididae; genus Schistocerca; species Schistocerca piceifrons. The sequence continues at coordinate 527,520,082 of NC_060149.1, read as the reverse complement.
GAAAGGGAAGGATTGCATCATGGTTGTACCACATTAGGTTGCACGTAGGTGCACTGAAAGTCCATATCTTTCTACAGAAGCACAACACCAAGTGAGACAATCTGAAGTTCTCCTCCCTGAAGTAATAATCAGTGTAGCCAAGACACTGAAATGTCGTATAAATATTCCATGTTATCTTTTTGGTAGTACATTAGGTACACCAAACAGTGGAACCATAGTAACATCTCCATTGTTCAAGGTGGTGGACACCATGATTTGTCAACACCACACTCATTCACCAACGTCGAATTAGTGCAGAAACCAAATATAGTGCTCCATGATCATAAGGATAGACAGGACAAACGTATATTGCAGTAATTTCTGGTAATTAGGTCAGAAGGTGAAGGACATTAAGTCTCATGCTAGTCATCATTGAGAATTACACTAGTCTATCAACCGATTTGACTAATTGTTGGCACTCATCGCTTAGTTACTGAACACTTCTGTACTATGTATGAAGTATTACAGAATAATGTTCATAAATCATCTGATTACAGTGAACATTGGCACTCATTGGCCAGTTGCAAACCATTTTTATACATTATTTAAAAGTGATCATTCAAAGCAAGAGTTAATTATTGGCATACCATTTACATAATTTATCTAGTTATAGTAATCATTGGCACTCATTGGCCAGTTACTAAACATATAGCAAGTATTGAATAGTACAAAACATTTTTCATTATTCAAGTGACATACGACATATTTAAAATAATTATTGGCACTCATTGGCCAGTTACAAACCATCAGAAGTCTTCATTCAAAACAGGAACTAATGAGTGTAGCATCAAGCTACTGGTATTCATATATAATAGCATGTAGGCGACATAATACAAAACTAAAATAAGAAACAGGGCATTCATTGGCTAGTTACTAAACATATAGCAAGTATTGAATAGTAGAAAAAATTTTCCATCATTCAAGTGACATACGACATATTTAAAATAATTATTGGCACTCATTGGCCAGTTACAAAGTATTCTTATATTTTTATAAAACCTTATTCAGCATTATTCAGAAGTTATCATTCAAAATGAGAGTTAATTGTTGGCATAGCATTTATAGAGTATAACAAAAATATTATTTACAGAAATTATTGGCATAGTATTTATGCATTATTACAAAGCATCTTTCAGTATTACTTAGAACTCATCATTCAAGTGACATAGGACATATTGAAAATGTAACACACTGTCTATTACTCAAGGTCTGTGATTAGAAAACATCATTCAGTATTACTCAGAACTGATTATTCCAGTGACATAGGACATATTGAAAATGTAACATACTATAACTATTATTCAAGGTCTGTGACTAGAAAACATCATTCAGTATTACTCAGAATTCATCATTCAAGTGACATAGGACATATTGAAAATGTAACACACTGTAACTATTACTCAAGGTCTTTGATTAGAAAACATCATTCAGTATTACTCAGAACTCTCTTAAACTGGTAGCATTATTTGGGACTGGTAATACATTTTTTTTGTTTTTTTGCTAGCAATGCATTGCGTTGGGATCGATAATTAATTGCTGGGGCATGAAAATATTTGCTTTTGACTTATTGCTGTAAATGAGAATAGGTAACGTCATTCGTCATGAGTCAGCTGTAGCAAGGTAATGAAACAAGTAGAGTATATGTGATCACATTTATGAATGACACACACAAATGGGTAAAAAAAATGCAAGTACTAGAACAGGTTTAATGATTAACTGCTTATAGCATATTAATTTCGTGAATAGCTTCTCCTAGAAAAAATACAAAATGGATTATTGAGCTGAAAGAAGAAACGCATATTATGCTGAAAAGTAGTGAACTTCGAATTAACAGGTAATGAAATGTGTATTCAATATATATGTACTCTAGCTGTCCTTTCCAAAACCTTCAGTCATTATACCATGCGACATAAGACATACTGTCAAAACGAACTGCAACAAATACTTAAATAATTACATAGCATTTCTTAACTAACAGTAAATATATAAACTTCATCATTATTCTCATCTGCAAAGAAAAACTTAAAAGTGGTGCGTTTAGTGGCCATATAAAATTTATCACTACCATCACCTGTAAACAAAAACTTCATTATTCATATCACCATAACTTCATTATTATCATCACCTGCAAAGAAAAACTTCATTATTCATATTATCATATTCTTCATCACTATTCATCATCATTCATTATCATATGCAAAAAGACACTTCATTATTCATATTACCATTTATTTCATACAACTATTCATAGTATAGAGTTCCTTATTTCTAGCATATTTCATCACTAAAACTAAGATGTGTAGTCCTGTCTGACAGCCTGCATCAATCGCCTCGTATTCTGAAAGAAAATTTTAGTTAAGACTGCTATCATACGATGTGTACAGTATATTCACGTTAATGTTTGTTAATTCTGATCCATTTACTCTTCGTGACGAGGTATTGCATCTTCTTTCGTTCATTCCGAAGGTGAAATTCCCGTTTCATAGTAATCCACTATGGTTTGTTTCATTTATTTCTTTTACACGTTATTGCTTTCTGAATATGATGAACAATGATTAATGTCTTGCATTTAAATCATATACCCATTAAATAAAAACTGGTTTCTAGTGATATAATTAAGTATACAGCATAGCATGACGGCAAACGTAATATGTCAAAAACACAGACAGTGGGCAGGTGCAAAAATGTACACAGAGTATCATAATGTAGTAGCTACAAAATGTAAAATAGTCACGATGTTGAGATATCATAAGGCAAAAATGTCAAAGTCAACTGGTGTTTGTTATATCTTAAAGATTTCATAGTGCATACAAAGAAACAGAAAAACAATCATACATACATAAAAAATGGAAAATGTGCACGGTCTGATATATAACGACAAGCAATGACTTTCTTTGTGTTCAGCTTGTATGTTGTGTAGTTGATAGAGGCGAGAGTTGAAGACTTTAGTGGAGAGAGAATTTGATAAAATTAATATGTCACTAGATAGAATTGCATAATTGTTCATAAAATGTGTAAGTTTATCTGGAAAAATGTGCACGGTCTTATGTGTAACGACAAGAAAAGCGACCTGCTAACCTTACCTTGCCGGGCACTTGCCAAGAAAAAATACGATAATCATCAGTAAGTGTTCATATAAATATAATTGTATAAGTGGTCATATAAAAATCAGGAAATGGCATTACAGTGTGATAAATCATAAAGTATGTTCATTCAATAAAGGGTTTAATATTGGAGACATGGTGATTGCCTTTACTTTTTCTGGTTCTCAGAGTTTCGACGTGTACTACATTGGGGTGAGGAATGCTGCGAATTCTGTATGGACCTGCGTATAGAAGCTCAAATTTACTGCATCTACTCTTTCCTCTGTTAGATAAATAGTGTGTACGCACTAATATCTTCTGTCCAATGTCAAAGTCACGGCGTGTACAAACCTGTTTTTGCTGTCTTCTCCGGCGCTCTGGTTCAGCGCAATGTCAATTATTTCATGGTGTCGTAGTCGACGAGATGTAGGAAAGGATACTAATTCTTTAATTTTGTTAGGTGGTTCAACATTTTTCAGTATAACAGTCGGAGATAGCACAGTGGATTCATTTGGTATGGAATTAATTACATCCTGGAATGAGAGTATTTGTGTATCCCAATCAATATGTCTTTTATGGCAGTATATTCTACACAGTTTACCAATTTCTTTCATTAATCGTTCACAAGGGTTCGAAGAAGCATGATACTAGGATATATACAGGGTGTTTCAAAAATGACCGGTATATTTGAAACGGCAATAAAAATTAAACGAGCAGTGATAGAAATACACCGTTTGTTGCAATATGCTTGGAACAACAGACTGGGAACGTGACGGATGAACGTGCTGGAAAGGTAGGGCGACCGCGTACGGCAACCACAGAGGGAAACGCGCAGCTAGTGCAGCAGGTGATCCAACAGCGGCCTCGGGTTTCCGTTCGCCGTGTTGCAGCTGCGGTCCAAATGACGCCAACGTCCACGTATCGTCTCATGCGCCAGAGTTTACACCTCTATCCATACAAAATTCAAACGCGGCAACCCCTCGGTGCCGCTACCATTGCTGCACGAGAGACATTCGCTAACGATATAGTGCACAGGATTGATGATGGCGGTATGCGTGTGGGCAGCATTTGGTTTACTGACGAAGCATATTTTTACCTGGACGGCTTCGTCAATAAACAGAACTGGTGCATATGGGGAACCGAAAAGCCCCATGTTGCAGTCCCATCGTCCCTGCATCCTCAAAAACTACTGGTCTGGGCCGCCATTTCTTCCAAAGGAATCATTGGCCCATTTTTCAGATCCGAAACGATTACTGCATCACACTATCTGGACATTCTTCGTGGATTTGTGGCGGTACAAACTGCCTTAGACGACACTGCGAACACCTCGTGGTTTATACAAGATGGTGCCCGGCCACATCGCACGGCCGACTTCTTTAATTTCCTGAATGAATATTTCGATGATCGTGTGATTGCTTTGGGCTATCCGAAACATACAGGAGGCGGCGTGGGTTGGCCTCCCTATTCGCCAGACATGAACCCCTGTGACTTCTTTCTGTGGGGACACTTGAAAGACCAGGTGTACCGCCAGAATCCAGAAACAATTGAACAGCTGAAGCAGTACATCTCATCTGCATGTGAAGCCATTCCGCCAGACACGTTGTCAAAGGTTTCGGGTAATTTCATTCAGAGACTACGCCATATTATTGCTACGCGTGGTGGATATGTGGAAAATATCGTACTATAGAGTTTCCCAGACCGCAGCGCCATCTGTTGTTGAAAATTGTAACTACTGTAATTTCGAAAGTTTGTCTGCCTGAAAATGTACTGTTGTCCCAAGCATATTGCAACAAACGGTGTATTTCTATCGCTGCTCGTTTAGTTTTTATTGCCGTTTCAAATATACCGGTCATTTTTGAAACACCCTGTATATCGGAGAAATGTTTCTTGTTCGTAACATACGTGTCCATATAGGAGCTCGAAATTGTGGTCCATCGTCGGAAATTACTTTCAATACATGCCCTATATGAAATAAAAAATGTTTTACAAATGCTTTCGAAACAGATTTAGCAGTACCTTTGCGTAACGGAGTGAAGGTAACAAATTTTGAAGTGAATTCAACAGCGACAAAGATGTAGCAAAAACCTCTATTAGTTCTGAGAGTCGGACCAAAAATGTCTACAGCGGCCATGTGTCTCATTTTAACAGGTACAATGGGATGTAATGGAGGAATATGTGAAGTCGTGTCTGACTTAGCTTTCTGGCAGATTTTACATGACGCTAAAACTAGTCGAATACGTTTCCCCATGTTGGTAAAATAACAGTTCTGTCTCAGTATTAGGAGACATTTTCTGGCTCCATAATGTGCGTAACTTAAATGAGTATACCAAATTAATTTGTTAACAAGCTCGTCGGGAATGCATAGTAACCAGTTGTTGCTGTCAGGGTGAAAGCGGCGAAACAGAATATTATTGCGTACAGTGTAATGGTTTCTAATGGTAACATTATTCCTATCTTGCCAAAGGTGTTTTATTTCTTTCCATACGTTGTCTTTACTCTGCTCTTGTGCTATGTCTCGTAATGACGACGAAATGAAATTTTCAAATGCAACTTGTTGAATATACATGACGCTGAAATTTGCTTTGCAGAAGTTGGTTGCGATGTCTTGCTGATTGTTGCTGAGAGAACGGGATAGTGCGTCTGCTACAATATTTTGTGTACCGGGAATGTGACCAATTGTAAAATTAAATTCTTGTAAAGAAAGTTTCCATCTGCTTAATCTGTCATGTGTAAATTTAGCGGAAAGTAAAAACTGTATAGCTCTATGATCTGTGTAAACGGTAGTGTGTCTTCCATAAAGAAAATGCCGAAATCTCGTAAATGCCCATACAACACATAATGTTTCAAGTTCTGTAACAGAATAATTGCGTTCAGCAGGTGACAGAATGCGACTCGCGAAGGCGATGTTTTTAATTACTGTAGTACCATCTTCTTCAATTTCCTGAAAAATGTGTACGCCTAAAGCGGTGTTAGAACTGTCGGTAGCAATGGAAAAATTTCTGGTAAGATCTGGATGTGATAAAAGTGGTGCATTCAACAAAGCTTCTTTCAGATTCACAAATTCATAATGTGCTTGGCTATCCCAGGACCAAATAGTGTTTTTACCCGTCAATTGACATAATCTAGGGGTGTCTAAAGCAGAGTAATGAATAAATTTACGAAAAAAGTTAATTAAACCCAAAAAGCTGCGTAGTTGTTTCTTCGTCGTAGAAACAGTAATGTCACGTAATGCTTGAAGTTTTTCCGGGTCAGGCGCAATGCCTTCTGCTGAAATTACATGTCCAAGAAATTTTATAGAAGTTTTGCCAAGGTGCGATTTGCTAAGATTAACTGTGAGTCCTTGTGCACGTAAAGTTCGTAACAGTTGTTCAAGAATCAGATTGTGTTCAGACCAGTTAGCTTCTGCAATAAGAATGTCGTCTACATACGTTGTGATTCTGTCTTTAAGTTCTGTCGGAAGTATACTATTCAAACCGCGAATAAATGCTGCTGAAGAAATAGTTAAACCGAACGGTAATTTACAAAACTGATAACAGTCAGCAAAACAGAGAAAAGCCGTGTACTTTCTACAGTCCGGATGGAGCTGAATTTGCCAAAATCCCGATTTCAAATCTAACGTGGAATAAATAGCAGTACCATGAAATTTCTGTCGAAGTTCTTCAAGTGTCTGTGGGCGATCTGTATCATTAATAATAATGTCATTGATATGACGCGAATCAAGTACGAGGCGAAGTGAACCATCATTTTTCTTAACAATATGGAGTGGGTTTATGTACGGACTAACTGCCGGTTCAATAATTCCTTGGTCAAGCATAGCTTGCAATTCTTTCTTAACTTGTTCTCTGTGAATATACGGAATGGGATAATGTTTGGCTTTAAATGTGTCGTGCTGTTTAACTTGAAATTCATACATAAAACCGGATATAGTATTAGGGACGTTGTCAAAAACTGGAGCTTGCTGTAAAAGAATTTTGCGTGCGTTAGTCGTCTGTATTTGCACTGTTCTGTTTAACTTTATCAGAAATCATTTGTATAACGTCATAGTCGGCTTCGTCTGGAGTATTATAGTTGTGTACGTACGTATCTGTTACCAATGTGGAATGACAGTCTATCTAGTAATATTATGTAAACTCACATGTAAATCTTTTAAAAATGTCCTAATAATAATCTTTGTCTAATTTCTAACAAGCACTCATTTCAATTTAAAGAATTTAATATTTTTTTTAATGCATGATCATTCCGATTGTTGCAAAAGAAAAATCATTTGCTTCCTTGTATAAATGACAAATGTATAGACCAGCATTGTACAGAACTGTGCCGGAAAAGAGCTATTGTAAGAGCAGATAGTTGCCGACTTTATCGAGGTGAGAATTTTTGCTTTTTATTCAGAATGATCTTACAGGGCCATGACGCAGCACTGCTGTCGTCTAAATTCTATCAGGTTACTGAATTTATTTTTTATTACAAGGTTTAGGAATTTTTCTGTTTCGAGCTTTCATTAAATGGGAAACAAATTTTTGTGGGTACATTAAATGTGAATGCATTTCTGTACGGAGGTTACAAATGTGAAAGGAATGAATTTTGTGGGGACGTTACACTTAAATTAGAATCATTAACACAATAATATTCATTTATTTTATTATTTTTTGTGGGTAGGTTACACTGGCTAGAATCATGTGCGGTTTCAACAATGAAGTAGAAGTGGTGTTACGACATGGGAGTCCTTTTCGTTGTTAACGTTGGTCCCCTTATTATACTGAACAAAATGTTAAATGTGGTAGGATACGAAAACATCATACAACAGTGTCGTTGCATACAGTAGACGAGTAATATGGAGGTGGTGAGTATCAGCATGAAAGTGCACCACACCATAAAGCAGCGTCTGTGAGGCAATGGTTTGTCGACAATAACTTTCCTGAAATTGATTAACCTGCTCAAAGTACCGTCCTGAACCCAATGCCAATGTTAACACCATGCATCGACAACTACGCCTGAAACGGGCACGAGACCATCGGTACTGACATTGGCGCAAGAGGAGAGCGTTGCATGGTCTGATGAATTCTGTTACCTTCTTCATTATGGCGATGGGAGGGCGCAAAACCCGAACAGCTCCTTGACACCTGTACTGCGGGACAGAGCCAAACTGGCGGCGGCTCCGTTATTCTCTGGGGAACATTCAGTCAGGCATCCATGGGTCCAGTGGATCTCGTGCAAGCACCATGATGCGCCAAGGAGTATCGTACACTGGTGGCAGTCCACGTAAATCACTTCATGACGATCATGTTTCCCGACGGCAGTGGCATTTTTCAGGAAGATAATGCGCCATGTCACAAGGCCAGAAGAGTGGCTCGAGGAACACAGTAACAAATCCCAAGTGATGTGCTGGCCCTCCAGCTCGCCAGATCTGAGCCAGATGGAACACATCTGGGATGTGGTTAAATGTGGCGTCAGAGCTCTTCGAGTACGGAATTTAGGGGAATCAGGTGGATATATCGGCTATTAGGTAGGTGGGTATATCATTCTGTCTGATCATTATATGTCTGTATACATTGCGTCAGACAGAGTATGCATATTTCATATGACAGCATGCAGTAACAAATTTGCGATACAGGTGTCGTATTTGGCAGCTTATGAGTGTATCCTGTTTTGATGTTTTCTTTTCCTGTGTGGCGGGAATAGGATAGCAGGGCGGCTTCAAACCCAGGGGCAAGGGTCATAGGCAACTCGCACATCGAGTGATACAATAATGCTGTAACTGATAAGCAACCAGTTATCAGTGCTGGTGCTCCCACACATAAAGATCTTATCTCAAGGTCACTGATAAGTATTTCCATTTTTGGTTACACAATAGGGGCTACTTATTTGGGGTTGTACCCCACTCTCGTCCCCCGTATAACCAGTGGCAATCGATCAAGGCTACTCGCGCCACTCTCTTTCCCCTCTTCCCTCCGCACCCCTTCTAATCCCTCCTCCCCCTCACCCCCACCCACCCTAGATCAACTTCCTGCTTTTATAGCTGGAGCACTTGAGTGTGTGAGTTCACTCTCGAGCTGTGCACCACAGGGAGAGGATCAAGGTGTGGCTATTTGTTAATAACAAATTAATTTTTTATTGTCATTACATTAAGTCATGTCACTCAAGGTGTAAGGTGTGGGTATATGTTAATAACAAATTAAAATTAATATTACACAATTCTTGGCTTTTGAGGCACCAGCAGAGATCACACTCAGACAGATCTGTAACTACTCTCACGCTTCGTATTTTTACCACATTTTCCACAATATTTCGTATTTTTTTCACGTTTTATAATTTTTCGTATTTTTCTATATTTTTCCACATATTCCCTAGATTGACCTATTTTACCATTTTTTGAAATTTTTCGTGTTTTTTCACAATTTTTACAGCTAATGAAAGCCCAGTCACCGGCATTGTCAAAAGTCAGCGTGTATGCGCGGTCTCATTCGACGAAATGAATGTAGGCAGTAGTGCTTACATAAGTTTCTGATGAAGATCGTGTTGTAGGGCCGCACACTAAAGTGTTGTTTGTTATGGTAGGTGGTTTGTTTTCAGAATGGAAGTAACCAGTCCACTATGATTTTGACACGCAGATAACAGTTTATCAGTTAAAAACTGTCATCTGCTCCGTACAAGATGCTGGCAACAATGTTTTTGAGGTAGTGTGTGACCTCGTCACAAAAAATCGAACTGTGTGGAAAGATCTTAATGCGACAGAGAAAAAAATCCTGCTTTCCAAATTCGCAGTATGAAAACAAACGATTCTTCACGTTCATTTTAATTAATGAGGAACCACTTTCTGGATGATGGAATAAGGCTTCCAGATGGGAAAACTGTTAATAAATCTGTTGTAGAAAGACTACTCGCATTTGATAGAAGTAAAAAGATGTTTTGTACTAAATTGTCACAAATTCACCTCAGTGTCAATGGCAGAGAACGTCAAAGGGTTTATTTAGCAATGCAACTTTTTTGAAGTACGACGGCTAAAGCCATAAGGAACCTGATGCCCGAAGAAGGGGAAGCACCATATTTTTTTCAGCTTGCAAACGATGCATTTGACATCCTGAATGCCAGAAGGTTCAACGACAAGAATACATTATCCTGTGGTTATGGGATGCACAAGGTTGTTCAGAAAAGAATGTGTGCCGAAAAAATGCGCGTAGGCAGAACAAATGTTTTATTCACATTCCACAAAGGCATCATGACAACTGTTCGGACGTTATTTGGACTTTTTTTTAGACCTTCAGCCATTGTAGATAAAACAGTCTAACTGCTTGATTGAACCAAGACACATTGGAAATTTTTTTTTTCTCAGATATGAGGACATGGTCATTTGCATCTGAATCCTTCTCCAACAGAACTGAAACACAATGCTCGTGATATTCCTCTATCAAATGAAACTTCGGTAGAGGCAGATGAGAGTGATGAAGTTTTGACGTCACTTGTGTTCAGAGGAATTTTTCCCGCCATGAGTGAAGCACTAGAAATGGTAGATGGTGAAACACAACTACAAGATATTAACTTTTCTCTTCAACATGCACCAGAAGAATCAACTGTCAAGAGAGGGACGTGACTGCTTTGCAGAAAGATTCCGATACCTGGCTGGCTACATGGCATATCATGCAAAGAAGTATGACGATATCCTGGGAACATCGTCAAGTGTTGTTTTAAGTTCTTCTGCTACAGATGTGGAACATTATAGTTGGCCTGAAGTCCTATCTCGCGTTAGGCTACAGTTCCCACAGATGACTGGCTACATAAAGTGTTACAGTTTGAACTTATTTTTGATGAATTTAACGTTTTAGAAATTATTTCGAAGGAAAGAAATATAGAGATAACAATCTTCGCTGTTGTCGAAACTAAATATGCTGATTTTTCCCTAGAAATCATCAAACTGTATGTTATAACAATACTTTTCATTCGCATGCGCTTCCTTGATATCAAGTTGAAAATGCAAAAGGCGGCTGCTGCATGAAAGAAAAGTTCCCAACAGTGGCACTGTTCATCCACTACTAACCTCTAAACAGGTAAATCAATGTTGTACATAGTTTTATGAGAAATTATTACAGTCATAAGTAGTTATTTGTGAGTGAGAGCTGCTCGCACTTCTAGCCGCTGTCTTGGTTTGCCGGCCGGAGTGGCCGAGCGGTTCTAGGCCCTACAGTCTGGAACCGCGCGACCGCTACGGTCGCAGGTTCGAATCCTGCCTCGGGCATGGATGTGTGTGATGTCCTTAGGTTAGTTAGGTTTAAGTAGTTCTAAGTTCTAGGGGACTGATTACCTCTAAAGTTAAGTCCCATAGTGCTCAGATCCATTTGAACCATTTGTCTCGGTTTGTTACCATAGAGACGACACTGCGCCAGCCAACCGCAGTCCGTTTCGCTTCGAGACCAGCCTCCATTTCAATAACCTTGTCCCCATCCATTTCCCCCATGATCGCTACTTTGAGATTCCCACAGGATGTCACGCACTGAACGTAGCGGATTCATGGCCAATCTAGGCGAATCAATTATATCCACCACCTTCAGTGAGAATGCACAGTTACATTCCACCTCCTGCAGGAATCTCAAAGTAGCGAACGTGGAGGACGTGGACAGGGACTGTAGATTCGTGGCATTCGGTGGGAATGTGGGTTGGTCAAGAGGCGTGCTGAGATAGTCTACGCAATTGCGATAAACACTGTGTACGGGTGGCGCAGTGGTTAACGCAGCTGCCGGCGGGGTAGCTCAGGTCAGAGGGCTGGCTGCCAGCCATAAAAAAAAAAAAGGAGTGAAGTATTCAACACCGAACTTGAAGGGGTATCTTCGTAAACCACATCAAATACTGACGAATCGATTCCACAGACCGAACGTGAGGAGAGGGGCTAGTGTAATTGGTTAATACAAACCATAAAAAAATGCACGGAAGTGTTTTTTAACACAAACCTACGTTTTTTAAAATGGAACCCCGTTAGTTTTATTAGCACATCTGAACATATAAACAAATACGTAATCAGTGCCGTTTGTTCCATTGTAAAATGTTAATTACATCCGGAGATATTGTAACCTAAAGTTGACGCTTGAGTACCACTCCTCCGCTGTTCGCTCGTGTGTATCGGAGAGCACCGAATTACGTAGGGATCCAAAGGGAACGGTGATGGACCTTAGGTACAGAAGAGACTGGAACAGCACAATACGTCCACATGCTAACACCTTTTTATTGGTCTTTTTCACTGACGCACATGTACATTGCCATGAGGGGTGAGGTACACGTACACACGTGGTCTCCGTTTTCAATTACGGAGTGGAATAGAGTGTGTCCCAACATGTCAGGCCAATAGATGTTCAATGTGGTGGCCATCATTTGCTGCACACAATTGCAATCTCTGGCGTAATGAATGTCGTACACGCCGCAGTACATCTGGTGTAATGTCGCCGCAGGCTGCCACAATACTTTGTTTCATATCCTCTGGGGTTGTAGGCACATCACGGTACACATTCTCCTTTAACGTACCACACAGAAAGAAGTCCAGAGGTGTAAGATCAGGAGAACGGGCTGGCCAATTTATGCGTCCTCGACGTCCTATGAAACGCCCGTCGAACATCCTGTCAAGGGTCAGCCTAGTGTTAATTGCGGAATGTGAAGGTGCACCATTATGCTGATACCACATATGTCGACGCGTTTCCAGTGGGACATTTCCGAGCAACGTTGGCAGATCATTCTGTATAAACGCGATGTATGTTGCAGCTATTTGTTACAACACGCAACTGAACGTCGGAGGTTTCAAGCGTCAACTTTAGGTTACAATATCTCCGGATGTAATTAACATTTTACAATGCAACAAACGGCACTGATTACGTATTTGTTTATATGTTCAGATGTGCTAACAAAACTAACGGGGTTCCATTTTAAAAAAACGTAGGTTTGTGTTAAAAAACATACTTCCGTGCATTTTTTTATGGTTTGTATTAACAAATTACACTAGCCCCTCTCCTCACGTTCGGTCTGTGGAATCGATTCGTCAGTATTTGATGTGGTTTACAAAAGATATCCAGCGGTAATGTTAGGTGACTCACCCTGTATAACATACAAGCATTTACCATCTTAGAGAGGGAAAGATAAGTTTATAACCTATTTTCAGTTGATAATCCAAAGGGTAGTGTTCTGATCTTGTCCATCAGCTTTTCTAGTTTTAATTTTAGCCATTGTAATAGGTTTGTAGACCATTGTGGTTGAGTGACCCTATTGGGAAACATATTAAGTCTGTACGTTATCTTGAGCACGAGGTCATGTTCGTATATAAATTGCGTTCTGGTGAGATCTTAACCTCCTGCTGTATTTTCACATTTTACCTCCTTAGATGAATGGGAATTAATAATTTTTCGTGTGTTTTCTGCCAAAGGGACCTGTGTGGTATTCCTTCTTTATTCGTGTCAGAGGTACACTAAAACGAACACATTTACAATACATACGTTTCCAGAATTGGCAACTTTGATAGTATTGGGTGCTGCAGACGTAAAGTTCTTCATTCTACAGCTGGTTGGGCGTGAGTTACATTTGAAGAGATGAAGAGATTAAAATAGTGGAAATGGTTTTCCCTAATGTTGATTAATGAGGTATTGCGCAGTGTTCTTGCATAAGATAATTGATGTGGAATAAGTGCAGTAGTTCCTCATTTGATTGACGGTAACCATTTGCCACTGATTTGTTCCCTGTTACTTTTGTTTCATATTCTTATTAGAACTGTTATGTAATAAGGTAACACATGTTGATGACTTCACTTAGTGACTCTCGGATTTTGATAAATGTTCAAGCAATGTATGTTTCCTACAGGTAATGTGTAGTTTAAGTTCAAACTGTACGATGTCCAGGTAGCAATCACACTTGATGCATTCGCCCTACAAATATTTAAGATCATATCACATCCTTATTTTGCAGTAGGACAGTATTGTGTCAAGTACTGAGAAGGGTCTTATGAAAGTAATAATTGGTTTTTACTCATGTGCGGTTTACAGTTGTCCACCTATGAAATCATGCACACCACAACTTCGTCATATTTCAACCTTGTTAATTTTCATTGGCCCCAGTTATCCCTAATCGGCCTACATGTAGGACTATTTGTATCATTTTAACTAAGTGATTCGCATAAGGACTATTACCATGAGGTGATTTAAGATGTTTTAAATGAATAGGTATGTAATTTAAGATGTTTTAAATGAATAGGTATATCTTTCCCTTTGTTTTATATGATGTCCTACTCTTAATGTGTGGCCTGAAGACGGAGTGCTACTCTTAATGTAATTGTGCAAACGCTGTAGTCAAACCTCCCAGTAATATTTGAGTGGAAGACTTACTGAGTTTTTCCTTATCTTGAGGCATGTTAATTATCTGAACGCTGTTGAAGAGTCTCTTTGAAACGCATTATTCTCAGTCTTATATAGTTTTAAGGCACCCATTACAGGTGCAAAAACAGTGTACGTGTAATGTATTAGTTATTAAGACCACAGAGGTCCTTCATTCCTCACAACTGTTTGGAACTATCAGAGATATCTCAACCATTTCCAGACATATCGGTTATTTAAGGGCAACTGAAGATAATAAATTTGAGTGACATGAATTAAAATACCTAAGACTGAGTATGTATATTTTGTGTTGTATCATTCCTTTGATTTGATAACCAAACTCTGTAGTTTTATTGTAATTATATATTATAGTGGTATTTCTCCAATGGTTCTACTGTGTGTAAAGGCAAAAAATTATAGCCCCCAAAAGGCAAGCCACCCTCAAGAACGTTTTCTTACCTAGTACTTAGAAAATTGCTGTAATTTTTTTTACTGGTATTGTCGGTATCGCACTCTTTAGTGATTTCTCAGTGGCTTATTTTTGACAATACTTTAACAAGCTTTGGAATGTTCTGTGCTTTCAACACATCGTGTTTCATTACTGATTGGAAACTACTGTATTTCCCATTTGTGTTTTGGTTGGCCAATATTTTGTTCATGAGAATTATATACTGATAAGGGAACCTCCCCATCGCACCCCCCTCAGATTTAGATATAAGTTGGCACACTGGATAGGCCTTGAAAAACTGAACACAGATCAATCGAGAAAACAGGAAGAAGTTGTGTGGAACTACGAAAAAATAAGTAAAATATACAAACTGAGTAGTCCATGTGTAAGATAGGCAACATCTAGGCTAATGTGAGCGCAGGAGTGCCGTGGCCCCGTGGTAAGCGTGAGCAGCTGCGGAGCGAGAGGTCTTTGGTTCAAGTCTTCCCTCCAGTGAAAAGTTTAATTTCTTTATTTTCGCAAAGTTATGATCTGTCCGTTCGTTCATTGACGTCTCTGTTCACTGTAATAAGTTTAGTGTCTGTGTTTTGCGACCGCACCGGTAAACCGTGCGATTAGTAGACGAAAGGACGTGCCTCTCCAATGGGAACCGAAAACATTTGATCGCAAGGTCATAGGTCAACCGATTCCTCCACAGGAAAACGCGTCTGATATACTCTATACGACAGAGGTGACGGCATGTGCGTCACATGACAGGAATATGTTGTCGACCCACCTAACTTATACACTTGGCGAATGGGTAAGAAGATTCTTTTACCTTACCCGATTTCGGTTTTCTTGTGGATGTGATAATCACTCCCAAAAAGTGATGAAAACAAAAGAGTTTGTCACATAAACTGAAAATAAAAAATTAAACATTTCTCTGGAGGGAAGACTTGAACCAAGGACCTCTCGCTCCGCAGCTGCTCACGCTAACCACGGGACCACGGCGATATAGGCTTACGTTAGCCGAGATGTTGCCTATCTTACACATGGACTACTCAGTTTGTATATTTTGCTTATTTTTTCGTAGTTCCACACAACTTCTTCCTGTATTCTCGATTGATCTGTGTTCAGTTTTTCAAGGCCTATCCACTGCGCCAACTTATAACTAAATCTGAGGGGGGTGCGATGGGGAGGTTCCCTTGTGAGAAAATCATTTCATTTTCAAAGCATTTAGCGTCTTGTAGAATCTCATTCGTAACAATTGACCAAGCTATGCAAAGCATCACCTGCATCTGGGTCCAAGCACTTTAATAATAGAAATTTGTGAGTTTACTCTATGGGTTAATTCCGTTAAAACCCTGTTCTGATCGAATAGATGGTTAGGTAAGACATCAGACGTTTGTTTTCAACGATCCATATTAAAATGACACTATTGTCAACCACATTGAGTAACAATAAATTTCCAAGAGGTCTCTATGTGACAGAAATTTTCTGCTGGATTTCTGTCGATTCTGCCACCTTGTAACAGGCCTATTTATCAGAGGAGTGTGTCCTTAACGAAGTCGGCCGTTTGAGCATGTGCCTTTGCACACAGCCCACTTGTATGTGGGGAACGACTAATCCCAGTAACGCAGTTCAAAATGCCAATACTAACACACAAATAAATGTCCAATTTATAGTTTCCTATTACAACTGAATTCGGTCAGCGTTAGTATTTGTTTCATAGTGTACCCTACCGGTCCTGTTCTTGTCTTTCAGAATTATATTTCTGATTAATTGCGAAATCCTCATTCTTCTGAAATGCATTGTGTTTACCTTGGTATCTATTTTGTACTCTCTTTTCAATCTCAAAATCATAATTTCCCCTTTAAATGGAATGATCTACTTATTCTTCATAAGTTGTTATTTTATTGTTGCTGTACTTCACCGCTACTATGTCAGAGTATAAGTTCCTGGCATTCTAAGGACATTAATCACCTGCTTCTATCCAGCAATTAGAAATTTTTCTATCACTCTCAGTGGGGATGTGTTATGTACTATTAGAAAAGATTTTGTGCTTCTGTATTTTGAGCAGCATGGGTTAACATAGAAAAGGTTTTCATGTGTTTTGTGGAACACATTTCTTCGAATTGCTAATTAAATTGTGTATTTTATTCAAATGGTGTTCATATTTTGTGCAACTTTGTGGAACTACTACCTGTATATAACATATTGAGGAACGAACTTAATCCAGCTCTAATCCAGGTCAGGTGTTAAATGTTTTGCAGTAGGTTGGTTTATTGTATTTGTCATCCAAATACCTTGATTTTGAATAATTTAGTGTTTTGTTATACTGACGACGCAGTTTAATTGTTTGGAATTGAGTCTACTATGTAGTAAAGAGATTAACATTTACCAGACAACACAAACAACTACACATTTCTACCGGCTCCTGTAAACCATTAAAAGATCGTTGCTGATTCAGTTCAGCCAGTATCTACTTTTTTATTACACCGAGCACAGTAACATTAAACTATAAAAAGAAGTTGTAGTGAGTCATCAAAATTCATTCCATTATTTTATTGTAATTAGTCTTTTACAATTTTGACTATGATGGTTACTAAGAGTATTTCATCCTTGCACAATATTTGAACATTTAATATTTTAGAATTTACTTATCTCATGAAATCTGATAAACTTGACTACAAGTAAGTCCCTTCCCATTTACACTAAACAACAACAATTGTAACAGACCCCATCCATAGTATTAAATTCCCGTAAGCGTCACTACCCCAATATCATGGGCCTTATGAAAGGGGAAAAGCTCTGCACAGAATGCCTAGCCAGTTTGGTTTATTGAGTGTAATTTACTGAGACTTCAAAATTTTGTTTCATACATGCACCAGTAACTGAGCTACAGGCTTGGAACATATCAAGCATTCTTGCAACGCCTATGTAGCCAAACTGCCTGCCCTTCAGGACAGAGGGGGCTGTTTCTGGTAAAAAC
The DNA here is from genome assembly GCF_021461385.2 of Schistocerca piceifrons. NCBI lineage: Eukaryota > Metazoa > Arthropoda > Insecta > Orthoptera > Acrididae > Schistocerca > Schistocerca piceifrons. Next base: position 527,502,205 of record NC_060149.1, on the reverse strand, counting down.
CGCTGAGAGAATACACTTTCTTCTGAATGCACTAAAGGTGCCCACACCACTGATAAACCAATGGCAAGCCTGAGAAAGGTGTCACGTGCTTGCTACTGGCCGCGTCTTGGCGAGCAGAATACAGTCGCTTTTCTCTCTTATGTTCCAGCTTTCAGACAGAGCAGACGCTCTTGCTTTCTTTGCAGCTTTGTGATGCAGCAGTTTGCCTTGTGCCGTCTACCTCCAACGTTGCTCTTTCCGGCCGGCGATCAGCTAGTTCGAATGTGAATCAGCTTTCTCTCTCCTTCCTATTTCCGTATTTTTTTATAATGGTAAGTTCAAGTAACGATGATGGAGGTGGATTAGCAATCACGCAACCTTGTTTCCAAAATCAATCATAAAGGCTTAATACTACCAGATCTTGTGAGTGTGGTGGCGAAAGGAGATGGGACAATTCATCCTCGCGCCCATAAAACCAGTGCTGTACGATGCAAGCCGTGTGAAAGTGGGCCCTGTCGTCTTGAAACACAGCATCACTATTGGGGAAACAACATTCAACCATGGGCTGGCCCTGATCAGCCGAAAAGGCCACATAATCCTTGATAGTAAAGGTACCTTGCGGAGTACCCGTCGAGCCATAAAATACTACGAGATGGCTGCCCAAATTATCACCGAACCCTTGCCTTGTTTCACTTTTGGGACGTAAATTCGGCCAGAAGTTGGAGACAGTGTATAACAAGATTCATCCGAGCAAATGACTTTCTTTCATTATTCCTTTGCCAAGGCTTTGTGGCTTCGGCACCACGTTTTGCTGTTACGGGCATTTGAATTACTGATGTGTGGTTTTGGAATTCCAGCTTATAGAGCTCCATTCGTGTTGGTTTGGTACTGACTAATGACAGAGCGACAGCGCTGGAGACTGCGACATTCAGTTCTGCAGAGATCTTTGCAGCTGCCTTTCTCTTACTTTTTGTCACAATACTCTTCAAAGACCGTGTGTCACAATCACTCAACACACACTTCCGTCCACGTTGTGACTTAGCGGATGACGTTTCCCACTTTCTCTGTATGTGGTAAAAGTTTTAGATACTGTGCCTCTTGAAACACCAAGTACTCAGGGTACGTTGGTTATGGAAGCACCAACAATTTTCCCACCTTCAAATTGAGTTAGCTCCCACATAATGCACTTGCAACTACACACAACACTTATCTGACCACGACTTACACACCTGCAGCGTATAGTGGACATTGCAAAGGTGCCGTTCGTGGTCAAACACATCAGCGAAACGTGCAGGTTTTATTATTCTCTGCATTTATATTCACCCATGCATTTTTCAGGGTGTTTCCATATCACTTTCCAACCCGTAAAAGCAGAAAATGTTACATAGCTAACTGTCGCGATCTGCTAAAAACAAAATATAAACGGAATAACTGAAATTGCCTAATGAACAGGCAACTTTCACATTAACTATTACTGTTGCATTACTACTTTAGTGTTTTTGCACATAGTCCATATACGGGGTGTTCGCAAATTCCCGTTACAAACGTCTGGGACTTGTAGAGAAGAGCAAGTACATAATATTCTGAACAGGAACCCTTGTCCGGAAACATACCGTTTCCATGCTACAGCCGTTTGAAGATATGTTTGCTAGGTAGGCATGCAGCAGGGTAGCGATGGGAGGCGGTTGGGTGGTTACGTGGGATCGGCTGATGTCATTGATGTCATCTGACGTCTATCCTACATCTCAGACCTGGTTCGAGCCTCTGTGTCTGTGAGTGTTATAGCAATATTGTTGAGTACACGTTTGCAAAATACACCGACATGGTCCTTCTGAATGGCGAAGGTGACGGTAATGGAAGAGCTGCTCGTCGCTTTTATCAAGACCGTTCTTCACGACGTCCGCTTCCATCGCATACCTTTGTCGCTACAATTACTCAACGGCTTAGAGAAAGGGTAGCTTCACAGCCAGCAGGCGTAACTGTGGTGCTCCAAGGAGACGCCGCACACCCGAATTGGAAGAGACTGTATTGCATCACGTTGGACAGAACTCGTAAACGAATACACGAGCAATTTCTTAGGCTATTAATGAGTGGAACTGTAAAACAAGTGATGTACTGGTCACGGCTTATCAATTACTTGTAAAAGTGGTCGCGTTTCCAACACGTTTTCAAATGATTGTAGCACGGGAACGGTACTTTTCCGGACATGGGTTCCAATTCAAAATTATGTTTACTCACTCCCCTCTACAAGTCCTAGAAGTTTGTAACGGGAATTTTCTAACCTCCCGTAGACCTTACTCATAGTCCATGTAAGTCTTGCACACTGACTCGAACGTGGCTGTTGTAGCTGTACTCCACACAATTTTGAATAAAAGGTATCAATGGTCGATTACTGCAAACTAGCTCATGCCAAGGTCCACTTTTTCTTATATAGGAGTGAACACTGCATATAACGCTGACTTTGTGTCCTTGTGCATACTGTCCTCAGTGAAGACACGCACTGAAAAGGGTGTAAGCTCAGATCTGAACAATTCTCTCAGGCGTTTATCAGATTGTCTTGGAAATGTAAACTCGTTGCAACAGAGTAAAAATATCGACTGTACCTTCTTTGTCTGCAATTTTCGGAGCACGTCTATTTGAGGCTAGAGTAACATTAACCATAGTTTAAACTTCGCATCTTCAAAATATTCTCCCAGCCTTGTTTTCCTGCACCTGATGCCAATTCCTCGAGCTTAATAACAGTTTACCTATTAAAGACCAATTGTTTCTGTGCTAAGTGCCAATCTCTCCTTAGTCTCAGTGAACAGTGGCCGGCTTCGGTGACCAAGCGGTTCTAGGCGCTTGAGTCCGGAACCGCGCGACTGCTACGTTCGCAGGTTCGAATCCTGCCTCGGGCATAGATGTGTGTGATGTCCTTAGGTTAGTTAGGTTTAAGTAGTTGTAAGTTCTAGGGGACTGACGACCTCAGATGTTAAGTCCCATAGTGCTCAGAGCCATTTCAGTGAACAGTGCATATTCAGAAACCGAGACACTCACATTCTCAGTATTAAGATTGTCCCTCGTTACATATGGAGACATGTTGTTCAGACGTTCCTGAACTTACTTCAAAGAACATCTCTATTTGTTCCAAGACGTTTTGTAGACATAACATACTCAAAGTCAATCGAGACAGCAAACTGTCCGCTATGTCGCGCGACCATGTTTCAGTTCTGCTCAACTTTTCATGGCCGTCCTTAGGATCTGCTATATGGTGATGTGTGAGCACATGCTCGACCAGTAAGACGACAATGTTGTAGTCTTAAGCCTGGAATATGTAAAATTCTTTAGGATACATTTCGTTTATTGGGCTGATCATGTTCTGGGAGTACAGACGTGCGCTCTTAGCGAAGTTCACATGACCTGCTGCGTGGAAGTAGGGAATAATTTCTTTGACACTTTCGACATGCAATACTTAATCCATAGCGTAGTAGTAGGAAGATCATATTATTTCCAATAACAGCTTAGGCAGAGATGGAAGGTGGCATCGGGAGTGGGAGATTATGGACCGACAATGATCTCCCAAGGACACCGGCTCTCCAGATGACACGTCTCTCCATCCCCCCAAAAAAATGAGCGTCTCTTTGACAGGGGGGAGATGGAGCGCCTCTTGGCATTGATAAACGTTGCCCATTAAAGGCATCTACTATAATTTTTTTAAACAGTGTCTAGTGCTGAAACCTGTCGTTTTTGCAGTTTTTAATTATTATTACTTTACTTTCAAGCTCGGTGCCTAGATAAGGATGTACAAAAACAGTGAAAATTTTAGGAAAATTTATGTTGTAGAAGAAAAGTCTAAGTAATTTTTGATGTAGGATGCAAGACAAAAAATTATAGAGAAAAAAATTGAACAAAACTTAAAATTTGTTGGCTTTTTGGCTTCCTCCAAGTTAGGAAAGCTTCTCGAGATCGAAGTTGGATTCTGCTTTCCAGACCACCTACACACTATTTACTAAAAGTTCATAACATTGGACTTTTTATAAAGAACCCCCTCCCTCCTCCTTTTTGTAGAGTATTTGCCAACTGAACTATGTCGAGTCTGGACGGAAAAGGGGGCGTGTAAAGTTTAAAGTCAAGTTTGAGTTCTGAGTGTTGATAATGAAGAGAGAGAAGAGAGTTTTTGAATTTAACCCAGGAAACTGGCGCTGAGTCTGGTGATCACGAACTCTGCTCCACCATTTATCCTCCCATGCTGGCCAAATATTGTGCTGAACATTTATTTAACCACCAGGACTCAAACTGACTGTCTCCAAGACGAGTGACAATGTACAGGTGTGCGTTTAAGGCAGATGTTGCACAAATGTGTCCCTATAACGAAAGTTATCTCTTTCTGATTTATGATGTCGAAGCTCCTACTTTCGTTAGACATCACAGGTATACGGAAGATATGTTTGTTACTGGTACACGATACAATGATTTCCTTATAATTTTACAGTATAAAAATTCTGCATATCATATTGCGTAACGGATGCGGTTACATTGTGATGATTGTGTTTACTGTTGAGAGCTTATATTCGACAGACAGAATCTCTCTCATAGTGCGCCACATGTCGCCCCTCAGAGAAAGGCGAGCACTGGATTGGTTCCGGCTGCCCCGTCGGTCGATCGCACCATCCCTATTGCGCCTGCCTGCTTTGTACCAGCAGAGCCTCGCAAGCAGGCGACACCCTCTCTTTTTGTTCGACTTGTTGTAAGAAAGTGCAATATTTGAACCTCTCAGGTTTGACAGAAAGTGGAATTACTTTTCTTTCCCAGGACGGACAGAAGGGAGCAAAGGAGAACTGCGAGCACAGCCGTGAACGTATTTCTCTTGTCTTCAGATTCTTATTCAGTGGGGCGACTAGTAGGAGCTACCTCCACATATGTGAAATTAATAATATTTAAAATGAAAACTTAACCTCCTTTTCAGAATATTATACATATCCCGTAGAATCATGTAAGTACATGCAGCAGCGTGATCACGTTATTTTCAGGAGGTATATTCGATAGGATGTGTGGGGATGTAATAAAAGTCTGGTAAGAGAATGAGCTGAAGAGAATGTGGATATGAAGAAAACGAAACAGCAATTTTTGTTGAGAAGACATCACTTACCATTAGTTAAGATTTCAAATAACACAGTAACTGTTAACAGAGAGAAAATTGTGCATGTACTTCAAGACGTCTTTAAATGTTCGTAAATGTTCATGAGATGATTCCGGAACACATGTAGTTCATAATGATGGTAATGACATTCTGGTAGTAGTTTAAAATGAGCTGTATTAAAATAATTAAGCTGTGTAGGGAGTAATGACGTTTTTTCCATTGGTATTCCAATGAAAATCGATACAGCTGAGGAAAAAGTAAAAGTAATACAAAGCTAACTTGTAAAATTGTTTACAGTATGTCTGCGAAGGAAGAGAATTCCCCCAAACAGGAAAAAATGCTACAATTAATTTGCTTTTTGTGAAAGGAGTTGGTTTTTTGGTCTGACAAGAGAAACTACAGACCTATGAGTACCCTCTCAATAATTATGGTCAACTACATAAAAAACACTGAATTTCACTCAAGAAAAGGAACTCTCTCACATTAAAGATGGACGCAGCAACATGATTCATTTGCAAATAGTGAACGAAAGCAACGTATGAATGATTCTAAGTTACTACCTCTCCTGGAAATCGTGGAATTTCAGAAAGTGTTCGACTCTATACCAACAGTGTTGCAATCAATCCCCGATTTTATTCGGTCTGTACTTGGGGCAAGTTGTGAAACAAACCAAGAGGAAGTTTAGAGAGAAGAAATAAAAACTTTGGTGTTTTCTGACTGGACTGTAATTCTGTTAGAGACAGCAGAGAATTTGGAAGACCAATCGGACGCAATGGATTCGGTCTAGGAAAGATGTTTTAAGATAAACACCGAACAAAGTAACATGATAGTAACGGGATAAAGTCCAATTAAATAAATGGATGTTAAAGGAATTTGATCATAAAATGAGATAGTAAAAGTAGTAGATGAGTTTTGCTATTTGGGCCACACAATAACTGACAATGGCGGAAGAGACGATATGAAATACAGGCTGGTAGCAGTAACAACAGTTTTTCTGAAAAGCAGAAAATTTTTAACATCGAACATAAATTTAAATTCTAAGAAGTCTTTTTCTGAACTTATTTGTCTAAAATGCAGTCTTGTATGAAAATGAAACGTGGACAAGAAACAATTCAGACAAAAAGAGAACAGAAGATTTTGAAATGTGGTCTAGAGCAGAATTCTGAAGATAAAATGGGTGGATCGACTAACTGCTGCGGAGTTAGTGAACCCAGCTGTCGAAAAATGAAATTTATATGACAAGCTAACAGAAGGGACGAGCTCATATTACGCTCCTGTATCATCAATGACTTGCCAGTTTGGTAATAGGGGGAAGTGTGTTGGGTAAGAATTCTTGAGAGAGACCAAGGCTCGAATAATGAAAACAGGATCAAACTGATATAGGCTGTAGTGGTCAGGCAGAAATGGAGATGCTTAAACAGAGTAGATTAGCGTGGAGAGCTGCAATAAACCAGTCTTTCGACTGAAGATCAGAGCAACAACAGCAGCATATCTGTTCTAACTGCGCCTAAAAAGTGAGGCATACATCCTACCTGTGCCAGTATACTGACTTCCTTAGGACAGGAAGAAAGTCAGAACTGACAGAGCAGTCAGGAATGGAGATCCACTGTCACTAAAACCATTCTTGGCAGTCTTAGAGGAAACTTTCAGATACTTATAGTGAGAGGGCAAAGAATAAATATGTGTTAATGAAACAACTTTAGTTTTGCTAAAAACATTACACTGTTGCAATAGTATGGCTATGTATCTTTCAGGTCACTTTGAGCTTTGCCCGTCAGGTCGTCTGTATGCTAGGGGCAAACGCATGATACCAACAACGGGTTGCCTAGATGCCACAGGCGAAATGTTGTGTCAGCAGAAACTTGATACACAATTATGTAAGCGCAAATTCTGCCTTGTCAGCAAAAATTCTGCCCCATAAGTAAAATGAAAGAAGATGTGCTGAAAACTAATGCCTCTGAGCTTTTTACTCTGTTTTCAATATCGATTGAGGCATTATTACATGTCGTGCATATTACTCGGTCAGCTTTCTCGCTTCGTTGACACAAGTTGCACCCTACTGCCGCTAGAGGGCTCCGAATTGTAGCGTGTAACGTGGCAGTGTGTGATATAACTGTCTCAGTGCGTGAGAAATCCTCAGAACAGTGACACCGTGAATTCCAAGAATTTGTCCTCACATAGAGCACCGTCTTTTTCAGCATGATGGTGCCAGACCACACAGAAATACTGCGACATCTGCAATAATCGGACGCCTAGGATTCACTGTCACTGATCATCCTCCATACAGTCCCGACTTGGCCCCATCCGATTTTCATCTGTTTCCAAAACTTATGGGGCACCTTCGAGGACTTCCATTTGACAATGATGAAGCAATGCAAGCAGAGTTGGGGTTATGGCTCCGTCAACAAAGTTAAACATTCTACAGTGACAATATCAACAAACTGGTCCCTCATTGGGAGAAATGTATTCGTCACCAGAGTGACTATGTTGAGAAGTTAATATGTAGACATGAGGAATATAGATGTATAATGTTAATGAAGTTGGTCTATTTAAAAATCTTTAACAGTTTTCACATAAATTTGGAGGCACTATTTTTCAGCACGCCCACGTATGTCCCTCTGTCTCCCTAACACACAGTTAGATATGTAATCATACCCAAGGCCATTAAAAAAGAAACAACTAATCAGAATGTAGATAAATATGTCGACAATTTTGCAGTATTTCCTTGTCTATAATACGTGTCACCGTCAGCAAATCACACACACACACACACACACACACACACACACACACGTGAATTTTGCACCATGTTCAAAAGTATCCGAACGATCCGAATTTTGCATAATGTACAAAAACTGAAACATATTGAGGATATCAGTGTAACTTACGGCATTTTCAAGCTGAAAAATACGTAAGCACACACACATGTTTCGTCTCTTTCTCTTCCTGTTCTCTGTTTATACTTCGCAAAAAATAGATTTAGGTTGTACATTAGCACTAGAACTTACACATTATGCATCACTTTCGAGGACCAGGATTCAATTTCCGTAATGCTCTTTGCAAGGAACAATAGAAATGAAACTAAACATTAATGTCAAGGACATGGGGAAGAGAAATAATGCAGAATAAATTCAACTGAAACATCTTTAATGTGCTGCCAGTGGAGAACTGGGCGTCGATCCTGGAAGAGGCCGACGACCGGTTGCACCACACGTGGTTGATGAAACCGCTGTTGCGATGGCAGGTAACGCTGCGCGCAATTCCGAATCGTCAGACAGCGCGCATGCTGTGCCACGACAGTTGAATATTCCGTGGTCCACTGTACTCAAGATGCTTCGAACCATTTTCAAATGGTGTCAGTACAAGATCCATATCGCACAGCAGCTTGCACCACAGGACGCACAACGACATGTTGATTTCGCTCTTCACTTTCTCGCAATGATTGAAGTTGACGAGGGCGGGCCCTGGACCATCCCATGGACAGACGAAACTCATTTGTCTCTGACGGGTGAGATGAACCCACAGAACTGTCGAGTGTGAGGATGTTCACCTCCAGTCACTGTGTAGTAAGTTCCTCTGTACGGTGGACGCATCACCGTATGGTGTGGCTTCACGGCTACGTTCATCATTGGCCCATTCTTTTTTGAACAGGTTGGCGCTCAAGGACAAATGACGTACAGTGTGACTGGCCAGCATTACTGCGATATGCATCGCAAGCATGTAACACCCGCCGTACAGGAGAGAGACGCTTTGAACTCGGCAGTTTTCATGCAAGATGGGGCCACACCATACATGGCTCGTGAAGTTCACCTGCTTTTCCGAAACACATTTGGAAACGATCGAATTATCAGCCAATCGTTTCCAAACGCTTGGTCGGCACGATCACCTGATCTCGCTCCCTGTGATTTCTGGATGTGGGGCTACCTTAAGGATAGGGTTTACTAGCGGAACATTCACACATGTTCAGATCTGAAGCGCAGCATATCAAGAGAGGTAGCCAGCATACATAAGGACATGCTTCGTTCTGCTGCGGAGAATGCAGTCATGCGCTTTCAGACTCTTCTGGACACTGATGGGGGCCATATTGAGCACATTTTGTAGCAGTAATGGTGCCGGTATGTAATGGTATGATGTACAGCAGCAGCACACTAAAGATTTTTCAATTGAATTGATTCTGCATTATTTCTCTTCCCCATGTCCTTGACATTAATGCTACCAAGTTTGGTACTCGTACGGTAATTAGATTCCATGTTATAGCGTGTTAAATAGAGAAAGTTTAATTATAACCACCCGGAGTATCCATTACTAAATTTTCTGTATTGTTTATAAAAGTACACACGGCACGCGGACTGCCACTAATGGAATGAATTATAGGTTAGTCTACGAGCTAAATTCACCATGCATTAATTTTATCAAATTACGTAAAGATTTGTTTTCCAACATTACGAAACATACATGCAAATTACTGCTGATCTAGCTTTTATCTTAAAGTGAACTTATAGATGAGAATAGTCTGATCTTTGTGCCAAAGAAAATAATGTTACTCCTACATCTTAATTTATCAAAACCTCTTCTCAGTTTGACTAAACTAGATATCAACGGTACCCAAACATTATAGTGTCCTCATGCTAGGGTGTTAATTTATCTTGCAATACAAAACGTTTGTCATCTTCCACTATCGCTCAGTGGACAGACATGCAAGCAGCATTCATTCACAAATATTCATAAAGCATGTAGCAATATATGAAAATGTGAGGAAGTCTCTGTAATTACTCAGAAACACACGAATAACTCACATACCTCGAAATACAGGTGAAAATTTTACGGTAATGGGAATAAGTGACTAGAACGACGTCACAAATCAGTTGTGGGTAAAAAGTTAACTCCCGATACGAGCAAGGAAATAACTGTTGCGGCCGGCCGAAGTGGCCGAGCGGTTCTAGGTGCTACAGTCCGAACCGCGCGACCGCTACGGTCGCAGGTTCGAATCCTGTCTCGGGCATGGATGTGTGTGATGTCCTTAGGTTAGTTAGGTTTAAGTAGTTCGAAATTCTAGGGTACTTATGACCTCAGAAGTTGAGTCCCATAGTGCTGAGAGCCATTTTGAACCAAATAACTGTTGTACCCTCTACTTGGAACACAATTAGAAACGACAGTGTCACATACAAATTGAAGTACATTCAAAGCACAGATGGGAAAGCTCAGAGATGGAAGGGACATATAGCGTCTGTTCATGGAAAACCTTCTTTCAGTCAATATTATGGAAACAGTAGAGGAAGTAGTTGAAGAAGAGCTGGGAGATACGACACGGCGAGAAGAATTTGACAGAGCAGACTACATTCCCACAGAATAACTGAAACCCTTGAGAGAGATGGAAAATGTAATAATTTGTAATACAAAATAGGCAGGTACTGACAGGCGTGAGTAATATTGGACTATCGGTTTAAAAAGTCATGGTTAAAAATTACTGACTCCAATTACACTCACGCTCACAAAAAACAGAACACCTTGAACAACCAGAGAAAGGACGTTCATATTTACAGGACATGTACATTAGTATGTTCTGCTCATGGTTAAAAATTACTGACTCCAATTACACTCACGCTCAGAAAAAACAGAACACCTTGAACAACCAGAGAAAGGACGTTCATATTTACAGGACATGTACATTAGTATGTTCTGCAGAATTGATTAGCGTTTGAACCGTGTCGGCCCGCGCGTTCAAGTTCAACATCGATACCGAGGCGAAACACCAACTTCCGGTGAAACGTGCCTACGCCTCTCATTGTCGCTATAAACCGAAGGTAATGGATCAGTGTGGCTTCAACAGACGTGCAGGATGCCTCACAAGCGTATACGCGAACTGTACCGTCAAATCAGTGAGCTTGAAAGAGAGCGCATTATTGGAATGAGAGAATGTTACGCATCCATGCTTAAAATTGCTGCTCGTGTGGGGCGACGTGTTTCGGCAGTGCAACGGGTGTGTGCAGAATGGTTCATGGAAGGCCGTAGAACAGGGTGGATCAGGTCGTACCACCCAGACCACCCTCCAAGAATATCGACACTTCATCCGAATGGCATTGCAGGACAGATCTGCTGCCCCCACGGCAACGTAACATATCGTACGCTATCAGGGGTGACCGTCCGTCGCCGTTTATTACAGCGTTGATTAAGTGCGCGTTGTCCACTTTTCTGCCTACCTTTGACGAATGTGCAGAAACATGCTAGACGACAATGGTGTATGGAACGAAGTCACTGGGGACAGTTCAAATCGGTCAAATGGCTCTGAGCACTATGGGACTAAACATCTATCGTCATCAGTCCCCTATAACTTAGAACTACTTAAATCTAATTAACCTAAGAACATCACACAACACCCAGTCATCACGAGGCAGGGAAAATCCCTGACCCCGCCGGGAATCGAACCCGGGAAGCCGCGCGTGGGAAGCGAGACCGCTACCGCACGACCACGAGCTGCGGACTGGGGACAGGAACGGCATTAGATAGTCTTCTCAGATGAATCCAGGTTCTGTTTCTTTGAGAATGATGGCCGCAGTTTGGTTCGCTGCAGACAGTGGGAGTGGCATCACAGTGACTGCATTCGCACAAGATATGCAGCACCAGCTCAAGGTCTTATGGTGTGGGGCGCTATTGGATACAACCACAAATCACAGTTGGTGCGTGTCAAGGGCATTATGACCAGTGTGGCCAACGTGAATTACATCATGCTAACCATATCCTTTCTGCACAACACCCCAGACGCCATTTTTCAGCAAGACAATGCACGACCACATGTCGCTGCAAGAAACCCATGCCGATATCAGCCTTTTGCCCTGGCCAGCCAGATTACCAGACTTGTCGCTAATCGAAAATATGTGATATGATGAAACGATGGGTGCAGCGCTGTGATCCAATGCCAATCACCACAGATGAACTTTGGAACGGGGCGAATGCAGCAGCTGTACCATAGGACGCCATTGGCGCCTTACACGCGTCGATGCCATCACGCATGGAACAAGTTTCCAGGGCACATGGCGGACCCTGTGCCTCCTATGCAACAGGACACATGCTTACCCGAGGTGACTGAAACGCTAATCATTTCTGCGGAATGTGCTAATGTACATGTCTTGTGAGTATAAACGTCCTGTCTCTAGTGATTCAGTATGTTCTGCTTTTACTGAAGACGAGTGTATTTACAGAATAATGGAAAAACTAGAAGAAACTGAACTCGGAGATTAGTTTGGGTTTCATGGAAATATAGGGGCGCAAGGCAATACCGCCACTACGACTTATTTAGAAGATTTATTGAAGAAAGTCAAATCTATTTTCATAACATTTGTAGATTGAGAGAATTTTTTCGATATTGTTAACTGGAATACACTCTTTGAAAACATGAAGGGAGGAGGAATAAAATACAGGGAGCGAAAGGTTTTTCACTATTTGTACAGGAACTAGACTGCAGTTATGACAGTCGAAGTACATGCAAGGGAGGAAGTGGTTGTGAAAGACATGAGACAAGCTTGTCGCCTATCCCCGCTGATATTTAATCTGTATTTTCAGCAAGCAGTAAAGGAAGCCAAACAGAAGTATAAGGAGATTAAGAGGCCTATGTAGAACAGACCAACATGGAGAGCTGCATGAAACCTTCCTTAGGAATAAACATTACACTAACAACACCAATAAATTCGAAAGAGCGCTAATTTCTGTAAACTAATACCTTATTATAAGAGTGTAATTTTCTGAATTTTAGGTTCCCTCGGTTACAATACACTTCAGGCAAATGCCAGGACTGTTAATCTGGGAAGGCGACTGCCAATTAAATTTCTCATCCATCACCAAGATTCAGCTACACCTCGAATGACATCATGTCGACAGGACCATGAACACTAGTTTTCCTTGCATTCTCTAAACGCCTGTCGTTGTCATAGTGAGACCTTCACCGCTTGGATGTTAAAGACAAACCTGATGCTCAACATGCGAAAACGTTGACCTAGTGGCTTATTTCAACGTCGTAAAAATTTTATTTTTATCACTCTCTGCTCTCCCGTGCAGCACAAGCCCTTGCTGAGTGGATAAAGTTCTGCTTCTGGGTTCTGGTCTTCCAGACTGATACCTTTAGGGTATTGAAACTTCCTGGCAGATTAAAACTGTGTGCCGGACCGAGACTCGAACTCGGGACCGTTACCTTTCGCGGGCAAGTGCTCTACCATCTGAGCTACCCAAGCACAACTCACGACCCCTCCTCACAGCTTTAATTCCGCCAGCACCTCGTCTCCTACCTTCCAAACTTTAGGGTATTGTTTCTTAGTTAAGGAACTGACTGAGCTGTATTCTTTCCGCTGGTAGCTACAATGGAACGCGCAGACCATATAAAAATATGGATACTATGAGAAAAACAGAAAAGACAGAAGCAGGGCGCAAGTGGGACCAGCATAGAACAAGGTGCAGGACGCATCACAGGTTAGTGATGTTCAATGCATAAACTGAATATTTCTCTATACTCCACAAGTCACCATACCACATGTGGTCGAAAGGTGTTCGTGCGTCAGTGTCTTTTTCTGTTGCATTTCCACCGAGCGTGGTGGCGCAGTGGCAAGACATGATTCGTGTTAGAGAGTATGGTAGTTCAAATTCCCGTCAGGACAGCCAGACGGTTTTCGCGGTTTCTCAAACTTTCTGAAGGCAAATGCTGGGCTGATTCCTGTAAAAGGAAACGGCCGATATTGTTTCCCCATCAGCGCCCAATTCGAGCTTGTTCCACGACTTCTCACCTCGCCGTCGAAGGGCTACCTTCCTCTGTGTTACTTATTCATCGCTTCGCGATTGGTGTGCAGGCAAAGCGACAGTTGTTATCTTGGATCACCCGAGATACTGAAACGATTACCTTTCAATGAAATTACGCTGACGGAAAAAAAATGCAATACCCTGAAACAAAAGATCATTTTATTGACAAATGAGGTGGCTGGTAGTTCATCATCGTAGGAATATAAAATGACAAATTAAGAATACATGAAACACCCATCTCACGGCAAAGGCTGCCCAAACGGTCGCATCAATACACAGTACACCGCCTCTTGTGTCAACGCACGCGGGTATTCTCGCTTGAAAACGACCATAAAGGTGCTCGGTGGCATCCTGCGGTAGATTGTCCCAAGTATCTTCCTCTTTTTTCTTCAGTTCATCAATGGTTCTTGCAGCGTCAGGAGAACGAGTTAGTTCCCGCTTCATCATGTCCCATATGCGTCCAGTTGGCGAGAGATTGGTGATCTTCCTGGCCACTGGCCAGGGCAGTTATACACCACGGAGAGCACGGTGTGTCGCAGCAGTCGTTATGTGGACAAGCATTGTCCTGCTGAAAAAGCACATCACCTTTCTGTCGAAGAAATTGCAATAGCACGTGGATAACAGCCTGCGTAATGTAGCCCTGCAGAAACAGCAAATGTGACGTCGAGTTGTAACTTACGGCCCACAACACTATGAAGCCTGGGATGGGAAAAAATGGCTCTAAGCACTATGGCACTTGACATCTGAGGTCATCAGTCCCCTAGAACTTAAAACAACTTAAACCGAAGGACATCACACCATCCATGCCCGAGGCAGGATTCGAACCTGCGACCGTAGCAGCAGCGCGGTTCAGGACTGAAGCGCTTAGAACCGCTCGGCCACAGCGGCCGGCTGGGATGGGACCTGAGTGTCGTGGGAGAATGCTCTCCCGGAACAGGCAGCTTCCAAATGTACGAAATACGCGTGTGTGTCCATCGCTCACATACAGACAGAACCTACTGTTATCACTGAAGACAAAAGAACGCCATTCCATTCTCCGGTCAACAATTTACGAAACCAGAGTGGCCATGCTTGGTGGTGTCGTAGTATCAGTGGTAGCGTGGTCAGAGGCACACGCCATCTCGATCCTGCTGCAAACATAAGGCTCCCAACGGTCCCTGATGACAAAGCAGGTGCAATGTGTGGCCAGGTTTCGTCCCTGAATAACGTTCGGTCGCCCACCTCTGCTCGCACAATGCTTCGACCTTGACGTGCGTCTATATTATGCAGGCGCTGAGAATCTTGACTATACGTGTGGGAATTTTCTACACAAGAGCGTTTAAAGCAGCGACACACCAGCGATACAATGTGTCCAATATGTGCAGCAATCCGTCCGTCCAGCGAGGCATTGTTGTACCGTAGAATGAATTTTGAAAACACTTTTCACATCTACACTCAGCACAGTTACTGCCTGCAGAGTCAAAACAGAGGGTACACGGACAGGCCTCCTGACCACCATCTGATAAGAGATCACTGTGGCAAATGAATCACTAACGCTACAGCGAGTATGCATATAGAACACATTTCTGTAGCATTTTATTCCGTCAGTGTATATAGTTTTTAATGCCATTCGATATACTCTCGAAAAAACGTGAACAGTGAGGTAAACCTTGTTAATTTCAGCGTTTAAAATTTTCTCAAGAGACTCTGAGAAATATTTTCGTGCCATTTATTAGCGAATCGCCTCGAAATATTAGTAAGTAAGCCAAGCAAATGGGTAACAAACCCTGTATTAGTTTAGTTGGATGTGAAACATCGGTTAAAGAACTTCCCTAATCCAGAATGAAATTTTCACTCTGCAGCGGAATGTGCGCTGATATGAAACTTCTTGGCAGATTAAAACTGTATGCCGGTCCGAGATTCGAACTCGGGACCTTTGCATTTCTTCCAGGACTACTAGTTCTGAAACTTTCGCAGGAGAGCTTCTGTGAAATTTGGTAGGTAGGAGACGAGGTAGAGACTGACGGAAGTAAAGCTGTGAGGACGGGTCATCAGTCGTGCACGCCGGCACGGTAGCTCAGCGTGTTCGATCAGAGGGTTAGCTGCCCTCTGTAATAAAACAGTGAGTTAATGAATCAACGATGAACTTGAACAATCGCCATGGGACGTCCGCCCCGAACAAATAGAACGAACAACAGCAAACAAAATGAGATCAACAAAAAAAGAGGGCTGGCTGCTCTCTATAATAAAAAAAACTGAGTGAAAGGCTAAACGATTAACTTGAACGGGTGTCTTGTAACGTCCGCCGCCACCAAATGCATCGAACGAAAACAAATAAAATGATCCGTTTAAAAAAAAAAAAAAAAAAAAAGAGAGAGAGAGAGAGAGAGAGAGAATGTGGTAGAGCACTTGCCCACCAAAGGCAAAGGTCCCGAGTTCAAGTCTCGGTCAATTTTAATCTTCCAAGAAGTTTCAACTTCACTACTGCTAACAGGAGTTTCATGGCAGAGAAATAGTATTTATTAATCGCTTGTGACACCGTGAAAAAACAAATCAGACATGGATGTGTATGTAATTAATCCATCGACTTAAAATAATGTGCTGTCCTCGTACTATGGAATTTCTGTTTATGATTCGCTATCCACTGTTTGCTAACGAGGTCTGTGGTGCATCTGGCAGTCAACATATGCAATGCAGATATCCTTGCCGTAAGGAATTATATAAATCGTTCACCTTACGATGCTTATGGAACCCTATCAGTAGCGAAGCCTCTCTATGTATTACATTGTTGACAACACATGATGTTCCACACGAGGTGGGCTGCCTTCTCACGCTCTACACGACCTACATCGCAGCGCGGAGGTTATACACAGTTTTCGAGTTGCCTGCTGCGTCGACAGTGAAGCGTGTATTGTAGGACAGAAGGTGTGTTTCTTTTACAAAGCGCTCTAGTGTACCGACTGTTTCAGCGCTGAATGACTTCCCAATACAAACTTTCAATCGCTATTACTAAAAAAAAGACTGTTTCCTGTAAACAATTAAAATAATAATTAAAAACTAAAGGAAAAGGAAAATGTTGTTCTGATACCCCAACTTTCATCCGTGAAGTCTTGTTTTTAATAAACGTGGCTCAGTTACAGGAGCACGGAGCGTTTTATAGAAGGAATATGACTTAGTTTAGTTTATTTTCCCTTTTTTGCATGTTCCGTTGATCATATTCGAGAGAGCTGACCATGTTGTGCCAAATGTTCGCATGCTTACGAACAAGAATCTATTTTCTCTGTGAAAACATCGCTACATGCCGACCATTTACATAACTGGGTTTTTTTATTTGAATCTACAAGAAACAGTGATAAATGTTACACAACTGTAGGTATATACTACTCACTCAGAAATTTATCTGTGGAGTAAAATTAGATATGAAGTAGAAATGGTTGCATTTTATTTTTAAACCTTTCATTATCTGCCAACAACTTCAACTCAAGAAGGAAATAGTAAGAGATTCGTATGGCTGCATACTTTTTTCTCCTTTCTTTCCAAGTTAAGTTGTTGATAGTGGGGTCCAATTTGGTTCCTAGTGTTACATTTATGAATGCAGTTGATATTTTTAAACTGCACCTGATTTTTCCGAACAAATTTCACAACAGAGTAAATAAGAGTCGATTCGGAGGCTGTAGTCAGCATGCTAAATTTTCTGCACGGTTTCCTACATAAAGTTTGAGGGTGGAAAACAGAGATTGTTTCTGTGCAATGAATACGTTGCATCTATGTGTGGAACTGCCCCAAAAAAGTATTCCATTTGATATAAATCAATGACAGTATGTAAAGTAAGCTAACTTTCTATTACTTTCATCACAAAAATCACCAGTTAAACGTAGAAGGAAGGAAGATTAAAGCTTAACTTAGCGTCGACAATGTGGCCGCTAGAGACGGATTGAACGTAGAGCAAACGTTGCCGAACTGTAGCGTGATTTCCAATTCGAGTTCTGATCCACATGCACACATAGGAACTTTTAACAATTTGTTTTACACCAACAGAACTCCGACTCTTTAAGTAATCGAAATACCGTGCATATTACAGTTTCAAACGTCTAACTCCTTTACAAATAAATTATTTGTTAAATATTTGATGTTAAGCACGTAAGTGAGAAAAGGTTTAGAAAAGGTTTCAAATTATGCTTAAAGTTTGTTGTAAATCGCTAAGTGTACAGTCTCGGTAATTTGCGTTCCATTTCAAACAAAAGCAAGTTTTTCACGCATCTCAATATTTATGACGTCATATCTCCTGAACTAAGTGTTGCTCAATGATAAATTTTGTATGTACATTCAGCAATATATAGGATGTTCAAAAAATCTGTGCCCAAATTAACAGGGATAATGACGAAGACAAAAACTGCTGTGTCGCCCGAACAAGACATAGCTAGGGCAAAAGCACCGCAGACGCAAAAGTGCGAGCTGGTGCCAGTGCCATACAGACTCGCCACTTGCGCGAGTTCCACCAACGCCACGGGCTGAGTTGAGGTTGAAGATATCCACTTCGCCTCGGCCAATTGCTGGTCAAGTACAATCCGCCAATGACCCGACGACAACGGGCAGAAGCCTACTCGGTTGATAGAAAAGCAGCTCTCGCCCACTGGTTTATAGATCATCGTCCAGGGCTGACTTAGGTAGGGGACGTCGTTTAGTGAACTCTTAGCAGTGAACAGACAGTTGTTGTAAATTGCGTTTCCTACGTACTGTGAAGTTTACCTACGATTATTTGCACTTAGTCATTGAGGGCCTTTCTTGTGTTATATCACATGCAGAGTTGCAGACTTCATTATTCGACAGGTCACGAAGATAAGTAAACATGTTTAGCTCATTTGTGTGACTTTGTTACTAATTTGTTGGAGTGTTGTAGATTCTTCGTTCTCCTATCTTGTTAACTCACTCTGGGCCATAGCTGTGTAATAGTGGCAGGGAGAAATTGTCTTAGTGGTGTACTGCACCAGAAGCCGTTTACAAACTCACAAACACGGCCTACCGTAACAACAGTGGCAACTCGACCTCCACAGCAGTAGCGACGAGAGTTTACAAAACTGGCGACGAAAGTGTCGTAAAGTAACCATGTGTCGGAAACTCATGTTGTTGATGCACTGAATATACAGGAGGATATTGTGTGTGATAGAAAATAAAACGGTGTTAAATGTTGTTCACTGCTTTATTGTTCTGATCCATATTACACTACAATAAATGCTCGAAATGAGCACCGTTAATCTCAGTGCAGAGCGGTATTGACATAGCGAGGAGTCCCGTGTTCGTTGGAAAATGCATGGTGTGTTGTGTTCTGTATTTGTGTGGCTGCTGCAAGAGTTCTTGTAACTAATTCAGTCTCCGAGTCAACAGGGATAGAATATGCCTCGGCTTTCATGTAGTCCCAGAAAAAGATGTCTAATAGGGTGAGGTCCGGGTATTTCACAGGATAATCTGCAGGTCCTCCGCGGCCGACACACCGAGTTCTGATCATGCAAGCACGAGTGCTACCCACTGTTTTCAGATATTGTCGAAGAGTATGACATCACAACATACTACGTATCTCAAACCAACATTTGTGCAACAACATTGGAGGCAACGACTCTTCTCTGCTCCACTCTTGTATTTACCTAAGCATGTCAGTGGTCACGCAATATGGGTTTCCGACACATGACAGCTTTACGAAATATATTTATTTTTGTCCCCTGTATCATCCCTGTTGGTTTGGGCACTGAATTTTTGAGCACCCTGTATAAACGTCGTTCAAAAAGTTTCCGTTCGACGGCCGTACTGCCCAAAATCGGTATGCCAATCAGCTAAAATAGCAGTGAGCACTGAGGCAATCACCTCACCGATTCACCCACCTACGACACCCGTTTGGTAAAACAATCTGTCCTGTTGTGTGAAGAAGTCCGTAACTGCACATCCCCGTTCCTAAGGAATCTTCGAGCATTCGAGGCTTTTCTTAAGTGACCGAACGCGTTATAATAGCAGGCGGAGACATTAAGACTATAGGGTGGGTGCTGGAGTGCGTCGCACTTGAATTGACGTAAGTTCTGCATTACGACATGTACTACATGGGAACGTGGCGTCATCATGAGGCGGAACGGATCTTGGCGCACCATTCCACAAACATGCTGCCGCATACACATTCTTCAATCTCCGATGGATGTCTACCGGTGTTGTCCATCAGCAGCCAAGAAAATAACAGGACGTTGGTCCTGTTTGGACGCCTTTGGTAACAATGTCGCCATAGTCCACGTTTCCGCATTTGCTGCACACACGTCTCAAAGACACGACACACTAATTCCTTGCCTACATGCCAGTGCTTATATCGCCCAACTGAGTAGCGCTACGTTGCGAATACGCTACAAAAACGCCCTCAGACTCGATCTTTTTGATCTTCCTTTATATGTAGATACTGTCTGCAAAGTTTGTTGTGATTCGAGTTGGCAGTAAATAAGTATTAATTTCATGCGTCATGCCTGATGTTGAAGTTTTACTGCGAGCCATTTTAAGCAGAAGTTAGTTTTTTAAAATCTTAAACGTGGCTGTGAAACAGCAACAGTGTAATTCTGGATAGACTGATGTGGACAAAACTTTAAATTTTTTGAGGAAGATGGCATCACCGAAATTAGCACAGATCCCAACGTTAACCTGCAAAAAGAAATTTGGAATTGCTTAAACAGTACTGATAACTTGTTCGGGAAATTTCAATCGAAATGGTGAGTGAATAATTAAGAAGCCAGTTCAAGCTTCACAAGGACCAGCATCCGATCCGCCCGATTGCAAAGAGCATAGGGAGTACCTACGACAAATTAGATAGGAACTTTTTACTTTTTACTTTTGACAGTGATTTTTCCGTTAAAGATCTCATTAGTAAAATGAAAGTGTCCAAATGCACTCCAAATACTAGGTTGTTAGCCTCTGATATAACAAGCCTGTTCACGAACGTCCCGATTGACTTGAAATCGTCGAAAAGAACTTATTACTGCATAAAAAGTTAACTGAGAGGCAAATTATGGAATTGATGAGTTTGTTAAAGGTAGCGTTTACAATTATTTTCTTTTTAACAGTAAATTGTATGTTCAGTACTTTGGCCTTGCGATGGGTAGTCCCTTAGGTGAGATCCTCGCTGACATTTCCATAAACTCCCTTGAAGATGGCTTATTCAGTACCAAGTCAGAATTAGTGAGTAAAATACGGTTTTATGCGCGATATGTAGACGACCTAATTTTTGCATTTGATGGAACTAATCAAGAATTAGATTTGGTATTTAACACCTTCAACGGCTTCCGAAAATTAAATTCACAAAAGAAATTCAAAATGAGAACGGTGACCCAAATTTCCTTCATCTGAAATTACGCATACAGAATGGCAGTGTCACTTTCGATATTAATCGTAAGACAACGTACTCTGATAATATTATTCCATCAGATTCTTCCCACCCTCAGGCTCGTAAAGTTGCGTTTTTGCATTCAGCAATAAATCGTGCATTAACAACGCCACTTTCCCCATGCGATTTTCAGAAAGAAATTAATTTGATTAGGACTATTGCTTGCAATAATGGTGATAAACAAGACGTAGTCGACAAAATACTTAGCAACAAAAGGGCAAATAAAAAAAATTCAACACTAGGTGACAAACTGAAGAGCAATGAAGAGGGAAATGGCAGGTCTACTTCGATACCATTTTTAGATAATGTGTCTTACAGGATTAGCCGTCTTCTGACAGTTGTAAAGTTACTTTCTTTACGAACAATAGTCTGAAGAAAAATTTAGTACATACATTAAAAACTGAACAAGTTCCTTTCACTAATTCAGACGTCTATAAAATCGTCTGTAAAGATTGCCCTAGCTATTATATTAGGCAGACGGGTAGAGATATTAAAGCTAGATATAAGGGGCACCTGTTGGTTAAGAAAGGGGGAAATGTGCATAGGTCTTCATTTGTTGAACACTTACTTATTTCAGACCATTCTCCGAGGGACTTAGTAGAAACCGTAGTTTTACGTAAGGAAATGAAAGGCTGAAAATTGGATTTACTACAAGACCTTGAAATTTATAAACATCTTGCTAAGGAAGACGGTGAAATTTTAACTATCAGTTGTAACTCGCGAGTAAGCACAGCCGTGGGGGATTTAAACCGCTGCTCATGGTCACATAATACGTATATACGTTCTCCGCCAATGTCGGTGAACATTCCGTTTTCCTCAAAATATATTTTTTCTGCTGTTGAACTCCTGACATTTCATATCATTTGGTTTCATTTTTCGTGGCCTTATCAACACATGTTCATACACCAAAAAATTGTATTGGTACAGTTTAACAGAAGATTCTCTTTTTACGTTGTGCTGTAACTTGATGTTGTGATGTCAATTTTTATGTTGTGATGTAACTTTATCCATTTATTATGTACTTCACCTTTTTGGTAACAGAAGTAAGCTTTGTTGTCTGTTATCTTCTGCACACTAAAGCCACGCGCGGTATCACTGTGCTACATAAATGTATTACAGATTTTATATTTGATGTGTATCTCTAAACTTGTTGCATTTGCTAGTGGCCTTCTATAAGAAACTGCCATATTGCTTTAATCTAAAATTATGCTACTTAACACCAGCAAGACGCAGTGCTTACGCGCATGTATATAGCGCCCGCTGCTACCCCAGGTTTCTTATCGCTTAAGCTTCGTAGTGTTAAGCGGAAGTTTTTTCCTATTAGTGAGGTTTTTTAATCTTATATTTACTCCTCTTTCCCCATAGAAAGTGTAACAGTGATCTTTTGTATATAGAACTCTAACTTCTGCACGGTGAATTTATGTACAATATTAATCTGTCAATAAATGTATTAATAATGTAAACGGAATGTACACCTGTAAACTATTATATTTTTAATAACCTTGTAGAGGAATTTTCATACTTACTTTATTATAAAATCCTATTATTGAACGCAACCAAGGTGCAGTTCTTACGCGCATGTATTTAGCCCCCTCAGCAGCCCAATTTTTCCTGGTTGCTTGAGCCTGTATATTTGCAGTAATTGGCCTTAGTCTCTGGCATAAGGTGCATGCAACTTACGCAAATATTTTATCTTTTGACGCGGATTACATTTACATGTTGACAAGAGCTTCTACCTGTGGGAATTTACTAATGAGTAGTCTCTCTGAAGTATGATATATGTTATCTGGCGCTATATAAAGCCATGGCATGCAATAACTCTTGTCATCAATTCCGTTTATGACGAGAGTCGCTCGGCTTCATCTAATCTATTATGGGATCATGTGATGAAGTAAGTGAGTACGTTTACTTCACAACTATGTTTCTATTAATTTTTATTATGTTTGTAAAAAAATATTTTGTAACTGGTATATCCATTTTAAGGCCTATCCTTCTGAAGAAGACATTTTTACAAATATCGAAACCATGGTCAAGGGATAATAAACCTTTATTTGCAACCGGTTGGCTGATTTTTCAATCTAGCTAGTCTTTTCACGTATCTAAATACCTATGACGTCATACCGCCTGAATTATGTGTGGCACAATGAAACAATTTTTTCAGGTTCATTCATTTGTATATGTAGATACTGTCCGCTAACTGTGTTACGAATAGCGTCGCTATTAAAGAAGTAAAAAGTTAATGTCGCGTCTGATGCTGAAGCTCTATTGCAATAACAGTGAAAATGTAGTGAGAATCTGAGAATCTTTTTTCGTTTCATCATTTTTGGGGGATACGAGCAAAAAAAGTTTCCTGAAGGTTTGAAGTTATGTTTGAAGTTTGTTGAAAGTCGCTAAGTGCTCTAATCCTTAAATATTGAACGACTGAATACCGAGTAGTTGTGCGTCGTCACTCAGCCTCAAGACAAACACCAAATTTTTAACTGTATTACTTGTCTTATTCTGTTAAATTTTCGTCATAAGATTATACCTCTTAATCAGTAGATTATGAAAGCATTATAAATCTTTTAATTCGGTCAATAGCTACGCGAAATATTGAAAAGCAACTTTTTGTACCCTGGAAGTCCTTGGATAGGCAACCTGCAACTTGATTGTGTTCCGGATTCCGGGATAGGCGCTTAGTAATACAAATATTTCTTTTACCAACAGTTCATCGTCCCGCGCACCTCTCGCGATTGAAACAGCAATGGCGGGTAATGACAGGAGTACCCACCGAGCGAGGTGGCGCGGTGGTTAGAACACTGGACTCGCATTCGGCAGGATGACTGTCCATTGCCGGCCGAAGTGGCCGTGCGGTTCTAGGCACTGCAGCCTGGAACCGCGAGACCGTTACGGTCGCAGGTTCGAATCCTGCCTCGGGCATGAATGTGTTTGATGCCCTTAGGTTAGTTAGGTTTAACTAGTTCTAAGTTCTAGGGGACTAATGACCTCAGAAGTGAAGTCCCATAGTGCTCAGAGCCATTAGAACCATTTGACTGTTCATTACCACGTCCGGCCATCCTGATATAGGTTTTCCGTGATTTCCCTAAATCACTCCAGGCAAATGCCGGGATTGTTCCTCTGAAAGGACACGGCCGACTTCCTTCCCCGTCCTTCCCTAATCCGATGAGGTCGATGACCACGCTGTTTGGTCTCTTCCCCCAAACAGTCCAATCCAGGAGTACCGTAAGCACCGCCGTCACACACAGTAACGTGGCTTGCAGAATATACATTAGGGTGCAGAAGATCTTTCAAAAAATCTAGGATATCTGGGTCCATCAGAAATCAATGAACGGAAAGATACCTTTGCGGAACATACTGCTGTTGAAGTTGACTCATGTTGCATTAAATTCCGCATTTGAGATGCATTCCCGATGATTTTCCATACTCTGTCTCTCTCTCTCTCTCTCTCTCTCACACACACACACACACACACACACACACACACACACACATATATATATATATATATATATATATATATACAGGGTGAGTCACCTAACGTTACCGCCAGATATATTTCGTAAACCACATCTCATACTGACGAATCAATTCCACAGACCGAACGTGAGGAGAGGGGCTTGTGTAACTGGTTAATACAAACCATAAAAAAATGCATGGAAGTATGTTTTTTAACACAAACCCATTTTTAAATGGAACCCCGTTAGTTTTATTAGCACATCTGAACATATAAACAAATACGTAATCAGTGCCGTTTGTTGCATTGTAAAATGTTAATTACATCCGGAGATATTGTAACCTAAAGTTGACGCTTGAGTACCACTCCTCCGCTGTTCGATTGTGTGTATCGGAGAGCACCGAATTACGTATGGATCCAAAGAGAACGGTGATGGACCTTAGGTACAGAAGAGACTGGAACAGCACATTACGTCCACATGCTAACACCTTTTTATTGGTCTTTTTCACTGACGCACATGTACATTACCATGAGGGGTGCCGGCCGCGGTGGTCTAGCGGTTCTGGCGCTGCAGTCCGGAACAGAGGGACTGCTACGGTCGCAGGTTCGAATCCTGCCTCGGGCATGGGTGTGTGTGATGTCCTTAGGTTAGTTAGGTTTAAGTAGTTCTGAGTTCTAGGGGACTTATGACCTAAGATGTTGAGTCCCATAGTGCTCAGAGTCATTTTTGAACCATGAGGGGTGAGGTAAACGTACACACGTGGTTTCCGTTTTCAATTACGAAGTGGAATAGAGTGTGTCCCACTGGAAACGCGTGGACGTATGTGGTTCAAATGGTTCAAATGGCTCTGAGCACTATGGAACTCAACTGCTGAGGTCATTAGTCCCCTAGAACTTAGAACTAGTTAAACCTAACTAACCTAAGGACATCACAAACATCCATGCCCGAGGTAGGATTCGAACCTGCGACCGTAGCGGTCTTGCGGTTCCAGACTGCAGCGCCTTTAACCGCACGGCCACTTCGGCCGGCTGGACGTATGTGGTATCAGCATGATGGGGCACCTGCACATTCCGCAATCAACACTAGGATGATCCTTGACAGGATGTTCGACGGGTGTTTCATAGGACGTCAAGGGCGCATAAATTGGCCAGCCCGTTCTCCTGATCTTACACCTCTGGACTTCTTCCTGTGGGGCACGTTAAAGGAGAATGTGTACCGTAATTTGCCTACAACCCCAGAGGATATGAAACAACGTATTGTGGCAGCCTGCGGCGACATTACACCAGATGTACTGCGGCGTGTATGACATTCATTACGCCAGAGGTTGCAATTGTGTGCAGCAAATGGTGGCCACCACATTGGACATCTATTGACCTGATATATCTGGACACACTCTATTCCATTTCGTAATTGAAAACGGAAACCACGTGTGTACGTGTACCTCACCCCTCACGGTAATGTACATGTGCGTCAGTGAAAAAGACCAATAAAAAGGTGTTAGCATGTGGACGTAATGTGCTGTTCCAGTCTCTTCTGTACCTAAGGTCCATCACCGTTCCATTTGGATCCATACGTTATTCGGTGCTCACCGATACACACGATCGAACAGCGGAGGAGTGGTACTCAAGCGTCAACTTTAGGTTACAATATCTCCGGATGTAATTAACATTTTACAATGCAGCTAACGGCACTGATTACGTATTTGTTTATATGTTCAGATGTGCACAAAACTAACAGGGTTCCATTCAAAAAACGTAGGTTTGTGTTAAAAAAACATACTTCCGTGAATTTTTGTATGTTAACCAATTACATTAGCCCCCCTCCTTACGTTCGGTCTGTGGAATCGATTCGTCAGTATTTGATGTGGTTTACGAAATATATCCAGCGGTAATGTTAGGTGACTCACCCTGTATATATATATAGGGTTTTCCATTGATAGTGACCGGGCCAAATATCGCACGAAATAAGCGTCAAGCGAAAAAACTACGAAGAACGAAACTCGTCTAGCTTGAAGGGGGAAACCAGATGGCGCTATGGTTGGCCCGCTAGATGGCACTGCCATAGGTCAAACGGGTATCAACTGCGTTTTTTTAAATAGGAACCCCCATTTCTATTACATATTCGTGTATTACGTAAAGAAATATAAATGTTTAGTTGGACCACTTTTTTCGCTTTGTGATAGCTGGCACTGTGATAGTCACAAACGTTGAAGTACGTGGTATCACGTAACATTCCGCCAGTGCGGACGGTATTTGCTTCGTGATACATGACCCGTGTTAAAATGGACCGTTTACCAATTTCGGAAAAGGTCGATATCGTGTGAATGTATGGCTATTGTGATCAAAACGCCCAACGGACGTGTGCTATGTATGCTGCTCGGTATCCCGGACGACATCATCCAAGTGTCCGGACCGTTTGCCGGATAGTTACGTTATATGTTCAGCCACATGTGAAACGTCAACCACGACCTGCAGCAAATGATGATCCCCAAGTACGTGTTTTAGCTGCTGTCGCGGCTAATCCGCACATCAGTAGAAGACAAATTGCTCTAGAATCGGGAATCTCAAAAATGTCGGTGTTGAGAGTGCTACATCAACATCTATTGCACCAGCACCATATTTCTATGCACCAGGAATTGCATGGCGACGACTTTGAAGGTCATGTACAGTTCTGCAACTGGGCACAAGAGAAATTACGGGACGATGACAGATTTTCTGCAAGTTTTCTAACGACGAAGCGTCATTCACCAACAGCGGAAACGAAAAATTCACGATGGTTGCGACAAGTGGAACATCAGCGACCTTGGCGGGTTAATGTATGGTGCGGCTATATGGGAGGAAGGATAATTGGCCCCCATTTTATCGATAGCAATCTAAATGGTGCATTGTATGCTGATTTCCTACGTAATGTTCTACCGATGTTACTACAAGATGTTTCACTGCATGACAGAATGACGATGTACTTCCAACGTGATGGATGTCCGGCACAAAGCTCGCGTGAGGTTGAAGCGGTATTGAATAGCATATTTCATGACAGGTGGATTGATCGTCGAAGCACCATACAGTGGCCCGCACGTTCACCGGATCTGACGTCCCCGGATATCTTTCTGTGGGGAAAGTTGAAGGATATTTGCTATCGTGGTCCACCGACAACGCCTGACAACATGCGTCAGCGCATTGGCAATGCATGTGCAAACATTACGGAAGACGAACTACTCGCTGTTGAGAGGAATGTCGTTACACGTATTGCCAAATGCATTGAGGTTGACGGACATCATTTTGAGCATTTATTGCATTAATGTGGTATTTACAGGTAATCACGCTGTAACAGCATGCGTTCTCAGAAATGATACGTTCACGAAGGTACATGTATCACTTTGGAATAATTGAAATAAAATGTTCAAACGTACCTACGTTGTGTATTTTAATTTAAGAAACCTACCTGTTACCAACTGTTCGTCTAAAATTGTGAGGCATATGTTTGTGACTATTACAGCGCCATCTATCACAAAGCGAAAAAAGTGGTCCAACTAAAGCATTGATATTTATTTACGTACTATACGAATATGTAATAAAAAATGAGGGTTCCTATTTTAAAAAAAACGCAGTTGATATCCGTTTGAACTATGGCAGCGTCATCTAGCGGGCCAGCCATAGCTCCATCTGGTTTCCCCCTTCAAGCTAGACGAGTTTCGTTCTTTGTAGTTTTTTCGTTTGACGCTTATTTCGTGAGATAGTTGGCCCGATCACTATCAATGGACCACCCTATATATATTTTACACCTTGCATATATATATGCAAGGTGTAAAATAAGTACTCTTGGCATTTAAAGCCGGCCGGGGTGGCCGAGCGGTTCTAGGCGCTACAGTGTGGAACCGCGCGACCGCTACGTTCGCAGGTTCGAATCCTGCCTCGGGCATGGATGTGTGTGATGTCCTTAGGTTAGTTAGGTTTAAGTAGTTCTAAGTTCTAGGGGACTGATGACCTCAGAAGTTAAGTCCCATAGTGCTCAGAGCCATTTGAAACATTTTGGCATTTAAAAAAATTGGAACTACTGTAAGACGCGACATCAAAACGGACTGCCTATTAGGTTTTAAATTTGATTAGCTCCAGAATCAGCCCTTTCTCTATCTTATCAATCGATGGTAACTGAAAACGCTACACCATGAAGCACCAAACCGATATTCATCGAACTTCGCGAAGATGTTCATCGCGTGAAGGCTATTAAATGGTTAAATTGTCATTCCATTCGGAGCCTGTATGAATGTGTAGTCTTCTCAACGTATCCCAAACATGCTCTATGGAGACAGATCATCTTCCGGAATGCGATACCAGTAGCTTACTCACCGCACCTCTTCGCTAGAGACGAGTACAATTGTAAGACGCTTACTACTGGTTGCAAGTTTTCACAAAAACTAGGAAGGAAATACAGTGTGTTTGAAAATGATGTACGGGTTTTGTTATTTTCACGTTACAATTATAAATAATAAATCAAATGAAAGAACAACTCAAACAGATTTTTTATTTTTTTACAACTGTTCATTGAGTCGATAGCCGAGTTCTTCCCAAACCTTGATCAGTGTACCTGGAGTAGTTGTTGCAACAATGCTGTTTCTACAATTTGGTAGATCAGCTGGTACCCAAGGTACACACACATGATACTTTCTGAACCCCCAAAAGTAAAAATCGCATGTCTTCAGATCGCGCGTGAACGTGGAGGTCATGCAGACAGGCTCTGTCATCCGGACTCAAGCGGCCAATCCAGCGGTCGGGTACGACTAGCCTTGCAAACTGATTTCTTGGGGCTATGCGTGAAAGTCTCGTTCGTTCAACACGTTCTTCAGTCGCTCCTGTTCGTTCCATATTCTTCCCTTTGCACACTGGTATACAAATAAAACTGTTTAAGTGGCTCTTTCATTTTATTTATTATTTATAACTGTAAGTCGAATGTAATAAATGTTACAATATTCATTTTGAAACACACTGGATTTTTAATATTCTAGCACGACGATATCATACATGCAATGTTGACATGTTAATCGAATGAAGCTGAGCTATTTCTGTGGCCTTGGCTGTCAGATGTAACAGACTTGCGTGTTCGCAACTTTCTCATGCGGTAATTGTATTGTGCAAACCTAGCAATTGCTGTGTGGTCCATCCTTCTTTTCAAGCACTCTCTGATACCGTTAGAAAGTACATAAACGATAGCAATTGATAGATAAAAACGCTAATCGTTTAGCAAATTACACTCCATTTTGCACACTTAATTTGTCAAAACCTTGTTTAGACTTCGTGGTCAGGTTAGAAAATTTTTGGGCTGTTCACATGACCTGAATTTGTCTGTTGTAGAAAAGGAGGATTAAGAACATTTAGAACTGTGAGTGTGTTTATGACGTAACTGTTTTACTCAGCAGTGATTAACGGGTTAATCTGGATTGTCGCAAACTGTGGGTAGGGCAGCACGTTTGCCTGATATGAACCAGCCAAGCAGTAATGATGTATACCATTGTTCGTAGCCAGTACCCGGCAACGGCAAATACCAGGCAGCTACTCAAGCGGTAACACTGCACAAAAGCTCTTCCTTTCGCTTATCGAGTCCATGGAACGCCGAACTCCCAACCCTATCCAAGCTAGACGAATCTCGAAACGGTGTGCAGCATGTATCGTCGTCTGCAGTATCTACGTTTCCTTCTGTACACAGAATAATGCTCTCCGTGTGTTAGGATAAAAACCAGCGAACTGGTTACATAATGTTAATTCGTAAGAAATAGGTGGCTAGAGGGTTCCTAGGAGTAGGTTAGATCACGTGATTAAAAAAGTCTTCTTTCTTCGAGAAAGTGGTTCAAATGGCTCTGAGCACTATGGGACTTAACATCTGAGGTCATCAGTCCCCTAGAACTTAGAACTACTTAAACCTAACTAACCTAAGGACATCACACACATTTATGCCCGAGGCAGGTTTCGAACCTACGACCGTAGAGGTCGCGCGGTTTCAGACTGAAGCGCCTAGAACCGCTCGGTCACAAGGCAGGCCTTTCTTCTTTCCGAATGGAATTACTCATCGGCGAAGTGTGAATGTTGTGTCTTGCTCAGCGAAAACATAACGACATGCTAAGCAGCGTGTTGGTCACTGTAACACTATTTGTTTATGGTCCATCTAAATTTTTATAATATTTTGCTTTAACATTTTCTCATATTGATATTATATTTTCTGTATATGTAAAGTAAAATGTGCTATACTGGAATTTGAAGCTCGTTGCATTGTATGTGAGTGATGTATGTAAAAAACTATGTACATTGTTTATTACGTTGAATAATTTCCTGATGACATTTTGTATTTAAAAACATTTGTGTGTATACACTGTTCATTTTGATGTAAATTTGACAGTTGTAAGAAATGGTCACGCTTAGGAACAATATAAGAAATAGCTGTTATATAAAAGACAATGTGCTTTTGTTTGAAACGAAATTGGCTCTGGGGAGTGGAAAAGATGGCATCGGCGAATTGGCGCGCTACCTAGAGCAAGCGCGGGAAGCAAGTCGTACAGTCTGTAGGCAGCAGTGATTGAGGCAACACCATTGTAAGCAGCAGAACCTTTGCCTGCAATTGCACAAAAATGCCTAGAATGAGGACTGCAAACGGTTTACGGTATAGCTGCGAGTTGTTGGGCTACTGTACTTAAAATTGAACGACGGCAAGAAGAGAAAGTGAGCCCATACAGCGAGATACTTGCGGGCCGTATTGTGGGTAGTGTAGTCGTCATAATTGCTCGGCACACCTAAGCCTACACCCACCAGATAAGATTTTCTTTTTGTATTTTACTTTTGTACAGCGTGAAGCATTAATTTAAACTGTGTTCTAGCACTCATTCTTGAACTTTAAAGAAACTGGTTCACCCAGTTATTTCTTCCTAATCATACACCTATATAGGGTTCCTTCCTGGTGTTTAATTAATTCGAGTATCCTGTTTTACAGACTTATGAAGTGCCAAGTTAATATAAAGAAGCACAATTTTTTTTTTTTTTTTGTAAATAATGAGAAAGTTTTCTTAACCACTGCGAAGTGTTACAGTAAAAGTTTGCTAACGTAAAATTCAATAATAGTGAAATCAAGTTATTAGAATCTGTTAAATTACTATACAGAGTTGTAAAGCGAACGTCCAGGGCAAAGGTTCTGCTGAACACATTACATGAGCACAACAGGCCACGTTGTCGGAAGAGGCGCGCAACTCGCGCGTAAAATTCGGCCACGCCAATGTTACCTCATACGAACGATAAACTATAATTTCAATTAGATCTTACTTGCTTGTTCCTTGACCTGTTAAGACGAGTATCAAGTTGTCTATCAAGATTCTGTTAAAAGGAGCTAATTACGAAGGTGACTGCAATTTCTTCTGCTCTACTAAGGTTCACAATGAAATTACTGGTGTAAACCACATTAAACCGACTTTTAATCACGACAGGCAGGTGTTTCGGCCAAATTGCAAGTAATGAGACTCATGCCAGTATTTTCGTATGTTACTTTTATTAATTTACCTCTTTTCCGTTCTTTGTCGGATTACATTTTCATATCAGCTGGACTGGGAAAGGGGGCAGAAGTGTTGACCCAGATAATCATTTATCAAACATGCAAACCTAAAGAATACAATGGCACACTTTCTGCGGGAGGTTGGCTATATTCGCAAAAATTTTGCAACTGGAAAAAGTCAATGGACAGTTTAGAAAAGTAAAAAGATTCCAGTGGGATCTGACAGATGTCTCTTAATGTTAGGTCTTCAGTTGTAAGATAGAATTTGTAGGCATTTCCACTGAGCGAGGGCGACTAGTGGTAAAACACTGGATCCGAATTCGAGAGGATGACAGTTAAAGTCCCCGTTTAGAAATCCACTTTATCTTTATCTTTGCCTAATACTCTTTCATTAACAGACTTCATATTTCTGTCCTGCGACGAATTCTCTGCTGGAAATCTACGGCAGCCGTTTTTTACTTGGAACTTAAGGCGTTGTAAATATATTTTTCCAGTATTCATATTTCTTCTAGCATACTTTGGTTTTCATTTTCACAAGGGACTTCAATATCTGTTGTATCCACCTCCCTTGGTCCATTCTAAGGATGCGTCGGAAGAACATAGCCTACGTCTACATCTTCGTATATACTCCGCAAGCCACTATATGGTGCATGGCGGAGGGTAGCTTATAGCGTTACTGGTCAGTCGCATTCCTGTTACCCTCCACAAAGGGAAAGGCATTTGTCTATACGAGCCCTGAATTCTCTTCTCTTATCTTGTCTTCGCATTCCTTACACGAAATGTACGTTGGAGGCAGTAGAATCTTTCAGTAGTCAACCGCAAATGCCCGTTCTCCGAATTTTTTCATTAACTTTCTGCGAAAAAAACATCTTCAGGGATTCCCATTTGAGTTAACGGAGCATCTCCGTAATGCTGACATGTTGTTAGGACCTACCGGTAACAAACGTAGCAGCACTCCTCTGAATTCCTTCGACGTCTTCCTTTTATCCGACATATTAGGGGTCCCAAACACTCGCACAGTACTCAAGAATTGGTCGCACTAGTGTTCTGTCGACGGTCTCCTTACTAGATGAGCTACATTATCCTATAATTCTCCTAATGAACAGAAGTCGACTATATGCCTACACTACCACCGACCTCACGTGCTCTTTCCTTCTCATGTCGCTTTGCAACGTTGCGCTCAGACTTTTAATAGACCTTTCCCTGACTGCGTCTGAGATTCTCGTTATCTGAGTATACAGTTCTTGGTGTCCTTTTATTCTTATTGACCGTCTCCTGTTGTTCGAGATCACAGTAACTTGCTGAGAATCTTCGTCTCACAAGTGCTAGTCCTACAAGTAATCCTGTTCTTGCAACGATCAGAGGTTCTGCTGTATAATGTTTCAGAACGGAGACTGTCCGGTAAGTCTTAATTTTGCATTGATCGAAAGGTTCTTCTTGAATGAGATATTCACTCTGCAACGGAGTGTGCGCTGATATGAAACTTCCTGGCAGATTAAAACTGTGTGCCGGGACGAGACTCGAACTCGGGACCTTTGCCTTTAGCGGGCAAGTGCTCTATCAACTGAGCTACCCAAGCACGACTCACGCCCCGTCCTCACAGCTTTACTTCTGCCAGTACCTCGTCTCTTATCTTCCAAACTTTACAGAAGCTCTCCTAGGAACCTGACAGAGCACTTGCCCGCGAAAGGCAAAGGTCCGAGTTCGAGTCTCGGCCCGGCACACAGTTTTAATCTGCCAGGAAGTTTCGTATCAGCACACACTCCGCTGCAGACAGAAAATCTCATTCCGAAAGCATTCCCCAGGCTGTGGCTAAGACATATTTCCGCAATATCGTTTCTTTTCGGAGTGCTAGTTCTGCCAAGTTCGCAGGAGAACTTCTGTAAAGTTTGGACTTTAGCAGACGAGGTACTGGCAGAAGTAAAGCTGTGCTTGGTTAGCTGAGTTGATAGAGCATGTGCCCGCGAAAGGCAAAGGTCCCGAGTTCGAGTCTCGGCCCGGCACACAGTTTTAATCTGCCAGGAAGTTTCAGGTTCTCCTTGTTGTAGATGTTCATGATGAGTACGTACGCTAAATTCAGCATGTTTTAAGTGCTGCTGTAGCCTTCTTTTTTCAACCAGTCTATATCCATATCCTTATATATTTAAATCTATCTGCTTTGTCATTTTTCCCTGCTTTGAATTTCATGTATGTATGTGCTGTGTTGATGTTCGTTATATACTGTATCTATATGCCACAGATTTGTAACTCTCCTTTAGCCGCTTTTTTCTGGAGCTGGGTGTTTTGGTTAGCCCCCTCTTGTAGCGATTCTGAGAATATCTCAATATCGGCCTCGAATTTCAGACATTTGTGTACCAGTCCGTTTCATCTCAGTCGCATTCCATTCACGGCTTTCATTTATCGTCACAATTCACTGACAGCCTTATAAAGACCACAATTATAGAGCAACGAGAACAGTCCTTCTCCTTATTTGACTCCGATTTTGATCTTGAAGGATTCTAGACGTGTTCATTTGAACTTAAACGTTGATGCTGTGGTAGTTAAAGAGTGCTTCATCAGTTTATTTGACTTTCTAACCAAACTCATCTCCTCCAAAATTAAGACTAGTCTTGGGCCACAAGGGGACTCTGCATAGACGGCCGGTGTGGCCGAACGGTTCTAGGCGCTTCAGTCTGGAACCGCGCGACCGCTACGGTCGCAGGTTCGAATCCTGCCTCGGGCATGGATGTGTGTGATGTCTTTAGGTTAGTTAGGTTTAAGTAGTTCTAAGTTCTAGGGGACTGAAGACCTCAGATGTTAAATCCCATAGTGCTCAGAGCCATTTCTTTGTCTCTGCATCAACCTACACTGATAAACCAAAACATTACAACCACCTGTTTGATAACGTGTTGGTTCACATTTTGAAGGCAATGCAACAGGTATTCTACGTGGCATAAGTTCAAAAAGTCGTTGGTAGGTTTCTAGATGACTACGCATAGGTGACACACTTCCCGTACACAGCGGGCCAGTGGCTTGTGGGAAAGGATCATGCATCCAACAGCGGGCCAGATATTTTCCATTGGGCTCAAATTAAGCAAATCTGGAATGCAAGACGTTAACGTGAGTTCACTACCATGCTCCTCGAATCACTGTAGAACGATTATAGTCTCGTGACGCATACAGTTATCCTGCTGGAAGATGCCGACGTGTCGGGTACAAAGCCGAACACGGAGGGCTACAAGTTGCTCGCAGCAATGTTCACTGAGTCCATACCTATCATGATGCTTTCGATTGCTACAACATTTCCCACGGAAGCCCAGGTGAATGTCCTCCATAGCTTAATACTGCCCCCTTACCAGGTCTTCGTCCATGGCGCGGTGCGTGTTCGAGCACATGTTCCCGTAGATGGCAACGTATGCAGACATGACCATCTTCCTGGTGTAATAAGAAACGTGACTCATCCAAACAGATGACACGATTTTATTTATCCACGGTCCATTGTCGATAATCCCGTGATCACTGCAATCATAATTGACGATGTCGTTGAGACAACGTGCGAACACGGACGGGTCGTCTGCTTTGGAGCCCCGTGTTGAACAATGCTCCCAATACATTGTGCTCCAAAACATTTGCGCGAGAACCAACATTATACTCTGTTGTCAGCACAAATAGCCGTCTATCTTGCTTTACAGAGCGGACAAGCCTCCGGCCTCCTCCTTCCGCGATGAGGCGTGGACGTCGAACACCATGACGCCTACTTGTGGTTTCACCGTCCTTCATCCACTTTCCACAGATGCCTACGGCAGTGGCACGGGAACAGCCAACTAGCCTCGACGTTTCCGAGATGCTAGTTTCCAAGTGCTGAGCTATATCATACTTCCCTTTTCCTGCATTTGTGGTCTGTTTCGTCGCTAGAATGACTTGCAATTCGTCTCTGCTCTGGTTACATATTACTAGGCCGCATTCAGTCTCGCGGTGTGCAGTGATCGTAATCTTTCCACTCAGTGTATTCGCTAGACGCTATGGCGCTTTGCATGGTGGAGGTTCTTCGTACAAATTTTAATGATTTCTTAACTTAATTTCGTTCAACATATTAGATGAATCTGAATAGCCTCCAACTGTGTCATTCATTTTTTTATTTTAATTTTTATAAATTGTAGAGTGCAGCAATCAGTCGTCCTTTTTTAGATTTTATTACGCAAATCCAGATTTCGAATAGTACCTAGCCATTCTCAATGCACTATTTTTAACAGTATTCAAAGCAATATTCAAAGAAATGTGACTGACGCTCGAACAACAGGGACTTACATGCATCAAGAATAGAAAATAGTGCACTGAGAATGGTTAGCCACTAGCCGAAATCTAGATTTGCGTAATAAAATCTAAAAAAGGACGAGTGGTTGCTGCACTCTATAATTTATAAGCCACATAACAGTCGCTGAGTGCACCCACTTTCCGAATGGAAGGTAACCTGATGTGTCATTCATGATTTCAGTAATGAAATTGCATCAGTTACTTATTGTGATGCTTAGCACAAGGCGTTTCGAGAATTTATTCCCATTTTCGAGTAAATTTGTGCATTTGTTTACATGAATATGTCTGGTGAGGTTTGTATGTGTGATGCTCTGCCTCTCTTACGTCTGTAGATGGTATTGTGCCTACTCCATTGTACAGAATGTCAAACACACGGAAACATGCTACAAAGATATTACAACAGTATACAATGTCATATCTTTGTAGCATGTTTTGTAAACATCCAATGTAAGTGATGATTTGCATGTGTGTGATATTCTTTATAATGAAGGTGGTATAATACCTTCTCATTCAAAAAGACGCAAGAGAGGCAGAAAATCACTCACACGAACGGCATCAAACATATTCATGTAAACAAATGCACAAATGCGTTTGGAAATGAGAATAAGTTCTGAAACCAGTTGTGATAACTGTCAAAAATAAGTAACGGGTGCAATTTCAATTATTTAAATCATTAGTGACTTTTACCCTACTACTTTCGTGTATTTAATCAGCGCTAAATGACCGTATGTATGCCTCTGTAAGCACCCTAACCCCTGATACCTTTGAAAGCCGTTCATTAAAAGTCATCTTTCGAATCACTCATTTTCACGCGAGTTCTACGTCGGTAAAGCAGTGCAAAGACATTCTGTAAACGGATTCAGTTCTGCTAAGCGTACTACATTCTTTGGCTTGTAAGCTTAAGGTGTATCTATACTCAATACTCTTAGAAAGTAATTGACTGTCCAGTCACGCGTGACCGCGACTGCTTTCGTAGACGACATGCTCCTGTAAACGGTCAAAGAGCTTGTTTCTTGCTTTTCGTCACGCTTGTTCCTTATGTATTTCAGGGCTGGTTTATGTCCGGAGTCATTGGGGCCGTTTGAATTTGGAGCACGCAGCCAGTACTAACTCGGTGTTACTTATCGATGGTCTCTTCTGTGCTGTGACCTAAAAGACTTGTGGTGAGATAATACCATGCAAGCGCAACTTGGTTCGCAACTCTTTCAGGTGTATAGGTGTACCTTGTGTCGTATCCAGGGTTAATATCCGTTAATCCATGTGACAAATCTTGTTCCCTGTTCTTGAAACAACGTAGACATTTAAGTTGTTCATCTGTGAAATTAGCATATGGCTTTCCTTACTTTCCCGCTGTTGTAATATTGCCCCAAAGGTTCTAGACTGAATACGGTTTAATTCTGTTTTGATTTTCATATTTAGTGAAATTGCACTCCAAATGGTCCAGCTCGTGACAAATGTAATTTTGTTGTCGCCACTGCTCAGTGAACTGATGAATAATAACACGCAGTTATTCTAAAGTGCTTTCGATTTATTCTCATCCCAGAGTCGTTCACGAAATTCACTCTATTTCTCAGGTGTTCTCATGTTCTCTTATATTTTTATAAAGCAGTACTTGAGCTAAGCAAAATCTATCAAGTGCAGTCTGCCTTCGGCGGAATTATTATTTAAAAACGAGATGCCATCAGCTGAATATTTTAAATTCTTTGTACGCATATTACAAACAATGAGGTAAGTCATTTTTTAGTAGAACTTCAAGACTTTATGCTGATGCCAAGTACGTTCGACATGACAACCTACAAGGTAGTCAGATTCTTTTGTGAACAGCGATAGGGTTACAATGTGAAATCATATATCCTCATTGCACGTGATGTGCCTGCAAGGGAGGTCAGTATTACACATACGAGGGATGTTTGAAAAGTCCGTGCGAAGTCCGAGAGATGGCACCACCGGCGCTTATTGAGGTCATGTTTAGTTAGTAGCATCTTTGGAAAGAACGCACACCACGCTTCAGCCGTATTGGTCTATTTCTTTGTGTTTGGCATTCGTGTGTGTCAAGGAAGTCGACTGATTGTCAAAAAATGGTCGAAAAAGAATTTCGTGTGGTCATTAAACATTACTTTATGAAAGGCAAAACGCCTCAGGAGACTAAAGAGAAGCTTGATAAACATTACGGTGACTCTGCACTTCGATTAGAACAGTTTGTAAGTGGTTTCAAAATTTTCGGAGTAGCCATATGGGCACAAGTGAAGCTGAACGTTCTGGACACCCTGTGGAGGTTACGACTCCAGAAATCACCGATAAAATGCATGATATGGTGACGGATGACAGAAGAGTTAAGGTGCGTGAGATTGCTAGTGCTGTGGGCATCTCGAATGAATGGGTACATAATATTTTGCATAAACATTTGGACATGAGAAAGCTATCCGCAAGATGGGTTCCGCAATTGCTCGCGCTTGACCAAAAACGGAATCGTGTGTAGTGTTGCAAGGATGGTTTGCAGCTGTTCAGGAAGTATCCGCAGAACTTTAAGCGTTGTTTCGTCACTGTGGATGAAGCATGGATACATTACTATCCTCCTGAGACCAAACAACAATCTAAACATTGGGTTACCAAGGGAGAATCTGGATCAAAAAAGGCGAAGACCATTCCTTCGGCCGGAAAGGTTATGGCGACTGTCTTTTGGGACTCGTAAGGGATAATAATCGTTATTGGACCGTTTGAAAACCGAGCTGCAAGAAAAACGCCGGCGATTGGACCGCAAAAAAGTCCTTTTCCATCATGACAATGTACCAGCACACACCTCAGCAGTTGTGGCAGCAAAATTAATGGAAATAGGATTCCAACTCGTTTTACATCCCACCTATTCTCCAGCCTTGGCTCCCTTGGACTACTACTTGTTCCCCAATTTGAAGAAATGGCTGCCGGAACAAAGATTTTATTCAAACGAGAAGGTGATTGCATCAACGAATAGCTATTTTGCAGACTTGCACAATTCCTATTCTTCCGTAGGGATCAACAAATTAGAACACCATTGGACGAAGTGTATAAGTCTAAAAGAAGACTATTTCGAAAAATAAAAAAGGTTTACCCCAAACAAGTAAGTAATTTTTATTTTTGCACGGACTTTTCAAACGCCCCTCACGTAGGTAGTACCAGGAAGTTGGGGACTGTAATCGTCACGTTGCGTTCGTTTAAATATTTATTCGCTCTCTCCATTTTTCTCATCGTTGAGCAATGAAATGATTTACAACTTCTGAATACACTGTCCGAAGTTGAATTTTAATTCCTGACGCACAAACGGTCAGAATAGTAGCTACGGTGGCAGCTTTAATTAGCAACTGTAAATAATAGTTGAACAGGCAGGTGGAGTGTTGGACGTGCAGCGATAGTGTGTTCTGTTACAAAACCCTAGTGTATAACCCTACCACTACTTTTGTAATTTAGTATGCTTTTACCTAAATAACAGAATTCCTGTCTGCATGTTCCCACGTACAACCTTCTCACTAAAATTAAGTTTAGTTTCCAAATAAAGTAGCTATGGGAGGATAGTCCTGTTCATAGGAAAAGCTAATCAATGGAGTTACCCCTTTTACAGGATTTGACCGGGTGTTGTGTCTAATGGATAAGTAAATCAGGCTATTCACTTATTTTCCTAAGATCTAACCCAGTTCAAAAATGGCTCTGAGCACTATGCGACTCAACTTCTGAGGTCATCAGTCGCCTAGAACTTAGAACTAATTAAACCTAACTAACCTAAGGACATCACACACATCCATGCCCGAGGCAGGATTCGAACCAGCGACCGTAGCGGTCTCACGGTTCCAGACTGAAGCGCCTTTAACCGCACGGCCACACCGGCCGGCATCTAACCCAGTGGTTAGATAGAAGCACAGTATGAATAATATTATACTGAAGATAGGAAAACTCAGGTCCAAGTTCATTTAGTGGTGTAAAACGTGTACTAATGATCGGCAGCCTATCCAGGCAATGAAACAGTGAAGTATTGGAAAAGCAGAAGTATGAATTTTGCCTAACGTCTTCCTACTGTTTGATTTGGTTCATCAAATAAATATTACTCTGCTTAAACAATGTTAAACTACACCCTTATACATTACGTTTTTAAAAGAGAAAAAGCTCCGTAGATAAATTCAAGGAAGCTAAAAAACTTTGTCCAGGGGAGACCTTTAGAAAAGCACTTTCCATAATCAACTAACTTAAATACCAAAATACTTAGACACTAAAGCACACACTTATTATACTAACTATTTCACTTCAAGAAAACCTCTTTCTTACTGGAATTTAGTTTCAAAAGCTATTACTCTTTGAACTAATTCTGTATAGTCATTTAACAGATTCTAGTAACTTGGCTTCACTCTGATTGAATTTTGCGTAAGCAAGTTTTTACTATAACACTTTGCAATAGTTAAGAAACCATTTTTTTATTATTAACACGAAAACAATTCAAATGGTGCCACTTTATATTGACTTGGCACTTCATAAGTCTGTAAACCAGGATAGTCGGATTAATCAAACACCAGGAAGGTAGCCTATATAGGTGTGCGATTAGGATGAAATAACAGGGTGAAACAAAACTCTACCATCTGGTGAACAAGATGTGTGAGACTGGCGAAATGCCATCAGAGTTCAAGAAGAATGTAATAATTCCAATCCCAAAGAAAACAAGTGTTAACAGGTGTGAAAATTACCGAACTATCAGTTTAATAAGTCACGGCTGCAAAATACGAACACGGATTCTTTACAGACGAATCGAAAAACTAGTAGAAGTAGACCACCTTGGGGACGATCAGTCTGGATTCCGTAGAAATGTTGGAACACGTGAGGCAATACTGACCCTACGACTTATCTTAGAAGATAAGCATTTGCAGACTTAGAGAACGCTTTTGACAGTTTTGACTGGCATACTATCTTTCAAATTCTGAAGGTGGCAGGGGTTAAATACAGGGAGCGAAAGGCTATTTACAATTTGTACAGGAACCAGATGGCATTTATAAGAGTCGAGGGACATGAAAGGGAAGTAGT
Organism: Schistocerca piceifrons; assembly: GCF_021461385.2. Taxonomy (NCBI): domain Eukaryota; kingdom Metazoa; phylum Arthropoda; class Insecta; order Orthoptera; family Acrididae; genus Schistocerca; species Schistocerca piceifrons. Next base: position 527,460,621 of record NC_060149.1, on the reverse strand, counting down.
GGTTGAGAAGGGAGTGAGACAGGGTTGTAGCCTATCCCCGATGTTATTCAATCTGCATATTGCGCAAGCAGTAAAGAAAACAAAAGAAAAATTTGGAGTACGAATTAAAATCCAGGTAAAAGAAATAAAAACTTTACGGTTTGTCGATGACATTGTAATTCTGTCAGAGACGACAAAGGACCTGGAAGGACATTTGAACGGAATGGACGGTGGAAATGAGGATATGAGATAAACATCAACAAGAGCAAAACGACGATAATGGAATGTAGTCGAATGAAGTCAGGTGATGCTGAGGGAATTAGTTTAGGAAATGTAGTAGATGAGGTTTGCTATTTGGGGAGCAAAATAACTGATGATGGTCGAAGTAGAGAGGATATAAAATGTAGAGTGTTAATGGCAAGAAAAACGTTTCTGCAGAAGAGAAATTTGTTAATATCGAGTGTCAGGAAGTCTTTTCTGAAAGTATTTGTATGGAGTGTAGCCATGTATGGAAGTGAAACGTGGACGATAAATAGTTTAGACAAGAAAAGAATGGAAGCTTTCGAAATGTGGTGCTACAGAAGAATGCTGGAAGTTAGGTGGGTAGATCACGTAACTAATGCGGAGGTACTTAACAGAATTGTGAAGAAGAGGAATTTGTGGCTGAACTTGACAAGAAGAAGAGATCGGTTGGTAGGACATGTTCTGAGGCATCAAGTGAGCACCAATTTAATATTGGAGGGCAGCGTGGAGAGTAAAAACCGTAGAGGGAGACCAAGAGGTGAATACACTAAGCAGATACAGGAGGATGTAGGTTGCAGTAGTTACTTGGAGATGAAGAAGCTTGCGCAGAATAGAGTAGCATGGAGAGCTGCACCAAACCAGTCTCTGAACTGAAGTCAACAACAACAACAACAACAACAGGGTGAGCGAGTATATTTAAAGTTCAAGAATGATTAATAAAACACAGTTTAAATTAATGCTTCACGCTGCACAAAAGTAAAAATACAAAAAAATCTTATCTATTGTCTGTAGGATTGGGTGTGGCGAACAATTATGACGGCTACATTACCCACAGTACGGCCTGAAAGTGTCTTGTTGTATAGGCTCAATTTCTCTTTTTGGCGTCGGTCAGTTTTACGTACAGTAGCCCAACAACTCGCAGCTATGCCGTAAGCCTTTTGCAGTCTTCATCCGAGGCATTTTTGTGCAAATCTGATAGCAAAGCTGCTCCTGCTCCACAAAGGTGTTGCCTCAATCGCTGCTGCCTATAGATTGTGTGACTTACTTCCCGCGTTTGCTCTAGGTAGCGTGCCAATTCGCCCTTGCCACCTTTTCCATTCCCCAGAGCCACTTTCGTTTCAAACAAAAGCACACTGACTTTTACATAACACCTATTTCTTACATTGTTCCTTAGCGTGACCATTTCCCAAACTGTCAAATTTACATCAACATGAACAATTTATACACACAAATATTTTTCAATACAAAATGTCATCAGAAAATTATTTAACGTAATGAATAATTTACATAGTATTTTACATACATTACTCACATATGATGCAAAGAACTTCAAACTCCAGTATAGTACACTTTACTTTACATATACAGAAAATATAGTATCGATATGCGAAAATTTTAAAGCAAAATATTACAAAATTTTGATGAATCACAAACAAATATTATTGTAAGTGGAGCATAATCTCTAAATGAAATGTTCGCGGTATTTTCGAGAGGAGAAATCTGTGTGCAAAGTTTGTCCCGCGCATCTTGACTCCCGAACAAAAACGACTCACGGATGCCTCCCGTGAACTGATTGAAAAGTAAAACGCGGGTAGTTCTTTTCTGGAAAAAGTCATAACCGGTGACGAGACTTGGTGTTATCAATACCAAGCGCAGAAATTCAAGTCAAGGATCAACGGTTTGACGATATAACAGACGTTTAAGCCAATGTGATGAACAAGTGGAACAACAGCGAAAAGAAGGACGTTTCTCACGGTTTAACATGGTTGTATGATCGATCTGTGCATTCCACTCAAGTAAGTGGAGACTATGCAGAACACCTGAAGAGTTGAAACCTGCATTTTAACGTTTCAATATTTTTTATTAATGCAGTTTGCATGTCAGATAAGGTTAATGTTCATTCTTGGGACGAAACCTTGTATAACAGAGTATATATTTCAACACGCTTTCACTGAAGTCACATCTTTTAAGTAGTCAGTTTTGTTCAGAAAACAAAAAGGATGCTTTCATCTTACCCTCATGTTTCGCACACGGTATTTACGATAATGGAAACAAATATGTCTCCAACAAATATGGGTTTTCTAATTTTAGCCAACAAGAGATCGCGAACACAAGCCAACTTTCTTATGTTCCACGTGCACCTGTAACACTTTAGTAATGTCTGCAGCGTCCTGCCGCGAGCGTAGCAGGGCGTGTCTAAATTAGTTCATTGCCTGCTGTCATGCGCACACGTTGGAGCAGTACTCCAGATTATTTCCCTAGAGCGTCTCGTATGCTGTTTCATTTACAGATGCACTGTAATTTCTCAGAACTCTAGTATAGCCTCCGTCAGTATGGATTTCACTTGGTTGCCCAATTTTTTATATTGATTCGTAGTATTATGTGTGTGAATTCCTAAGGGACCAAACTACTGAGGTCATCGGTCCCTAGACTTACACACTACTTAAACTAAATTAAACTAACTTACGCTAAGAACAAGACACACACCCATGACCGAGGGAGGACTCGAACCTCCGGCGGGAGGGGACGCGCATTCCGTGACAGGGCGCCTGAGACCGCGCGGCCACTCCGCGCGGCATTCGTAGTTCAAAATGCTCAAATGTGTGTGAAATCTTATGGGACTTAACTGCTAAGGTCATCAGTCCCTAAGCTTACACACTATTTAACCTAAATTATCCTAAGGACAAACACACACCCATGCCCGAGGGAGGACTCGAACCTCCGGCTGGACCAGCCGGGTTCAAATAGTTCAAATGGCTCTGAGCACTATGGGACTCAACATCTTAGGTCATCAGTCCCCTAGAACTCAGAACTACTTAAACCTAACTAACCTAAGGACATCACACACATACATGCCCGAGGCAGGATTCGAACCTGCGGCCGTAGCGGCCGCGCGGTTCCAGACTGTAGCGCCTAGAACCGCATGACCACACCGGCCGGCCAGGACCAGCCGGGCATTCGTAGTATAACTCCTTAATGTTTAGGCACTGCGACGGTTGCATTTCTACATATTTAAAAATAGCTGTCATTTATTACACTAAGTGGAAATTTGTCCAAGTATTCTCGTATTTCCATTACTTCCTCCAACGAAGACGCTTTCCTACAGACAGCGGCATAGTCAGAGGTGAGTCTGGAAGTGTTATTGCCTCTAGCTTTAAAAAATCAGTATTTCAGATAAATATTTCACAAGCAACTACATTGTACACCCAAAATATTGGAGAGATTCAACAAAATAGTCTCAAAAAGTGGGAAATATCGAAAAGAAAAGTTCATTACAAAATAGCTTGGGCTTCAGATGTAAACCATGCAAGGTAGCAGATAGTGGTCTCCCAGTTTCATTGTATTATCCGTAATGGTGCATGAGAAAGCTATTACAAACTGCAAAAATGTCAGTGATTAGACGGACAACTCCGAAGCTCCTTCAGTAAGGAGAGCTGAAGAGCATTAAGGTAGTGGCAATGAATGTTTAGGCAGCCATTATTTTCGGAACAGCACGGTTTAATAATATTTAGGCCAGGACGTGGCCTCTACTAGCTTGAGAGGCTCGACATGGCTGACAACGAGCGAAGGCAGCTTGTCAAAGGAGCTTCGTGTCAAAATTTGCCCGATCGGCTCCCATCGCAAGGAAGGAACAACCCTCTCCTCCTCTTGTTGTCTTCCATTAATTCCATAGCCCAATTCCTAGTACAGCATTTTTAATGTATTTATCTTAAATAAGTGTACAAGTGTGTACTCAAAGATCAAAGGGAATGAAGGAATAATTTTTAAAAGAAAGTGTTCCTGTGCTCCCAAAATGATGTTTCCGATACAAAACAAGAATTGTCATCATTTTATAGTTCTCTAGTATTATTCCAATTCTAAGCATCTTTCGGGAATATTTTTAAAACGGATTATGCCCAGTGCACTGTTACGACCTGACGAAGTAGAATTTTCTTCTTGATGTTTCCTGCTGTTCTTAGTTCATTCCTGAAAAAGAGAGTAAATAGTCTGTGTCCAATGCGAAAATGTATTACATGTATGCTCCTTTCACTCGGCTTGTCATTTCGGTGGTTTGAAATAAAATAAGACGCGAGCAGTACAATGCAAGTGTAGTTTAGAAGTGGCGATAATTTGCAGCTTCTGGAAGTTTTTGGAAAATCGTGGTTCGCACACATTTATATTGTCACAGTTTTAAACCAGTTTCGATCAGAAGCGGATCATCCTCAGGTATAATGTGGCATCACTAATCAGATGCATGACAAATCATATCTATGACAAGCATCATCTCATAAACCAACGAGTTAAATCCAATTATAATACCAGAGCAGATATCACATACAAGCCGTCGCTTGCTTTAATCGTAACTATATGTCTGAGTGATGCTATATGTTATTTTTACATAAAGAGAAGTATTATCTTTCCAATAACCTTCAAATCGTGAGCTGCACCCTTAATTTTTGTATATGAATTAGTGAATTTTCTCATGGCATGTTTATTGCCTATGCCTGTGGTTACTTTCAGAACTCAAATTAATAAACAAATTAATTAATTTAATAAGACTGACCATTCAGTTGTTGATGCACCCATGTACCACCACAATAAAATAGAAACAGATAATAATTGAGCGAGTATGAATGAGGACAATGGGGTATTTAAGTTTATAAAATAATGACAAGTTCTATTAATCCTTATGTAGCTACAACTAGGTGATAAATATTACACAAATATGAGACAAACACAAATAAGACAAGACACGGTGTTTGATTGGCAAAGTGGTAGCTATACAAATTCTTCCTTGAATTAACGTCTTTTACAACGCAATCTGACACTGCTTACATGAATCCACTGTGAGCCCCAACTCTCTTCAGATGGAATCGACTATGGTCCAGTATACCACAAACTGTGGTTCACCTAAGAACAGAGAGCTGTGAATATCATTTAACAACCCTATGCCCGTGCAGCAGTATTTAACCATTTCACGCTGATTTAGGCGGCAGCAGAAAACAGCACGCTGTGGTTGAGCAGGGGTGCGCTGCGGATAACGAACTAGCCGTCTGGCATTCTGATTATCAGAACGCGGGAAACTTTCTTATCAGAACGCTGAAATCCCGGCAGATTTCAGTGTGAGGCACACCCATTCGCTGGTCTGGCCAAACCAGACCACAAGTCTCACCCTCTAGAGAAAGACCTGAGGTTTTCCACCAGGGGAGTACTAGAAGAGGACCAATGCAAATAATCACAACCACTTTCCACTAAGCCTTGGTACAGGAGCCGAATTAACAAAAACGAAACCTACCCTCATTGCAAAAACCAATCAAACTATCCTCTACTCACTGAATCTCCCCTCTTGACTGTTCTGTTGGCCTGGTAGCCAGTCCAGACACAGCATCAAGATTCCCACGCTGGGGAGAAAGCCTCCACTTTGCATATCCTGAGAGGAACCAATCAGTGTGAAATATCCTGGCCTTGAACTCTTCTACAAGAAACTCACAAGCATGTAGTCCATTCTTTATATTTAAGAACACAATGAATTTAACACAAACGGTCTTCGTTCACCGTCAAAAGAAACAAGTAACCAACTTTGCACTTCTTTGCTAACAGGGAAATACGTTCACAGCTAAACGCCAGTAATTGGAGTAACAAAACGAATGCTTTCACAGTCAGGATTCGTTCTCTACTAGTTGACTATCAAATGTTTACATCCTCGCTCTACTTGAGCGGATCACATTGGAAAAGGTTAACACTTAAGTTACACTGTGCACGAGTTCACCGTTTGTACAGTCTTGCCAAGTGAGTCTGACCGAATACCAACAGGCCCGCGATCAGGTTCTGAGGTCTCTTGGCGCACGGCGGAGGAACACTTCTTCCTGAATGGCTGCCCGTGACATTGGCGGATGCAGCAAAACGTTCGTGGTATTAGCAACATCTCTTACTGACTTGCGCGCCCTCTGTACTGTGGTGCAGCGTACGTGAAAGCCCTCTGCAGCTCGCGCTGTAAATGACGGAGTCGGAACGAAGTGTAGTCACAGGGGCTGCGCTGGCAACCTACCCGACGGCGGTGTGTTGCCATGTGGCGTTAAAGTTTGACGGCTATTGCGACACGCCATACCTCTTCTCCCTCCCAGAGTGACGGAGGCGAGGCTGAGACACGTGGCGGAGTCCTCGACGAGGTCACTGGAGTCCCCCTGGCTCGATCGGGATGGTGAATGCGGAGTAGGTTCGACTTCCATTCGGGTGTCAGGCTGTGACATTGGACGTCTCCCATCCCATTGAAGAGAAGAGTCGAGTTCGGCATGTTCAGGAAGCCCATCGTCGTGCTGGGCGTCTGGAACAGAACACCGAGACGAATTTTCAGGCGGAGCAAGAGAACTACGCCACAGTCGGACCTGACTGGTGTGTTTGCGACTGCAGGGGCCGTCTTGCACTGTAACTTTCAACATTGCATGGCCAAGCATGTGGGACGCAGTAGCAGGCGGCCAGAGGGATTGACCCACGGGTAATGGGTATGGCCCACAACGGGTCCTGCAAGGAGAATCAGTGCTGTCTGGTGCGGGGTGGGCGGCCCTGTTGTTCTTGAGGATGAATTATGGAGAGGCAGGAGCGATGTGGTCAACCACGTAAGCGTTCCGCCAGGGAGACCCTTCCTGTGGGGTGGCCCTGTATGATACCAAAAACGAACGAGTGCGACATCCAAGGAGTGATGACGACACAGTTTTGCCATTTCACTCCTAAATGTACAGACAAACTGCTCAGCGATGTCATGGATACTGGATGGAATGGAGCCATATGAAAGGGACAGATGCCATTCACGGCGATAAAGGAAGAGTATTCGGTGGAGGTGACTGAGGTCTGTTGACTGTGACATTGTTTCAGGGAGACCTTCTAAGACAAGAATGTGTGTCAGGAGTTTGATCGTGTGCATGACAGAGGTAGAGGTCGTCTTAGTTACAAAGGGAAATCCTGTGCCAGCATGAACGATGATGAGCCAGGATGCACTAAGGAAGGGGCTCGCAAGATCGAATTGGATGCGGGACCAGTGTGTGGTCGTAGTGGGCCACAGGAGGTATTGTCGATCAGAGACAGCTTGTTTGCTCTGGCATCTGGAGCTGGCAGCGACCATGTTAGTAATTGCAGTGTCCATGCCCTACCAGTAGATGTGTTGCTGCGCCAGCATCTTGATGAGAACAACTCCCCACAGCTCTTGTGGAGAAGGTTGAGTACATGCTTGTGGAGGGCACATGGGCTAACCACGTGCATCCGGCCATTGTCGCCCTGGATGAGAATGATGCCTTGCATTGCAGACAGTTCCTGTCAGCGCCCCAAGAATGCCTGGAGGTTGGGATGTGGCAGCATCTTACAGTTGGAAGGCCAGCCCTGATGCATGTAGTGGAGAACATCTCGGAGCACGGGATCGCTGGCTGTGTGTTGTATGACAAGCCCGACATCCATTGGAAGCTGGGCGATTGACTCCTCTGCTACCACATCCATGTGAAAACGCACCTCCAGATCTGCACTGAAGTTTGGGTCTCGTCCAGTGGGCAGCCCGGAAAGTAAGTCAGCATTAGCGTGGTGTGCCGTGGATCCGAACCGGATCTCATATATGTAGCTCGATAGAAAGAGGGCTCACTGCTGTAAGTGTCGTGCTATCTTTGTGGGGACCAAAGCAGTGCACCGGAGCAGTGGGATCGGAGGCTTACAGTCAGTGAAAAGGGTCAACTGTCGACCATATACGTAGTCGTGAAACTTCTTAATTCCAAAGATGAAGGCTAAAGCCTCCTTCTCGATCTGACTGTAGTTGCACTGTGCAGCATTCAAGCACTTCGAGACGAAAGCAACTGCTAGTTCCATGTCATCCCCCATGTGTGAGAGGACTGCTCCCACACCACAATTCGATGCATCAACCGCCAAGATGAATGGCTTGGCTGGGTCGTATGGGATTAGACAGGTGTGCTGCAGGGGTGCGAAATGCTCTGTCACATTGTGGTAAATAGTTCAATAGAACATTTTTCCAGAGCAGCTGATGTAAAGGTTAGGTGAGTGCGGCGGCACGTTGTATAAATCGCCAGTAACAATTGAGTTGTACAAACGCTGACTTTAATTGAGATTTATCTGTGGGCACCAGCAATCTTTGAATGGCATACTAAGAGGTAGGGCGAATTCCAGAAGCAGTGAGCACATATCCCAGGAATTCCTCATGTCGAACGAAGAGGGTACGTTTGTCCTTGCTACATCACAACCGAACTTTTTCAAAAAGGGAGAAAAGAGCATCCAAGTTGGATGCCAGGTCCTCAAGAGACCCGCCAGAGTCCAGGATGTCATCCACATAATTAACTGTATCAGGGACATCACTGATTAACTGTTCAAGACACCTTTGAAAAATGATGTGCACACTCACAATGCCAAATGGCAGCTGATTGTATTGAAACTACCCAGAAGGCCCGTTGATTACAAGCACCTCCCAGGAAACTGCTTCGGTAAGCCTTTCATAGATCAGTCTTGGAAAACAACTTACCACCACCAGGTTTAGTGAGGATGTTATCCAATTTCAGGCTAGGGTATGAGTCAACCACTGCTTGGGAATTGACTGTAGCACTAAAATCGCTACAGACCTGGAGAGAACCGATGGCTTTTCTGCACTGGGAGCAGCCATCTGCTGTTGGAAACCTACGTTAGAGTTCCCTCATCTTGAAGCCACTGCAGTTCGTGGTAGGGACTTTCTCACACAGCATATGGTATTGACCAGGCCTTGCAAAACTTTGTCAAGGACAAAAGGCTGATATGTGCCTCGAAATTGTGTACCCTGCTGGATGGCCCCAAGAAAAGCGATGGATATCTGTCAAAAAGTTACTCTGCATGAGGGCCACCATCCACAACATTAACGGTAGGCTCAGGGTTGCAGATCTGTAAGCCCAAGGCATGAAAGAGGTCCAGGCCATAGAGGTTGCAAGTGCAGGGTGGGTTACCTCCAATATGCGAGCCCTGAATGTCTTTCATGCGTGCCAAAACTGGGCAAAAAAACGCTCCTGTGACGGGAGTTACTGAAACTAAGTTACTGAAACTAAGAAGAGGGGTGTTAAAATTTAGCAAGAGGGGTGCTCCCAGCTTCTGATATATAGGCCACAAGATAATTGTAATGTCGATCTGCAGGTCCACTGGTACTTCATTAATGAAGACAGAAATAGACATCAGCTTCTTGGAGTACACAATAATGAGCTGTACCAAACCGCAATGGGCGCGACAGCATTTTCTGTGCATCCTGTTGGTGACTTAATCTGCATCCAGTCCATTTGCATCGCCCTTTAAGACTAGCAAACTTCCATATTGTGGCCTAACTGTCCACAGGTGGCGCATTTTCCCCGTCGGTAGCGACATTGCTGGCGCTTGTGGTTGACAAAGCACTGGCTGCAGGAACGAAGCTGTCTAGTACGACGCGGCGCAGGCGGGACTGTATCCGACTGCTGGGATGGAGTGCCACCAGAGAGGCGGGTGCCAAAAACAACGACAGATCTTGCAAGGTCACGAAGGAGCGCAAAGATTGCTCAAAGGTGCGAATGATAGGCAGACGTGGGGTCATCGAGTTTAAAGAGATCGTGATGTAACGTCTCGTCTGGGGAGTGTACGAGGATCATGTCTGGCACGAGTTGTAAAACCGCTTACATTGTGGGTCGGCACAGTTCAAACAGCATTCCATAGAGGGCCGCTGATGGTGGGCTATCCATTCCCTGTATGACTCAGAAGACAGTTTATGACAACTAAAAATGTTGTGGCGTGCCAGCGCTATGTGAATCTGGGAATCGAAATAGTCAAGGAGAATAGAACGCAACGTGGTGTAAGGGAAGGCGTGAGGGTGAATATGCTTTATCAGTTGATAAATTGATGGACCAACGTTGGCCAAGAAGAGATCACATTGTTGTGTCTTCCCAATACGTTACGCAGAAGAAAATGCAGTTCCATCCGTGCAATATAGCATGACCAAGGTTCTACCATACGATCGAATTCCCAGAAAGACGATGGTGGCGACCAGACATTGTTGCGCTGACTCTCCCGCAACCTCCAGCATCTACTGTGCAAGCGCTGCGAGTCTTTCCACCATTAGTTGCTTGGTGTGTTGCGCCTTCTGCAGCAGAACGGTCACTGGGTAGATTAAGTCCACAGGTTCGGTAGCAGTTGTCATCGTGAAAGCTGTCTGAACAAAGGCACTACCTGCAACAGTGGTGTAGAAAGTTCGTTTAAATCCCATCGTCGTCGCCAGCTGAAGTATCCGGATCTTTGGACACTTCTACAAGAAACACATGAGCATATTTAAGAACACGATGAATTCAACACAGATTGTCTTCATTGACCATCAATAGAGACAAGTAACCAACTTTATACTTCTTTCCTAACAGGAAAATAAGTTCACAACCAAACACAGGTAATCGGAATAACGATATGAAGGCTTTCGCAGTCAGAGTTCGTTCTCTACTACTTGACTATCAAATGGTAAAGTCCTTCCTCTCCTTGAGTGGAGCATATTGGAACAGATCAACACTTAAGCTACACTCTGTACAAGTTCACTGTTTGCACAGTCTTGTCAAGTGAGTCGCACAGAATACCAACAGGCTCGCAAGCAGGTTCTAGGGTCCCTCGGTGGTGACGGCAGTGTGCTATCAGCAGTGCTGGATCAGGAACAGACTTCCTCTCTTGACTGACTGTGTCATAACTGCCGTGATCGTTGCGGACGCGATGCTAAACACCCGCACAGTAGAGGTACAATTGTTCCTGATTGGCTGCCCGTGACATTGTTGGTTGCAGAAAAACTTTCGTGGTATGACTGAACTCTCTTGCTGATTCACACGTCCTCCGCACTGTGGTCCAGTGTACGCGAATGGCCTCTGCAGGTCGCGCAGCAAATGACGGAGTCGGAATGTCCTCATTTGTGGAGAGATCTAAGCGTTCTGTGCCGACCATTTCCAGATTCTGAAAGAACGCTGTTACATTTCCTAGACAGTCGTACCCATGAAACACACGTTTCTGCCGCTCGCTAAAAGAACCTGGCCACTTCCTCGCATCAAGGGGAAGGGGGTTACAGTCTTACCTCCACTAAGCACGTATACCAGCCGCTCTGTCCTTATTGTACCAGCCTCTAACATGATAATGGATGGAGTTTTATGACCTTCCCACCATTTGCACAAAAGCTCAGTTTATAGCAGTCTCTCTTCAACGGCTTCCTCCACCACTTTCCGCCGACCGACCACCTTCGCGATGGACTGCCATATGTCCCTGGTAAAATGTTTTGTGAAGCAGCGCCCTTCTGTCAGACCCTAAGCTGAAGGAGGAGAGACCTCCAGCCGGAAGTCCCTTTGCAGGTACTATCCACAGAGCACTGCTTCTGAGAGTCACTCACACAGCCAGGTCGCTGCACTCAGCTCTTATGGCCCCCAATTCATCTCTCTCACTGTTCTCCATCGCCTCCGCTACGGCCCCTCAAGTACAAGTTCTCGACAGGTTAAACATGCAGTTATTAGAATATTCTGCCCTCAATTTCTCCATGTAAGAAAGTCATAAGCTACTCATTTCAAATGTAGTACGGGGGAACATCGAGATCATGACCTAAAATATGAATATTAATCTGTCTGAGAATGTTGTTAAAGTGAAAGAGTGGTGTGAGACCTCTCATTACCTCCCCATTATCCAATAATTTCTGCATGACAAATATCACACTTCAATAAAGAGGTTAGCGTGACATGGAGCAGAATAATTTATGACACATTTAACTGAGTCTTTGGGAAGACACGCTGTACCACGACAGCTTTGTCAACAAAAAACAAACCACATCCTGTTTTGTTCTCATTCAACCAGGGGTCATACACACACTCACTGCTGCATGCCTGCAAACGTTTTGTGATTTGCTGGGTGTCAGAATTGTTCCTGTGGATCCTCGGGTCTTTGACATACACCCCTGACTTTAAATTCAATTTCTGAACGGTTAAGAGGTCATGCAGACATTTAACTAACCCATTTACACTGAAGTTGAGGTCACATGTGATTGGTTTCCCTAGCCACCATGCAATATCGTTTAGTATTGAGCATTCTTTGCCTGGGAGATTTTGTTATCCCTGCCCAAGCATTCATAGTGATTCAGTGTTTCATAGAGATAAATAACATGAGAAATTATATCCAAGCATTCAGCAAATTTAGGACAGTCAGGTGTGTTTTCTTGTGAAACGTGTCATCCATTAACATTATTTCGTATTAATGTGTCTTTCTGTCCTTTTAGTACAATGGTGGCTTGAACATAAGTGTATTTGTTGTGTGTGATCTTATGTCAGTCTTAAATTTTAGATGAGGGTGACTTCGTACCTCAGAACACATCAGTAAGATGGTGTTGGCCCTCATGACAAACATAGTAAGAAAGAAGAGTGAAAAATTAATTTAACCAATAAAATAAATATAGTAAGGCACAGAAAAATAAGAATTAAAAAACGCAAACATATTTTAAGTCTCCTACTGCTCCCTTCTCAAGGGTCTTTTGGGAGTCAAAACAACTAACTTCACATTAGTTGTATGAATCAACACAGCACTATATTCATTAGGTGTGTAACGGGTTGGACGTGGCAGCTGTAGGGGATGAGTTGGCGCTAAGAGAAGGGTTACTCTTTTACTTATTAGCATCAATGGCGGCAGTGGTATCAGTGGCAGGACCTGTCTCCTGTCAATGGCAGCAACAGGTAGGCATCTGGACTACTGACAGACCAGGCATGGGTCTGTAGTTGACAAACTATCGCTCATGTTGAGACAGTCCTCCAGCAGCAGTTGTCAGTCTTGTGGCATGTGTCCAAAGACGTCAGTCGCTTCGTCCAGTGCTCTCCAATCCCTCCTTCCTCATCGGCAGTGGCGTTACATTCAAGTCCAGTCCCTCGAGACTCTTTCATCAAAAAGTGGTGGCCCCACATGGTTACGTGAAGTCAGGAGGGAGCCTTCAATATTTGCTGACAACAGGCGAAGTACCCCTGTTGATGTTTTCAGCTGAAGCACCTACAGTTCCTTTCACTCTCTGTTGGACTGAGAGAAAGGGACGAGCAGGATTCTGTGCGCACCTCTAGCGCCCTTGAGCTGCCCCAGTGTCATCACGTCAGTCGCCTGCCTGCCATGTCGCCGCAGAGGTGGGAAGACAGGTCGCCTGTAGCTGACAGCTGCCGATGTGGCCACGCAGAGACTTTACATCAGCTGGCCGCGTCCCCGGGGTGGTCGCCCTGCTGTGACATCACGCCAGCAGCTGTACCTGAAGTCGCACTACATCGCAACAACCCCGCCACTCGCATTGCAATATGTGGTGCCTGCCCAGTGCCCAGCCACATCCAGCCACGGTCTGCTTCTTTCTCGCCGTTTGGAATGCATTGGCGCATATTTTAGTGCTGTTATTTTACAATGAATGTTTACAGAAACGCATACATAGTAAATCATAATAAAAATGTCAACTGTTTCCAGCTGAAACTTTACAATATGATTAATGCAAAAAAATGTGCCATACTGCCTTCTTTCAATTAAACATTGTTACTACTAATGTTCTTTTGAAAAAAAAAACCGAAGTATCATCGATAATGCGTCGCTTATTTAAAACACATAACCTAATCATTTTCTAGTGATGAAGCGATGTTGCCGTAATGTATGTCAGTTTCCCAACACCACCCATGCACCACAATGGGCTAAGCTCGGACAGCTTACACATCATACTTCCAGCACTCTCACACCATGCAACATTTACTTCTAATTCTGTCCTTATCAACCCTTTCTGCTTTACGCTAATCTGGACATTGATACTTCTCCCAATGCCAACTTATTGAATGGTGACGCTGATGTGGATATCTTGTTGCAGAATCTGGGTCCAGTACCGCTTACTGCCATCTGTACACTGCTTACTGTGCTGTCAGGACACATCAGACATCGGCACAAATTTATCTTTCCCTCTAAAACTGACCAATAATTCTCAAAAATCAACGTACTAATATTATCAAATAATAACTGCTGCAGCTGCATAAAAGACAAGTTTTTCTTCATAATTTGTGGTGTTTTAGGGGTAGTGGTTACTTCCTTTTTTTTGTCTGGTCCCATTCTCCATTTTCTTCCTATTCGTGTAAAAACGTACTACCGTTACTCTCACTCCACGTAATAAAGAACTTCGCCGATGATGCACTTCTGGCGCTGGCGATCCACAATCGAAATACCATGACATAAACATCATCGCACTACTGGCGATAATCCATAAGCGATAACCAAAGGCGAAAAAGTACCACCAGCGAAAAATATCGAACCATAGGCGATTATCCGTAAGTGCAACTACGCTCGAAAACTACCAACGAGAACACATCGCTTCACTGACGACAACCCTAATCGAACCACAGCGAGAGAAAAAAAAAAAGTTTTTGAACGTCAGCACGCCTCTGAAGTGGACAACCGATATCCTTCTCACAAGATGTCCCCATCGGCGTCAATAGCATGATCGAAATCACATCAAGTTCCAATAGCGGACCGTGACTCAACTTCTGTGGCACCAGTATCGCCTCCTCACTCCGAATCGTGGAACAGATCGTGCATACGCCCCACCGGCAATGCACACAATACCAACGGAAAAAACCAAACCATTACTACATTCCAAGGTGAATTCTGAAACGAACTGTGCCTCCAAGACTTGTGCAATTATTTCTTAACCAAACATACAATTTTCACGTTGTTCAAACACATATCTTTGCTGTGGTGTGACAAGTTACTATTACAGCAATGCTCAAGAATTAAACCGACTAGTTTTATCATAAACCCAAGAAGTTTCTGTCGAGAAATCGGCACATTCCTATCCACGAAATAAATTTCTATCTGTGAAACATGAGAGGATACCAGTATGTCTCAAAATTGCGGTAAATTATCAAAGTGCAAATGCTATACAGAAAACTACAAACGTCATAAAAATGGTTCAAATGGCTCTGAGCACTATGGGACTTAACTTCTAAGGTCATCAGTCCTCTAGAACTTAGAACTACATAAACCTAACTAACCTAATGGCATCACACACATCCATGCCCGAGGCAGGATTCGAACCAGCGACCGTAGTGGTCACGCGGTTCCAGACTGTAGCGCCTAGAACCGCTCGGCCACCACGGCCGTCCAAACATCATACTCATTGCTCAGATGTCACAGTAGAAGATCTTATCCTCTAGTTACAACAATAAATCATCCAAAGAATGTAAGTGCAGGGAAACAAAAAACAATACACTAAGTGACTACATAAACGAATTGGAAGCAAATTATTCTTAACACTACCTTAATGCTATAACTGTTCATGTCTTATTCTATGAAAGGGGTTTCCTATGGCAGAGGTGATGAATCCGTAAGGACTTCTTGGCTTTCAGTGTTTCGAGTCCCACCGAGTATGGATGAGCTATCCTATGAACTCGAACAAGTCTGACATAGATCGGGTAAAATCTGTGACACTGACGCCTTTGCTTAATCGATAGCCGGAAGCTTTTGACATGGACTTTTTGTCAAATCTAAACTCTCGTTTCCGAGCTTTCCTGTCCCATGCATCCTTCCTCTTCGCACCTGCAATCCGCAAACGTCTAAGAGCCAGTTCTACTATATCTTTATATTGTTTCCGGGTTTGCGGCGGAAAGTCAATTGCTTCGCGAATCAGTTCTTTGGGCGGCCTATTTTTAGCACGATCACGGGCGCCATTCTTGTGACTCCGAGTGGCAGCTCATTCATTACGGCCTGGAAGTCAAGTAAGAAGGTATCGCAGGTGGCGTGCCATTTTCGCGCAGTAGATGCGGCAGAGGTTCCCGAGACATTTCGTTATTCTCTCCGCCGGCAACGATAGGGGATACCTTATAAATGCATTGACTGGTTATATCCTGTGCCCTCTCAACATGGCCTTCCATTTGTTTGAGATAAACTGGGGTCAACTGTAGGAGATGATTCTATCCACATGATCTCCTTGTGACAGGAAATCTTCGCAAAATGCTTTGCTCACCACTTGCGTGGTAGCCTTCTTCAGTGGCATCAGAGTGACGTACTTAGGCGATAGCTCTACGACAACTGCTATGTAGCAGTACACTCTGCTCGTGCGTGGCAGAGGTCCCATGTGATCTGTGGCGGCCATATGCTTTAAGTTAATCGGAACGATAGGGTACTGTGGCGCCTGCTTCGTAACTGTTGTGCGTCTCGATTTCTGACCTGCCTTACACACCGCCAGTACTCTTCTTACCCTCCTTTCCATATTTTTAAAATAGCACAGTGTGCGTAGCTTCAAATAACACCGAAGGGCACGTAGCTCACATGTGTGTGACATATAACCTTATTTACGAATTCAGCAGGGATGCAGACGCGCCACAATGCATCTTCCCCTTCGACATGGTCGAAAAGCCCCCGTTTACGTAACTACAGAACTGCCTAATCTTTGTCTCTGCGCGGTCCCTGACTCTTTCCACCAAGACTAACAGAATCATGTCTTTCTCCTGTTCTCTGCCGATGTCTCTCAAGCTCGCGGTCACACAATTTTCAAATGCTACATTTTTTGTATAGTATAGTGTTCCCGCTGCAATGGATTCACACTATTTCCCTCCAATCCTATAGGTGATCGTGACAACGCTTCAGCAGGAATATTCTCTTCCCAAGGTACGAGAGTGATTGTAAAATCAAATTCTTGTAATGCGAGAACCGATTTTGTTAGTTGTGGAGTTTTTCTGTGAGCAGAAACTCTAACGCCTTGTGATCGGGGTTTACTCTCGTTTTTCGACCATACAAGAAGAATCTGAATTTCTCGAAGCTCCAGACGACCGCCAGTGCTTCCAACTGGGTAACTGAATAATTTTTTTCGCATTCGCTCAGGACAAGGCTTCCGAAAGCTATGGTTTTGTGTACAATATTTCCACATTCTTCGCACTTCTGGAAGATCATAACCCCCAGACCAGAACAAGAGCTCTTTGTGACCATACAAAATTCCTCTGCTAGATTGGGGAGAGACAGGATTGGCGCATTAACGAGCGTGTTTTTGTATGTTTGAAATTCATCTTCAGCCCGTCGCCTCATACCTATGTAGACTTCTTTCCAGTGATTGGGCAAAGCCATGGCGTTGCCAGTTGTTTTATGTGTATAAACTTCTCGTAGAAGTTGACAAATCAAGAAACCCATGGGGTTACTTTTCTGTTGTTGGGATAGGAAATTTCGCTATTGAAACTTCCCGGTTCGCAGGAGAGCTTCTGTTAAGTTTGGAAGGTAGGAGACGAGATACTGGCAGAAGTAAAGCTGTGAGGACGGGGCGTGAGTCGTGCTTGGGTAGCTCAGTTGGTAGAGCACTTGCCCGCGATAGACAAAGGTCCCGAGTTCGAGTCTCGGTTCGGCACACAGTTTTAATCTGCCAGGAAGTTTCATATCAGCGCACACTCCGCTGCATAGTGAAACTCTCATTCTGGAATTTCGCTATTGGTTTTTTTCTGGCTCTTGCGACAGTTCCTCTGCCGTAGTGTTGTGGCCTAAGAATTTGAGTTTATACGACCCGACACATGCTTTGGTAATATTTGCTGTATACTACTCTCTCTGAATGTATGGAGGCTTCCCCCTAGCGTCATATTGTGTTGCCTCCACGTCGAGTCGAATGCATCACAGTTCTCGATGAACCACCGTATTCACCGGATTTGACCTCAGCCTAAGTCTAGTTGTTCCCTATGTAGAAGCTGGCGATAAAGGACACCGTTAGGACTCATTTAAGGACATGCACGAAAGATGTACTGTAGTACTAACTGCAACTTGAAAAAAGGACCACAGTGAATGTTTCAAAACACTTTCCAAACGATTTCAAAATGGTTCAAATGGCTCTAAGAAGTATGGGACTTAATATCTGAGGTCGTCAGTCCCCGAGACTTTGAACTACTTAAACCTAACTAACCTAAGTACTTCACACACATCCACGCCCGAGGCAGGATTCGAACCTGCGACCGTAGCAGCAGCGCGGTTCCGGATTGAAGCGCCTAGAACCGCTCGGCCACAGCAGCCGGCAAAATGATTTCAGCTGTGTTTTGATTCAGGAGGTTTTGAATAAATACAGTGATTTTGTGAACATAATCCCTGACTTTTATTTTTCATAACCACAGTCCTAACGGAAATGGGACACACTTTTTAGGCTACACTTTCTGAGGATTCCTCCAATGAATGTCTGTTTGACATCTGCCTTTCCTACGACTAGCTCCATGTGGTCTATCTAGTCCAGATTGCTCCTTATAGACAGTCACCGATATGTAATGTGTGTGACCGCTTTCAGTGAATGTTCGACAATCGTTTAATAGTGCGGTAACTTCCGCTTATCTACTCCCAATACAATAAATTTATCTTGATGGTCAACTGCCAAATCCGCACCAAGCTTCGATCCTATGGAGGTGTTTCTGCATTTTCCTTCAACTACCTAGTGTTGCGACTTCTCTATATAGAGTATCAATAGGGTTGTAAGGCCAATTGAAACATCCAATACGAACACGGTCATGTGATGAGGTGCCACATGCAATCACGTAACATGTCATTACAATCCCCCCTCCTCCTCCCCCCCCCCCCCCCCACACACCTATATTGTAGCTTGGAGCGGAGTTTTTCTTTTGGTTGTGCGTAATCACCACGTGTTTACCCAACACAGTTAGCACCTCACACGTGGACGATAAGTGTGGTCTACGCTTATATTTCAGCATGTTTGCAAGTCAGCCACCAAGAGAAGAATGGTAGCCTTTTCAAAATGAGTAAGCTAATCACAGATCAGAGACTTTACGACAGACACATGAAATGCGTGGCAACCATTTCAGATTCAACTTGCTATCGCCTCTCTTATCTACTGAACCACTCAATGCGCTAAATTGAGAAAGGGAATTCAGGTTACGTAAAAAACAGAGATGATGTATATGCTGTTCTAGAACCATTAGAAGACCTCAGTTGCTGTTCCATCACTACTGGTGATATTTAAAATCAGGAAAACTATACTTGTCCGTTTTTCTCCCACAGTGTGTTTTTTCGCTTCGACATTGGATGAGATACAGAGTATAGCTCATGCAGAATATAGAGTTGCGAGCACTCAGTAGACTTTTACATTGATGCATGTGTATTATTCACAACTTCGCGTTCTGAATCCTCCATTCCACACAAATCATTATTTATACTATAGAGGGGAGGGGGTGTATATTACATTTCATAGCTATATTATCACAGTACTTGTCTTAGGCAGCGCATTCGTTGAGAGGCCCTTCTGATGGAAAAGAACTGGAACAGGCATTTCACAAAAATGGGTGGAATGCTATTTAAAATAATAATACATGTTAACTTCTTGATTCAACGTACAGTACAGAATGTCCACTTATGCTGAGATTCAGACAGCGTATTGTGCGTCATTAGCTACAGAAGGAACTGTATATTAAAAAAACAGGCTTATTATGCATTAAGTAATACACTGAAGAGACAAAGAAACTGGTACACGTGTCTAATATCGTATAGGTCCCCGCGTGCACGCGGAAGTGCCGCAACACGACGTGGCATGGACTCGACTAATGTCTGAAGTAGTACTGGAGGGAATTGACACCATGAATCCTGCAGGACTGTCCATAAATCCGTAAGAGTAATATGGTCTGGAGATCTCTTCTGAACAGCACGTTGCAAGGCATCCCAGATATGCTCAGTAACGTTCATGTCTGGAAAGTTTGGTGGCCAGCAGAAGTGTTTAAACTCAGAAGAGTGTTCCTGGAGCCATTCTGTAGCAATTATGGATGTGTGGGGTGTCGCGTTGTTCTGCTGGAATTACCCAAGTGTGTCGGAATGCACAATGGACATGAATGAATGAAGGTGATCAGACAGTATGCTAACGTACATGCCACCTGTCAGAATCGTATCTAGACGTATCAGGAGTCCCGTATCACTACAACTGCACACGCCCCACAGCACTATAGAGTCTCCACCAGCTTCAATAGTGCCCTGCTGACATGCAGAGTCCATGGATTCATGAGGTTATTTCTATATCTCTACATGTCCATCCGCTCGATAAAATCTGAAGCGAGACTCGTCCGACCAGGCAACATGTTTCCTTTTATCAACAGTCCAGAGTTGGTGTTGACGGGCCCAGGCGAGGCATAAAGCTTTGTATCGTGCAGTCGTAAATGGTACACGAGTGGGCCTTCGGCTCCGAAAACCCATATTGATGATGTTTCGTCGAATGGTTCGCACGTTGACAGTTGTTGATGGCCCAGCACTGAAATCTGCGGAAGGGTTCCAGTTCTCTCACGTTGGACGATTCTCTTCAGTCGTCATTGGTCCCGTTCTTGCCGGATCATTTTTCCGGCCGTAGCGATGTTGGAGATTTGATGTTTTACCGTGTTACTATTATTCACGGTCCACTCGTGAAAAGGTCGTACGGGGGAATCCCCACTTCATCGCTACCTCGGAGATGCTGTGTCACATCGCTCGCGCGCCGACTGTAACACCACATTCAGACTCACTCAAATCTTGATGACCTGCAATTGTAGAAGCACTAACCGATGTAACAACTGCAACAGACACTTGTTGCCTTATGTAAGAGTTGCAGAACGCAGCGCTGTATTGTGCCTGTTTACATATCAATGAATTTGAATACGTACGCCTATACCAGTTTCTTTGGCGCTTCAATCTATATTTGTTTATGGTGTGCTAAAACTAAACGTCGTACCACAAGTTACAACTTGCTGTAGAAGTCACAAGAGAGCAGCGAGCAGATGCCGTGAACAGATATCAACGAACAACTACCAAGTTACGCCTAACCGGACAAAACGCACCGTGGGCCAGATGAAAACTGTTCTCCGCTACACATAACAGTTGACGTAGAACATCTCGAACGTTACAAGCGCATAAATGTTCAAAACAGAATAAATTCATAAATCAAGATATAAATCCACACAAACCTACCAACACTGAATGACGAGAGTACTTCACACCAACATTATCAGTCCTCTCTCACATTCTCTTCCCTAAAAAGAAAACAACTATGTGTAAGCTTAGAAAACACTTCTCGATTCTGTAATACATGAGCACTGGTTTTCAGTTTTTCACATCCATTCTAATACACCAACTGCGTATAAAAAACAATGTCATTGCCACGTGGAGTGGCCGCGCGCTTTGAGGCGCCATGTCACGGATTGCGTGGCCCCTCCCGCCGCGGGTTCTAGTCCACCCTTGGGCATGGGAGTGTTGGTTCTTCTTAGCATAAGTTAGTTTGAGTTAATTTTAGTAATGTGTAAGTCTAGGGACCAATGACCTCAGCTGTTTGATCTCCTCGACACACACACACACACACACACACACACACACACACACACACACATATATATACACACACACAGTGCCCTTTATCTAATTATGTAGGTCCATTCACTGCCTAAGACACTCTCAATAAATATGAACTGAAAGAGACTAGTGCCAACTGGCACAACACATACTCGTCTTCTTCCATAGTTTCAGTAAGTACGATGCAGACTTAGGTGATTTTGGTTTGAAAGGTGATAAGCTCAGTGTCATACCTGACGCTGTTGAAAAATACGTTTCATTTTCCAAGCAAATCACAACAAATGTAACACTCCACTTCCTCGATACACAATGCTGTTTGGACGCATCTCTTCTGATACCTGCTGGGAAAATGCTTCTGGAGGATATGCATATCACCAGAGCTTCATATTACAATATGTACTGCATGTAAAATTTATTATTTTTAATTTTCACTACTTGTTTACAGTTTCTACATAGTCCGTAACACATTTATGTTCTTTAGATCTCAAACAAATCTTTTTACATCTTTCACATTTATAAATTGTGTCACAAACTTCTTGGTGATTATTTTAAGCATTCTTCTTCATAAAAGCATCTATTGCAGTTTTCATAAGAAATCTTATTTTCATCACTACTGTGGTCTTCTTTATTTCCTAATATACAGATTTTTCTCTCTATTTTACATTTATGTTTGTTCTTGTTGTTTTATGGTTTGTTTCACTTATCACAGAAGTATGATTAGCCCAAGAATGCTGACATATTGTTAATTACATCAAAATAGTTTCAATTTTTATACAGATATATCTTTATTTCTTTCCTAGGATTACAATGGATAACTAAATTGGAACTTGAACAGATTCTAGAGTATTTTGGTGCTTGTAGAAATTGGATAAAACATTTTTGGATTTTTGGTTCTTATATTCAACTTATCTCCTTTTCTATAATTGTTCTCTTTTTTGCTACTTCTTCCATAGAATTGAGTACTTTCGTTATAAAACCTGTTTTCTCACTAATGGTATCGAGTGTGGCGATATATTCATAGACAATTTTATAGTCATCAGACCATGCCTTAAAATTTTCATTGAATCTAGATCTTATTTCTTTAATCTCGAATAAATCCGTTTTAAATGGTTTGACCCCTTTTTCTTGCTCATATAATTTGCCAATGAATGGATATATTTGATCTAGTTTCTGTATCTTTTCTTGTCTCGGTGGTTGACTTTTTTCCATAAGGTCATCATCAAATCTGTAAAAATTATTTGTATTTGGTACATGTTTCGGTCTTGATCTACTGTTTTGTAATAATTCTGAATGAAATGTCAACTCTTCTAACCCAATAGCATTACTTAACTCTGATGTCTTTAATTTACTTTATCCTCTGATACCAAGATTAGTAGCTCTAGGTTTGAGTTCAGCTACTTTCAAATTATCAGGAGTTCTAGTAGGAGAAGGTAAATTATATCAAATAATTCAATCATCTTACCTAAATCTGCTGTATATTCGTAAATCATTCCTTGTGCAATAATCATGAAGTAGAGTGATTGCAAACTTTCTCAACAAAGCTTCCATTTGATTTTCTTTTGTTAAAGAATTTGTTTCCTTAGGTTTTTGGAAAAGTGGGCGTTATAGGTGGTGGCAAATTATGCAAAATAATTAATTTAATTACATCTTTTTGAAATCTGGTGTGTAGTCATAAATTATTCATTCTGCAATAATCACAAAGTTGAGAAACTGTAAACTCTCTCAAAGTCTCAGACATTTATTAAGAATAAAAAAAAATTAGACTTCTGAAAAAAATAAGAAGTTACGAAATTTCGTTTTCAGTCATTTTTAGGCGTTTGGCTGTCAGTAAATGTTTTTTGAGAGCATTTTTAACTATTTCTTTTCCACATTTAAATACTTTTTTTTGACTATCTCCTAGTTGACAAATCTTGCATCTACTTGAGTACTTGAGTACATGCATGGTTAAAGCAAAAACAACGAAAGTCTCTAATTTCTTGACAGCCTAAAAATTTTGCACAGCCTTTTTAGGCGTTCATCATTTGAAGTTCTATTAATGTTATTTAACATCCATCATTGTTTATAATAATCCTGAAGACAAGTTTTTCATTTACTTGAGTGCTTGTCCCTATCTGGACAATTTGAGCAAAAACAACTAAAGTCTTTAATTTCTTGACAACCAGTACATTATTTTTTTGAATTATATCATTCATAATTTTTTGTTGATAACAATGTTTTAGAATGCTCATCATTTGAAATTTGTTTTAAATCGTTCTTATAATACTTAATACTTAGTTGCAATATTTTTCCACATACACAAAGAACTATATATATATATATATATATATATATATATATATATATATATATATATATATATATATATAATTTTTCTCATATTCTTTACCAATATGAAAATGCTTGTCATTTGTATACATGTATGGATAAAAGTTGTCAACTGACTTCTCTGCTTCATATTTTTTACACTTCTTGAATACTTCCATTTATTGAGACAAATTTTCATTGGTTTAACTAAAATTATTCTTTAATTAATGACTCTCCTTACTTGTTGTTGTGCACTAGATAACTATATAGATAAAATAGTAATACTCTTAATTTTTTACTATCATTAGCATTTCTACTGTGTAGAGTTCATTTATGAGTTTATAGTACAATATACATTTCATGAAATAGAAGTACTGATCTACAGTTACACACTTTTAAAGAACTTACTGAAACCTAGCTAAACATTTTTATGTAATATATTTTTTGTTCTTTATAAATGGAGTCGATTCCAAGTACATCTGTTTGCAATTCAGAAGAATCTACAATGAATGTATTTTATTTTATTAATCAAAACAATTATCAGCTCAATTTAGGAAATTGGTTTAAAGACATTTGGATTTCATTGTTTGAAGCCAATAATGTGTTGATTACAAATGATATTTTAACTTTTCTATACTGAATTCCAGATGGGAAAAATTTTCCACTTGAAAAATTAACACAATATAAAAGCGAGTACGTTAAATTTCTTAAACATAACGAGATACCATTCACAGAAATACAACACAATAAACCACTTGCTTTAGAGGGTTAATATATTCAAAATGAAATGAAAACATTAAAATCAAATAATATGCATCAAAAGAAATGAGTTTTACTAACTATTGAAAATTTTAAAATTCAGTAATGACATTCAATACAAAACAATGTAAACAAGTAAGAAAATATTACATTACTTTAGAAAAAATATCAATCTATTGTCTGAAGTATATGGCAATTGTTGAAAAAATAAATCTCAAAACATCATTGAACACATGATGGAACAACAAGCAAGAGACAAAGAATGCCTAGAACTAACAACTGTAGTTTCTGATGTTGTAGAGATGAAGAAAGAACAAATAATTTACATTGCCACATCCAAGTAACATGCCAAGAAAAATTATTTTGAAGTTGGTGGTGTATTGTCTAAAAAATCATGTTTCATGAAGATGCAGATAAATTGATCATATACAACAATACAGCTTAAAGCGAATTTTTTTATCTTTAAAACGTTATTTTTATGCGTATTTGTTGTGTGTAACTTCGTTATTCACTCTCCTATAAAGGTTTCGACACACAATGCCTTTTATCTGAGATCAACATGGTGAACCCGAAACTTTGGATTACTTACATTCATAATAAACAGTATCCGAATCAAAAAACGAAGACTTATAATTTCAGTAACGTTTACCTCATATGATAATTATGTGTAGAGATCTGTGTCAGTTATGATTATTAAATTTTTACTTTCTGACACAATCACATATATATTTTTCCATCACGGATATCAAATTGTCAGAAGGTTAAGTTCTTATCTAAAAACTAAAACGTTAATAAACTACTATACAATTTGCATATAATATACAAAACCCATTGACTAACGTAACATAATGAAATTCACGTACCAATGTGCAGCATTGTGGTCGCATCCTGGTTGACAACCATGCACTATCAGTAATTGGGACCTGGTAGACTGCCTGTAGTAATGGTGAGAGAGTAAATGCATTCACTGGTGCCATCTGGTAGTGGTCATAAAGTGATTAATAAAGGTGTATTCTCTCTTAAAATTTGTGCTAAGTAATTTCTGTTGTACATTGTCGGAGAAGACTTTTCTTCAAAAAAATCTTATAGGTGGCATTTGAGGATGTCAAGAAATCATACCAGAGTCATAAAAACCCAGCGAGGTGGCGCAGGGACTAAACTCTGGATTCGCATTCAGAGGGTTCGGTTCAAATCATTTTCCGGCAATTGAGATTTGGTTTTCAGAGGTTTTTCTAAATCTTTTAAGTCAAGTTCCGAGCTGGGTCCTTCAGGTGCCAGATTCTCGTTCCCATATTTCCTCGATCTGAGTTTCAACTTCACCTGTAATGACCTAGTCGTTGACGGGACGATTAATTTTATCTTCCTTCCTTCTTCTTACAAGGGAAATGCGTGACCTCGAAGCCCAGGACAGCGCGAAAATTGGTTTAGAATATGAATCGTCCATCCGAAAAATAGTGCTATGACCCATTTGCATTCAAGACGCAGCTGCTAGCGCCTTTCGACGGTGGCACCTTATTTTGGGATTGAAACTCTTCGCAAAAGAATCCGAGAAATATTCTGAACTTGGAAGGTAAGTCAGCTGGAATTAGCTATTGGGTTGTAAACACGCTCATGCCAGGATACGTCGTTATATCAAGCCTTTCGACTGTTTACTTGTCTGCACTACAGAACAATCAGCTCATGTCAGCTCGAACATTCCTTGCATGCCGACATGTACACCAGTGAGGAGAACCAGTGAGGAGACCTGCTGCTTTTATACGACGAATATCAAAGAAATGCTGTCGAAACGGTACGCCAATATAGAGATTCCTGGCCGTCGCTGTCCGAAAGGCCTGGCACTTGGAGGAATTCTTAGGTCACTAGTGCTAACGGGCAGCTTCAACGCCAAGCAGAGGATGAGGACGAAGACTGCAACTTATAGAGCGCATATCAATCCGTATGACGGCACGAGACATATTGCCACGAATGTAAGATCAGCCAGACTTGAGTTATTCGAATCTTGCATCGACATGAATTTCACCCTTATCATCTGTCACTACATCAGGCTCTCGGAGGATGTGATTTCCAACGTCGTATAGAATTTTGTCGGTTTGTTCTGTAGAGTCTAGGCGACGACACTACGATTTTTCAACGTGTGCTCTCCACCGATGAAGCAGCGCTTACGAACGACAGTAATGTAAACTTACGTAACATGTACTACTGGGAAGCTGATAATAAAGACTTGCTTCGTCACGTGCAACATCAACGACCATAGTGCGTAAACGTATAGTGCAGAATTGGAAATTCCATTGTGGTACCCAACTTTATCCCAGAGATGTGTTGTTGTGGTCTTCAGTCCTGAGACTGGTTTGATGCAGCTCTCCATGCTACTCTATCCTGTGCAAGCTTCTTCATCTCCCAGTACCTACTGCAACCTACATCCTTCTGAATCTGCTTAGTGTATTCATCTCTTGGTCTCCCTCTACGATTTTTACCCTCCACGGTGCCCTCCAATGCTAAATTTGTGATCCCTTGATGC
This sequence comes from Schistocerca piceifrons, assembly GCF_021461385.2. Classification (NCBI taxonomy): domain Eukaryota; kingdom Metazoa; phylum Arthropoda; class Insecta; order Orthoptera; family Acrididae; genus Schistocerca; species Schistocerca piceifrons. Next base: position 527,433,524 of record NC_060149.1, on the reverse strand, counting down.
CTCAAAACATGTCCTACCAACCGATCCCTTCTTCTAGTCAAGTTGTGCCACAAACTTCTCTTCTCCCCAATCCTATTCAATACCTCCTCATTAGTTACGTGATCCACCCACCTTATCTTCAGCATTCTTCTGTAGCACCACATTTCGAAAGCTTCTATTCTCTTCTTGTCCAAACTAGTTATCGTCCATGTTTCACTTCCATACATGGCTACACTCCATACAAATACTTTCAGAAACGACTTCCTGACACTTAAATCTATACTCGATGTTAACAAATCTCTCTTCTTGAGAAACGCTTTCCTTGTCATTGCCAGTCTACATTTTATATCCTCTCTACTTCGACCATCATCAGTTATTTTACTCCCTAAATAGCAAAACTCCTTTACTACTTTAAGTGTCTCATTTCCTAATCTAATTCCCTCAGCATCACCCGACTTAATTTGACTACATTCCATTATCCTCGTTTTGCTTTTGTTGATGTTCATCTTATATCCTCCTTTCAAGACACTGTCCATTCCGTTCAACTGCTCTTCCAAGTCCTTTGCTGTCTCTGAGAGAATTACAATGTCATCGGCGAACCTCAAAGTTTTCACTTCTTGTCCAAGAATTTTAATACCTACTCTGAATTTTTCTTTTGTTTCCTTTACTGCTTGCTCAATATACAGATTGAATAACATCGGGGAGAGGCTACAACCCTGTCTCCCTCCCTTCCCAACCACTGCTTCCCTTTCATGCCCCTCGACTCTTATAACTGCCATCTGGTTTCTGTACAAATTGTAAATAGCCTTTCGCTCCCTGTATTTTACCCCTGCCACCTTCACAATTTGAAAGAGAGTATTCCAGTTAACATTGTCAAAAGCTTTCTCTAAGTCTACAAATGCTAGAAACGTAGGTTTGCCTTTCTTAATCTTTCTTCTAAGATAAGTCGTAAGGTCAGTATTGCCTCACGTGTTCCAACATTTCTACGGAATCCAAACTGATCTTCCCCGAGGTCGGCTTCTACCAGTTTTTCCATTCGTCTGTAAAGAATTCGCGTTAGTATTTTGCAGCTGTGACTTATTAAACTGATAGTTCGGTAATTTTCACATCTGTCAACACCTGCTTTCTTTGGGATTGGAATTATTATATTCTTCTTGAAGTCTGAGGGTATTTCGCCTGTCTCATACATCATGCTCACCAGATGGTAGATTTTTGTCATGACTGGCTCTCCCGAGGCCATCAGTAGTTCTAATGGAATGTTGTCCACTCCCAGGGCCTTGTTTCGACTCAGGTCTTTCAGTGCTCTGTCAAACTCTTCACGCAGTATCTTATCTCCCATTTCGTCTTCATCTACATCCTCTTCCATTTCCGTAATATTTTCCTGAAGTACAGCGTCCTTGTATAAACCCTCTAGATACTCCTTCCACCTTTCTGCCTTCCCATCTTTGCTTAGAACTGGGTTGCCATCTGAGCTCTTGATATTCATACAAGTGGTTCTCTTCTCTCCAAAGGTCTCTTTAATTTTCCTGTAGGCAGTATCTATCTTACCCCTAGTGAGACAAGCCTCTACATCCTTACATTTGTCCTCTAGCCATCCCTGCTTAGCCATTTTGCACTTCCTATCGATGTCATTTTTGAGACGTTTGTATTCCTTTTTGCCTGCTTCATTTACTGCATTTTTATATTTTCTCCTTTCATCAATTAAATTCAATATTTCTTCTGTTACCCAAGGATTTCTATTAGCCCTCGTCTTTTTACCTACTTGATCGTCTGCTGCCTTCACTACTTCATCCCTCAGAGCTACCCATTCTTCTTCTACTGTATTTCTTTCCCCCATTCCTGTCAATTGTTTCCTTATGCTCTCCCCGAAACTCTCTACAACCTCTGGTTCTTTTAGTTTATCCAGGTCCCATCTCCTTAAATTCCCACCTGTTTGCAGTTTCTTCAGTTTCAATCTGCAGTTCATAACCAATAGATTGTGGTCAGAATCCACATCTGCCCCAGGAAATGTCTTACAATTTAAAACCTGGTTCCTAAATCTCTGTCTTACCATTATATAATCTATCTGATACCTTTTAGTATCTCTAGGATTCTTCCAGGTATACAACCTTCTTTTATGATTCTTGAACCAAGTGTTAGCTATGATTAAGTTATGCTCTGTGCAAAATTCAACAAGGCGGCTTCCTCTTTCATTCCTTCCCCCCAATCCATATTCACCTACTATGTTTCCTTCTCTCCCTTTTCCTACTGACGAATTCCAGTCACCCATGACTATTAAATTTTCGTCTCCCTTCACTACCTGAATAATTTCTTTTATCTCGTCATACATTTCATCTATTTCTTCATCATCTGCAGAGCTAGTTGGCATATAAACTTGTACTACTGTAGTAAGCATGGGCTTTGTGTCTATCTTGGCCACAATAATGCGTTCACTATGCTGTTTGTAGTAGCTAACCCGCGCTCCTATTTTCCTATTCATTATTAAACCTACTCCTGCATTACTCCTATTTGATTTTGTATTTATAACCCTGTAATCACCTGACCAAAAGTTCTTGTTCCTCCTGCCACCGAACTTCACTAATTCCCACTATATCTAACTTTAACCTATCCATTTCCCTTTTTAAATTTTCTAACCTACCTACCCGATTAAGGGATCTGACATTCTATGCTCCGATCCGTAGAACGCCAGTTTTCTTTCTCCTGATAACGACGTCCTCCTGAGTAGTCCCCGCCCGGAGATCCGATTGGGGGACTATTTTACCTCCGGAATATTTTACACAAGAGGACGCCATCATCATTTAATCATACAGTAAAGCTGCATGTCCTCGGGAAAAATTACAGCTGTAGTTTCCCCTTGCTTTCAGCCGTTCGCAGTACCAGCACAGCAAGGCCGTTTTGGTTAATGTTACAAGGCCAGATCAGTCGATCATCCAGACTGTTGCCCCTGCAACTACTGAAAAGGCTGCTGCCCCTCTTCAGGAACCACATGTTTGTCTGGCCTCTCAACAGATACCCCTCCGTTGTGGTTGCACCTACGGTACGGCCATCTGTATCGCTGAGGCACGCAAGCCTCCCCATCAACGGCAAGGTCCATGGTTCATGGGGGGGATCCCAGAGATATTAAGTGAAAATACATATGCACATTTTATGACAAACATTCTGCCTGTTCTTCCATAGGAGATACCACTGGATAAGGAACAGAATATGTAGTTCCAACACAACGCCTGCCCAGCTCACCTTTCCTATGTTGCAACGCAATTACTCAATGAATAGTTTCCTGACCGCTGGTCAGGACGGAATGCTGCATTAAAATGGACGGTCAGGGCTCCTGATACGACTATTCTGGGTTTCTTTCTGTGTGGAACACTAAAATATGCAGTCTATCATGAAGCCTCAACTAAGCCAGACGATATGCGCCGTATAATCGCCACAGCATGCATAGACGTATCATCCAACGTACTTTCATCTGTTCATCTATCTCTCGAACGGTGGCTGCAAATGAGCCTTGCAGTCGATTATGTACAATTTGAGCACACACTTACGTAAAGTATAAAATTGTTTCGTTAAGAAACGTATTTTCTGGGTGACATGTCAACAGTCATTCTGCATAAAATTTTTAGTTTATTTAAAGTGAATTATGTGTAATTACAATTTCGAGTAGTATATATAGAGATATTGTCCGACAACAGGTGTTTTACGTTTAAGAAGCATGCAGGCGTCGCCAGGCAAAGACATGCAGGTGCTACAAAGGAGTTTATACAGTGGTTTCATTCATCTCGTCAACAGGTGAATAGGGCTGTTTGTCATTATGAAATATGAACAACCGACGTTTCTGTTTCGGGCTTGACAAGGAAGCAGGAATGGGGAGGCTTGAAATGGGAAACTGCCTGAGGAAACTGTAGTTGTTTGCAGAAAAACCGGGATACGTACACACATGTGAAATAATTTCCCTAAGCCCCATTGAAGCATCAGAAGCTAGCGTATGCCGTAGTTACGCATAGAAAAACCATAGCTGATCCTGTAGCTACCTTGCATAGTAAATGAGGTTTTATCTTAGTAGCGTAGCCCTGTCTTGCTGCATCGGCGTGAAACTAAGGTGCCTGGAATGAGAGCTGTGCTTGGCAGTGTTTACACCTCTATAGCCTGACAAACATTTATCTTATCTGCCTTCGTTCCTTCTTCTTGTTAGGGAAATGCTTGACCTCGAAGCCCAGTACAGCGCGAAAATTGGTTTAGAATATGAATCGCCCATCCGAAAAACAGTGCTTTGACCCATTCTCATTCAAGCCGCAGCAGCTAGCGCCTTTCGACGGTGGCAACTGATTTTGGGATTGAAACTCTTCGCAAAAGAGTCCGAGAATATTCTAAACTTGGAAGGTCAGTCAGCCGAAAATGGCTATTTGGTTGTAAACACGCTCAAGCCAGGATACGTCGTTATATCAAGCCTTTCGACTGGCGACGTTGCTTTCCAGCTTTAATACACTTGTCGGATTCCTTTGCGAAAGGCCGTAACGCCAATATTAACAAACGCTGTATCGTTGCAATTGTCTTTCCAAGAGCTGCGGAATGTAAGTACGAAAAGTATACTGTTTCATTAAAAAACATACTTATTTTAATATCTCGGTTGATACCAGAGATCAGAGCACTATCCACACAAAATATTATGTTCTCCTCAGCATACTGTATATTGCGGAAAACCTCGTTTCGGTACCTGGAACCGTTCACGAAACAGAAGGGATGCTACGTCTCACGTTTCATTACTTGCGCCGTGTGTTAATATTGTTCCACACGTTCTCTTACTGTACTGCTGGTGTAGCTGTTGATCTGCCTATAGCACTAAAAAACGCTTTCGGCAGACGGCACAAATTGCACACACATTATCCACCATGTAAAATTGCTTAGAGTTGGCAACTGAGGAATGTATTTTGAGACGTGTATCGTAAAAAGTTACATTTATTTGTGTGTTGGTGCGTGCATGGGTGTGATCGAGTGTGTGTGTGTGTGTGTGTGTGTGTGTGTGTGTGTGTGTGTGTGTGTGTGTGTGTGTGTGTGTCAGTCCTCTCGCTATGTTTGGTTGTGAGATGCTATTTATATGTGTATGACGATCTATCAGTTGCTTGTTCTCTACTCCGTCTTTTTAATGTAATAATTCTCTTGTATTGGGATCAGACATTTATTGTCATTATGTACTCTACTAATTTTCATGTTTTGCTCTATATTTGTGGAGCGATGAGCACAGTGTTTTAAATATTCCACAAATGTGGAGTGATCAGTGTAATACTTCCAATACTTGGTACGTTTCATATAGCCTCTGCTAAAATTCCTGCTTGTCATTCCAGTATACATCGTTGTGTAGCTTTGGTGTTTGAATTGGTATATGCCCGATCCTCGGAATTTGTCTGTCTTGACTGCTGAGGTGTTTAAATATGTTTGAAGGGTATTTGTTGTTTTATAACCTATCTGGAGGGCAGTCAGTAATGCAATATTAATCGTAACTGAGGACTGACAAATCAGCTACACTAAATATGTTACGTACATAACACCTTTCTTTATTTACGTTCCACGTTTCCTATTCCACTTCCCCTTGGTACCTGACTTCGTATATTCTATCTGAAAGGGGTCCAGAAAAAGTGCAGACACTTCTTTGAAGGCGAGGTTCCCAGTGTAATAGCTAGGTGTAGCAATCCATCGAGGGTTTCTAGGCTTGCCCTGCAGATTGCGACGCGTGGCGTTTGACATGCCGAAGATGGCGCTCAATCGGAGAGAGAAACCGCGCCTGCGCTTGCTGCAGGAATCGTAAGCAGCGGCCTTGTCCTGCCAAAAGCACTGTCGCTGACATCTGGCGTCCGGCCTGCCGTGGAAGCCAAGTCCCACAAGACGCTGTTACAAGTTTCCCCAGGCGTGACCCACTCCAGGTTCACGGTGTTTTCGTCTGCTATGATTACAACAGCAGCTAAACCATTTGAAGTTTTTCTTCTTTAACTTCTTGGTCTAATGTTCCACGAATTAAAAATTGTTCAAATGGCTCTAAGCACTATGGGACTTAACTTCTGAGGTCATCAGTCCCCTAGAACTTGGAACTACTTAAACCTAACTAACCTAAGGACATCACACACATCCATGCCCGAGGTAGGATTCGAACCTGCGACCGGAGCGGTCCCACGGTTCCAGACTGAACCGCCTAGAACCGCTCAGCCACACCGGCCGGCTTCCACGAATCGCGAGATCGTTTGGGATGCATTAAGTTAAAGTTGCAATCAACCCGAATGTTAGTGGTACTATTGGAGGTGGTATGTCGTTGCCTTTCTCTAACAATTGAACTGACTTACGAAGCCAGTGATAGGAGAACCTAATGTTTAAAGTGGACTCCGAACCGCGGTGCAGCTCGTTGGTTTTCACATTGACAAACATTGCCAGATGTGAAAGAACTGTTAAACAACAGATAAAAATACAAGCACTGACTGTGGATCAAAACCCTGGCCTTTGGATTTAAAAGTCTGGCACTTATCCACCGACCCAAAAGACTGCACTGGGGTGCACTACATGAAGAGAATTTCACGAAAAATACAGTACAAGCTACTCCCAGGGAGCAAATTTAACGATCACTTAGACAACTTGCATACGCCGTGGGACTCGTAATCGATGTAAAAGCAAGTGACACGAGTTACGTAAACAGAACTAGAGAACGTGAAATACAGTTGACAATCTCTACATCTACATAACCCTCCGAAAGCCACATAACGGTGTATGGAGGAGGATACATCTTGTACCACTAACTGATCCCCCTTATCCTGTCCCACTCGCCATTGCCACGTGGGAAGAATATTTGTCGCTAAGCCTACGTATTTGCTCTGATTTCTCGAATTTTCTCGTCGTGGTCATTTCGCAAGATGTATGTTGGAGGAATAATGTGTGGTCCGACTCTTCCGGGAAAGTGCTCTCTCGAAATGAGTTCGTTATACACAATGGTTCTCTTGTAGTCTGACACTGGAGTTAGTTGAGCATCTCTGCAACGCTTTCGCGCCGACTAAACACTCCCGTAACGAAACGCGCCGCTCTTCGTTGAATCTTCTCTGTCTCTTCTATCAGTCCTACCCGTTAAGGATCCCGGATTTATGAACAGTACTGAAGAGTCGGTCGAACAAGTGCGTTATAAACCACTTTCTTTGTGGATTAGTTACATTTCCTTAAGATTTTTCTTATGAATCTCGGGCAGATACCGACTTTTCTAACTATTTGTTTTTAAAGGTCACTCCACTTACGGTCGCTATGCATAGTCACTCCTAGATATTTTACAGTAGACATTGTTTCCAGTAGTCTCTCATCAATAGAGTAGTTGTACAGTAATGGATTTCTTTGCTCATTTAAGCGCAATATGTGACATTTATTTACATTCGGTGTAAACTGTCAGAGCCTGTACCATTCATTAACTCTCTGCAGGTCATTCTGTAAATCGATACTGCCTTCTGGCGTTGATACTTCCTTATAGAAAACCGCATCATCTACGAACAGTCTTTCAGAGCTTCCGACGCTTTCCATTACATCATATACTGTATATTGTAAACATTAACGGTTCTATCACACTTCATTGGGGCACTCGGAAATTTATATTTACTTCTGTCGATTTTGCTCCATTAAGAGTGACCTGCTGAGTTTTGTCTACGACGAAGTCTTGAATCTAGTCGCAAATCTGGTTCGATAGTCGATATGTTCCATGTTCAACAATGTACGATGAACGGTGCACTTCGAAACACTTTTGGGTGCACCAGGTTGTGCTCTTTCGGCAGAGATGCCACAGATCACCATCCGTCCTTCTTTACCGAGCAGACAAGCCTCCTAACCCCACGTTCTGTGATCGTGAACGTCCAGCCATTTAGTGCCTAGTGGTAGTTTCACTGACCTTCTACCTCTTTTCGTAGATGCTCGCGATCGTAGCACGGCACGTGAACATTCGATCAGCTTCGAAATTTTCGAGGTACTCGTTCACAGGCTCTGCGTAATAATAATCTGCCCTTTGTCAAATTCGCTTATCTCAATGGATTTCCCCGTTTACAGCCCATATCTTGGTTTGGGTGATCCCCCGTTCGTGTCTGCTCCTCTTAGATACTTTTGTTATTGCGTTTTTTCTCATCAGTATATACGACCATCATGCCTATGCCTCTTCACATCTGACATGAATTTAAACTTTATTGCCCCACCGTAACGTGACTCTAGTATTATTTAAACTATCGTACCAAATGTTGAAACTGAGTATTAATACATGCTATAATGCGAATCTGGATAGACAATACATTTCACCTCAAATTACCTCATCAATATACCACATTTCATGCCTTCGAACGTAAGCGGTGTTTCCTTGGAGACCTCTTTCATTAATTTCAGAAGTGTAGTGGTGTTAAATCCCGTGACTACTGACATTTTGTGGTTAACGAAAAACCGCGCATAATTCGGCAGATATAAGTAATATAAATAACTTGCATATATCTTAAAACTCGCTACATTGACCACTATACCTTAGCTAATACGGAACGTCGTTATATAGTGACTTATAAAAGAAGTGAAACACTCAGATGACAAGGTCGAACATCAATGTGACTTCATCCACGTACACGTACCATCGGTGAGCATGTAAATGTTTAGAGCTATAACTTTCTGTGACTCGTAGAATAGTGCATTGGTGGTGTTCATGTTTAGTGTTTTCTCCAGGCCTTTTAGGATACGTATATTATCTGATAAAAAGTATCCGGACACCTATTAGTGGAGATTAATAAGGATATATCCGAACTTCGCCTTTATGACGACTTGATATCTGCTGGGGACATTTCCAGTGTTCAGTGACATCTGAATGTCTGTGGAGGAATGGCCACTTATCCTTCCTTAAATTTCGACCCCAGAGAGGATACTAATGGTGGACGCTGGGATCTGGAGCGATGTCGACCTTGTAACTCATGCCGAAGATGTTCCGTTGGGTTTAGGTCGGTATTCTGAAGAGGTTAGTTCATTTTTGTAATGTTATTGTCCACAAACCATTAACACAGAGATGTGATTCTATAACAGAATACATTATCCTCCTAATAAATTAGTCCTCGCCTCCGAACTGTTTCTCTCCTGTACGCAGTTCACAATGCTGTAAAAAGTGTTTATATCCTTTCGCATTAAGCGTTTTCTTAAGCGCAATAAGGGGACCTCACTGTAACCGCGAGAAACCGTAACACCACCATCTCCAAACTCTTCCATTGGATTGCTACACGGTATTGCTTCTACATCTACATCATACTCCGCAAGCCACCTAATGGTGTGCTGCGGAGGATACTTTTGGTACCGCTATCTGATCCGTCCAACTCTGTTCCACTCGCGAATAGTGCGTAGAACGAATGATTGTCGGTAAGCCTCTGTATTGGCTCTAATTTCTCGAAATTTCTCCTCGTGGTCAATACGCGAGATGTATGTGAAGGGAAGTAATATGCCGTCTGACTCCTCCTGAAAAGTGCTGTACCGAAATTTAAGTAGTAAATCTCTCCGTGATGCACAACGTCTCTCCTGTAACGTCTGCCAGTGGAGTTTGTTTAACATATCCTTAACGCTCTCTCATCAGCTAAACAATCCCGTGACGAAACGCGCCGCTCTTCGTTGGATCTTCCCTATCCCTTCTATCAGTCCCAGATGGATGAATAATACTCAAGAATCGGGTGAATAAGCGCCTTATAAGCCACTTCTTTCGTGGATGAGTTACATTTCTTTAAGATTCTTCTGATGAATCTGAGTCTTGTCTCCTTTTCCCACTATCGGTTTTATATAGTCATTCTACTTAATGTCGCTCTGGTTAGTTACGCTTAGATATTTTACGGCAGACACTGTCTCCAGCTGTTTGTCATCAATAGTGTAGCTATACAGTTGTGGATTTCTTTTCCTATTGCGTGACTGATCACTCCAAATCACTCATTTCCAGTCATTCGCAGTCCAGTGGCATCGCTCTTTACCCCACATCAATCGCCATTTACAACTGAAGACAGATATGTGTGGCTTATGAGTAGCAGCTGGAACATTGTATCCCATTCATTTTAAACCTTGGCATAGGGACAGAAAGTTGGCTGAAACCAGATGTAAACAGTAATGAGATTCTAAACTCAGGTTGGAACAAATACCGCAGAGACAGGCTGGACAGTGAAGGGGGAGGCGTGTTTATAGCGGTAAAAAGTGCAATAGTATCGAAGGAAATTGACGGAGATCCGAAATGTGAAATAATTTGGGTGAAGGTCACGGTTAAAGCAGGCTCAAACATGGTAATTAGATGTCTCTATAGGCCCCCTGGCTCAGCAGCTGTTGTGGCAGAGCACCTGAAGGAAAATTTGGAAAATATTTCGAGTATATTTCCCGACCATGTTATAGTTCTGGGTGGAGATTTTAATTTGTCGGATATAGACTGGGAGAATCAAACGTTTATAACGTGTGGCAGGGACAAAGAATCCAGTGAAATTTTTTTAAGTGCATTATCTGAAAACTACCTTGAGCAGTTAAACAGAGAACCGATTCGTGGCTATAACATATTAGACGATCTGGTGACAAATAGACCCGAACTATTTGAAACAGTTAACGCAGAACAGGGAATCAGCGATCATAAAGCGGTTACTGCATAGATGATTTCAGGCGTAAACAGAAATATTAAAAAAGCTAGAAAGATTTTTCTGTTTAGCAAAAGTGACAAAAAGCAGATTTCAGAGTACTTGACGGTTCAACACAAAAGTTTTGTCTCAAGTGCAGATAGTGTTGAGGATTAGTGGACAAACTTCAAAACCATCGTACAATATGCATTAGATGAGTATGTGCCAAGCAAGATCGTAAGAGATGGATATGGGCCACCGTGGTACAACAACCGAGATAGAAAACTGCTGCGGAAGCAAAGGGAACTTCACACCAAACATAAACATAGCTAAAGCCTTGCAGACAAACAAAAATTACGCGAAGCGAAATGTAGTGTGAGGAGGGCTATGCGAGAGGCTCAAATGGTTCAAATAGCTCTGAACACTATGGGACTTAACATCTGTGGTCGTGAGTCCACTAGAACTTAGAACTACTTAAACCTAACTAACCTAAGGACATCACACACATCCATGCCCGAGGCAGGATTCGAACCTGCGACCGTAGCGGTCACGCGGTTCCAGACTGAAGCGCCTAGAACCGCACGACCACACCGGCCGGCTATGCGAGAGGCGTTCAATGAATTCGAAAGTAAAGTTCTATATACTGACTTGGCAGAAAATCTTAAGAAATTTTGATCTTATGTCAAAGCGATAGGTGTATCAAAACAAAATGTCCAGACACTCTCTGACCAAAATGGTACTGAAACAGAGGATGACAGATTAAAGGCCGAAATATTAAATGTCTTTTTCCAAAGGTGTTTCACAGAGGGAGACTGCACTGTAGTTCCTTCTCTAGATTGTCGCACAGATGGCAAAATGGTAGATATCGAAATAGACGACAGAGGGATAGAGAAACAATTAAAATCGCTCAAAAGAGGAAAGGCCGCTGGACCTGATGGGATACCAGTTCGATTTTACACAGAGTACGCAAAGGAACTTGCCCCCCTTCTTGCAGCGGTATACCGTAGCTCTCTAGAAGAGCGTAGCGTTCCAAAGGATTGGAAAAGGGCACAGGTCATCCCCGTTTTCAAGAAGGGACGACGAACAGATGTGCAAAACTATAGACCTAAATCTCTAACGTCGATCAGTTGTAGAATTTTGGAACACGTATTATGTTCGAGTATAATGACTTTTCTGGAGACTAGAAATCTACTCTGTAGGAATCAGCATGGGTTTCGAAAAAGACGATCGTGTGAAACCCAGCTCGCGCTATTTGTCCACGATACTCAGAGGGCCATAGACACGGGTTCCCATGTAGATGCCGTGTTTCTTGACTTCCGCAAGGCTTTCGATCCAGTTCCCCACAGTAATTTAATGAACAAAGTAAGAGCATATGGACTATCAGAGCAATTGTGTGATTGGATTGAAGAGTTCCTAGATAACAGAACGCAGCATGTCATTCTCAATGGAGAGAAGTCTTCCGAAGTAAGAGTGATTTCAAGTGTGCCGCAGGGGAGTGTCGTAGGACCGTTACTATTCACAATATACATAAATGACCTCGTGGATAACATCGGAAGTTCACTGAGGCTTTTTGCGGATGATGATGTGGTATATCGAGAGGATGTAACAATGGAAAATTGTACTGAAAAGGAGGAGGATCTGCAACAAATTTACGCATGATGCTGGGAATGGCAATTGAATCTCAATGTAGACAAGTGTAATGTGCTGCGAATACATAGAAAGATCCTTTATTATTTAGCAACAATATAGCATGTCAGCAACTGGAAGCAGTTAATTCCGTGAATTATCTGGGAGTGGTCATTAGGAGTAATTTAAAATGGAATGATCATATAAAGTTGATCGTCGGTAAAGCGGATGATAGATAAACTCCAGTGGAAGACCCTGCAGGAGAGACTCTCAGTAGCTCGGTACAGGCTTTTGTTGAAGTTTCGAGGACATACCTTCACCGAAGAATCAAGCAGTATATTGCTCCCGCCTACGTATATCTCGCGAAGAAACCATGAGGATAAAATCAGACAGATTAGAGAACACACAGAGGCATACTGACAATCTTTCTTTCCACGAACAATAAGAGATTGGAATAGAAGGGAGAACCGATAGAGGTACTCAAAGTACCCTCCGCCACGCATCGTCCGGTGGCTTCCGGAGTATGGATGTAGATGTAGATGTAGATGGGCTGCAGATAGCTCTTCGGAACTAATGAGTTATACTTTTAGTTGATTTCGTGCAATATTTTATAGCCACACATCGGCGGTTCCTGTCCGTCAGTAGATGGGGACTGCCTTGTCTTGGTTTAGCTGTGGTTATTCGTTTTCATTTCCACTTCACGATCACATCACTTCTTGTCGACTTCGACACGCGTCACATTACATCACATCACTTCTTCACTAACCAGCAGTGCCGAACGGCGTCAAATGGCTTCCTGAAGTCAAGAGACACGGTGTCATTCTGAGCGCCGTTGTCTACAGTGCTACGGAACTCAGGGAGGAAATGATCGAGCTGAGTTTTGCAAGATCTCTGTTTGTTGAATCCTTAATGACTTATATAGAGGAGATTTTCATTCTCCAGAAACGTTATAATTCTTGGGCATAATACATGTTCCATAATTCTAAACAGATTGATGTCAACGATATAGGGCTACAATTATGATCATCTGTCCTAAGGCACTTCTTGAAAACATTAAAGACCTGCTCTTGTTTCTAACCGATCGGCACCCTTCTTTGCCCCAGCCGTCTACGATAAACCTCTGCTAGAACGGAAGTAAATTATTACGCATAATATTTGTACAAACCTATAGGTACCTCATGTGGACCTCGTGCCTTTCCCCTAATATGTGATTTTATTGCTTTTCCATTCCGCCATCGGTTATCTCAATATCTGCCATTTCGTCGTTTGAAAAATGTTTGTTCCTTCGTTGAAACAACATCCTTACTCGTGTGCTGTTATACAAGGGGAGGAAGCTAAGACAGGTGACGCCAAATACGGCCAGAATGAGTAAAAACACAGCCAGCAAAAAAGAAAAAAAAGCACCGAGGAGGGAAGGAGGAAATGACATGAAACATCACGGCTTAACGGCGTACGTGATGCTATTTCAGTGGTTACAAAAACGATTCAGACTTTCTAAGAACTTGGCAATATGAGCCCACTTACCAGTACGACGTTACACCCCCTACTTCCTTCATGCATGGAAAGGGTGTCATAAAGCCGTTGTATTCTGAGCTGAGCAAAACTGGCCCAAAATTGTTGTAACTGGCCCGTGACATCCCGGAAATGGTACTAGAACAGCGTTTCTAACACTTATATCGGTTAGGAGTAGGTTTATATTTAAGTAAGTGTGTATCTGTAATTTATGAAGTGTGCATTCTGTGTTGTTTGTACTCCTTGAGGCAAGAAAATTAGAGTTTTGTAATGTACATATATGAAAAAAGCAAAAGAATATATTGAAATTTTAAATCATTATAATATCAATATGTTTATGAAAGAAGTATATTTTTTAAAAGATGATTCACTCATAGGGCACTCGTATTTGTAACATGTAAACGCTGTTGGGAAGTCCCTCCGCAACGAAAGTGGCATTGCGCGATGTCAAAGGTGGGTTTGGCGGTCGAAATGAGCGGCTCCTTTGTGTGAACGGCAAGCAATGTGTGGCTAGCCTTAGCACGATATACCTCGACGGTGCTAAGAGAGGCAATTGGAAGCCGTATTAGAAGGGATATTTGCCTCGTATATGGATCTGGCTATTATTTGGTAATCACGGAATAAAGGAATGGCTCTAGCATGTTGAAAATCCGACGCCAAGAAGAGATTTTATAGAGCATTCGCATATCAAGAGACGTGAGTACAGTTATCCTCCCTTTCGCCTGCCACTAATCTTCGCCACTGCTTCACAGACTTCATGCATTCTTCATGCAACGTTCATCTTAGAGCTACTTCTCAATATTCACTGAAGCGCCAAAGAAGCTGGTATAGGTATGCGTATTCAAGTACAGAGATATGTAAACTGGCAGAATACGGTGCTGCGGTTGGCAACGCCTATATAAGACTACAAGTGCCTGGTTCAGTTGTTATATCGGTTACTGCTGCTACAATAGCAGGTTCTCAAGATTTAAGTGAGTTTGAACGTGGTGTTAGAGTCGGCGCTCGAGCAATGGGACTCAGCATCTCCGAGGTAGCGATGAAGTGGGTATTTTCCCGTATGACCATTTCACGAGTGTACCGTGAATATCAGCAGTCCAGTAAAACGTCAAATCTCCGACATCGCTGCGGCTGGAAAAAGATCTTGGAATAAGGGGACTAACAACGACTGAAGAGAATCGTTCAACGTGACAGAAGTACATCCCTTGATGACTGCGCCATACAAAGCTTTAAGCCTCGCCCGGGCCCATCAACACCGACATTGGACTGTTGATTACTGGAAACATGTTGCCTGGTCAGACGAGTCTCCTTTCAAATTGTATCGAGAGGATGGACGTGTGCGGGTATGGAAACAACCTCATGAATCCATAGGCCCTGCATGTCAACGTGGGACTGTTCAAGCTGGTGGAGGCTCTGTAATTGGCTACGAAGGCTTTCCCGGCGTAATAATTGATAATATTCTTCTTGGGTATGCAGCCGGATCATAACGTCTTCATGACACAATATTTCCGCGGTCCATCTGGCCGCCCTCTTCAGGTGAGAGTGCTGGTGCACGAACTCGCCGGAACTGACTTCCTAGCGCAAGCTGCGGCCCCTAAATAGGCCAGCAGAAGACCCACAACGCGTGCGCGAAAAGGTGCCGTAACTGCCCTCTAGCGCAGTAAACATACCGCGCCGCCAGTGGTGGAAATAGGCGAAATCGAGATATCGCTGTCAAACATTAAAAAAAAAAAAATTATTCCGACGATCGAAACACAGACCGTTGTTTTTTGATGTCAGATAACAGCGGGTCCCAAGTCTTACTTAAAAGATAGCCCTTGTCTCTATTAAGAAGATTGTCAGATATACGAATCTCTATGGATTCTTTTAAAACACAGTCCCAATAGCGAGATGCTGGGGCAACCATTTGTGTCTTGTCATAGAGCATTCTGTGTCCTTCGGTGAGACAGTGCTCCACCACTGCAGATTTCTCAGGTTGAAGCAGCCGTGTGTGCCACTGATGCTCAACACATCGGTCCTGAATGGTCCGGATTGTCTGCCCAATATAAGCCTTCCCACAGTGGCAAGGGATCTTGTATACACCGGGCTTCCTCAAACCCAGTTCATCCTTTACAGAGCCAAGGAGCGCTCTAATCTTGGCTGGCGGACGAAAAATACTTTTGATATGGTATCTTTTCAGAATTCTTCCTATCTTCGAGGAAACGCTCCCAGCAAAAGGCAGAAAGGCCACCGATTTGCAGGTATCTTCTGGTGGTTTAGGCGAAGGTCCATACTGGAAAGCACGACGGATCTGTTTATCTGTATAGCCATTCTGCTTGAACACAACCTTAAGATGGTCCAATTCTTGTGTCAAGCTTTCTCCATCTGAAATGGCATAAGCTCTCCTCGCCAACGTCCGCAGGACCCCCGTACGCTGGAACGATGGATGACAGCTAGAAGCATGCAGGTAACGGTCCGTGTGCGTAGGCTTTCGATAAACACAGTGTCCCATCATCCTTTCTGTACACCAGAACACCCAGTAACGGAAGCTTCCCATCACTTTCCACCTCCATGGTAAACTTGATGCTAGGATGCAGGGAATTAAAATGATCTAGGAGGCGGTCAAGAGCTTCTCTCCCATGAGGCCACACCATAAACGTATCTGCTGGCCTATATAGGGGCCGCAGCTTGCGCTAGGAAGTCAGTTCCGGCCAGTCCGTGCACCAGCACTCTCACCTGAAGATGGCGGCCAGATGGTCCGCGGAAATATTGTGTCATGAAGACGTTATGATCCGGCTGCATACCCGAGAAGAATATTATCGGCTCTGTAATTGTGTGGGGCGTGTGCAGTTGGAGTGATATGGCACCCCTAATACGTCTGGATACGACTCCGACTGGTGACACGTAGGGTAAGCATCCTGTCTGATCACCTGCATCGATTCACGTCCATCGTGCATTCCGACGGACTTGGGCTACTCCAGCAGGACAATGCGACACCCCACACGCACAGAATTGCTAGAAAGTGGCTCCAGGAACACTCTTCTGAGTTCAAACACTTCCGCTGGCCAACAGACTCCCCAAACATGATCATTATTGAGAAAATAACTTTATCTTTGCATAGAAAAACAACAATATCAGAAAATGAGTCCGCCTTGATGCAAACACCTTGTTATTTGTTTACTTCTGTCGGTGACATATATCACCATCATCAGTGTTTTTTTTAATCTAAAACAAGCAGAAAATAGTGTAGTTATACAAACACATTATTACATTTTTACTGTTCGTTTTTTGAAATATAGTTTTCTGTGGTTACGTTCATACTACCTTATTTATTGCATGGTATAGCATGTTTTTCAGATTTATTGTCGCTGTTTGCGACATATTTTCTGTCCTTTTTTCTGTTGCCGTTTTTTCCCAGCGAACATCATGTCATCTGCAACTGTGTGAGCGGCTGTTACTAAACAGAATACTAAAAGGTGAACTTAGTATGTTAGCAATATACACTTGGGGTTGCGGTAGTGTTATGGAATCCAGTTTTTGGTGTGTACTGGGCTGTTACTGAGTTATTCGTGTACTCACGTTCGTTGGACGGTATGTAACTGATTCCATTATTGAGCATATCTGGTATGCCTTGCAACGTGCTGCTCAGAAGAAATCCCCATCCCCTCATACTCTTACAGATTTACGGACATCCCTGCAGGATTCATGGTTTCAGTTCCCTCCAGCACTACTTCTGACATTAATCGAGTCCATGCCACGTCGTGTTGCGGCAGGTATGCGTGTTCGTGGTGGCCCTACACGATGTTAGCTAGGCGTACGGGATTCTTTGGCTCTTCAGTGTATGATCCATTTAGTTCAAATGCTCTTTCAAGTCCTTTGCTGTCTCTGACAGGAATGCAGTGTCTTCGGAAAACCTCGAGATTTTTATTTCTTCTCCCTAAACTTAAATCGCTCTCCCAAATTGTTCCTTTGTTTCCTTTACTGCTTGCTCATTACAGATAGCGAAATCAGGCAGGGTCCCATTAAGCATCAGAATTAGATTGCCCCACTTGAGGTGAACAAGACGACTGCATTGTCTTAGATAGTCCGCCAGTGTATTAAATGTCTTAGGCAGAACTCATGTGAACATTATGAGTTACAGTTCCAATGAAGAGTAATGTAAATTCGTCTGCATCAAGCCATGCTTTAATATTCAGAGACAGTTGTAAATTTTCAGAAAATTCCTGTGGAAATGGATTGGACGAAGTTAAGTAAATCTTCATATCTATATTGTAACAAAGTAGGCTAATATTTATGTATTATAGTACTCTTCAATCTCCTCTCGAAGCAAATCAAAGAACCCACCATTCTACCGGCGAGTTTATATTCGTCCGACACAACACATTCCATTGTACATTACAAGCTATCCCCATCAGTATTTGACGAAATGATGCGTTACACATGAATTGCTGTCAAATTATGCGACGAGAGAGAACCTTTTAAGAACATAAAAATATCTAATTTTATATACGAAGCTTTCGTGTACCCTTTACAATCCCTTTCTGGAAATTTATTTGCAGTCTTAAATTTCCTTTTCCCATACCTTTTACGAAAATTTTGGTAATGACAATATTTCGAGCATTATTTCTGTTAATTTGCAGTGCAAGTAACGCAAAAACTGAAAATAAAAGAAGTTTCAGCACAGGGATGAAACTCCACATCCCTCGGGTTACAGTTATGTTTATTTTCCGCTGTGTCAGCTGGCCGGTGTGGCCGAGCGGTTCTAGGCGCTTCAGTCTGGAACCGCGCGACCGCTACGGTCGCAGGATCGAATCCTGCCTCGGGCATGGATGTGTGTGATGTCCTTAGGTTAGTTAGGTTTAAGTAGTTCTAAGTTCGAGGGAACTGATGACATCAGATGTTAAGTCCCATAGTGCTCAGAGCTATTTGAATTTCCGCTGTGTCAATCGCTGCGTGGAAAATACTATAACATCAATGGCTCTTGGCTATTTTCTCTAAGCGATTGACTATCTGTATGTTCCACCCGTCCGTTTAATTTGTGCCCTCACCCCTCCCCTGCATATAATATGTACCTGGACGAAATCGGTGGAGACGAGTAGGCGCGGTCCGCTTGTGGGGCAGTTTTTCGGCTGGGCACACTATGAGGTCGAGTGGCCCCTTCAGGAAGCCGACCAGGCTACATCGCCACTGCTGTTTGCTGGGAAAGTGTTGCGTCATGGTGCTGCTTCTGTGCGGCAGGCATTGCAGGCGTACCTCGGGTGGTGGAGAACGATGATTTTACTGTACGAATGCATGCTTTCGCGGCGATATCTGTTAATAAAACATTCTCGAGTTTCAAGCCGCGTCAAGTGGTTTACCGCCCACGAGCTTTCGGCAGAGATCTCTCCTCTGCCATTCTCAAATGGATGACTGTTGTGTGGTTGTCATTGCCGTGCTTATATAGCCCCGCCGTCGCTCGTGACGTCACTGGTGGTCGGTTCCGCACCATATATGGTAATGTTTTGGCCGCGCGACCGCCGGGCCCGCTTCAACTCCCCCAACACCGGATCCCACGCTGTACTCAGCTGCAATCCACCGTCTCTATTGAAGGTGTTGTCAGAAATTCTAATCTCTATGGCCTCGTTTATCACGCTATCCCAGAAGCCACCAGTCCGTTTCATAATAGACGTCTCACCGAATGCAGTTCGGTGTCCGTTTTCCAGAGCATGCTCTGCTACAGCTGACTTTTCGGGATAGCGCAGACGGTAACTCCTTTCATGTTCTATGCGGCGCTGTTCAATAGTGTGAACAGTCTGGCTGACATAGAACTGCCCACATCCACACAGTATCTTGAAAATGCCTGGCGTTGTGAGGCGTACATCATCTTCCACAGATTTCATTACACACAATCTTCAGGCCTCCGGCAAAGATTCCACAACTAACATTAAAACATTTTTACAACATTATAGTTACTCATGCATTTGTAACACTAGGTAAAGATTGAAGACACTCATGCTGTTTTCTTGTTATATGTTTTATGTGGACAGATTGTAGTAACGTCACATTTTGCGTAAGAATTTAGTAAAATTGTCTGAAATTGTTGATATACATGCTTTACTGTAAAACGTAACGTACAGTGTTGATTACCGTTATCAGATTCCATATGTAAACATTGCTTCATTGGTTCAATTGTTATTAATTTATTTACACTAGTGTAGTTAAAACATTTATCTCATTTTTCGTAGTATGTCCATAGGACGCGTCATGTATAGTTCGTGGAAAAATAATATTAATTCTCTTCTCAACCAGCTCTGGACCCCATTGTGCACTCTCTCTGGCCGTAGTGCAGCTTCACTCCTGACGACTGGGATTTTGCCACAGGCCGCTGCTTGATTCTCGAGCCTCACGCTAGCCGCCGCTCCATGACTCCTCACCCACCTCTCGCACAGTTCAGCCGCCACGATCTACCTGGCCAGACGACTGGGTCGCGACATCAATAATACATATCACCACCTCTCGCCTCGCGAGCCAGCCTCTCCCGATGTCGCAATACACACAACCTGTTAACCTAATCCATTGCCTCCTACACTACTGGCCGTTAAAATTGTTACACCACGAACATGATGTGCTACAGACGCGAAATTTAACCGACAGGAAGATGATGCTGTGATATGAAAATGATTACCTTTTCAGAACATTCACACAAGGTTGGGGCCGGTAGCGACACCTACAACGTGCTGACGTGGGGAAAGTTTCCAACCCATTTCTCATACACAAACAGCAGTTGACCGGCGTTGCCTGATGAAACGTTGTTGTGATGCCTCATGTAAGGAGGAGAAAAGCGTACCATCACGGGACTTTGATAAAGGTCGGATTGTAGCCTATCGTGATTGCGGTTTATCGTATCTCGACATTGCTGCTCGCGTTGGTCGAGATCCAATGACTGTTAGCAGAATATGGAATTAGTGGGTTCAGGAGGGTAATACGGAACGCCATCCTGGATGCCAACGGCCTCGTATCACTAGCAGTCGAGATGACAGGCATCTTATCCGCATGGCTGTAACGGATCGTGCAGCCACGTCTCGATACCTGAGTCAACAGATGGGGACGTTTGCAAGACAACAACCATCTGTACGAACAGTTCGACGACGTTTGCAGCAGCATGGAATATAAGCTCGGAGACCATGACTGCGGTTACCCTTGACTCTGAATCACAGACAGGAGCGCCTGGGATGGTGTACCCAACGACGAACCTGGGTGCACGAATGGCAAAACGTCATTTTTTCGGATGAATCCAAGTTCTGTTTACAGCATCATGATGGTCGCATCCGTGTTTGGCGACATCGCGGTGAACGCACATTTGAAGCGTGTATTCGTCATCGCCATACTGGCGTATCACCCGGCGTGATGGTATGGGGTGCCATTGTTTACACGTCTCGGTCACCTCTTGTTCGCATTGACGGCACTTTGACAGTGGACATTACATTTCAGATGTGTTACGACCCGTGGCTCTACCCTTCATTCGATGCCATCGAAACCCTACATTTCAGCAGGATAACGCACGACCGCATGTTGCAGGTCCTGTACGGGCCTTTCTGGATACAGAAAATGTTCGACTACTGCCCTGGCCAGCACATTCTCCAGATCTCTCACCAATTGAAAACGTCTGGTCAATGGTGGCCGAGCAACTGGCTCGTCACAATACACCAGTCACTACTCTTGATGAACTGTGGTATCGTGTTGAAGCTGCATGGTCAGCAGTACCTGTACACGCCATCCAAGCTCTGTTTGACTCAATGCCCAGGCGTATCAAGGCCGTTATTGCGGCCAGAGGTGGTTGTTCTGGGTACTGATATTTCAGGATCTGTGCACCCAAATTGCGTGAAAATGTAATCACATGTCAGTTCTAGTATAATATATTTATGCAATGAATACCCATTTATCATCTGCGTTTCTTCCTGGTGTATCAGTTTTAATGGCCAGTAGTGTATTTTGTAAGTACCAAATACCACCAAAAGACTGTATTTTCCTTCCTCTACAGAGCAGAATTCTTTCGCTGCTAAAATAGATTTTTAATGAAAATATTATCTATTGATATTGCTACTTATGCTCAGTGTATACATTTTATTTGCCTAGTTGTTTTAAACCATAAATAATTTTACACATTGAGATACGTGAGCTTTTTTGTGGAAGAACACACACTGGAACAACTTTCAAGTTTTCGTTCAACCTTCGCAGTGTATCATGAAAACAAAAGAAACAGCCGGCCGTTGTGGCCGAGCGGTTCTAGGCACTTAAGTCGGAAACCGCCCTGCTGCTATGGTCGCAGGTTCGAATCCTGCCTCGGGCATGGATGTGTGTGCTGTTCTTAGATTAGTTAGGTTTAAGTAGTCTAAGGGACTGATGACCTCAGATGTTAAGTCCCATAGTGTTCAGAGCCATTTGAACCAAAAGAAACAGTAAATGAAAATTAAGAGGACACAACAGTATGAAATTCAGCGTCAGAGCTGGGAGAATAGGTTAACTTATCATGTTGGCAGAAGAAGCCACTGTCAAAGTTTTTTCTATTAAATCCTTGGCGCTGACGTTCCGTCGCTTCCCCTTGGCGATCACTGTAAACGCCACCATTGGATATGCATCGTGCAATGCTTTGACCCTCCGTTCCGCGATGTAAAAAAAATGAAGATTGGTTTTAATGTCCCGCCGACATCAAGGTCGTTAGAGTCGGAACAATAGCTCTGATTGTGTCAAGGATGGGGAAGGAAACCGGCCGTGACCTCTCAGTGGAACCATACCAGTATTTGCCTGGAGTGATTTAGGGAAATCACAGGAAACCTAAATCTGAATGGCCGGACGGGGTTTTGAACCGTCTTCCCCATAACTCCGAGAGTCCATTGTGCTAACCACTGCGCCACCTCGCTCGGTCTGCCGCGATATCCTTCACCAGATATGATTTATAGGGTGCTCAGAAACAGCCTGAAAAGCTTGTAAGTACGCTACAGAGTACACTGAGCTGCCAAATAATTATTAAGAATAAATTCGAAGTTTTGTTCCGTTTCCGAGTTAATTAGGTTAATGAGCACTGAAGTCAGCTGATCAGGTGGCTGCGCGTGAATTCAAGCGGCCCGCCAGAGGAGGTGTCGCTAAACGTGTTCTTCGTTAGGTTACTTAAACCTGAACAGGAGCGAGACACAAAAATTGGAAATAGGATGCTAGTAAGAATCGAACTAGAGCCAAAGTCTGCGCAGTCTCGTGAACTATCATCTACGCTATGAGAACAACACACACTAATTGTGTCTGGCACGTCGCTTGAATCTACGCGCCCAACGGCCTGATTGGCTATCTTTAGCGCTGATTAACTCGGAAACGGCGCAACGTATCGAAATTTTGTCTAAACAGTTATTTCTCAACAAAGTCTACATCTACATCAACATGGTTACTCTACAATTCACTCTTAAGTGCCTGGTACAGGGTTCATCGAACCATTTTCATACTACTTTTTTACCATTCCACTGTCGAATGGCGCGTGGGAGAAAGGAACACCTAAGTCTCTCCGTTAGAGCTCTGATTTCTCTTACTTTATTATGATGGTCATTGTTCCCCACGTAGGTGGGTGTGAACAAAATATTTTCGCATTCGGAAGAGAAAGTTGGTGATTGAAATTACGTAAATACACTCCTGGAAATGGAAAAAAGAACACATTGACACCGGTGTGTCAGACCCACCATACTTGCTCCGGACACTGCGAGAGGGCTGTACAAGCAATGATCACACGCACGGCACAGCGGACACACCAGGAACCGCGGTGTTGGCCGTTGAATGGCGCTAGCTGTGCAGCATTTGTGCACCGCCGCCGTCAGTGTCAGCCAGTTTGCCGTGGCATACGGAGCTCCATCGCAGTCTTTAACACTGGTAGCATGCTGCGACAGCGTGGACGTGAGCCGTATGTGCAGTTGACGGACTTTGAGCGAGGGCGTATAGTGGGCATGCGGGAGGCCGGGTGGACGTACCGCCGAATTGCTCAACACGTGGGGCGTGAGGTCTCCACAGTACATCGATGTTGTCGCCAGTGGTCGGCGGAAGGTGCACGTGCCCGTCGACCTGGGACCGGACCGCAGCGACGCACGGATGCACGCCAAGACCGTAGGATCCTACGCAGTGCCGTAGGGGACCGCACCGCCACTTCCCAGCAAATTAGGGACACTGTTGCTCCTGGGGTATCGGCGAGGACCATTCGCAACCGTCTCCATGAAGCTGGGCTACGGTCCCGCACACCGTTAGGCCGTCTTCCGCTCACGCCCCAACATCGTGCAGCCCGCCTCCAGTGGTGTCGCGACAGGCATGAATGGAGGGACGAATGGAGACGTGTCGTCTTCAGCGATGAGAGTCGCTTCTGCCTTGGTGCCAATGATGGTCGTATGCGTGTTTGGCGCCGTGCAGGTGAGCGCCACAATCGGGACTGCATACGACCGAGGCACACAGGGCCAACACCCGGCATCATGGTGTGGGGAGCGATCTCCTACACTGGCCGTACGCCACTGGTGATCGTCGAGGGGACACTGAATAGTGCACGGTACATCCAAACCGTCATCGAACCCATCGTTCTACCATTCCTAGACAGGCAAGGGAACTTGCTGTTCCAACAGGACAATGCACGTCCGCATGTATCCCGTGCCACCCAACGTGCTCTAGAAGGTGTAAGTCAACTACCCTGGCCAGCAAGATCTCCGGATCTGTCCCCCATTGAGCATGTTTGGGACTGGATGAAGCGTCCTCTCACGCGGTCTGCACGTCCAGCACGAACGCTGGTCCAACTGAGGCGCCAGGTGGAAATGGCATGGCAAGCCGTTCCACAGGACTACATCCAGCATCTCTACGATCGTCTCCATGGGAGAATAGCAGCCTGCATTGCTGCGAAAGGTGGATATACACTGTACTAGTGCCGACATTGTGCATGCTCTGTTGCCTGTGTCTATGTGCCTGTGGTTCTGTCAGTGTGATCATGTGATGTATCTGACCCCAGGAATGTGTCAATAAAGTTTCCCCTTCCTGGGACAATGAATTCACGGTGTTCTTATTTCAATTTCCAGGAGTGTAGATTTCGCCTTAAAGGAAATCCCCTTTGTTTGAGTGACTACCACCCTAACTCGCGTATCATATCAGTGACACTCTCACCCGTATTGCGCGATAACATGAAACGATCTGCCCCTCTTTGCACTCTTTCGATGTTCTCCGTCAATCTCACCTGGTAAGAATCCCACACCGCGCAGCAATATTCCATCAGAGGACGGACAAGTTTAATGTAGGCTCTCTTTAGAGGGTTTGTCGCATCTTCTAAGTGTTCTGCCAACAAAGCGCAGCCTTTGTTTCGCCTTCCCCACTGTAACGTCCGCTTAGAAAAATCAATGAATGACTGTGCTGATAAACGTCTTCGTTATTTGATTTTCAAACAGCTGAGGAAAACTGAACGTACTCAGACATTACTCTCTTGACTTATTCTGATCAACACTAATATTTTTAGCTCAACGCAATCTGACTTTGAAAAATCCCTCCAAAAAATGGCCCTGACTAACAATAACCTATACCTTTCATGAATCACTTACCGCACAAAAATCTTCGTTACTCAAACTACTGCAATACAACGAGCGCCAATACTGCCAGCTAAATAATAGGTTGTAACTACTGAGGCCCTAACTACTGATAGGCATAGTCAGCAAATGAAAGATTTTGATAAAAATTCAAATGGCTCTGAGCACTATGAGACTTAACTTCTGTGGTCATCAGTCCCCTAGTACTTAGAACTACTTAAACCTAACTAACCTAAAGACATCACACACATCCATGCCCGAGGCAGGATTGGAACCTGCGACCGTAGCAGTCCCGCGGTTCCGGACTGGATTTTGATAAAGAACACATAATGTATTTACCTTAATAATGTTCAAAAGACATCATATGTATGTATCAGTTCATGATATCCAATAATATAAATTTACTGTTTCTAATGGACACACATCCAGATCATCTGCTCTCAAAACTCCGCCATCTCTCTCCCCACATCCACCACTGCTGGCGGCTCACCTCCAACTGCGCAACGCTACACGCTAACAGCCAACTGCCCAACGCTATTAAATCTACTGAGCTCAGATATATATAGTAAAGGATGAGGCAATGCAGCAACACACAACAAATTAACACAAACAGCAATGACAAAAAAATGCAAATTGGCAAAGTAAGCAGCAGTATATCTAAATTAGCAAAGCAATTCCAATATTACAACTAATATAAGGCACTGTGCAGCAAACATGAAAATAAATCAGTAGTAAAACTAGTTTAACAGAGTGATACAAAGTGAAATTCAGTAGCACTATGCTTGGCAAACAGCAGCAGCATATGCAATAACTTATACCTAAATATGACAAAGCTCAAGCAGAAAAAATATTACAGTAAAAATAGGAAATGTCTAATACCTATGTCACACCTTAACACTAGAGTGATGCATCAGATACCCAGTCATTGACAAAAATTATGTATGCAATTCCTGTGAAGGGAAATGTCTTTTTGTGCTCCCTCGTTTTTTTGGAAGTAGATCATAAAATTATTATTTTCTGGATCTGTTGGCATAAAATATCTATATTAGTACATCTATTAAATTTTATTGTAACCAATGCTGCAGTCAGCTAGAAACTAGCTATTAAGCAAAATGAGTAAATAAATACATAAAGCATGGCGTGAAACGTCATTCACTAGGCAAATGGCGTCTCCAAAGGCAGTAAAAAATCTCTCAACTAGAAAGACAATAGATGTAAAATGTTTCTCATCATTTCATTAGGAATTTTAGTAAATATCATAAATTAAGAGCTCCACAGTGTAATAATACGTTTTCAAGTTTGAGTGTGTCGTATTTGCGATGCTTTCTACAAAGAAATGTCAATAGCAAGCATAATGGCCTCCTTTTTTCTTCACCTGTGCCTCTGAAAGACACACACTAATGGCTTTTTTTCCAGGTGATTGTCGCGCAGCTGGGTGCTTACAGTGCATTACGTCAAGGTGACCTACCTTCCTTACCGAAATATTTACGACATCAGTTTCCGTTATAGTGACAGTCTGATACAAATAAAATTTCACAAGTCGAGAAATTATAGTAGAAATGTGTAGAAACAAAATCCTATAAATATAACAGTGTCCAAAACATTTTCGACGGCATTGTGATACATTCACGCATTACATGCATTTCATAACTCTTAAAGTACGATTGACAGCTTATTGGACATAAACATACCTCAACAGCATAATACACATCGTCATCGTAATAATAACATCATAACAGATCAATCACATCTCAGAATCGTTTGCAGCTTCTTTCAATAATTTCAAGACCTTCAATAAAGTCATCTACCTCAAACGTACTTCAAAAATCATGATCCCTTACCAAATACACCATTCAAAGCTCTCATAGTATCACAGTGGTTCCGAAAAATATGAACAGTTCACAAAGTACAGACAAAGTACAATTTCATAAGTGTGGAGTTATCCAACCGTGTAATTGCGTAAGCGTGTGTCACTGACGTAGAAAAAAAAAAGTTTGTTTCTCTCAGTTAAATGATCAGAAAGCTGTGTAATTTATGTGTTAGAGAAATATGGTACCGATGTGTAACGTTGTATAAGCAAATACCATATTAGCTAGGGCTCCTTGTGCTTGCCAGACACATGGTACACAAAGTAAGCGTGTACCCCACTGAGGATTAATGTAATTATACCCTCAAGTGTTACAAATTACAGCAATGGAATGAAATGTATCACGGAAAACCTTTGTATCTTTATCATTGAAAAATCTTTAAAAATAAATGGCTGCCTGCGGTGTGAGTCGTTGTCTGTCCCTTTGTTGGCACGCATCGTTATTGGGATTAGGATACCTAACTTCTACAAATTCACCTTGTCGAGAGGGCCCTGCCCCGTTTGAATCTCGCCAGTTCTGATGCAATTCAGGTCTGTCGTTACGATTATATCGTCTGGCGTCATGTCGGTAGATTCCGTAGTTTCTTTCTTGTCCGTCACGTGGTGGAAAATATCTCCCTGAATCGTAACTGAGCTCTGAACTGTTGCGTCTGACGTTATTCTGTCTCCCATCATAATAATTGTTTTGGTTCCCATATTGTCTGTTTCTATGGTTATCTCTGTCATATTCATTACTATGGAAGTGCGATCTTTCTCTGCAACTATTATTCTGCCAACGGTTGTCACATGGGTGGTGTCTGTTTTGGTCACGATTTGCGTTGTGAGAATAGCCTTGTCGTGTCCAGTTATTATTTCTGTCATCGCAGAATTATGACGGATGTGACCTGTAATTGTTGTGTTCCTGTTTTCGCGTTCCGCGATTGTCAGTGTCAATTTCTAATTCTTGTAAGAGTCCCTGAAAAGCTTCAATGTCGTCTTTGCAACGGAGCCAAAATAATATGTCGTAAATGTTCAGGCAATTTGATTAAGCAAATGCAGATTAGTTCTGAGGGGCTCTATGAGTTTGAATGATACTGATTCTTATGTAACATATCTTCGAAAAATTTGACAAAACTAGAAAATTCCGATTGTTCGAAATGTTTCATCATTATGATGTTGTTTTACTCGGTCTTGTGTAGCTTGAGACCAATATGCTGAGAGGAAGGCATGATAAAATTCTCCTTCACTGTGACAATCGTGACTGACCGATCGCATTCTTAGAGCTGGTTCATTCTCTAAATAGCTACACATAAATTCTAATCTGTGCTCTAATGACCATTTGGGAGGAAAACAATGAGAGAATTGATGGAGCCATGCTTGTGGATGAATGTCGTTGCCAGAATTCTTAAATGTTTTGAATTTATGCGTAGTAATGAACAACTTATAGTGAAAATCATCATGTCGGCGAGTCGCATATCGGTCATTGTTACTTCGTTTCGGCGGTTCAATCTCAAAATTCAGTGCGCCTTGTCAATTTCTTTCATAATTTCCGAAATGCCCTGTGTTATTATTTTGTGACTTTTCCGTATTTCTAAGTCCCTCTTCCCGTATTGGAGCGCGAGTCTCCTCTGAAATACGTAATTCTTGTATTACCTGTGTCAACTGATCTTGTACTTCCCGGATTTTTCTTTTGTACTATGTATTAATTTAATTTTGATTTTGCTTGAATTTTCTGATTTGTTCATACTATTCTGTGTCAGTGAAGGCTACGGGTCTTGTGTCATTCATATCATCATCTACCTTTGTGGATAAGTTGGTGAACTGATCCGAAAGTTCGGCTACTGTCTCCGATAGGGAACTTATTACGTCTGTGTGTTTTTCTGAACCAAGTTTCAGAGTGTCCATTTGTGTTGAAATCGTATCTACTGTGTCCTTTAAGTTTTCCTGAGTTTTTGCAAGTTGCGTAACTGAATCGGTAGATACAACTGAGCCAATTTTATCTTGCAAGGTGTCGTGATTTTCATGAACAATAGTTTGCAGTTCCTTTATGGCTGCTTCGTGATTCTGTAATGCATTTTCATGAAGCGAAAAAATATGTTGGAAATGCTAACAAATTTGTGTTTTTACGTCATTACAGACTTTTTGACATTTCGATTCGATTTTAAGTAACTCAGCAGTTAAACCTTCACGTGTTTGTTCAAGCGTGGTGTCTAACTTTTGAAGCTGTTGCTGTGACTGTTTTTGATTTTGTTCCGTTGTGTCTAACTGTTGCTGTGTTTGTCTCTGATTTTGTTTCATTTGTTGCATTAATTGCAATAATAATGTATTAGTGTTTGAAATCTGTTCCTCTATGCTTTTCGACAGTGCATTTGCACCGGCAACATTCACATGTTGACGAGCAGAAAATTTGTCTTGACCTATTTGAGAAACCGGTGAGGACGCAAAACCAGAATCTACAGTATTTGCAAGCTTGCCGACCGATCGATTGATAATGCTTCCCTGTTCACTAATTGTTTCACTGCCTACACCATTATTTGCCGCCCGCTCCATTTCCCTATGCACAGTTACCAAATTACTATGTTGAACATTAGATAATTCATTACACGGTGGTGCTGATACACTGCTATCGTCTTCACTGTCATTTCTCAGTTTACTTTGGAGCTTAGCATTACGTTTGTCACAAGCCATAATTGTCACAATGTTTCACACGATAACACAGAAAAGCGCAATTGGAAGAGTAAAATAAGAAAACACATTAACATAGCACTGAAAATAATATCTAGTTAATTGCAAGCGCAGCTGCAAAATACTTTATGCAAATCTACATGCATCCCACAACTGTTTTACTGTACAACAATGAAAAACTACAACTACAAAGAAGATTCTCTCTACAATTACGCGCTATCAATAAACAATAGCTACACTAACTACACAAGCTACAAGAAAAAATCAGATTCCAGTGAGGTATCCTTGACTAAGAGTCGACATATGTTACGTCCCCTAAGAAAAATTATTGACTTACTGTGCTGGTAAAATCTTACATTATTTGATTTTCAAACAGCTGAGCAAAACTGAACGTACTCAGACATTACTCTCTTTTCTTATTCTGATCAACACTAAACTGACACAGAATATTTTTTGCGCAACGCAATCTGACTTTGAAAAATCTCTACAAAAGAATGGCCCTGACTAACAATAACCTATACCTTTCATGAATCACTTAACGCACAAAAATCTTCGTTACTCAAACTACTGCAATACAGCGAGCGCCAATAAAAAAAAAATTGTTCAAATGGCTCTGAACACTATGGGACTTAACTTCTGAGGTCATCAGTCCCCTAGAACTTAGAACTACTTAAAGCTAACTAACCTAAGGACATCCCACACATCCATGCCCGAGGCAGGATTCGAACCTGCGACCGTAGCGGTCGCGCGGTTCCAAACTGTAGCGCTTAGAACCTCTCGGCCACCCCGGCCGGCCGAGCGCCAATACTGACAGCTAAATAAATGATTGTAACTACTGAAGGCCCTAACTACTGATAGGCATAGTCAGCAAATGAAAGATTTTGATAAAGAACACATAATGTATTTACCTTAATAATGTTCAAAAGACATCATATACATGTATCGGTTCATGATATCCAATAATATAAATTTACTCTTTCTAATGGACACACGTCCAGATCATCTGCTCTCAAAACTCCGCCATCTCTCTCCCCACATCCACCACTGCTGGCGGCTCACCTCCAACTGCGCAACGCTACGCGCTAACAGCCAACTGCCCAACACTACAATAGCGAATATTACAACAATGCCAACCAGCCACAGACTGCACACAGCGCATCCAGCGATTTTCGTACAGAGCGCTACATGGCGTTACCAATATAAAAACCTAAACAGCCTACTTACACCACAATATTATCTATGTGGTCTTTCCAATTTAAGTTGCTCGCAATTGTGATTTCTAGGTATTTAGTCGAACTGAGAGCCATTAGATTTGTTCAATTCATCGTATACCCAAAATTTATCGGATTTCTTTTAGTATCCATGAGGATGACCTCGCACTTTTCTTTGTTTAGTGCCAATTGCCACTTTCCGCGCCATAAAGAAATTCTCTCTAGATCGTTTTGTAATTGGAATTGATCGTCTGATGATTTTACTAGACGGTAAATTACTGCGTGATATGGAAACAGTCTAAAGGGTCTGCTCAGATTATCACCTATATTATTTATGTATAGGGAACAGCAGAGGGCCTTGCGGAACGCCAGATATCACTTCTGTTCTACTCGATGATTTACCGTCTATCACTACGAACTGTGACCCCTCTGAGAGGAAATCATCTGCAATACTCTTTCCAGCTTTTCAGACTGTTTCTGACCACCCCGTGTACAGGCGTGGAGCCGGCCG
This sequence comes from Schistocerca piceifrons, assembly GCF_021461385.2. NCBI lineage: Eukaryota > Metazoa > Arthropoda > Insecta > Orthoptera > Acrididae > Schistocerca > Schistocerca piceifrons. The sequence continues at coordinate 527,402,010 of NC_060149.1, read as the reverse complement.
AAGTGGCCGTGCGGTTAAAGGCGCTGCAGTCTGGAACCACAAGACCGCTACGGTCGCAGGTTCGAATCCTGCCTCGGGAATGGATGTTTGTGATGTCCTTAGGTTAGTTAGGTTTAACTAGTTCTAAGTTCTAGGGGACTAATGACCTCAGCAGTTGAGTCCCATAGTGCTCAGAGCCATTTGAACAATTTTTTTGTACAGGCGTGAGCATCTGTCACCGAATAATAGCTGCACGAGATCAAGTACCTTGACCGAGATTTCAACCGCCGACAGATGAAACCTGATTTTGAAGTGTGTAATAAATAGCTACTTTCATTTAGAAACGTGAAGTCTTCTATATGATTGAATAGTTCAACCAGACTGTTTCACCGATATCGTATAACAGACAGTGGAAAACAGCCGATGTGATTGTGAAAGACTGGTGCTGAGCCCGTTGACAGCGGGATTGTTGCAATGTCAAACAACTCAGCGCTTTCCTCCAATGCAGCTTGAAAAAAAAATTATTTATATCTGAAAAATTATGCACAGACTTTTTACAGACTACACAATTATCTGAAATGAAGTACTGTCCGAAAAAAAATTCAAATTTTCAGTCAGAGCTTGATAAAATTTTAGTGTTGAAACGATTGGCAATTGGTTTAAATGTTCATAAATATAAAGAAGTGTACTTCACAAAATTCTAAAATGTAGTATTGTATGACAAAATTGTCAGTGAGTCACAGTTGGAATGAAATCATACACATACCCGCAGTCAGGAGGCCGGTGTGCTGACCTCACGTCCCTCCATACAGCATCCAAATGGCCTCACTGTCTGAGGATGGCACGGCGGTCGATCGGTCACAATATTAGCCTGTCTGTGACCAGAAGGGCGGACCTTTCCTGTAGGTTCTAGAGACATGAAGCCTATTTATTGATCAAATGGCTCAAATGGCTCTGAGCACTATGGGACTTAACATCTGAGGTCATTAGTCCCGTAGAACTTAGAACCTAACTAACCTAAGGACATCACACACATCCATACCCGAGGCAGGATTCGAACCTGCGACCGTAGCGGTCACGCGGTTCCAGACTGAAGTGCCTAGAACCGCTCGGTCACTGCGGCCGGCCCTATTGATCACACAGTTTTCGATAGAGCAAGTGGTAGACTATGGCACTTTCGTTCGATACGGGGAAAACCCAAGCAGTCTGCAGAGGACACAGATAACAAAACTCTTGTGCGATCTGTCTTAGAATATTACTTAAGTGTGTGCAACCAATACGAAGTATCACTAAAAGGGGTACTTAACATATGCAAAGGACGCCACTTCGAATGATTACTGATTTATTTGACACCTGGGAGAGCATCATAAGAAATGTTCAACGTCCTGAACTGGCACATGCGTTAAGACAGACGGCAGCCATCCGTGAAATCCTACTTATATTAAGTGAGGTAGCTAGGAATAAACTACGATACCTGATATATCGCTCCGGCAGGAATCGTGGAGACATGGTTAGACTAACCACAGCTCATACAGAAGCATTTAAGCAATCATTCTTCCTGTGCTCCAGAGGCGAATGGGAGGTGAAGAAACCCCAATATGAAGTATGATGGGCAGAACCCTCTACCGTTCACTTCACATTCGTTTGCAGAGTATCTGACTTTATCATCTAATGGCAACCTATTGACAAATACATAGTCTCTCCTCTAATTTCCTTCGCGTTCAATTAAATAATTTAACGCAATATGGACGTCTGAAAGGGATCAAATTACCATCTTCCCTTCCTTTGGGCAGCGGAACGGACTAGCTGCTTTCTAATAACTCGGGGAGAGCTACAGTGTAGCAGCTTTGTGAACAGAAGCTAATGAGTTTCGAGCCGATTAACAACGACGCGGCAAAGGTAAACGGTGTTAGCGTTGCAAAGCAGTGAGAGTAATGGTGGTTGTGTCCCGGCAGTGATAGATTATATGGGTCCCGAGGAACTTCGTAGCAGAATAATTACAACTCGTTTCCTGCGCCGGGATGCTTTAACTGGAAATATGAGACAAAAATCCCTATAAAAACTATGGAGGTACTCGTTCTCTAAAAAAAGGAACTTAGGAAGCATTTTTTAAAACGACATTTCAGATTATCTAATTCAATGTGATGTGCACACTGTAATATAGAAATTGGAACATATCTGAAGATACCTTACAACTAAAACGAAGGAAGGAAGATTAGTGCTATAAGTTCCGTTGATAAAGCGATCAGCCGTGAGGGGTAGCCGTGCGGTCTTAGGTGCCTTGTCACGGCTCCCCGCGTCGGAGGTTGAGTCCTCCCTCGGGCATGGGTGTGTGTGTTGTACTTAGCGTAAGTTAGTTGAAGTTAGATTAAGTGGTGTGTAAGCTTAGGGATCTATGACCGCAGCGGTTTGGTCCCACAGGATTTTACCACAAATTTCCAAAATTTTTCCACTGTGGTCACTAGAGACACTGCACATGCTGTGATTTTGGAAGGCTGGGTAGGAAATCGGCCGTTCGATTTCAATGGAACCATCCTGGCATTCACCTTAAGCGATATAGGCAAATTCCGGAAAACCTAAATTTGGCTGACCGGACGGTGATTCGAACCGCCGTCCTCCATAGTATGAGTCCACTGTCTAACTGCTCTCTTATTATAACCACGTTGTAATGACCATATTACTGTTATTTCGCATTTTTTTCACACCTTGAGAAAAAATAACAGGGAAATTTTAAAAAAGATACTGAAATACACTTTATGATAAATGAATATTCAACATGTTTTATATTTTATTCATTTCACTGCTTTTAATATAACATACCACTGCAATTTACATGTAGTACTTACTCATACATCCATACAAAACCAAGTCTGCACTACTACTCACTGCCGCCTAAAAGGCTTTACACCAAAGAGCATAAATCATAACCACAGCCACTAACGCCGTACGACTTCACTTACTTTATCCCCGAGTCACTGAGAGTATTTCCGAAATATAATTCTTTATACAATTTCGATTTAAATTTAAAACATCATTAGTGTAATCTATTGTGTTTTATTATTATTATCATAATTACTGGCAGCAGCTGTAGTAGTAGAAGTGCTGCCGGTAAAACTTACTTAGTTCTTAGTCGGCATCACTTACATTGTCTCTATACACACTCAAATCATTTTAATACTATTTCTCGTAGTAAAAGTATCATTATTTCTGAGGTAACTGTGGTGTAAAGAAGGTACTGTATGTGTGAAACCCTCGTTCGTTCCTGATGGCCCCAATCAGATCAGGTTAAATAAATACTTCTGTTAAGATTTAGATTTTTTCACAGAGACAACTTCCCATTTCTGGTGTCTGTTGTTAAGAACAATATCTCTGATACCAGTAGTCTCAATGCCAACATTTTGATAGAAATAAAAGAATTTAAATTTTATCAGTTATTTTTGTTTCAGTAATCAATAATGTTAGTTAAATATGTATTACAATAAAAATATTCCAAGGGAACTAAAGGTATAAATAAATGGCAAAGTATACAGAACTCATTAAAGGTACATCATATAAAGGCAGACAATTCTCAAAACCATTTTATCTTTACGCTTATATGCAAGTAATATATGCAAATGACTGGGCACATGAATGTGTAGTGTTGTGTACTAAATTGGTGTATCGTGTTGCTTACTAAAAATGAAATGAGTGCAAGGCACTCTCCAGTTTCATTATAACTACTGAGTCATCTCGCTCGGTCATTACAACAACCCAGCCATAGTCATACAAGAATGAAGTGCCCATAAAGGGAGACAGATTTCCACAGCAGTGGTATGAGGCGTTAAACGCACACCCTTATTTCACACATTGCGAATCCGTGCCATCTACTAACAATATGTTAAGCGGGACCAAACCATTTGGACAAAAGCACACACTGATGTCGAAACTAATTAATGAGCTGATGAATTCGCTAAGAAGGCTACACGCACAGCCTTCTTATTGAATATTGTAATCCCCTTTACAGAATTTGACCGGGTTAACAGGTAAAGGACTGTCTCTGAGAGGCAAGAAGAATGGAACCTAGCAGTTTTCTTCAAGACAAAGCGGTGCGCACATATCCAGCCTAGAGTACTTCCACAGACGTTGTTCGCCTCCTTAAATTGCCATGGAAAGGGAATATCCGCTGTTATTAGGATATTTGATGACTGTAGTTTCTCAGCTTATCTGCACAGAAATCATTTCTTAGATTCCCCCTTCCCTGCGAATACGACAGTCATTCACCGGGAGATATTAACTACATTATTTTCGCCTATAAGGAGGACAGTGCATACACAGATATCTTTGTGGTAAACTGATAACAACCTGGATGCACCTAAACAGACTTCCAAGTCCCTTCTTTGCAAGGGATTGTGTTGTACATGGAGGATAGTGTACCGGTTCCCAGGAAGAAATAATGTTTCGTTGTCGGTATTTCGATCTAACGACCGATTTTAGAATCAAATGAAGGGATGCGCGCTAGGAATCACCATAAGAAGTTTCCGGTATTTTCCACTGTGTTGGTTGTTGTGAGGTAAAAGGTTGTGCCCTGTGCAGCGGTTGTAAACGTTACGAGTTCTACATATCTAAGTATTGTTTGAAGGATATTGTTAATTCCTCAGTTTCAGAGTTTTCTGGCGAGCAAAATTATGTACATTTTTAAAACTAATTACATAAGGTGTGGACGGTTAACCCATACTTCGTCGATCGTGCATCATCTTGTAACTTGAAACGGAAAACAGTCCTGTACGATGGAACTCCTGATATTTGGCAATGAAATGAGCTTTTTTTTATATCGTAACAATTTCCCATGTCATTGCAAGTCATTGGAAATAGTTTCTAATTTAAAATGTTTCAACTTGTGCTATATTTTGATAATACTTCTTAATCTGATTTCACTTACTGATTATTGGTGTGAAGTAGAGTCATAGTGTAACACATAGACCATTAAATATAGTACTGATAAGATTTTCTCGATTGCAACACTTTTAAATTTAAATAGAATTTTTGTACTTAGCTACTTGACCATATTATTCCTTGGAACATTTTTTCACACTTGGAAAAACCATTCTTTTCCAAAGTAATTTTTGTAATTTCACAAAAAGACTGGACCACATATAAAGGAGCTGCTGTCATTTCAATATAGAATAAGAAAGTATATCAAACTTCCATTACACGGCTGACTAGATCCAAAAGTCTGAAAAGTGTTCAAACGTACCACACTCCCTTCTACCCGATCTGGTCATGGATGAGTCCTCATGAATTAAACTAACGGTCGAAAAACTCGTAACTTCATTCCTTCCTAGCCAGTGGATGCTACCTGATACTCTCGCCATAAATGCGATATTACAATACCTGTGTTGGTAAGGAATACGATGCAATGTTCCTTCGGACAGGCATGCCTGTGCGGAGGAACACGCACTGAGGCGACTACAGCCTACATGAAATACATGAAATGTATTCGCAGTTGCGAATGCGGACAACCATCACGTGCATAAAGGAATTACGACAATGAAAATTTGTATCCAACCAGGACTCTAATCCGGATTTCCCACTTTACGCGAGTGGTCGCCTTAACCTCTTTGGCTATCCGTGCATAACTCGCAGCCACACCCAAACTTCCATAAGTCGTCGTTCATGCGTCACAATCTGCACTCGTACAATTATGAAATTCCCGTGTAGAGGGACGATATTTTAATTGAAAGTCACTGCCTAGTATCATCGTATATAAGCGCTATAGCAGTGTCTGTGTTGTTAAGATATACGATGCAATGTTCCTTCGTCTAAGAGTGCAAGTTGTGACGCACGTACGACGACATATGGAAGATTGGGTCTGGTCGTGAGTCGTGCGATTAAGGCGACGGCTCGCGTAAAGAGGGGTATCCTGGTTCGATTCCCGGTCCGGCACAAATTTTCGTTGTCGTCATTCCATCACACAGCTGACGGTTGTCCGTATTCGCAACTGCGAATAAATTTCCTGTGTCTCACCCTGATTGTTGTGTAGAAATACACGGCACGTCCGCTGCAGGTGGCAGACGCTGCTACTCACCAGAAAACATACAGGCTGCCTCTCAGTGCATTAGTTCCGCTCGCTGCTGCGTTTTGTCCTGGAAGTCTGAAGTCTCCTGCCTTAACATGTGCACTGTTTCTAATTCCATCCACAGCCCTGTCTAAATCTCTTCCTCTCCTGTCCTTTGCTCAGAGCAGCGTCCTCCCCACAAAACGTAATCCTCCGATGAAAATCTTTCGCTAAAACTCCGGCCAGCGATGCAACTGTTGAGGTGCTGTCTGTTTTCCTACCAAAACGTCTGTGTAAAATGTATTCCTGCCGATACCGTTTCTACAGCATTCTGTGTTGCCCTCCTACTTCAACAATTTATTTTTTAGTGCATCAATGCGCGGTCCTCCCCCAACACGAAATTTCCAGAAGGTCAGCTCCTAACCTCCCAATCTTCAGTATTTTTTAAGAACGTCCAATGATCTCATCTCCCGCCCTTTGGAGGAAATATGCTCAACTTCACTGGGGCTGGTGTTCGGTCGACACACTGGGGCTGGTGTCTGGTTTACACAGCTCTCTTTTACTGGGAGACAAAAAACGCATTAAACAAATATGAATTTATGTATACACACTGAAGCGAATAGTGAAAACTTGTACCAAGGCTGGGAATCGAACCCAGGTCTCCTGCTTACTAGGCAGGTGCGTTAGCCACTATGTCACCATGGCACAGCAGTTCACACAACAGTGATAATTTGGATCGAGTAAGGAGGCGTGCAGGGTAATCCGTGCAGTTGTGTGGAAGGTGGCTTAGTGGCTAACGCATCTGCCTAGTAAGCAGGAGATCCGGGTTCGATTCCTGGTGTTGGTACAACTTTACACTCGCCGTTTCAGTCTGTACACATGAAATCATATCTGTATGAGACCAGTAAAGTCTCTGAAATTATGTTATTTCATTTGCATTAAACAATGATGAATAACATCGCTTCCTTAGAGAGGGCAGGGGCTATGAATATATTCAAACTGTTCCTCACTCCATCTTTCTTCTGTCACTGGGTTGAGTACAATGTACTGTGCAGTTCGCTTTTCCAAACCAGGACCTGGCTGTAAAACGGCCATATGCTTGTGAAAGGTGACCTCCCAGCTCATATACCTATTAATGGCTGCCACCATCATCTGCATCGACTGAACTCTATCGAGATTCGGATCGCTCCTCACAGACTCAAATGTGAAATGGAAAGCTTTCGCGAAATAGAAACGTTGCAGAATTAATGACCCTAACAATCGAGTCCAGGGTGTGGTCCTCTTAAAGATCGATAGTAATGAACGGATGCAGTAGTCATCTAGTTACTGAAATTAAACAGTGCTCCGAATTGATCCAAATTTATTATAAGCCTAAGTGCAAACAAGAACAAAGACATGATCTGATAATAGCACAGCATTCTTTCCGAACAGTCAGAGGTGAAAGAAAATTGCAACATATAATCTTTAAACAGATCAACTTACATGTGACTGTAGAATGACAAAGCCCGCAAGGTCTGTGTAAAGAAAAGGATCAGTTTACTAACTCGCAATTTTTCGAAAAAACCAACACACGATTCCAATGACAACATAGAGATCTCAATCTGCCGTCGGGTAAAGAATGTCAATTGCAAAACCTCAAAGTGACAATCATTACCGAACCACCAATTACCAAGTGCAATTCAGAAACAACATCCCATTACGTTATAGAAACGCTGCTACATATTACCAACCACTGTTATCTCCCCTTCGCCTTGGCAGCAAGCTCTTTTCATATTTACTGTACGCTGCAAAGTGGACTGCATACGTCTTACCACTAATAGCCGCACGTCAGATGATAGACGTGAGCCTCACCTGAAGATTTCATTCTCTGAATGTGTCTCTATGAATCGTCTGTTTTGTGTGTGTGAAAACTGTTAAAGCTTTTTAACTGAAACAAACGTTATTAACGTACTACGCCTTGCAGCCCACTGCCACTAGAGGGCTTGTAACATGGCGATGTTTAACGTAACTATGCCGGCTCGTGAGAAACAGCGTGATGTAATCGAGTTTAGAGTTCGAAGAGTTGTCCTCTCCTTTAGCAATGTCAGACCAGACACGAACGCTGCGACATCAGCAACCGTCCGATGCCTTGGGTTCATTGTTATCGATCATCCTCTATAGAGTCCCTACTTGGACCCATCCGACTTCGATTTTTTGTTTCCAAAACTTCAAGAACACCTTCGAGGACTTCACTTTGATAGTGGTGAAGTGGTACAAACAGAGGTGAGGTTGTGTCTCCGTCAACAAAGCCAAACATTCCACAGTGACGGCTTCAACAAACTGATCTCTCGTTGAGAGAAGTGTGTTCGTCGCCATGATGGTTATGTCAAGAAATAAAATATGTTGACATAAAGAATAAAGATGTAGAATGTTAATAAAATATGTTTTGCTTAAAAAGGTTTATGAGTTTTCATGTGAAATGATTCGCAGGCATTATTTCTCGTAGCAAAGGTTGTCCTCTCTCCTCCAAAAGTTTATTTAAAAGTTAGCCAATCTCTTAAATTTCCAAGCTGGTAAAGTCTTAACAATTTAGCAACAATGTCCCACTTGTGAGAGAAGTTCTAGTGCCAACCAACGAAAGCAGCAAATGTGCTTGCTTTTCTCGGAAAGTGGCGCCTGATCCCTCACTCATGCTACTCTTTTTAAGCACTAGCCAGTCATCGTTCTCCCCGTTACTTTCTGCAGTACTGCGTCAACAAACTCCATGGCCTGGCGACAGGCTGTCGATACAGCGACTCTTTTCGAAGTACGGACATTACATTCCAAAACACTAGTTTTGTACAATAAGCCAATTTACCTCTGCCACGCTCATACGACCAGCGCACGGCCTGCAGTCAGCAAGCACAACGTGCGATCGTTTTAACTGAATAAACAAACATACAGTTCCAAAAAATGGTTCAAATGGCTCTGAGCACTATGGGACTTAACATCGGAGGTCATCAGTCCCGTAGAACTTAGAACTACTTAAACTTAACTAACCTAAGGACAGCACACACATTCATGCCCGAGGCAGGATTCGAACCTGCGACCGTAGGGGTCGTGCGGTTCCAGTTTGAAGCGCCTAGAACCTCTCGGCTACAGTTCCCACACAGTCTCTGTATTCCTTTTAGTGATCATTGCTAAGGTCCATTTTGTGACGCCTGTACACCAGACACCCGCCCAGTTCCTTCGAAGTGCCAGCGGGCCGTGCCACTGCCGCACCGTTTTCACGATAGCACTGGCCTGACGACCGCCGACCTACATAACCGATCACTCCGGAGCATCGCCCTGCACCGCGCAGTGAGGGTCTTCAGATTTCAGGGTAAGTTCTGCACTGGAGGCACTTCCCCCGCCCATGATTATTAAGCTACAGCACACGCGGAGAAATATTTGGAGAAAGCGCCGAAACGGCACCCAGGCTGTGTACCTGCACTCCGTCTGACCATAGGCACAACTTCTCGTCATGTCGGCAGAGCTTCAGAACTCAGTCTCTGTCCATTAGCGAGTATTACTGCAGGGCTTTCGGTCCACAGCACCCGATGCGGCTTCCCGCTGGTCTCAAGACCACGGCTCACAAGTGATGTGTACTATTCCTCATGCAAAAATTCCCAGTAAGAATAGAGAAGGTTAACAGAGAGAAAAAGACGGATTGATCTCTGCAGCCACTAATATCATTACCGTAATTAGCATCCAGCATAAAATGGTCGGTAGAAACATGACTTTAATTGTGATTAATGGAATTTTGCGTAATAAAAGTGAGAGGTGACATTTAGGTGAGGAACTGATGCTTCTCATGTTCTCAGAGGCGAGCTTCAGTCGATGTTGGAGAGTGTTGGCATTCATGCAAAACTGAAGATCGTTCTATTATCAGCGTACAGCGTGAGCTGCATGCGGTCAGTGTTAGATATGTTAGCGGTCTAGAATGTGTACAGTATCAGTCCAAGTACCGAACCCTGAGGAACGGCAGCATAGATGCGATGAACTATTGACAGACCAGCTTCATATTACACATGGAAGGTCCTATCTTCAAGAGAGGAATGGGTAAGGCAGGAATGTGACAAAAAATGGTTCAAATGGCTCTAAGCATTATGGGACTTAACATCTGAGGTCATCAGGCCCCTAGACTTAGAACCACTTAAACCTAACTAACCTTAGGACATCACACACATCCATGCCCGAGGCAGGATTAGAAACTGCGACCGTATTAGCAGACCGAAGCGCCTAGAACCGCTCGGCCACAGCTGCCGGCGGAATGTGACAGCTGCACGCCATGCTCAAGTAAATTGAATAGAAGACGAGTATGCCACACACTTCTGGTCGCTCCGAAAACGTCGAGGAGCGCCGCTCTGAAGTAATCATGGCGCGATAGAGCGTCAAAGTCCTCCTACACTAATTACAGGAGCTGATGCTCGGTTCCCTGACGCTTACAAAACCTGAACTGCTCCTCAGGTAGTATTTCGTCGAAAATGACGTGACGGTGTAGTCTCTTGAGTCACATCCTCTCGAAGACCCTGGAAAGAGCTGACAATAAACTTACACATACGTAATTCTGCGCCAGTCGCAGATCTTTTTCAGTCTTCGGTTGTTGTTGTTGTTGTTGTGGTCTTCGGTCCAGAGACTGGTTTGATGCAGCTCTCCATGCTGCTCTATCCTGTGCAAGGTTCTTCATCTCCCAGTACCTACCGCAACCTACATCCTTCTGAATCTGTTTAGTGTATTCATCTCTTGGTGTCCCTCTGCGATTTTTACCCTCCACGCTGCTCTCCAATACTAAATTGGTGATCCCTTGATGCCTCGGAATATGCCCTACCAACCGATCCTTTCTTCTAGTGAAGTTGTGCCACAAATTTCTCATTTCTCCAATTCTATTCAATACCTCCTCATTAGTTATGTGAAGTACCAATTTAATCTTCAGCATTCTTCTGTAGCACCACATTTCGAAAGGTTTTATTCTCTTCTTGTCTAGACTGTTTATCGTCCATGTTTCACTTCCATACATGGCTACACTCCATACCAATACTTTCAGAAACGACTTCCTGAAACTTAAAACTATACTCGATGTTAACAAATTTCTATTCTTCAGAAATGTTTTCCTTGCCATTGCCAGTCTACATATTATATCCTCTCTACTTCGACCATCATCAGTTATTTTGCTCCCCAAATAGCAATACTCATTTACTACTTAAAGCGCATCATTTCCTAATCTAATTCCCGCAGCATCACCCGATTTAATTCGACTACATTCCATTATTCTCGTTTTGCTTTTGTTGATGTTCATCTTATATCCTCCTTTCAAGACCATGTCGGTATGACCACTATATCTGCATGTTTCGAAGCTAAGGGGTAACGACAAGTCCGGAAAATCTCGTTGAATATGCCGACCAGATGTGGGACAGCAGCTGGTGGCATCATCTTCGGTAGTGCATTATTCACGTCGTCGGGATCACAACCCGTCCTAGTGCTGAGGGTTTGGAGTACCTACGTCACCACTTCAGCTAATGTTTCTTCTGTCTCGCCCTCTTCATATCTCTTCACAAACTAGCGTGTTAGGCACCCAGCCACCAATGTGGTAAGTGCTGCATCCACTTGATCTTCTCTAGATGTGAAATCTGCGGCAAAGACATCATTTAGAGCGTTTGTTTTCTCATTTGGTTCACTAATGATCCGGTTACCATTACACGGGAGCTGTTCGCTGATGCTGTCGACGGAAGTGTTTGGTTGCCATCCAGGCAGAACCATCATTGAGCTGAAGTACAGCAACCGAACTTGCTCATTCTCGGTTTCATTGTGTCTTCATCACCACCTTGATGTTCCGGCGCAGGTGACTGAGCAACGCTTTAGTGGTTGTATTCGTTGTAAATTGACACTCTTGGTATTTCTGTTCTCTTAAGTTACAGATGCAAGAACATCCGAGTTGTCCCTTGAAGTACTTGTTGTAGGTTGTGTTGCTTGTGTAGCAGTGGGGAGAATGCTTACTCATTGAACTGAAACGGCGCAGCATCGATTCCGGTTTGCGTACGTGGAGAAACTTTGGCAAACTTTACGGTGATTATGGCATGTCAGTGGACCCAGGTCGTGCCTTTCGGTGATATTTCCTTTTGGTGCAGTAGTGGAGCGTCAGTTACAATGTCAGAAGTGACTCGGAGAAGGTTTGAAAACAGACTGTTGCGCGTTGAGGTTCAAATTTACTGTGGTAAATCTTTAATGATAGCAGCATCGAAGACATCTAGTTGCCCTCTATTGTTTGAAAATATGGTACGGTCGTATGGCCCCATCCCTGCGAACTTGCATCTTTTTGCGATGGCAGTAGGTGACATCTGCTTGAATACCATGCGACATGGTCGGTGTTTAGGTCACAAGAGATGAAAATTGTATCACGTAGGTTTAGCAAAGACTCGAAATCACTGGGATCGATAAGACGGGACGGCGATTGGTATATTGCGATAAGCGTGATACAACCCATTGTATGATTGACGATGCCAGTGGCCTCCAGCATTCGCAGCGTCGAACGCTGAATTGAGCAGTGGCCGATATTGTTACGCGCTTACGAGTATACTGCTTTACAGCCACCTGCTGTTGGTCTATCTGTGAGGAAACAGGAATAGTATGGCGCACGAACATGTGCTCTGGGCTCTAGCTGTGTTTCGCACACTACGCATATGTCAATAACTTCACTTCGGAGAAAATGGCGAAGTTCAACAGCTTGAGTGGCGACGCCTCTGGCACTCCACGCGGCTATTGTCAGTCCGTTAAAGGTTTCCATAATGCGGCCGTTGAGGTTTAGATGCGGTGGCTGCCTGCATAGCTGACATCAGTGCGACGTTAATTTCCTGCGGAATTACTTCTATTAGCTTTGATATACTGTTCACAAGAGCTGTGACTTGAGCAGTTAAGCTGCTGAAATCGTTGTTTGGGGCAGCTGTTATGACACTGGCGCTGGTTCCAGTTTCCTCGGCTGCTTTATAAGCGGTGCTCGTGAATGGATGAACTTCAGGTGGGCGTTGCTTATGATCTTCGTCGCTATTTCACCCCCTGTTAAGTCAGACGCAACGTTCGGCTGCATCTGCAGGTTGTCGAAGGTAAATTGCTGCATTGTTTTGCGTGGATGCTGGCAGAATCTGCTGACATCTACGTCGTAGTCTTCTGGGTAGTTTTGGTGGCGTTTCCCTCCTGTGTAGTGCTTGAGCTTTGCTGGGCAGATGCTTCTGCATTGGCTGGCGCCGTCGGTGCGGCAGTTGCGGTTTAGGATACGCCAGGCGTACTTTGGCCTTCTTCTTTTATTGCAGTTCAGTAGTTTGCCCACGTCGGTGAGTTGTGACGCAGTTGTATCCGGTGAAGCCGCCGTAGCAAGCTATATGTCCTTCCTCGTCACGAAGCGCGTATGTCTGCGTCAAACCACGAGGGAGAGGACAATAACGACTACTGTACTTGCCAGCAAACTTGCCGACACACTTGTCTGGTATGGAGCTGTGCCGTGCAACGTAACTGATGCCCTGGCACCGGTACCATTGCGCAGAGCCTGCATTAGCTCTTGAACTTGCAAGATCCCCTCGCTTATAAACTGATACTGTTATTACTCAGCTTAGCCGCCAGTCTGTAGAGGGTGGTATATGTGACGTACAGTGTAACTAGTCAGCATTTCCACCCGGACTTTGCGAGTGTAAGTCGAACCTTCCTTGATCCGCTTAGGTGGGTCGTGTCGTCGGATTTCCTCCTACCTGTGCGCAGTGCAGCTCTCGTAAATGTCGTCCCGTGCAGATTCTTCATTGGGGCATTGGATGTCTTTGTCGGTACAAGCTATCTATCTGAAATTGCTGTCGATCAATTTTGGGGTATCTATTTACTCGAAATTAACATTCAGAATGCCGTAATATCACTTTTATTCCTATTACATCAATAACGAAACACTCATGTCACAAACTACTCGTAACCGAGAGCATGGCTACCATCGAACAAGACAGGAAGAGCTCTTAACGCCGACTGCCAACCTTGGCGCGCAGTCCGTATCTCTTACTAGTTTCATCACAGTTCGTGGATTTCAGGTCAAGTTCGTACTTACTAAGATATGCATTTATTAATAAACGGGTGTGAATTTTAACGAGGCAAAATTATGATAAATAGGTTTAAACTTCCAGAGGCTCCTCCTAGTATTCATGTTGTCATAAATGACTTTAATTATTAAACATAAATAAACAAAATCGGTGACTTTGGTGCCAAGATGGCGGTACTTCCCGTCATGTATATTTCCCAGGTTAACGCTTGTTGCTACAGTCCAGCGCCGAGCCCCACCCCACTACGCGCGACATATGGTCGCTTCGTCACCTAGCCAGCCAGCGTTGGAAATGCTCTCCGATTCATGGCCGGCTACGGACTACAGCACTTCCTAATTATCGTGAATACATCAATGAGAGACAATAATTTATTAAAACTGGTAAAAATGCCTTCCTCACATAAGGGGCACCTTACATATTCCCTCCGTTGTTTCTTTCCAAAATTGTGCTTTTTTTCGTGAGATAAAATCGCAATTTTGGAAATAACAAAATCGCGGTATTGCAAAATTCTAGGAGTAGCCTTTACATTTTGGTCATTTGCTTTCTGTTGGGATCTTTAACTTTTCCTTTAACTCAGTATTTCTTTTTTCTTTTAATTGGACGTAAACAAAACATTTTTTTTTTTAATTTTCGTTACAAAATTACTAATCGTTCTGTATTATTGCTCTTCTATGTCACCATATTATTAGAATATTAATTCCCATGCTCTCGTTATGAACACCTATACTTTTAGATAAAGCACAATACATAAATGAATAATTGAAATAGTGAATGAGGATAAACATTTCCCAAATAACACCAACACAAAATGAATAACCAAGATACAAGACAATTTGTTATACAATTCAGTTTACAAAACATTAGATATACATTTTAGGTAGAGACTTTTTCAATAATTCGTGACGCCTGTCGAAGAATAAATGTCATCTCAACGCTAAACAAGACGCTCGACTTTCGTATCGGCTCTGTCACCGTTTTTCAAAAATTTACCAAGAGCGTTCTTTCTTTCATTCAAACAGACCACTATATACACTGATGATAAACTGTATCTTCAGCACACTTAGAGACACAGCAAATTTATCTGCCCTATTTTACAGCACCAGGCCGTCCACTACACGTCTGAACACTGATGGCTCAAGACAATTTTATTTACTTCTTATTTCGCACGCCACTGACAACACTTTCTTTCGAACCAGTATTCACTGTAATCCCAAAGTTAGGGTTCTTCGGTTCGCTGGTTCCGCTGGGATCCGGAAGAAATAGCCATTATCAGTTCTTCCCTTATAATTGATATTGCTTTGGATAGGTTTCCCAGATTCCTTGGTCAGCTTACAAGGGCGTCCACATTGCGTCTCATCATTCATCAGTTACATTACAATGGTACATGAAACAGAAAAAGACTACTTTAGACAGAAGAATACAATAATATTTTACAAGACTTCCTGGGGAATCAAATAACAAAGCTCTAAAGCAATAATAATATAAGGTTTATGTACCACATTTCTTTACAGTTCAACCTGCTAAACATCACTGTGTCAGTATGTAAGCCTTCGTTTGTAAACAAAGTCGTAGACACAACCTCATGACGTCACTCTCAGACGCTAGGGCACCGACCCGTCAGCTAGGTCGGTCAGAGAAAAGCTCATTAAGACCAGCCGGTGCCTCGCGTGACATAACACCCCGCCTCTCATTCATCGACACTGGGTCATTCACCTGCTGACCTACTCTTACAGTAAATATTATGATTTCCTCATTCCACATATGTTTATTAAAGATTCTTTCCATATTATCATGTTCTTCTATTTTTTAATGCGCAAATAAGTTAGTTGCTACGTCGGATTAGAGTGTATTTCATTACTTTTTCTTTTACGTTAAAGAGATATCTGTCTGGCAGCTACTATTCATGCTCGTCAACTTAAGAGGCTTCCCCGTAACTACCACGATATCGTTTTACATCCACTATATTGTAAATTCCTCTGACTACTTTCGACTCAGGGTGAGCCACTTCCACGACATTAGGGTGTGGTACCCTTCTTACCACATAAAGACCTTCAAAAATCTCATACAATTTATTTACTTCAGCGTCAATATTGGACGATTTCCTGTGAGCTCTGATCAGTACTGCGTCTCCCACTACATATTTCTTGGGTGTAATATTCCTATCATGCCTTGCCTTCCGATAAGCCCCTTTTGCTTTCATACTGCTTAACACCAATTTCCGTTTTTCTTCTACTGTCACGTCTGATCTCTTCGGGAATTTCACTACATTCTCAATCATATTTCTAGGCTTTTTGCCCGTTAGCAACTCATCTGGAGATACCTCAGTTGTCGAATGTGGCAGTTCGTTCAGTATCTCCTCAAACTCTTTCATACACATTCCCCAAGCAGTGTGATGGTCGTGGCAGTAGGCCCTAGAAAGCAGTCCCAGCTTTTTCATCACTCTCTCTCTACCGGGTTCGAAGCTGGGTGAAACCTTGTTATCTATATGGCTTTGATTTCCAGCTTCTCCAACATCTTCTTCCATACTCTGGATACGAAGTGAGACCCATTATCACCGAGCTTTTTTTTTTCTTTTCTTTTCTTTTTTTTTTGGTTTACCCACGGTGCGAACGTAATCCTTTTCTAACCTATTTGCCATTACTTTCCCTGTACATCTCCTTAAGGGATACAGCCTCAAAAATTTCGAAAATACATCCATTATCACCAAAACGTGTTTAAACCCCCCTCTTGAGGTCGGTAGTGGCCCGAATACATCCGCCGATGGCATCTCTCCTATTTCTTCCGGTATAATACATCTGACCCTTGCTACTAGTTGTACGTGTCTTCGTTTTCTGACACTTCTCGCATCTTTCCAATACCTTTCTAGCCCTCTTTACCATATTACTGAAGATACATGTTTCTGCCAATTTTTCAGAACACATTTTAGGTCCGAAATGTCCATAGCTCATGTGAATATACCAGAGAAATTCATTTATGGTATGTTCAGGCAAACACAACTTCCAGTTTTCCCATACCAGGT
This sequence comes from Schistocerca piceifrons, assembly GCF_021461385.2. Lineage (NCBI taxonomy): Eukaryota > Metazoa > Arthropoda > Insecta > Orthoptera > Acrididae > Schistocerca > Schistocerca piceifrons. The sequence goes on along the minus strand of NC_060149.1, from coordinate 527,384,909 downwards.
TAGTCCTGAGATACAATATTCCCTTTTCTACTAGGTAATATTGCGTCACTTGTGGTTCTTGATTTTCTTCCCATTTCTCCTTTGCCTTACGCAACCTTTCGCCCTTCTCTTGTTCCTGTGATATATTCCTCAGATACCCTTTAATCTTATCCTCATATTCCACCCCTTTCATATATAACAAATGGATTTCTCGAGAATCTGACAAATCTTGATTCTCCTGGTTCATCCCCAATGGCAATCTGGACAGCGCGTCCGCTACTACGGTGTCTTTACCAGGTCTGTAATGTATCTCATATTGGTATTCCTGAAGAGCTATAGTCCAACGAGTGAGTCTGCCATGTGTTAATCTGCAGCTTTTCATAAAGATAACGCCTTGTCGTCTTTTACTTTTCTACCCATTAAACAGTATCTGAACTGTTTGAAGGCCCATACTATGGCCAATGCCTCCTTTTCAGTAACGGTATAGTTACGCTCGCATTTTGTCGACAACCTACTCGCGAATCCGATAGTTCGATGTTCTACCCCCTCTTCTGTCTCTGTCGTCTGGAATAGGTGGGCACCAATTCCAAAGTCCGAACTATCTGCTGACAGACAAAATTCTGTGTCCAGTTTAGGGTGGTAGAGTATTCCCCCTTTACGTAGAGCTTCTTTTATGCCGTCGAACTCTTTCTGACACTGCTCTGTCCACACCCAAGGTACATTCTTTCCGGTTAAATTATGCAGTGACTTTGCATTTTATACCTGTTTATCCACGAACTTTCGGTAAAAATTACACAAACCGAGAAACGGCGTTATTTGTTTCTTGGCTGTGGGAATTCTTTGATAGATTCCAATTTCTTAGGATTCGGCTTAATACCCTCTGCTGATATAATATGCCCTAACATTTTTATTTCGCTCTTTCCGAATTCGGACTTCGTTAAATTCACATTAACATTGCCCTCTTGAAACGCTTGCAACACGTCTTCCAGAATCCAATTGTGCTCTTGCCAATCACGCTGCTACCGATATAATCAATCCGAATGGGAGAACTTTGAAATGATAACACCTGCCTCTATATCCAAAAGTTGTGTACTGTTTACATTTCTCAGGCAATTTTATTTGCCAGTACGCGGCAATCATATCGAGGCTAGAAAATTTACTGGCCCCTTCGAACTTTTTCAATAATTCTTCAAGAGATTCTGGCCTATCATTCTGAGGCTCTATTATCGTATTCAATATCCTGGCATCGAAGGTTACTCTTATTGAACCATCTTTCTTTGTCACATATACTAACGGACTGAAATATTGACTCGTCGATCTTTCGATAATTTGCAATTTTATCATCCTTTGTAACTCTTTTTCTATTGCCTCCCTTCTTGCCAAAGATATCGCATGGGGTCTCAGTTTGAATGGGTGGTGCGGTTTGACTTTAAATTCATAAGGTTCTCCTTTCATTAACCCAGGTCTATTTTAAAATACCTTCTGATACTTTGCCAGCAACTCTCCTAGTTCTTTTTTTGCACATTAGTCCATATCATCGATATTATTTAATTTAGCTTTCATATTATCTACTGACGATTCTGCCTCAACTGGTTCTCGTCTCTCTTTCCTACAGTCACTCCCCTTCGAATCTGCTTCCCATTGGAAACACTCACGCATTATTTTCAAATAGAATTTTCCCTGCGCCTTCTCTTTAGCTTGAATGGCCCTGCCAAACATGAACTCGTTTCTGGTACCATTTACCGTCAGGATCACACTACCCCTTTCTAAATCTACAACTGCTGCATGGTCTCCATCCCTAATATAAGCCCTACGCAAAGGTCAGGTAGCACTATAGAACTTCCAATACGATTCCTTGAAATCTCACTTCCAATAACACTTGGTTTTTTATTACCTTACTTTTTCCTCCTACTGCACCCATGACTCTAACTCCTTGTAACGATAGCATAGGTCTCTTATTTGGTCATAAGGCCTCTCTGCTATGGCACGCAACTCACTACCTGTATCAATGACTGCTACTGCTTCGACACCATTAATATCCACATCTATTATCGGTTGATACTCTTCCTTACTCACCATTTCATCTTCCTCTAAAAGAGTTTCTTTAATATCGCACCAATCCTCTTTTATTATCCTTTTGATATGTATTGGTCCACTGTTCATTTGAGTTTGTGCTCGGAACCCACACGAACTCCCCTCTAGTTTTCCTGCTCGGTAATTTCTCTTTCGGGATCTCTTTCGGTCCTGCCACCCTCATATCTCTCTCCCAGTTCTTCGTACCATCTATTACCATGGCTGTTCGAACCTCCTTGGTTTCAGCCTCCTCTACCACGTCTGTTATGCCCGTTATCACACCTCTCGTTATCCCTCATGTTATTGTGATTCCCATTACGCTGTCTCCAGTTCTCATTTTTCCTTGATCTCCAATTTACACCTCTCCAGCCGTTACTGGATGTTTCCTCCCCTGATAAAGCATCTAATTGATCAAGTGCTTGTAATATGTCCTCAGTTTTCTTTTTAGGTATGCCTATCAGCTTTTCTTGCATAGATATCGGCAGTTTCACCAACACTACTGCAATAAGATCCTCCTCACTCAGTGGATTATCTAAATACAATTTTTTTTTCACAGAAACTCTCGAAATAATCTTTGTAACTATTGTACCCACTCCCAAGAAAATTTCTCCCTTGAAAGATACTATTACGTACATTACCTTGTGTACTGTTAGACTAATATTTGTCCAAAAATTTCTTAATAAATTCGTCATAAGTTTGACATGCTTATCCTGCTGTCATTCCCCACGACAGAGCGCCCTCTTCCATTCTGCTAGTGACACAACCTATTTTTCTTGTGTCATCCCAATTTTCTGGCAAAACCTCTTTAAATTGCTTTATAGATGCTTTGGGATGTAACTTCCCTCTCGCAGCGAAATTATGGAAAGTCCACACCCTGAGATAATGGTCCTCATTATTAATTTTTCCACTATTGTTACCTGTTTCCATTAGATTTTTAAATTTAGCATCTAATTTCTTTTCTACCTTTTCAGCAAAGATATCAGTGCCCCTGTTTGTAAAATCACTGACTTGTTGCTGAATACTAGCTACCCTGTCAGATATCTCTCTAGTATTATTCTCTACCAGATCCGACAATTCTGACTTTACTTCCCCCACTCTCTCGTTTACTTTGAATATTTCCCATTTTTTGATTTTTAATCTCCTTAGTAACATACTTATCGAAAGTTGTGATACTTTGTGTAAGTTCACTGATATCTCTACTGTGATGCACTATTGAAGTCTCACTTGTGGTTATCCTCTTTGACAAATCACTTGCTACCGTTTTCTGCTCTTTTACTATTGTTGATATTCTTCCCTCTTTTTCGGTGAATTTATTGGCAGCTTTTCTGATATACTCATCTTATCTATTAGTATTTTTCTTAATTTCCTCTATTTTCTTACTCAACGCCTTGTTACCATTCATTATAGCTATCAACATTTCCCTGATGCCCATTTCTTCACCTCTACTCTGTATAGACTCCGGTACTGTGTTTGCACCCTCTCTAACAACGTTTCCAGTGGGAGACAAAGCCCCTGTTTCTGCCGTTTCTAAAGTTTCTACCATCTTTCCCTGCTCATCATTGCCTACTACATCAACCATTTCACTTTCCGGTCGCTCTTTAGATATAGCATGTGTTAACAATTCATCACTGCTCTCCACTAAATTTGCGTTGGCTTGGGCCATATTTTGCTCTATATTTTCCGTTAAGTTCAAATGGTTGGTTCAAATGACTCTGAGCACTATGGGACCGTAGCAGTCCCGCGGTTCCGGACTGCAGCGCCTAGAACCGCACGGCCACCGCGGTCGGCTTTCCGTTAAGTCACTCATTTTAACGTTTTTCCCGTTTCGCAACAACATGCCCTTCTGCACCCGAATCTCGAATCTAACATCCCTAGAATGTGTAAAGTTCAACTTACGTTAGGTAACTTTCGTTGTTCTCCAGCCCGAGCGTCGAACTCCGAACTGCCACGAGTGCGCCTCCGGCGCACCCCTGTTATTGCCGCTCCTTCGATCTGCCTGCCGCGCGCTGCTGCCTCCTCTGTATCTGCGGCGGTCCTTGGCACGTCCGTTGCTGCCGCCGCCTTTTCCTCGATGTCTTCCCGACGATCGATCGTTCCACACGCGACCGCGAAATGTTCGTAATCCTTAGATGCGATTTTTCCACAACACGACTTTATTGCGTTTCGCGACACCAATTACACACTCCGCGACACGTACCCTTCACTTTTAATGTTGCTATCCTCTACCCGTTGTAGTTCACTATTCACTTCCTGCTTCCGTTTCAGTCACTTGAAATCACTATTACTTGCTGTTCGTAACACTTTTTTACAAGTCGGCACTCTCGAATGCAAATATGGTATCTTTAATAATAATCTTCTTGATAGTATTCGTCCGCCCACGCAGTTTTATCCGACGTCATGGACGCCAAGTGCAAACTTGGCATCTCTCTCCTTAATGCTCTTCCTCTCACACAGCTTTATTCCACCGAAATGGATGCCAATTACAAGATTTGGCAACTGTCTTCTTAATGCTCTTCCTCCCACGCAGTTTTATTCCGTCGCAAGGGATGCCAAATGCAAGATCCCCTCGCTTCTAAACTGATACTGTTATTACTCAGCTTAGCCGCGAGTCCGCAGAGTTCGTGACGTTCAGTATGACTGGTCAGCATTTCCCCCCGGAATTTGCGAGTGTAAGTCGGACCTTCCTTGATCCGCATAGGTGGGTCATGTCGTCGGATTTCCTCCTACCTGTGCGCGGTGCAGCTCTCGTAAATGTCGTCCCGTGCAGATTCTTCACTGGCGCATTGGATGTCTCTGAGCCGGCAAGAATGGCCGATCGGTTCTAGGCGCTACAGTCTGGAACCGCGCGACCGCTACAGTAGCAGGTTCGAATCGTGCCTCGGGCATGGATGTGTGTGATGTCCTTAGGTTAGTTAGGTTTGAGTAGTTCTATGTTCTAGAGGACTGATAACCACAGCAGTTTAGTCCCATAGTGCTCAGAGCCATTTGAACCATTTGATGTATCTGTCGGTGGAAGCTAATTATCTGAAATTGCTGTCGATCAACTTTTGGGTATCTATTTACTCGAAATTAACATTCAGCTGTGGAGATGGGTGATCAGATTTTGGGGCTGTAAAATCATGTTATGAGCCTTCTTGGAGATTTGAGAGCAATGAAAATATATTAACAGTTTATGCTGTTGAATTGGATGGTAAGTGTACTCGTTGAGTAATGCTTCTGGCCTGTACAAAGCTGTCGATGTCTAGTACTGGTATCCTCCTCACTTCCCCCCCCCCCCCCCCTCCGCAGAGCTTCGTATGTTGGCAGTGCTGGCCAGTGTTTTTCTTTTGTTTCTCCTATTTCTCGTCGCAGTTCGAGTTGGTGGATGAATAATAGGTTATTCATCTTCCGCATCGGGAGCGGGTACTGTGAAGGCTGTCGTGTCCAAAGGGTAATCCATCAGTAAACCACCGATTCTTTAAAGAATCGAACTCACATGTATAACACAGCTTCAGACGTCTTATTACTTTAGAAATGAGTTAGTGTGTCAAATATTTGACGTTAAGCATGTAAGCCACAACGCTTAACAGTTCATGAGATATTCTAGGTAGGAATTTTGTTTATGAAGAACTGTTTATTTACGACAGTATTACCTCCCTCTCTCTCTCTCTCTCTCTCTATCTCTCTGCTGCAGCAGCAGAGAAAGCTTTTAGTGTTTACGGAAGAATGCTCTGGAAATAGGCATATTATTGGAGGCCGCTGTTGAAAGTTTGGACTATGGGGAAGTTAGAGAGCGGTATCTCAGGAAGGACTTTGTGAAAATGATCGGCAGAGTCCATTATTTGCAAACTCTGTGCGTTAAATACACGATTACGAGCGTGCGTGGTGTGCAGTAGATTTTAACCTCCGCTCCGCTAGCACCCGGTAACTTAAAAAGCTTTTTTGTGTTGTTTTATATCCCGCAGCATACTGCCGTAATTTACAGATGGTGTTACTCTTTGCGCAGCCGATTTTAGCACGGTGTTTTTACCGAAAGCATGTATGTGTAGTACGATTTTTTAACATCACTGCAGTTCTCGATTTTTAACACTTCGCAATTTCTGTGTGTATACCAGTTCAGGCAGCTGTTTCAGTTATTGTTTTACAATGAGTCTTTTTCCCACCAATTCACAAGTGGAGTTGGGAAATTTATTTCCACTTACAGGTGAAGGGAGTATCTTATCTAGAGTTACTATTTATTTTGTGTCTGCCTGCCACTAGTTTGAGTGCTATTCTGAATCTTTTCCAGCAGGTAACACCAATTGTGTGACGCTATCAATTTTGAGCTGTATTGCGATTTTAGGTTCAAAAATGGTTCAAATGGCTCTGAGCACTATGCGACTTAACATCTGAGGTCATCAATCGCCTAGAACTTAGAACTAATTAAACCTAACTAACCTAAGGACATCACACACATCCATGCCTGAGGCAGGATTCGAACCTGCGACCGTAGCGGTCACTCGGCTACAGACTGTAGCGCCTAGAACCGCACGGTCACTCCGGCCGGCTGCGATTTTAGGCACTCGTTGAGTAGCACTATGCATATATACTGAAGAGCCCAAGAAAATTCTCCTGCAGTGACTGCATGATCTCCCAGCATTATTAATGACGAACGTCTCGTGGAAAAAAGCAGAAATATGCCATTGATGTTATCACATAGTCGAAACCATTCATCCCTGGATAATATCACTTTAGAATGACAAAATTATGGATACAACAACTGGATACAACTCTCGGTCCACCATCAGACCGTCATTGATAACCTTGCAGCTGGTGTTGTTTAAACTAGAGCTGAGGTCAAACAACACAATTATCATGGCACGTGGCTGCTTCATCTCACTTCCTATCCACCTGGACATCTTCACCCTTTACCGTTTTCCTCACAATTTGGTGAACTATTCATCGATCGCTGTTAATATACAATGAAGAGTCAAAGAAACTGGTACACCTGTCTAATATCGTGTAGGGCACCCAAGAGCACGCAGAAGTGCCGCAACACGACGTGACGTGGACTCGACTAATATCTGAAGTAGTGCTGGAGGGAATTGACACCATGAATCCTGCAGAGCTGTCCATAAATCCGTAAGCGTACGAGGGGGTGGAGATCTCTTCTGAACGGCACGTTGCAAGGCATTCCAGATATGCTCAGTAATGTTCATGTCTGGGGAGTTTGGTGGCCAGCGTATGTGTATAAGCTAATAAGAGTGTTCCTGGAGCCACTCTGTAGCATTGTCCTGCTGGAATTGCCCACTTCCATCGGAATGTCAAGTGTACATGAATGGATAAAGGTGGTCAGACAGGATTCTTAGATACGTGTCACCTGTCTGAGTCGTCTCTAGACGTATCAGAGGTCACATATCACTCCAACTGCACACGCCCCACACCATTACAGAGCCTTCGCCAACTTGAATAGTTTCCTGCTGACATATAGGATCCATGGATTCATGAGGTTGTCTCCATATCCGTACACGTCCATCAGCTCGATACAATTTGAAACGAGACTCGTTCGACCAGACAACATGTTTCCAGTCATCAACTGTCCAATGTCGGTGTTGACGGGGCCAGGCGAGGCATAAAGGTTTGTGTCGCGCAGTCGTCAAGGGTACACGAGTGGGCCTTCTGCTCCAAAAGCTCATATCGATGATGTATCGTTGAATGTTTCACACTCTGATGCTTGTTGATGGTCCAGCATTGATATCTGCGGCAGTTTGAGGAAGGGTTGCACTTCTGTCACGTTGAACGGTTCTCTTCAGTCGTCGTTGGTCCCGTTCTTGCAGGATCTTTTTTCAGCCACAGCGATGTCAGAGATTTGATGTTTTACCGGATTCTTGATATTCACGGTACACTCGTGAAATGGCTATGCGGGAAATCGCTACCTCCTAGATACTGTGTCTCATCGGTCGTGCGCCGACTGCAACACCACGTTGAAACTCACTTAAATCTTGACAGCCTGCCATTGTAGCATCAGTAACCGATCCAACAACTGCGTCAGACACTTGTTTTCTTATATAGGCGTTGGCGACCGCAGCGCCGTATTCTGCCTGTATACCTATCTCTGTATTTGAATACACATGCTATAACAGTTTCTTTGGCGCTTCAGTGTAGATGTGTAATCAGGAGCGATTTTTCCTTAAGTTTGTCACCAGAAATAAATAAAGTACATTAACCTGAACTTCCTCCCCAGCAGCTGGACAGAGACTAACCGTTTCCTCCATTTCCAGCGGTGGGGTGGATCAAATGGTTCAAATGGCTCTAAGCACTATGGGACTTAACATCTGAGGTCATCAGTCCCATAGACTTAGAACTACTTATACCTAACTAACCTAAGGACATCACATACATTCATGCCCGAGGCAGGATTCGAACCAGCGACCGTAGCTGCAGAACGGTTCCAGACTGAAGCGCCTAGAACCACTCGCATACAGCGGGCGGCTGGTGGGTTTGGTTGGTGGGGGGTGGTTGACATCATAGGAGTGGGTGGAGTTGTGGAGGAGCTAAGTTAGTGAAGAAGCCCTGTGCTGTGGCCACCCACTTCAGGCAGCGTAGCGCCATCTGATTCGGTATCCCACTTTCTGTCCAACCATCACGGGACGCCTGCTTCACAGGGTGTATATTCACCAGGAAAACCTAAGTCGTCTGTGTTGTCAAAGCAAAGACTTACCGGAGGCCACAACACAACACACCGCCAGGTTTCCACCAACGGCCGTCAGGGACCGCTACCCGTTCGTGGAGCCTGCAGAACAGCTTCACCAGAGGTCACAGCTAGCCTAGGAACTACTTTGCTACGCCAGGCACGTGATCTCAAATAGTTCCGGTAGATACACCCGACAATGTGCTTTATAAGGCGGAACACTGCCGGCAAAAGACAGTTCGACGCACTGCTCGGAAGGATACGGAGCTGCCGCCTTACAGCACGGCCAGACGCATCATCTAGCTGGCCGATCTCTTTGTGTAGTCGACGAACCTCTTGACATTGTAGAACTGTTTGTGTTCGCTCCCCATGAACAGACGGGCTTTTATTGTTATTATTATTATTATTATTATTTGCTTTTTTGTGTTTGTGTCGATCTGCAGTTAGGATCGAGTCGGTTGCTCTTTTGGATATTGTATTATTGTTTTGTTTTGGTGAGTCCAATAAAGTGTTTTTCAGACTTGTGTTTTCCGCTTTTGTATTCTTCTAGCGCAGCCACTTCACCCTGTTTCCCTCCAAAATTTGAATTTCGCGCCATGACATCAATACAAAATTGCCACATCTACAGCCGCCATCTTGTATCCGTGACTGTGTTTAAACTGACACACAATATTTTTTGCGCAACGCAATCTGACTTTCAAAAATCCCTACAAAAGAATGGCCCTGACTAACATTAACCTATACCTTTCACAAATCACTTACCTCACAAAAATCTTCGTTACTCGAACTACTGTAATACAGCGAGCGCCACTACTGCCAGCTAAATAAAAGATTCAAACTACGGAAGCCACTAACTACTGATAGGCATAGTTAGCAAATGAAAGATTTTAATAGAGAACAAACAATGTTTTTACCTTAATAGTGTTCAAAAGTCATAATATATATATAGCAGTTCATTGCATACAGTCTTACAAATTTACTGTCTCTGATGGACACACGTCCAGATCATCCGCTCTCAAAATTCCGCCATCTCTCTCCTCACATCCACCACTGCTAGCGGTTCACCTCCAACTGCGCAACGCTATGCTGTTAACAGCCAACTGCCCAACAATACAATAGCAAATTCCAACAATGCCACCCTGCCACAGACTGCACACAGCACAGCTAGTGATTTTCATACAGAGCGCTACGTGGCGGTGGCGTTACCAATATAAGAACCGAAACAGCCTACGTACATAGCCCCCATGCTCCCCACAAAAAAAATTATAAATTGATTTGGGCAGTGGCCAATACAGGTTTAAAAAAATTTTTCGTAATTACAATAACAAAGATATCAAATGCACACACTTATTGATACAATGTTGGCCAAAAGCTAAAATTTTCTCACAGTCCATAAAGACAGTCCTGATGATTCATCACAGTAAAATTGCAGTGTTTTTCTCAAAGTTTGAGCAGTAAAAGAAAATGCACACGGGAGTAGTGGATTTCCATGCAATCTTGAAGAAGTAGTGTTGTCCTTCCAACGGAAAGACAGTGCTGACTCTCGACATGCAGACAGGTAATGGGCCGCAACAGAGGAAACCCACAGCAGAGTCATTTGACGTTTTGAAAAATATCGGTAGGTAGGTCATCACAGAGTAGACCCACTGTAGTCCTGGTAAAGATTACGGTATTGGTGGGCCACCAGAGGTGCAGACCCACTGTAGTTCCTGTAGAAATAATGGTAGTGTGGGTCATCAAAGATGCAGACCCACTGTAGTCGTTGTAGAGATGGCCAGCAGCCATCTGTTGTGACTGTGCAGGTGCACAATCACCATTGAAGAGTCTTGCGGAGAATATAGCAAGTCCATAAACCACCACTTGTGCACTCACAAAAATTTTTTGAAATGTCCTTAGAACCAGCAATGCTGTCATCCAGTCCCTTGCAGAATTAACACACGAGCAAACACTAACAATCCCTACTTCACACATATTGTCCATATACTATGACCAACAGAAACGTGTGCAGTGAAATGGAACTTACAAGTTAATAACGTGATGAACTGGTGTCAATTACAGTTTTATAACATAAGAATACAATTACAAAGGTACAAAATACATCATTAAAGAACATAACAATACAGATAAATCTGTAGTAGTACAGGCTTTACAAAAGAATAGAAATAAACAGATACATCAGTGTTACAGGAATTATGACATAAGTACGTGCATAAAGATCAGAATAACTTTTGAAACATCAGCTTCACACATGAGCATTAAAACAAAACAGAATAAATAATGTCTAAACATCTTTACAAAGTAAATAACATACTATCAAAAAAATTATACAACGTAACTCTCATCAGAAAAACACATAAAGACAGGAAGAACACAAATACACAAGGGAACACAAACGCATAGTGGGATAACACAAGGAAAGGACAGGGTTTCTTTTACTGCAGTATTTTGCAAACAAAACTGTCTTTACTTCTCGGAGATCTCCTTTCGTTCTTCATTATTTCCAAAAAGTCCTATCTATACCTGCTTTCTGTACTTTTTTCGTATGACTTCTCAATGCATTTCTTCCAAGTCATCACAGCTCATTCTCCTGTATAGTCTACCCCCTCTTAAGCTAACTTAAATCTACTGAGCTCAGATGCTAAACTAAGAGACAAGGCAATGCAGCAGCACAGAACAATTAACACAAACACCAATGACTACAACAAAAATGGAAATTGGCAAAGCTAGCAGCAGTAAATGTAATAACTAACATCTAAACATGACAAAGCTCAAGCAGAAAAAATATTACAGTAAAAATGGCCATGTTTAATACCTATGTCACATCTTAACACTAGAGTGATGCATCACGAGAACTTACACTAGCAGATAAGTTACCAAATCGTAAAAAAAATATGTATGCAATTCCTGTGAAGGGAAATATCTATTTATGTGCCCTCATTTTCTTGGAACTAGATCATAAATTTCTTATTAACTGGATCTGTGGGCATAAAATAACTATATTAGTACATCTATTAAATTTTATTCTAACCAATGCTGCAGTGCAGCTAGAAACTAGATATTAAACAAAATTAGTAAATAAATACATAAAGCAAGCCATATGGCATTTCTCTCAACTAGCAAGACAATAGTCATGAAATGTTTCCCATCATTTCATTAGGCATTTTAGTAAATATCATAAATTAAGAGCTCCACAGTGTAATCATATGTTTTCAAGTTTGGGCGTGTCGTATTTGTGATGCTTTCTACAAAGAAATGTCAATAGCGAGGATAATGGCCTCTTTTTTTTTCTCCACCTGTGCTTCTGAAAGGCACACACTAATGGCTTTTTTCCAGGCGACTGTCGCACAGCTGGGTGCTTACAGTGACCTACCGAAATATTTACGACGTCAGTTTCCGCTACAGTGACAGTTGGACACAAATAAAATTTCACAGGTCGAAATATTTGCGTTACAAATCTGTAGAAACAAAATCTTGTAAATATAACAGTGTCCAAAAAATTTTCGTCGGCATTGTGGTACATTCACGCATTTACACACATTTCATAACTGTTAAAGTACGATTCTTGGTTTCCAACATCCTTTTTCACAAACCAGAGTCCATAACCACTACTCATTATTCCTTACCTTATTACACATATACATATTCGTCGACACTTCTTCAATATTTCATCATAATAAATACACAGTATAATCAAATTCCTCATATATCATCAGATTATTGATCACAAAAATACCTCAACAGCATAATACACATCGTCATCGTGAAAATATCATCATAACACCTCAGTCAAATCTCAAAAACGTCGTAGCTTTCTGCAATAATGTCAAAACCTAAAAAAAATTCTCTGCTCATTTCAATAGTGTCATCTATCTCAAACGTACTTTAAAATCATGCTCCCTTACCAAATACATCATTCAAAGCTCTCATAGTATCACAATGGTTCTAAAAAAATATGAACAGTTCACAAAGTACAGACAAAATACAATTTCATAAGTGTGAAGTTACCCAACTGTGTAATTGCGTAAACATGTGTCACTGATGTAGTAAAAAAAATGTTTATCTCTCAGTTAAATGATCAGATAGCTGTGTATTTGTGTGTTAGAGAAATATGGTATCGATGTGTAAAGTTGTATAAGCAAATACCATATTAGCTAGGGCTCCTTGTGCTTGCCAAACACATGGTACACAAAGTAAGCGTGTACCCCCCTGAGGATTAATGTAATTATACCCTCAGGTGTTACAGATTACAGCAGTGGAATGAAATGTATCACGGAAAACCTTTGTATCATTGTACTTCAAATATCCTTAAAAATAAATGGTTGAAGTGTAAGATTAATCACTCAAATACGTGTCCTGTTGCGCTAAATGTGCGTCTTGTTGTACGATAATCTCTGTGGAAGTGTCATAGTTATTGTTCTCTGAAAGCTAAGTTCTGCAGAAGCCAATGTACTTACCTCATGATAAACAAAAGTGAAATGCTTTGCGTATAGATATCTTAGTTATTACGCTTATTGCCATGATGAAGAAACTACTGTACTGTAACGTATTGTTGTGCTACGGAAAAGGCAGTCTCATTGTAGCTATACCACAAAAGTTATTACTAAAACATGTTTTACTTTCCAGATTAATTCAGAAAAACTGTGCAGATATAAAACAGATACACCGCAAAAGCAACATTGTAAATTGTCACTCATTAGTAGCGTCGTGATAAAATCGTGTAGTTGTCACATAAACTAACCACTGTGTCATCTGGTATCTCACAGAAAGTACTTTAAATCCAGAATGTATCTTCAAGTAAACCAAATGTTGCATTAAAATCTCATTAGCAGTAGCAGTATATGTTCTAAGTATGTAAGCCTTATATTCGTTACATAATTGTGCAACTAACAAGCAAGAATGTACACACACAATAACACTGTGATGTCTGTTTACTATAACAATGCATTCGTAATTTCTGTTTAAATAAGTTCTCTTCGTTCTTGACTGGATATTTAACTTCAAACATTGTTGCATGTTAACAGATTTTAAGTCTGACAAAGCATACTAGCAATGTAAAGTGAAAAGTTATATGGCAAAGACAAAGTTAAAAAGCAAATTATCTTTCAATAAACGGTTTTACATGTGAAATATGGTGTAAACCTTCACGCTTACGACTATGCAGAGCTCCAGCTTCAACGCAATTATCCTGTGGTATACGTCGGTAAAGAATACTGGAATTTTTCTCAAGGTTAGCGTCTATGTTATTTTTCTCTGAGCCAGCTGGCGCACGTGGCTGCCTGCGGTGCGAGTCATTGTCTGTCTCTTTGTTGGCGCGCGTCGTTATTAGGATTAGGAGACCTAACTTCTGCAAATTCACCTTGTCGAAAAGGCCCTGCCCTGTTTGAAGCTCGCCAGTTCTGATGGAATTCAGGTCTGTCGTTTTGTCGGTAGTTTACATAGTTTCTTGTTCGTGGGTCATGTGGTGGAGAATTTCTCCTGGAATCGTAACTGCGTGGTGGACCGTTGCGTCTAAAGTTATTCTGTCTCCCTTGATAATAATTATTTTGGTTCCCGTATAGTCTGTTTCTCTGATTGTCCCTGTGATAGTCATTACTGCGGAAGTGGGATCTTTCTCTGTACTTATTACTACTCTGCCAACGGTTGTCATACGGGTGGTGTCTGTTTTGGTCACGATTTGTGTTGTGAGAATAACCTTGTCGTGTCCAGTTATTATTTCTTTCATCGCAGAATTGCGACGGATGTGACCTGTAATTGTTGTGTTCCTGTTTTCGCGTTCCGCGATTGTCATTGTCAATATCTAATTCCTGTAAGAGTCCCTGAAAAGCTTAAAAGTCGTCTTTGCAACGTCCTGCCAAAATAATATTCCGTAAATGTTCAGGTAATTTGATTAAGCAAATGTGGATGAGTTCTGAGGAGCTTTATGGGTTTGACAGTTACTGATTCTTGTGCAACATGTCTTCAAAATATTTCACAAGACTGGAAAATTCAGATTGTTCGAAATGTTTCATCATTACGATGCTATGTTTTACTCGATCTTGTGTAGCTTGAGGCCAATATGCTGAGAAGAAGGCATGGTAAAATTCTCCTTCACTGTGACAATCGTGAATGACCGATCACATTCTTACAGCTGGTTCATTCTCTAAATAGCCACACATAAATTCCAATCTGTGCTCTAATGACCAGTTGGGAGGAAAACAATGAGAGATTGTGGATGAATGTCGTTGCCAGAATTCTTAAATGTTTTAAATTTATGTGTAGTAATGAACAGCTTATAGTCAAAACCATCATGTCGGCGAGTCGCATATCGGTCATTGTTACGTCGTTTCGGCGGTTCCATTTCAAAATTCGGTGGGTGCACCTTGGCAATTTCTTTCATAATTTCCGAAATGCGCTGTGTTATTATTTTGTGGCTGTTTCGTATTTCTATGTCCCTCTTCCAGTATTGGGGAGCGAGTATCCTCTGAAATACGTAATTCTTGTATTACCTGTGTCAGCTGATCTTGTACTTCCCGGATTTCTCTTTGGTGTTGCGTATTTATTTGATTCTGATTTTGTTTGAATTTCCTAATTTGTTCGCACTCTTCTGTGTCATTAAAGACTACCGGTTTTGTGTCATTCAGATTATCATCTACCTTCGTAGATAAATTATTTAGCTGATCCTAAAGTTCAACTACTTTCTCTGATAATGAACTAATTTCCTCCATGTGTCTTTCTGAACCAATTTTGAGAGTATTTACTGTGTACTTTAAGTTTTCCTGAGTTTTTGCAAGTTGCGTAACCGAATCGGTAGATGCAACTGAATCAGTTTTAGCTTGCAAGGTCTCATGATTTTCATGAACAGTAGTTTGCAGTTCTTTTATGGCTGCTTCGTGATTCTGTAAAGCATTTTCATGACGCAAAAAAATAGGTTGGAAATGCTCACAAATTTGTGTTTTTACGTCATTACAGACTTTTTGACATTTCGATTCGATTTTATGTAACTCAGTAGTTAAATCTTCACGTGTTTGTTCAAGCGTGGTGTGAAGATTTTGTTCCATTGCGTCTAACTGTTGCTGTGTTTGTCTCTGGTGTTGTTCCATTGTGTCTAAATTTTGAAGATTTTGTCCCATTTGTTTCTGATTTTGTTCAACTTTTATAGCCTTTGTCCCATTTGTTGCATTAACTGTAATAACAATGCACTGGTGTCTGAAACATGTTTCTCAGCGCTTTTCGGCAGTGAAGTTGCACCGGCAACATTCACATTTTGACAAGCAGAAAATGTGTCTTGACTTATTTGAGAAAACGGTGAGGACCCAAAACCTGAATCTACAGTATTTGCAAGATTGTGTCCTGTCATTTCGGATTCCTGAGGCGAGCTGTTGCCGACCGATCGATCGATAATGCTTCCCTGTTCACTAATTGTTTCACTGCCTACACCATTATTTGCAGCCCGCTCCGTTTCCCTATGCACAATTACCAAATTACTACTTTGAACATTAGTTAATTCACTACTCGGCGGTGCTAACACACTGCTTTCGTCTTCACTGTCATTTCTCAGTTTACTTTGGAGCCTAGTATTACGTTTTTCACACGCCATTATTGTCACAATATTTCACACGACAACAAAGAAAAGCACAATTTGAAGAGAAAAATAAGAAAACACATTAACATAGCACTGAAAATAATTTCTAGTTAATCGCAAGCGCAAATGCGATATACTTGGTAGAATCTACATGCATGCCACAACTGTTTTATTGTACAACAATGAAAGACTGCAACTACAAAGGAGATTCTCTCTACAGTTACGCGCTAGCAATAAACAATAGTTACACTAATTACACAAATTACAAGGAAAAATCAGAAGATTCCAGTGAGGTATCGTCGGCTAAGGGTCGACATGTGAAACGTCCCCTTAGAAAAATTATACACGACTGTGTTTAAACTGACGCACAATATTTTTTGCGCAACGCAATCTGACTTTCAAAAATCCCTACAAAAGAATGGCCCTGACTAACATTAACCTATACCTTTCACAAATCACTTACCTCACAAAAAACTTCGTTACTCGAACTACTGCAATACAGCGAGCACCACTACTGCCAGCTAAATAAAAGATTCAAACTACGCAAGCCACTAACTACTTATAGGCATAGTTAGCAAATTAAAGATTTTAATAGAGAACAAACAATGTATTTACCTTAATAGTGTTGAAAAATCATAATATACATAGCAGTTCATGACATCCAGTCTTACAAATTTCAAAACTCCGCCATTTCTCTCCCCACATCCACCACTGCTGGCGGCTCACCTCCAACTGCGCAACGCTACGCGCTGTTCACATCCAGCTGCCGCTGCCCAACACTACAATGGCAGACAACAATGCAAACTAGCCACAGACTGCACACAGCACAGCCAGTGATTTTCATACAGAGCGCTACGTAACATTGCCAATAAGAAAACATAAACAGCCTACTTACACATTAAACATACTTCTGGAATTGAATTCTTTCTGAGTTATGAACTGTTGCTCAGAGGGAGGATTGAAAGACATTTGTTCACGTATGTCAGCACAGTCGTGAGACAAGCCTTATGGCTTACTATGTATCTAAATGAGAAATGGATAACGTCTGTAGCTCCATGAGCGTGTTCACAGTGATATGATTGTGTTTAAGAAGGTATCAATGCTAGACGGCTGTAAAGAGAGCTACAGGAAGAGCTGCAGAGGGTCGATGACTGGTACAGGGACTGTCAGTTGATCCTCAACTGAATAAATGCAACGTTACGTGTATAAACATGCAAATAAACCAACTACTATACGATTACACCAGTAGCGTCAAATCACCGGTAAAAGAAACTGCTGAAGAGAGTCCCTAGGAGTAACCGTCAGGAGCGGTTAAAAGTGGAATGACCAGATAAAAAATAGTAATGAAAGCAGACGCGAGGCTGCAAGAATCTTACCGAAAATTACAAGTAAGTCACCCACGAACGAAGTGTCTTACAAAAAATTTATTCGGCCGATTGGTATTTCTCATCAATCTGGGATCATTAACATGTAGGATCGACAGAAAAGATAGACAACGTCCTACGAAGAGCGACACTGTTCGTCATGGGATGGTTCAGTCGGCTCGAGAGCGTTACGGAGATGTCCAACGTACCCCAGCGGTAGACGCGTTGTGCATCACGAAGAGGTTTACTGATGTGATTATCGTGTCGTCCAGTAAGGTCCCATGGTGAAGTTCGTACATCAGGACAGAACCACAAGCTAAAGACAGTCGCAGCTAAAGACAGTCGCTGTCAGACGCTGCCACGAAGAAGAGACGTCAACGAAGACACGCCCTCTAGAGGTTCCGTACGCCGCCGCTGCTAGAAGTCTTCTTACGTCAGAGTGTAGCGCCGTTCGCCCTACTCTGATGGCAACCTCTCGTAGTTCAGTTCCAGCAGCGAGCTAGTGTCGTTGGTCAGTGTAATATACACTACTGGCCATCAAAATTGCTACACCAAGAAGAAATGCAGATGATAAACTGGTATTCATTGGACAAATATATTACACTAGAACTGACATGTGATCACATTTTCACGCAACTTGGGTGCATAGATCATGAGAAATCAGTACCCAGAACAACCACCTCTGGCCGTAATAACGGCTTTGATACACCTGGGCATTGAGTCAAACAGAGCCTGGATGGCGTGTACAGGTACAGCTGACCATGCAGCTTCAACACCATACCACAGTTCATCAAGAGTTGTAACTGGCTTATTGTGACGAGCCAGTTGCTCAGCCACCATTGACCAGACGTTTTCAATTGGTGAGAGATCTGGAGAATGTGCTGACCAGGGCAGTAGTCGAACATTTTCTGTATCCAGAAAGGCCCGTACAGGACCTGCTACATGCGGTCATGCATTATCCTGCTCAAATGTAGGGTTCGCAGCGATCGAATGAAGGGTAGAGTCATGGGTAGTAACACATCTGAAATGTAACGTCCACTGTTCAAAGTGCCGTCAATGCGAACAAGAGGTGACCGAGACGTGTAACCGATGGCACCCCATACCATCACGCCGGGTGATACGCCAGTAGGGCGACGACGAATACACGCTTCCAATGTGCGTTCAGCCTGATGTCACCAAACACGGATGCGACCATCGTGATACTGTATATCCGAAAATATGACGTTTTGCCATTCGTGTACCCAAGTTCGTCGTTGAGTGCACCATCGCAGGCGCCCTGTGATGCAGCGTCAAGGGTAACCGCAGCCATGGTCTCCGAGCTGATAGTCCATGCTGCTGCAAACGTCGTCGAACTGTTCGTACTGATGGTTGTTGTCTTGCAAACGTCCCCATCTGTTGACTCAGGGATCGTGACGTGGCTGCACGATCCGTTACAGCCATGCGGTTAAGATGCCTGTCATCTCGACTGCTGGTGATACGAGGCCGTTGGGATCCAGCACGCCGCTCCGTATTACCCTCCTTAACCGCCCGATTCCATATTCTGCTAACAGTCATTGGATCTCGAGCAACGCGAGTAGCAATGTCGCGATGCGATGAACCGCAATCGCGATAGGCTACAATCCGAACTTTATCAAAGTCGGAAACGTGATGGTACGCATTTCTCCTCCTTACACGAGGCATCACAACAACGTTTCACCAGGCAACGCCGGTCAACTGCTGTTTTTGTATGAGAAATCGGTTGGAAACTTTCCTCATGTCAGCACGTTGTAGGTGTCGCCACCGGTGTCAACCATGTGTGAATGCTCTGAGAAGCTAATCATTTGCATATCAACGCATCTTCTTCCTGTCGGTTAAATGTCGCGTCTGTACCACGTCTTCTTCGTCGTGTAGCAATTTTAATGGCCAGTAGTGTATATTTGGCTGTCAAGTTAGGTTGAGAACATTTCTGTGTGTAACAGTTATTCTGTACAAGAACTATAAACAGTTGCTTTAACTGCAGTACTATTATTCTGTGTTAAGAACAGTCATAATTGTCTTCTGAGCCTGTATTATGTATTATCATCCCATATATTAACAGGGATGCTTTATAAAGTGTATATTTGTTATGAAAATGTTTTCCTCAAACTGACCTCATAATATTTGTATGTTGTAAAAGATATTCGACCTCCTCCACAAGTTAAAACAGTAGAACTCTTGTTTAGGCTTGCTGTGACGTATAAAAATGTCGATGAGAAGTTTCTGAGTCGAATTCCACTCTCACCTGCCTGTGTGGATATGTTCGATGTACTGCTAATCAAAGAGGTAATAATCTTTCTGTTTTCTTGTATCTAGTCCAAAGTGTTTAAACATGTCTGAGCCCCCTGTCATTAAATGGAGTTGGTCAGTATCAGGTGCAGCACATTGAGCGACGGCTACTTAGTGTGCAATAGATGATGAGCTTATTGTTGCAATGAACAGCGCCACACCAAAGTTCCACATGTTTAACTGCAAGGAAGAGGATTGTTCAGAATATCGCTCTTAACTGCAAGTGCGTTACTCAGCCTACAGCATTAAACGTTTGGCTCGCATTGCATTCTTTCTGTCGTTCTCAGAGTCGACGTTGCCTGACACTGTTAGCTGTATTGGAGGCGAACTCAAAATCTAAACACATTTGTTCTTATATTAAAAACTAGAAACCCGCCTCGATTGCAAAAAAACATCTAGTGTTAACCTAGGTTTCGTTGTAGATAACTACACCTTTTCAGAACAATAAAACCCACAAGCGCCTAAGAAGACCTTTGTCAATGATTAAAAGAACACGATAGCTATACATTTATAAACGAAAAAAGGGGGAAAACACAAACAGCATATATGTACAAAGTCTAAACCGTTACTTAACTTAATGGTGTAACCTCCACCTCACACCGGCCTATGTTCGATGGGCCATGACCCGCCATAAACTGCAGCTACAAATGGCCGCTCACTTACACTTGCTTCTACCATAATCGATTACTCTTACATACCGACGTAAAACATTAAAAGTCAGGTGGGTATTGCCATGTTTCACACGTGCATCCATTGCTTCTTTACAAAACAATATTTTTTTCATACACAACACCAATATAATCCTTCTGTAATACTTCAGTAGCTCTCGTCCTATCGTCTCTCCTTTCTTTCCCCTTTTGCATACATCTGAACTTCCTTAGTGACGACTGCACTTCTTACTGCTGGTTAAATTATTTTTCTAGGACCACAAATTATTTCGCTAAAATCACAGATTTTCCTCAGAGTAATGTCTTATCTTCAGATTATCTTCTTTTTTTATTCTGAACTGCTGGGCACACATAATTTCGATATTACATATTTTACAGACAGTATCCTACAACTGCCGTTTCCACCTTTTGTTATTGGCTTATTCTCGCAACCCAACCGAAAACTTAAACACTTACCTATTTGAAGTCAGGCTGTTATTTAGCTTCTCTTATTGTTTCTTTATCCTCTAACTCATTTTGTATGGTACGTCACACTGTTGGCATCCTCTATCCTTACATACTTGTTTATCACACTTTTACTCCCTTCGAATCTTCTGTTTTCCTTAATTCTACTCAGTTTAATTAATTTTTTATGTTTATATCATTGGCGCTTGTGACAGCTCAGTCCATGACACACTTGCCTTATTATCCGAACTCTCCACGTTTTCCCATCACAAGCACCAGCTCAGCACTTAAACCATTTGTGCCTTGTTCACTAATACAGAGAAACTTAACCTTTAGAATTTGTTTATTCGCCATGTGTTTTCTTTTATTCACCATCACAGTTAAATGTCTTGTCACTGATTTCTGCTTCTGCTTCATATCACAGTTCGGCAGCTCTTTGCGTCTGTTATCTCACCATGACGACGTTTACTCGAAAGATTACAGTCGCTCTAAACATCTGAGACTCTGCTTCTAAATATTTTGTTCTTTTACCTTCTCGTTGAATAGTTAATGCTCTCCTCACTCGCGCTGTGCTCCCTTTAACTTCGGCTTTTTGATCACCTGCAACGCTACATTTCTCCTCTTGACCTTCTCATTAACCTCTGGAAGAACCTCCAATAAACCAAAGTACCTGGAAGAGACTGAAGCAGAGAAAGGAAGAGTTGCTTCAGACTGCTGAGGTGCCCATAACTGCAAAACTGTGAAGCCTCTTCAACAATCAGAGACTCCCTACGCTTGGTTATTACTCTCTGTATGCGCATACCTCTTAAAATATACTAGATTCTTTAGACTAAAAACTCGTTCTTGCATTTTGTCTTGAACAGTCTTCTGTGCTTCCGACTAAGGTTGTGGATCTTCACCAGTTCCACACCCACTTCACTATCACCTTTTTCCACATATCGTGCCACCTCCTGATTATTACATATCTCCTTCTGCTTACAAAATGGAACCACTAGTTTTCTCTCGTCTACCTGGAATTTTAGCTCACAGGCTTCAACGTCTACGTCACACCAACATGCATTCAGAAAATCCACGCCCACAAAAATTTTTACGCTCATTTTGGGTATTAGAAGGAAGGAATTCTCTACTGTTACCTCCCCCACTGGCACAACTGTTCCCTTTTGAATAGGCTTTGACACCATCCCGGATGCTTCAAATATTTTTACTATGGACACCGGTCACATGGCGACATTTGCGTTTTCTGCAAACTAATGAAGAATTCTTCAGATATTGCTGAAATTTCTGAAGCGCTGTCAACCACATCTAACTTATTTTACCTCATAACTACACATCGAAATTAGCGTAATGTCTACTGCAATGGGTAGGGATTCATCCTCTGCAAACAGTGCGCTATTATTGCTTGGCGATCAAATTCTGGAACATCTCTGACGTTCACGGATTTAATTTTAGTTACAGGCAAACATCGAAAGCCTTCGAGCAATCTGACGTGAAGCGACAGTTCACACATGCACCCGGCTTCTGTCCTCTCAGCACTTAGGAGTGATTTAAAATGGAATGACCATATAAAATTAATCGATGGTAAAGTAGATGCCAGACTGAGATTTATTGGAAGAATTCTAAGGAAATGCAATCCGAAAACAAAGGAAGTAGGTTACAATACACTTGTTCGCCCACTGCTTGAATACTGTTCGCCGGTGTGGGATCCGTACCACATAAGGTTGATAGAAGAGATAGAGAAGATCCAACGGAGAGCAGCGCGCTTCGTTACAGGATCATTTAGTAATCGCGAAAGCGTTACGGAAATGATAGATAAACTCCAGTGGAAGACTCTGCAAGTGAGACACTCAGTAGCTCGGTAAGGGCTTTTGTTGAAGTTTCGAGAACATGCCTTCACCGGGGAGTCATGCGGTATATTGCTCCCTCCTACGTATATCTCGTGAAGAGACCATGAGGATAAAATCAGAGAGATTAGAGCCCACACAGAAACATACCGACAATCTTTCTTTCCACGAACAATACGAGATAGAAATAGATAGGAGAACCGATAGAGGTACTCAAAGTACCCTCCGCCACACACCGTCAGGTGGCTTGCGGAGTATGGATGTAGATGTAGAGGAGTTTGACTTCACCGCCGTTTAATCTGAATGGGTGCACGTATTGGGTACCTCGATCAAACACAAACACATAAACAACGTCGCTTTCTCTCTCCTCCGCTGGCGCTTTTCGTTACTTCTGCTCGTTCCAATTCCCTTGTTGCGATATTACAACTACTATCCGTCATGCCAGACTCCACATTTACTATTGGGCGTTATGCTTCTCACACTCTTTGACTAAATGATAGGTTACGACCATTACTGCCGACACGTCTCGGTGCTGGCTCTGCAAAGTAGCGCGCTGTGCCGTAGCGCTTCTCGCAGCCTGCGTTTTGTGCGAAGCTTCTGTCGTCTTGGTCGCGCTGTCTTCTATTGCGCCATACTCTCTGTTCCCTGGGCGCCGGCCTCCCCACTACCGGCCTCCAACCGCTCTCTCCTTCTGCTGCGCGCGCAGCCTCGCGTGTGCCACCTCACTACCTTCTGTCACGACCATTCCCACCAGTGAATCTTGGTCAAGGCCAAGTGCCGCGGTCTCTCCTCTTCCTCTTTTCACTTTCTTTCCCCACCCACTTTGCGTGTACGCCTGCTGTCATATGTGACCTTCACATTATTTGCCTCTGCTCGATCCTGTACTGAGCAACCGCTTAGTTTGAAGGCTCTGCTGTTTCTTCCCATTGCACTCCGTTCGTACGCCTATTCCTCGCATTCTCCGTGTTACTCTCCTTACGAGCCTTACAGGCCTTGCTTCCCCGCTCCTCTGCGACCTCTACATGTGATTACTCCCACGCACAAGCAAGCGCTCAACTCTCTCATAAAACTTCACATACCGTTCGTAGTTGTCCCGCGGCGCTGCGACCAACTGGCTTCAAATATGGAACGGCAACATCCGTTTCATCCCTGCGGCGAATAACTCGATCGCCATATCTGCATCTACATGAATTATGCCCCACCACAGTCATTCACAAAACTGCTTCACGGTGCCACGCTCCGCCTGATATTTACTGCCGCCTCAAAATTCTACTAACAGTTCGTGCTGATTCTCTACAGAGTAACACTCTTCTAAACACCTTCCATTAAAAGCTGCTAAATCTTTGCACATAGTTGACACTCCTTAAGTGTCACCCCTTAAGTGCCCCACTAAAATGGAGACTTGTTCTTGGTCCGTCCAATAGATTGGCATTACAATATCAAGTTCTAGAAAATCGCTACACTGGATAAACGGTGCTTCTGCTGAAGTGCTCGGCGAATCCTGGTCTGCGGTCTGTACAGCTTTCAAATTTCTTGTTCATTTTTCCCCAGTCGAGCATCCACCTGGTGATTATGGACCTCCTGCTCTTTCTCAAACGAATCACAAGATGTTCATCTAGTGGCCAATGCCTGAGTCATCTCATTCGTATGCAACTTGAAATTAGCATCTTGTTCACACTTTAAATAAGCACTTATGTTACTTCATTATTTATTTTCGTCTCGAAATTTTTCTGTTTCACTTCCACTACTGTGGTAAGTTTGTGATAAGCAGTAGTATGAACTTCCAATCATGTAGAGATTTTACCTGCCACCTCTTTGTGCCATGCAGCACATGCATTACTCACTTTGTCCAGAGCAGTACCCACTTTATCAACGACTTGCTGTGCTTTGGTATCTACTCGCTGTTCCAATTGCAATTTATACTTAGAAAGCTTCTCCACATATCCCGCTTTGCTTCCTTGGGCAAATTTGACACTTCTGTTTAACACTGACGCTGACTTGATCATTACCTTGCTTAAGGGTCGTCAAGCAGATGCGCAAAACTATAGGCCTATATCTCCGACGTCGATCTGTTGTAGAATTTTAGAACATGTTTTTTGCGCGCGTATCATGTCATTTCTGGAAACCCAGAATCTACTCTGTAGAAGTCAACATGGATTCCGGAAACAGCGATCGTGTGAGACCCAACTCGCTTTATTTGTTCATGAGACTCAGAAAATATTAGATACAGGCTCCCAGGTAGATGCCATTTTCCTTGACTTCCGGAAGGCGTTCGATACAGTTCCGCACTGTTACCTGATAAACAAAGTAAGAGCCTACGGAATATCAGACCCAGCTGTGTGGCTGGATTGAAGAGTTTTTAGCAAACAGAACACAGCTTGTTGTTCTCAATGGAGCGGCGTCTACAGGCGTTAAAGTAACCTCTGGCGTGCCACAGGGGAGTGTTATGGGACCATTGCTTTTCACATTATATATAAATGACCTAGTAGATAGTGTCGGAAGTTCCATGCGGTTTTCGCGGATGATGCTGTAGTATACAGAGAAGTTGCAGCATTAGAAAGTTGCAGTGAAATGCAGGAAGATCTGCAGCGGATAGGCACTTGGTGCAGGGAGTGGCAACTGACCCTTAATATAGACAAATGTAATGCATTGCGAATACATAGAAAGAAGGATCCTTTATTGCATGATTATATGATAGTGGAACAAACACTGGTAGCAGTTACTTCTGTAAAATATCTGGGAGAATGCGTACGGAACGATTTGAAGTGGAATGATCATATAAAATTAATTGTTGGTAAGGCAGGTTCCAGGTTTAGATTCATTGGGAGAGTCCTTAGAAAATGTAGTCCATCAACAAAGGAGGTGGCTTACAAAACACTCGTTCGACCTATACTTGAGTATTGCTCATCAGTGTGGGATCTGTACCAGGTCGGGTTGACAGAGGAGATAGAGAAAATCCAAAGAAGAGCGGCGCGTTTCGCCACAGGTTTATTTGGTTAGCGTGATAGCGTTACGGAGATGTTTAGCAAACTCAAGTGGCCGACTCTGCAAGAGAGGCGCTCTGCATCGCGGTGTCGCTTGCTGTCCAGGTTTCATCCCTTCCGTCTGCCTCCATTATTGTTGTTACCGTTCGACAGCTTGAAGAGACACTACCACTCCTAGCGCTGAGAAAGCAGTCACGTGCGTCGTGAGCGTAATGTTTGTTTTTAAATTATTTCATACTTAATTAATGAAATAGTTGTTATATTTTTGCACAAGTAAATTACCCAGAGACATGAATTATCATGAAATTCGTGTAAAATCAGCCGTATCACACTGATTGAATGACATAAGCTACATGTTATTCATGAAAAATATTTTGGAATATGTATGTGCCACTGAATGCAAGACAATATAAACACATATTTCGTGCATCAGAAGCATATATTTCTGTTATCTGTTCTTATTATTATGGGAACTTTCCTTGACACTTAAAAATTTTGTGTAGACTCTAACGATTCGCCTTTTCTTACACTTCACTTGACTTCCAGACACACGCTTTTTTTTAATTTTTAACGTGATTACTTTTGCTTCAAAAGCAAATGTGTCGAAGATTCTTGCCGTTTCCGGCTCACATGTAGAGACAATCGTAGAATTCATTTCTTCTGCGTTAGGAAACGTTTTATTGGTTTTTACGTTTTATTATCTCATCTGTGTGGTTTTCCCTTAAGCTACAGGTGTCCTGACTTATTTGGTATGTTAAATTATGTACGTATTACACTTCATACAGGTTTCCTACTTTCCACATTCACTGATTTGGCTGGAAGTGGCGAGAAAAAAACTCGAGTTTGTTGCGAAGGTAATGTCTTTTCGCAAAAGGACAGGTCTTCTGGTGTTTACTAGAATTTTTTGTTATTAAAGGAAAACGATATTATTTAGTAAATATCTGTATGTTGCAACAGAGTTGCAAATAAAATGTCCTATAATGTACCGCTTCGTAGTTCCCAGGATCTTAAAACTAAAGAATGACAAAAAAATGACAAATGTGGTGTCATATTTTTTAGTTCTTGTCGATTTTTATGGTACTATATAAACCCCCTGTTATAAAAACTGTGCTACAAATCAGTATAAAACAGAGGCCAGGCCACGAGTACCAAAGCTCTCAGCCTCGCTTCAACATTTCCCCCACCGCCAAGCCACGCTGCCTGAGCTCGAGGAGGTGGAAGACCGGAAAATTGCGACTGAACCGTATTTAAAGAACAGTGCACCTGCACTTATTACTACTTGGTTTTATATTTCATATTTCTCAACAACATAGGCCACAACAAATTAAATTTTCAGTAGTATTTAATTTTTTCTGACGCACTGAAGACATAATACAATTATCACGTATAACTGTCGGCGTTTGAACAGATACAGACAATTTCTCTGAGTTCTGCTCTCAAGTTGTCACGTAACCGTGACTCATTTAGTTTCACAATCGAAAAAAAGTCGATCGAAACACTGAGATGTGGAAACTCTACCTGAGAATAGCAATGTAGACACCATGTACTCTCAAAATCTTTACAAAATAATCCTTGTAATTCTTTCAAGGCCACAATGAATTCTACAAAGATCGCGTTTTGTTTAATGCCAGTGAGCTGGGAACTGGACTGTCTTTGTCAGAATGTGTCTCTTCTACATCGTGATTTTCTTTTTGAATGCATTCTCATCAAATCAGAATGGTGTTACCATGAAATACATCCACTTAAAATGCGAACTCTGCAGTTCATTCCGTATGTTCTATTTTTCGTTCTTGCACTCCTTCTTCCTTGACAAATATGGTTCCTTTGAAAGGGCACAGCCGACTTCCTTCCCCATCCTTCGCCTCGCTGTTTGGTCCCTTCCCACAAATCACCCAACCAACCAACCTTCATAAATTCCAGGCACGCCCCTTGTGCTGTGGCCTTCTTCACCAGACATCATGGAGCCTAGAGTATCAGCAACCAAACTGACAGCCTGCAGCCGCGGGTTGCCCGCCTCGCAGGCACACCCAAGCACTACACAACCGACAGGCAATATTGATGAACGGCCACAGCAACAACCACAACAACAACACCACAGCAAAGAAAACAGCGGCCACCAGGGGCCGCTACCGGCCCACATAAACATAAGGAAGAGGTCGCTGCAGATCCCGGAACTATTTTCACACATCAAACCACGTGATGGAAAATAGTTCCGAGGTACTCATCCGCCGAAGCGCTATAAAGGCCGGCGCTCGGCAGCACATCGGCCCCCTCCAAAACCCAGGCAATCATCATAGGCCGCACCACTCGCTCCTTTCGCCTCCATGATTTCTACCTCACCCTTTATGGTCGTCCCATCCAGCTCACCCCCACCCTGAAATACTTTGGCCTCACCCTTGACCGACACCTCACCTGGACCCCTCATCTCCAGACCGTCCAGCAGAAAGCCCATTCCCGCCTCCGCCTTCTAAAACTCCTGTCTGGCCGGACATGGGGATAGCATCCTTCTACCATCCTCCACACCTACAAATCCCTCATCCGTCCTATCCTCTGTTATGCCAGCGTTGCCTGGATCTCTGCCCCCACCCACTTTTACAAGGCCCTCCAAATCCTTGGACGCCATGCGCTCCGCCTTGCCTTCCGTATCCGCATTCCTTCCCCCACACGGCTCCTGTATGAACTGATCCCCTTCCCCCACCTCGTCCTCTTCCTCCAACATCTCCGCATCCTTTACATGTTCCGCAGGCTTGATCCTTCCCACCCTCTGGTTTCCTGCTTCCTCTCCACCCCCCGCCCGTTGCCGCGCCTCTATTGCTGTATCCCTCCCTCTCTCCACCTCCCCCTCCCAGATGACGAACTTCACCGTGACATCTACCCTTCCTTCCAACTATAACCTGGCCTTGTTCCCCACCCCCTCCCCAGGGCCCCCTTTTTTCCTCTTCCCTCCTTCTCCCAGAGCGGATTTTCCTCCTCCCCCCCTACCCTGGGACCCTGCACCCCATACTCGCCTCTTTCCTTCCCACATCCCTCCCTACCTGGCCCTCTTCAGCGCGCCCACCGCTCATCCCCCCCATCTCTTCCCCTCCCTCCCTTCTTCCAGTCTCCCTTATCTCCTTGCACCTGGCAGATCCTCTGTTTTCATCATCGTCAGTGTGCCACATCAGTGTTGTGTTTAGTGCTGTTTCTCCTGTGCGTCAAGAGGTGTGATTTTAATTGTTTACTGCCTTGAGGTTCGCCGTCAGTGCTTGTTATGTGCTACGCCATCCGTTGATACCTTTTATGCTCCAGTCATACTGTGCCTTGCGTTCTTTTAACTGTCGCAGTGTGTGGCTTTTTGTGTGTGCTACTTTTAAACAGTTTTCACAGTTTTTTATCTCCATTTTACGGTCACCCCGTTTTTTTGTCTATTGCCTTCCATGATGTTCCCCCTTTTTTATATCTATGTTCACCATATTCTCTCCTTTGTTATTTTTAAATGTCTTCTATTGTTTG
This sequence comes from Schistocerca piceifrons, assembly GCF_021461385.2. Taxonomy (NCBI): domain Eukaryota; kingdom Metazoa; phylum Arthropoda; class Insecta; order Orthoptera; family Acrididae; genus Schistocerca; species Schistocerca piceifrons. The sequence continues at coordinate 527,355,550 of NC_060149.1, read as the reverse complement.
TACTATGTCTTTCGGCTGAAGAGCAGCGCATATGCTGCTGCCAGCCCGACCCGATGGGGAATTGAAATACAATAAAGAAAAAAAAAAGAAAAAGCACATCGGCAGTTCATCGACCGCCATCAGACGTGAATAGCTGCCACTCCTGCAGCCCCGCTTGGATGTTCTCGCTGATATCTAGATTAGGCTTGGTATGTCGGAGAAGTCTCTGGTGGAGACTAGTAGGACTGTATTTCAGTTGTTTTCTATATCTTCATTGTAGGTAGTTGTGATTCGAAGACGGATCACTGTTTTGTGTTGGTGTTATACTTGGAGAATTTGTTTTGCTCAATTGAATAGTCCAATAAATTGTTTTCGGACATTGATCGTTAGTTTCTTCTGCTTACACAGACATATCACCTTGAGTTAACCAACAAACTTTGCAGTAATATATGTCTCCAACCTCCTCATTCAGTTCCAATGGAAACGGTTTGAAACTGACTATGGAGTACTGTGTGCAAATTCAGAAATTTTGCTATTCGTTCCACCAATTTCTTCACGTGCTCCAGGCCTGCGAATTTAGAACAAACCGCTTTTTGATGTACAGAACAATGAATCGCGTCTGTGGATCGTTGTAATTTTTTGCTCCTTCATTGTCAACTAAATCTTTAAATTATTTCAGCACAGTATAGTAATGTCGTTTCATAGCATAAATGGAGTACCTGTCGCTTATGCGAACTGAGAATTATCATTCCTCGCTTCTGTCACTCCCATTCATTTTAAAGGATTGCTACGTTAGATCGCTAGACTCCCCCTTTTGTGAAAGTAGCCAGTTGATCTGTGAACGTCCTCCATACCGCGAACAAATAGCGAAGATTGATCAGTGCTGACAGTACGATTCTGCTGAACTCAGAGACTTGTGCCGACCGAAAAACGCCGCACCGCAACGCTAGATAAATTTCGCGGTGTCCCGGGTACTTTCGAGAAGGACCGAGCAAACCATAGTGCAGACCGGGCCCACACAGGCTGCACTCGGGAAGTTCGGCATGTCATGGCTGGCCTTTGTATAGCCGTTAGTATTCGCACTCATCCAATATAGTGTTAAAGGTGTCGCTAGCTCGCCGCTTGGGGCGCTGCTGTCGCTGTGGGTAACAAAAATACACACTGCCACTGGAAACATTTTTCTGTTGGAAACATTGTTTACTGCGATGTTTCGCAAATGTTTCGGACTTTGTTTCTGGTCTCTGTTTCCGTCCACACTGACGGCAAACATTTCTCGTTGTCTGTTTATGCCGTCTGCAGTGCTCCTTGTGTTATTGTATTCGTATCGTATTCTGCTGCGTTATGTTTGGTGTCGAAGAAACAATAATGATACGTAGTGCTGCATTATTAACACTAGAAGGTTTACACGAACAAAATGAAAGGCGTCCTCGTCGTTGGTGGAGAAAAACGTTCTATAGAAGAACTGGCGGAAATTACTTGCTACGTGAGCTGAGTATGGAAGACGGCTCTGGCTTCCGTAACTTCGCTCGGATGTCATCTACCGATTTTGAGTATCTGGCAAATATAATATCACCATTTGTTTTTTTAAAAAAAGGACACAAATTTCAGGAAAGCGGTTTCAGTCAACCAAAGGCTTTGAGTTACTCTTCGTTTTCTGGCAACAGGAGATTCATTTCAGAGCCTTGCGTATTTATTTTACATTTCGAAGCAAGCAAGATCTGAGATAGTACCTGAAGTATGTGGAGCTCTGGTGGAAGTACTGAAGGATTACGTAAAGTAAATTAAAAACAACGTTAAATAAGCATATTTTCGAAATGTTATTATTTCTCAATTACATTACACATCTCATCAAACACAACTTCTTCAGTCGTGTTGTCACTGTCTTCATAACTCATATTACTTGATGATGATGATGATGGCCCTGCCACATTCGTACCCACTGTCGAATGCTGACTTTCCAAATACGCTACATGCTGTTTCATTAACACTTCATTAAGCAAATCCATTATTTTTGCTCTTTCTGACTCTGGCAATTTCCGTAAAACTGATGCCACATACTGCCCATATATACTACATTCATCGTTCTTGTTCTCTTCTTGTTTTTGCAGCACTTTAGTTAATAACTGCGACGCAATCTTGTAGGGTTGCTGCATATCTTTTTTCTCGCCCATCCTTCTAGTTTTTGGTGGTGGAGGACTGGAAGGTCCAGCCGCAACCTCTTCATCTTCATTTGTGCCCTCTGGCGAATGTACGAAAACCTGAAATCAAATTTCTTTCTTTCAGATACTTGCGCCAGAAAACGACTCGCGTGATACAGCATGTTTGTTCTCAAAGATTCTTCAGTCCCCCACAGTGTCGGACCAATTGACGGGAAACATATCGTGCTACAGTGCCCTGTTGGTAGTGGAAGTGAATATTATAATTATAAAGGTTCCTTCAGCATTGTGCTGCTTGTTGTCGTCGATGCCAGCTACAAATTTTTGTACGCAGATATCGGCTGCCAAGGCAGAATATCAGATGGTAATGTGTTCTAAAACGCGAGCTTAGCTGAGTTAATTAACGAAAAGAAATTTAACTTGTCACAAGACGAATGTTTACCAGGTGGCACAAAGGCCCTACCATATGTTTTTGTAGCATATGTGTTTGTTTTTCCTTACAGGAAAGCCAGCCAGTGCGGCCGAGCGGTTCTAGGCGCTTCAGTCTGGAACCACGAGACCGATACGGTCGCAAGTTTGAATCCTGCCTCGGGCGTGGATGTGTGTGATGTCCTTAGCTTAGTTAGGTTTAAGTAGTTCTAACAAGGGAATGGTCAGACTTGTCATGCCGAAACACGTAGTGCTTTTTTTAGCACTGTTATTTAACTGTGCAAAAGGTCCGTATGCAAAATTGTAGCTGCTGACATGAACTGGAAGTCACCTGAAAAAAATCACGAACACGGCTGTTTTTCCTGGTTGGCGCTTGCAGTGACGGCTGGCCACCCCTGGAAATGGCGAGTCGCGAGCGTTGTGCGCATGGTCGGGAAGTGCGGCCGTCTTATCGCGGCGTTCACTAAAGAGGAATATCGCTGCACGGTTTTGGTGGAAAGGGGAAACGAATATTCGTTCCTGTGGCATGCACGTCCTCTTAATTTCTGGTACGTATTTCGAAACATACCGTCCTGAAACTGTTTAGAGATGTGAAAGGTGTTCTGTACATGTTCATCTATACTCCGCAAGCCACTTTACGGTGAACATTCAATCTCCCCTCACCCTGTAAATGACTTGGTTCAAATGGCTTTGAGCACTATAGGACTCAACATTTTAGGTCATGAGTCCCCTAGAACTTAGAACTACTTAAACCTAACTAACCTAAGGACATCACACACACCCATGCCCGAGACAGGATTCGAAACTGCGGCCGTAGCAGCCTCGCGGTTCCGGACTGCAGCGCCAGAACCGCACGGCCACCGCGGCCGGCTCACCCTGTAAATGTTTTGCTGCTTGCCATGGAGATACACCACAGACGCCAAGTGAAGCAGTCAACAGAAAACACGTGAGAAGACTATGTGTTGTGCGACATGGTTGTTAAAATTCTAGACGAGCATGTAAATGGCGCAGACATGTGGCTAGAAACAACTGAAACACTCGATATTGCAGACTGTGAATCTACAGATGGCGAAGACACCGACGAAAGTTGCACTCATGAAGACTCTTCGAGTGATAGTGCCACGTACCATCATCAATTATCTCCGAAAGTAACACCAGCAACTACAATTACCTTATCAGACAAAGAAAAAGCGGTGACGTATCGGTTGAACGAAAGTCGTAAGAAACGCCTACGTGTCAGTACTGTTCAAAATAAGTATCGCTTTGTCCGTTCTGAACGTGAATTGTATAGATGGAGAAAGGAAGTCGCTGGACGACGTAAGAGTCGACTGGAAATTGCGACGGAGATAAATGCGCGACTTTTTGAGCTATTTAGCAATGCCAGACACCATTCATTTGGTGTCAGCGATACAACTTTGCGTGAGTGGGCGTTAGATTGCCAACGCGATATGCGCTAAAGAATTTACAGCTTCTCAAAGTTGGATTAGTCACTTCAACAAAATTTGTATCGAGAAACAGGTCGGAAAATAAAGTGACACAAATCGAAATGATAGCTTTTCTTACGAATGCAAAAAATAAGATCGCTAGTTTTAGTGAATCGTACGTGTACAATGCAGATCAGTCAGGTTTTCAAAAAGAAATGCGTGCGAAAAGAACACGGTCATTCAAAGGGGAAAAACATATTGAGGCGATTGCGCAGTCCACGACTGCACTCATCCATTCATACATTATAATGCCCATAATTAGGATGGTTCATTGCTGCCTAAACTATATGTGTGTCTTCAAGAACCAACTGGACGTTTTGGACCACGTGTCAAAAGAACAATGTTCTACGCAAACAACCTTGTGGTAGACGCATCGAAGTCTGGAAAAATGGGAAATGAAAACGTTACACTTTTCATGCGTCATGCTTTTCTTCTGTTCTGCGGGAACTAATCTCTTCTCCTTCTAGATTCGTGGTCGGGTCATAAAAGGTCTGATTCATTAAAAGCTGTATTTCGAGCCCACCCTGACAAAGAAGTAGAGACACTTCAGATTCCACCCGGCACGACGAACGTAATTCAACCTTTAGACAGAGAATTTTTCCGTCAGTGGAAGGCATTTTACAGAAAACTAACAGAGAAAATTATTGTGTACAGATCACTGCAATTTCCTGTCTATCACCGTGACAATATTCTCAAGCTGCAATCAGTATACATTATCAATTTTCCTCCGCACGGTTTCAGAATTTGATTAAATATGCGTGGCACTCCTCGCAATATACTGATACTAGGCCTGATTCATTCCTAACACCAGCCCAGTTTTGTCTACGGACATCTAACAACGTCTGTGATTCGCAGGGCTGTCATATGTCGTCTTTGCTTGTACGTTCTTGATGCACAAAAAACCTATGTTTTGAACATTGTATCAACATTACGCATTTTTGCGGTAATTACAAGAAATAAAATTTGGACGTGTTGTAAACCGTATATTTATTTGTGTCTGTTTCATAGCTATTTGGAAAGAATGTTGGAGATAACATATCAGCCATATTTGTCAACAAATGTATAAAATCGCTTTCACTGGGGGAATCAGCTCTCTCACTGCTGTGGCGAGAGAGCGGCGCGTAGCTAACGCTACCTTGTCCCTAGATGGCGTTGGTATAACGTAGCGAGAGAGGTCAGGGTTGTACAAGAGGCAGTTATAAGCGCGAAAACCATGCGACAATAATGTCTTACTTCATAAAATTGTTTACAGACTTCCAGGTCATGTCAGCAGCTAAAATTGTGTATACAGACTTCTTGCAGTGTTAACTCACAGTAGTAAAATAAGCAACACAGGTTTCGACATGAGAAATCTGACCATTCCCTTCTAAGTTCTAGGGGACTGATGACCTCAGATGTTAAGTCCCATAGTGCTCAGAGCCATTTGAACCATATGAAGTGTAAAAAAAAAGGTTGAAATGGCTCTGAGCACTATGGGACTTAACTTCTGAGGTCATCAGTCCCCTATAACTTAGATCTACTTAAACCTAACTAACCTAAGGACATCACACACATCCATGCCCCAGTCAGGATTCGAACCTGCGACCGTAGCGGTCGCGCGGTTCCAGACTGTAGCGCCTAGAACCGCTCGGCCACTCCGGCTGGCTTTTGAAGTGTACCGTGGCAAAATAACTGTGGGTGAATGTGGCTGTATACCATAAAATACAAATAAAGACAAACAAGCATAATTTTCGTACCTCACTTTCCACAGTATCTGTTGTCTCCTTCAGCTCATGAACATCATCCAAGAACTGCAGCACCCGATAGCCGAACCAGTTGGAATTATATGCAGTGTCTGCACCGTTACCAGATTGTCTGCTGGAAATAATTTTTGTTTTCTCACGTCTTTAAGCAACCAGGAGTGATCGTATATTTTCCTCTACACTTCCCTTGTCCGTGCCTAAAGCTGCTGCAATTTTTGCAAGTGCATCGTGTTTTCTAACAGTGTTCTTATATTCCTTGCTCCGGACGTTCCATAAGCAATCCTCCCCTTGGTACATAGCAATTAAATTTGTTGCCTTGACCACTCCATTATTTTAGAAAAATAAAGCGAAAACGACACTATAGTAAACACAACACCACTTAACAGCTGACGACACATACACACACACGCTAGGGCCGTGCAGCGGTGACAAGTGGTAACTAGCCCGAAATATTGTTTCCTTTGGTCTGTACTGACACTGCTACGGATAGATGTTTCTGTGTTTCGAAATATGTTTCTAAATGGCGTCCACATCAAGCAGCCGGAAACATGTTTTGAAGACATGTTTCAGCCTCAGTGCGTAGGCGGCTTTAGACTGTGAGTAGACAGAAGCACTCCGTATTACTTATTTCCCGATTTATAAACTCCATGTCAGTCATCCCCTCAATGTTACCTCTATCTTGCCTACCATCCTATTTTCAAAAACTTACAAAGCTGCTCAACAGTTGGTACAAGACATTGTGACTTAGTTTCGACGACTTTGGAGTCGCGTTGTTTGCCGCTGCCTCGCCAGCCAGGCCGACCGCTCCGGCGCGACAGTTGCCGCGCTCCACCTGTCCTCTCTCGTCGTCTCCTTTATACGGTGATTCGGCCCCACCTCCAGACCTCGGCGTCCTCCTTGCACGATTCTTCGGCGTCCGCTGCCAGCTCCACTCGTCGCTAGCGAAAGTGTTTTTGAGAAGTGCGCGGCCTTGATCAGCTGCCGCGAGTCCGTGCAACTGCCACCGCTTCCACGCAACACGTACTTAAGGTACTATTTCGCTGCGATTGTCCACCGTAGCGGCCGGCTGTCACTGCCAGCCCTAACTGCCGACCGTCACTGCCTGTGTACTTTCTTGAAACTGCTCACCGCAGCGGCCATGCCACTCATTGTGTTGCCTCTGTGAAAGGAACACGCATGCGAGTTTGTAACATGGATGCTAATACCATTCTAGGTTTTTTGGTGGGCGAGGAGGAAGAGGAAATTATGATAATGCTTACAAGTTCTTGATCTCACAGCATTTTCCAAACACAGAAAAGTGAAGGAATTTATGCTAAATTAATAGCCAGCCACTTGCGAAACGATAAAGAGAGATTTTTCGCTTAATCCATTTCACTTCGAATTTGTTTTAAGCCCGGTGAAAGAAACTATAGCAGGAACACTTACCAGCGCAGTACAAACTCCAATAGAAGCTTCCAGAATGAGATTTTCACTCTGCAGCGGAGTGTGCGCTGATATGAAACTTCCTGGCAGATTAAAACTGTGTGCCGGACCGAGACTCGAAGGAGGTTCGCAGGAGAGCTTCTGTAAAGTTTGAAAGGTAGGAGACGAGGTACTGGCAGAAGTAAAGCTGTGAGGACGGGACGTGAGTCGTGCTTGGGTAGCTCAGTTGGTAGAGCACTTGCCCACGAAAAGCAAAGGTCCCGAGTTCGAGTCTCGGTCCGGCACACAGTTTTAATCTGCCAGGAAGTTTTATATCAGCGCACACTCCGCTGCAGAGTGAAAATCTCATTCTGGAAACATCCCCCAGGCTGTGGCTAAGCCATGTCTCCACAACATCCTTTCTTTCAGGAGTGCTAGTTCTGCAAGGTTCGCAGGAGAAAAATGGTTCAAATGGCTCTGAGCACTATGGGACTTAACTTCTGAGGTCATCAGTCCCCTAGAACTTAGAACTACTTAAACCTAACTAACCTAAGGACATCACACACATCCATGCCCGAGGCAGGATTCGAACCTGCGACCTTAGGGGTTGCGCGGTTCCAGACTGTAGCGCTTAGAACCGCTCGGCCACCCCGGCCGGCCTTCGCAGGAGAGCTCCTGTAAAGTTTGAAATGTAGGAGACGAGGTACTGGCAGAAGTAAAGCTGTGAGGACGGGGCGTGAGTCGTGCTTGGGTAGCTCAGTTGGTAGAGCACTTACCCGCGAAAGGCAAAGGTCCCGAGTTCGAGTATCGGTCCGGCACACAGTTTTAATCTGCCAGAAAGTTCCAATAGAAGCTCATGAAATAATGGCAGTTACATTACGGTAAGTAGCTGCACAAAAACATACTTATTCATCAACATATGTTAAAATAGGTTAATTTTGCATTTCTATGAGATAAGATAAAATTCTACGAATGGAAATGACTCACTGCTTGTACAGTTTGTTGTTTATTTTTGCATTATCTTTGGATTGTGTTTACATTATACTGGTTTCAAAAGTAGTAGCAGCATCACCTGCCTGTGGTTCGACGTTTATTAATGGGATGAAAGTGTACCCATCGTCTCCAACCGACGAAGCATCTAACGGTTGTGAAGTTTGTTCGAGCGGAGGTGGAAGGAAAGAAGAGCTGGAAAGACTGATGGCGGCAGCTGATGGCACAAAAGGTGATTCTGAAGAACATTCAAGTACCATAATACAACTTAAAACGTCAACTTCGCTTTATTAATGAGATGACATGGCAGTTTCCTAATGGACGCTGCGATGCCTCTCATGAATAGCCCCACATCATCTTGGGGGTCCTGCTCATCATCCAAACGCTGCAGCAATTCCAACCGTTGTTGGTCCCTTTTGTTGACTGAATCGCAGTCGGTCGGCCTCGATCTGCGAACTGAGAAGGAAGAGTTGGCAGGAGGTGTATGATGAGAGGACAAGGAAGCAATGGCTTGTCAAGTGTCCGCCCTGTTCCATCTTCATCAGATGGGGGTCCTTCAACATTTGTTGAGTCTTGTAGCGTAACACTACAAAAAGAGAGCCGCTCCCTTTCTACATCTCTCAAAAAAACTAATCTAATGAAAAACGCTCATGTTTTTGATGAACTTGGTGCTGCAGAAAATTTTTACAGTTGTTTTTTTCGAACTGTTTCCCAGAAGCTATCTATGGTGTATTTTCACCTCTTCTTACACTGGCCACCTAACAAAAATACTTTTTTAGTTGTGTAATTAGAACACCACATTTTTTTTGTTTCATGTGTTGATAATAATTATGGTTTGTTACAGGTTTCTAGCTACAGGGGATAGTTTCGTGTTCCTTCGGTATGGTTTTCAGATATCGTGAAGCTACGTGTGTATCATAGATCATGATACATTAGAAGCTATGTGCAAACACTTGGTACCTATCTTCCTGCCTTCTCCATCGTGAGAATCTTTCCTGAAAAATGCGAAAGAGTTCTACATTCTTCGTGGTTTCCCTAACTGTGGTACTGCTATTGATGAGAAACATATAAGGATAATGTGTCCTGGAAAAGTGGTTCTATTTTTTGTAAAGGCTACTTCTCCATACTATGTTTGGCATTGGTTGATGCGAACTGGAAATTCATAGTGATAGATGTCAGTTATATGAGAAGAAAGGGGTCAGTGGCATATTTAATAAGTTGGCAAGGGGAAAATGATTATGAATGAAGACGTATTTCGAGCAGATGAAGAGCTTCCATAGACTGAAATCAAAATGTCATTTGTTATAGTTGGCGAGGACGCACTGTGCTTGCGAAAGCATATTCTCAAGCCTTTCACTCGCTCGGACGCCCAGCAACTCAAAATCTCCCTCGAACTATAAATTGTCAGGGGCGCGCCGAATTTCGAAAAATGCTTTAGGACTTTCGTGTCAGGTATTCAGGTATCTCTTTTTTCTTTCTTACGCAAATGTGAATCTACAACCTAACACGTGATAAACTCGTTACAGCTTTTTGCTACTACTACTACTAGTAGTAGTAGTAGTAGTAGTAGCTTTATTCAGCTGTAGATATCTTTTTGGAAGGATATAGGACATAACGAAGTATTTACAAGTTTAGACCAATTTAAAATAAGCTAATTCGTATACCCATACATTTACAGACTTCTAGTTAGAGACAATCGTTAGAGTTACTCCTGGTATACAATACTTATTTTGCAAATAACTTATTAAATAATGTAATGCCACACTGTTCACTCATCTCTCACTATCAGTCACAGCACACATTATACACACATTGTTTCATATCACTTCACTCATTACACACACACACACACACACACACACACACACACACACACACACACACACGCTGGTGATCTCTGACCCATTTTCTGTACCGCAAGTTCCCATTTGCTATCCAGAAAAACTGAGTCAGCATTCCTCCATAATGAGTGAGATGTTGAGCTCAGAAAGAGGAAGAGGTGGTAGTATTGTACCATGCATAGCTTGTGGGTAAGTATTTCTAGAAAGGAAAAAAAAAAGGAAAGAAACATAAAGTGAAGGTGTTATGTGGAATGTTGGATATTTTATAATCATTATTATTATTACTTATTTGTATACATTTTTTATCAAACCCCTACTCTGTTCAATGTATAAAATGTATTGCATAACTGGTACTTTTTAGCTCCCTTTTGAAATAAGTGTATTTTGGCAATTTCTTTAATCTCTTTTGGTAATTTATTGTACAGCTTTATTCCATGGTAGAAAATGCTGTTTTGAGTTTTATGTTTACTTTTTCTTGGTAAATGTAAATTGCGTCTATCCCTTGTTGCATGGTCATGGACAGAGCTGTTTGTGCAGTAATTACCAATGCTATTTTTGATGTGTACAACTGACTGGTAAATGTATTCACATGGAGCAGTTAAAATCCCCAGTGTTCTGAATAGATCTTTACAATGAGCTCGACTTGTGTTTTTGGTTATTATTCTTATGGCTCTTTTCTGGAGTTTGAAAATTGTGTTCATATTTTGTGCATTTGTTCCCCAAAAAAGAATTCCATAGCTAAGAACTGAATGTACATATGAATAATATGTAACTAAAAAGACACTGCATGTTACACACTGATGATAGGATTCTAAGGGCATAACATGCTGATGACATTCTGTTTGCAAGTACCTTTGTGTGTTCACACCACTTGAACTGAGAATCAGTATTCATTCTTAGAAGTTTTGCATTTGTTACACAGTCTATAGAGGTGCCATTTACATTTATCATTGTCATTTTTCCTCTTCAAACTGGAATTCATGACATTAGTTTTCTTTTTGTTCAATTTCACTTTATTACTTATTGACCAATCATTAACTTCCTTGAGAGTTTCATTTGCTTTCTCGGGAAGGAGTTCTCTTGTTTTCTCAGTGTCTATAATATTGCTGTCATCAGCGAAGAGGATTTTTTCACCATGAGTAACACTATTGGAAAAGTCATTGATGTATATCAGGAATACTATTGGTCCTAATATGCTACCTTGCGGAACTCCTATATTAATGTAATTTGGTTCTGATAAGTGTTTTACTGAATGTTTAGAACTATTTGAAGTATGTGTTACCTCTAATCTTTGTACCCTGTCTGCTAGGTATGATCCAAATCAGTCATTAGCTACCTCTCTTAGTCCTAATGCTTCTAATTTATTTAATAGAATGTTGTGGCCGACTGTATCAAAGAACTTAGTAAGATCCACAAATATGCCTGTGACACACTCATCTTTGTCAAGAGCATCAAGTACAACTTTTGTGAATTCTACAATGGCTGACTCCGTATTTTTGCCACTGTGTTAACCAAACTGTGATACGCTTAGAGGGTTGTATTTATTCAGGTAATTCATTAATCTGTCTATCGTAATTGCTCTAACATTTTTGAGAATGGTGACAGCAGGGAAATTGGCCAGTAATATTCTATGTCTTCTGTATTACCTTTCTTAAGCAAAGGTGCAACTGTAGCCTGTTTTAACCGCTCTGGAAATGTCTCTGATGTGAAGGATTCATTTATTATATTTCTTAAGGGGCCTTGTATAATCTCTATGCATTGTTTCAGTATACACAGCGGCACTTAATCTAAGCCTACTTACGTTTTCTTTTTAGTTTTTTAACAGTTTCATTGACTTCATTCTCTGTGGTTGGAAGTAACATCATTGTATTCAGTGCAACATTACTTACAGACGTTATATTTGTTTTGGGGCATTTTTTTGCTGTACCTTCTCTGGGATGCTTGAAAAATGCTCGTTTACATAGTTTGCTAAGTGTTGTGGATCATTTCTTACCTTATCCCCCTCCCTTAGCAGTATGTTATTCTGAGTTTGTTTGCCCCTCCCTTTTTACTTTTTTGTACCATCCCAGACTGCTTTGCTTTTATTCTCTGCATTATATATTATTTTGTCATTAAACGACTTTTTTGCAGCAATCAGCACCTTCCTATAGATATTTTGTATCAGTGATAGAAATTTAAGAATTGTGGATCATGGCGACTCTTTTTCGTGGAACTGAGGTATTTAAGTATTTGGGAGGACTTCTTAATACCTGCTGTTATCCATCTGGTTTTGTGAGATGTTGCTACAGACATGCATACTTTTTGAAATCCCTTTTCAAAGTTCAATTTAAATAACGTGGAGAATTTATATAATTTCATATTCACATTGTTTTCCTTATACGCTTCATCCCAGCTTTGTTTTGCTAGTTCTTTTGAAAAATCTTTTATTTTGATTTCTGATAGATGTCGTTTGTAGGCTTGTAGTTTAGGGAATGATTCGGTGCCTGATTTAAAAAAATGGTTCAAATGGCTCTGAGCACTATGGGACTTAACATCTATGGTCATCAGTCCCCTAGAACTTAGAACTACTTAAACCTAACTAACCTAAGGACAGCACACAACACCCAGCCATCACGAGGCAGAGAAAATCCCTAACCCCGCTGGGAATCGAACCCGGGAACCCGGGCGTGGGAAGCGAGAACGCTACCGCACGACCACGAGATGCGGGCGACTGATTTTACTGTTGTTATTTGACAGAGATGGTCTGATAGTCCGAGAGCTTTTACAGCTACATCACATTTTTCCCTGCCCATATTTGTGGTCACATAGTCAATTACTGATGCAGTCATTATAGTAACCCTTGTTGCACAGTTGACCAATACGGACATGTCAAAACTTTGAAGGATATTTGTGAGGGTGCTGTTGGATTCATTTATGATATTAGTGTTGATGTTAATGTCCCCACACAGAATTATGTTGATCTTTGTATTTGAGTCTTTATCCAGAACTTCTGTTAATATACTGAAAAAAGTGTCCACACTACCACTGGAAGATCCATACAGACACAAAATGATTAATTTCTTGGTGATATCAAACCCTGTTAATTCAATAGCTGATATTTAAGTGTTTGTCTTCACTTACTGTACTGAGGTAGTGTCTTGATTTGAACTGTGTTTCTTTTCTGATATAAATGCATGATCCTCCACCCCTTGAAGCAGTTCTGCAGTAAGAGTTTGCCCTTTCATACAATGATAATACTACATGCTGGATTTCTGCATCTCTACACCAGTACTCAGTAACACAAACTACTGTGCAGTTCAAACATTGGAGCTCAACTTCTAATAAATGTACTTTATTTTTCATTGATTGCATGTTTTGATGGAGGGTTGTTAAGTCTTTGAAATGCTTCATGTTACTCTTTTCAATGGTTTGTTTTTCTTTGTGACATCTGGTATGTGTGACATTTGGAGTGTTAAAATCTGTCTTGTGAGTGATTGTTTCAGCAGTTTCTTTTGAAATTGCAGGAAATACTCCTTAGGAAGGGAAACACGTTGTCTAGATTTATCCTAAAAAAGACTTACTTTTCCTACCCATGACAACAGATGATTGACCATGTGTGGCTCGAGATCCACCCCCTACACTTTCATGAATCAGCTGTAGCAATCTTCCCTTCCCAATCCTGTTTAGGTGTAGGCCATGCCTAGTGAAACCCCATCTGTTGATAGTCCCAATGGGCATCAGAGAAAAATGAGCGAAGTTGGCTGCTCTCAGAGCCATCCCTAACCCCACACTGATTCGCCTCACAGCTCCATCAAGGTGTGATCGATCATGACACTGGAACAGCTCAACAAAGTGTACATTGGTGCCGCGAGTCAGGGAAGCTGTCTTGTCAAGATCACCACCTATATCATATGCCCCATCCCTGTCCAAACTGCTGCCCACACAATCTCCTCAGGGAAGGCGACTTTTTTGTAAACTCTACCATTACGTGAGAGTACTACAAAACATTACCACATTGCCTCCAACAGGAGGATTCTACCGAGCGGAAGGGTTTCAGATATGAGGTACTGGGAAGCGACCACCGAGTTTCCTTTGTCATCGTGAGGCAAAATGCAAATGAACTATTTACTGAACTCGGAATTCTATTACAAACTTTCCGAATGCAATTCTTATGTGCTTTATGACACCTGACTATGCAATCCAGGCCTCTGCTGAAGAATAGGATTCGGTGAGGTCGCTTGCCTCATAGTAAGTAATGATGTATGTAAATTATTAACATCAAGTTAACCTCATCGAAATTTTTGGACTACGTTGTAGGGTAGGTGTGATGTGTCAGCACATGTAGTCTGAAATATCAGGAAAGATAATCAGATTTATTCCATTTGAAAATTTACATGTACTCATAAATTGTATTAATAAGGTGATGCAGCTTGATTGTGGACAGATTAATATCTTAATAAAGAGAAAGAGATATAAAATGAATATACAACTATATAACTGAGCAATGAGGATAGGAACTTCACCTTAACTGAATGAGAGCACAAGACTCTAGATCATGTTCTTTCCATCAGTATCTAATCACAGAAATAATGCGGGAATGTGCTGCAATGCTTAATGGTTCAATGGCAACCCATCTAACATCTATGAACTGCAAGGCTGATCGTGCTACGGCTGGAGATGAATATATTACCGATTTTGTTCTTCTGCTCCATGACAAGGTCCACATCCGGCTGTTCTCGTCGTGCTGTTATGCCGATCAGGAATGTGGCCACAGCCACAACGGCGCACCTACGTGGTGCAGTTCCGCAAGTTTATCCAAAGTTCCAGATAAAGTATGCAACTACTCCGCAATTATTTCGTATTGCCCGGTACAGGGTACTGCTCCCTCATCGGAAGAACGCTGAAACGCGTCTCATTTCTACAAAAATCTAGTCCGGCTTGCCGCTCCACTGCTGTCGCTGTTCAATAGCAACATTTAAAAAAAAAACTTTTAACCAGTGACCGCTACTCCCACTCGACTGTGAGTATGCAGGAAACACTGCTTATGTCACATCGATCTGGCCAATCGCAGTGCGCCGGTGGGAGTCGCAGCTCGTCCGAAAAACTTTCCAGACGATTCCTTGGCAACAGTGCCTAAATGGACACATTCCGGCCGGCCGGTGTAGCCGAGCGGTTCTAGACGCTTCAGTCTGGAACCGCGCGACCGCTACGGTCGCAGGTTCGAATCCTGCCTCGGGCATGGTTGTGTGTGATGTCCTTAGGTTAGTTAGGTTTAAATAGTTCTAAGTTGTAGGGGACTGATGACCTCAGAAGTTAAGTCCCATAGTGCTCAGAGCCATTTGAACCATTTTTGACACATTCCGCTCCTCTGCCCCACGCTCAGAAAATATGGAGTTAGGGATTTGCGGAGGTACATTCCTTTCTGGCAATGTCGCCCGCGACGCTTTTGTAAGCCCAGGGTGACATGTCGGAGGAGGAAACAACGTCTCCATGCATTACTGACTTTTGGGATACATTCTGCTTGCCTTGCAGTGTTCTGCCGGAAACACCGCCTACCCGTCGAGCTAATCAAACCCTGCCGCCGGAGACCGGCCTGGAGGGGCCACCACCTCCTGGAGTGTTACAGGCTGTAAAATTCGCTTCACACCACTGGCTCCCTGAGTGCAATCCCACAAAAAACTCTGCCCGCAAAAATTATTTGCACCTAACGCAATCCAGTACATTCTCATTCCTCATACCTTAGCCACCTCTGTTAGCATAGTGCGATGAACTGGAAATTTGCTCACATCAATGCTGTTACTTGTGATTACTGCCCTAATTAATTATTCAAAAACGCAAAGTGGCGATTGACGTGGGCCTTGTACTCCCAGTGCATGGCCCGTATAGACTGCCACCTGGAAATGCATCAAAAAGTTACTTCTGTGAACTTACAAACAATGATTACAACTGGAAAAATAACTAAGTCTCATATAAAAGAAATAACTTATTTTTACTACTCGTAACTACATCTACATCCACAACTACATGGGTACTCTGCAAATCACATTTAAGTGCCTGGTAGAGGGTTCATCAAACCACCTTCATAATTCTCTATTATTCCAATCTTGTACAGCGCGCGGAAAGAATGAACACCTTTATCTTTCTGTACGAGCTCTGATTTTCCTTATTTTATCTTCGTGATCGTTCCTCCCTATGTAAGTCGGTGTCAACAAAATATTTTCGCATCTTGTAGTGATTTGGCAACAGAAGGAATGAACTTATTATTGCAGCTTCAGTTTTGTAAAATTACGTGTCACAGTAGGAAAAACACATAAATAAATAAATGCGTATATGAGAAAAGACTTACCATCTTTTTTCACTGCTTCTCCTATCTTTTTCCACACCTTATCCTATGCCACCACATTTCTGAAATGTTTATGGTCATGAAATGTAGAGTATTTGCTCACATACTAAACTAACTGTTCGTTGTCATCATCGTGAAAGCCTTTCTTCGACATCGCGCGTCGCAGCTTATTGCAGTTGTCACAGACGCTGCGCGACTGCCAGACAGCTTCTGCAGCGGCCGAGACGCGGCATTAACGATAACGTCACGACCGTTGGCTGCCGGTACTATTTCGCTGCGACTGCCGGCAGTGACTGCAGGCAGTTAACTGCTGTTCTTCGGGAATGCAACGGACGCAATGTCACTGTAACTGCTCGGCAGTCAACGGTCGTTACGTCATCGCCACTACCACTTCTCGGCCGCTGCAGAATGAGTCTGGCAGTCGAGCCGCGTCTGTGACGCGCAGTGCCGAAGACACGTTTCCGCGATGACGACGACTATCAGTTACTGGAGTATTAGAGCAAATACTCTACATTGTATGATCATAAGAATACAGGTTTCAGAAATGTAGTGGCAAAAGGATAATGTGTGGAAGAAGATAGGACAAGCAATGAAAAAGAAGGTAAGTTTCTTTGCATACACACGTTTATTTATTTACGTTTTTTTAAGTACTGTGGCACATAATTTTGCAATACTCATGATAGAACAAGACCTTCCATTTCTCTGTCGCCGAACAATTACAACAATAGTTGTTAAGAGAAGTAACAATTAGTTTCTTTCCCTGTATTTGAGCCTTAATTCTTTTCCGGTTTGTAATCATTCGTCGGTAGGTTCACAGAGGTAATTCTTGAATGTATCTCGTACCTGAAACCATTCGGCTTGGTAAAATCCCACTGTTCGAGGCAGCTGAGCAATGTTTTGTGGTAAACTCACTTCAAGCTAAAGTTCATAAAGAAGTCGTCCTCCTTTGTGTAAACAGGCGTCTCCGAGGAAACTGTGTAGACAGCAGCAAGCTGTAGCGAGTTTATCACATGTATTAGGTTATAGATTCACATTTGCATAAAAAAACCGAGATACCTGACACAAAAGTCTAAATTCATTTTAAGAAACTCGGCGTGCTCTTGACAATTTATACCTGAAGGTAGGTTTTAATTTATCTTGTTAGGATGCCGGCCGAGAGTAACGCTTGAGAATATGGTGTCGCAAGCAGAACGCCTCGTAGCCAATTATAAGAAATTGCATCTTGATTTCAGTGAATGGAAGGTCTTCATCTGCTCGAAATAGGTCTCTCTGTTAATGATCATTTTCCCCAGTGCCGACTTATTAAATATGCCACTGTCTTCTTTCTTCTCATATGAACCGACACATATCGCAACGAATTTACAGTTCGCATCAACCAATGCCAAGAGTAGTATGGAGAAGTAGCCTTTCCAAAAAAGAGAACCACATTTTTCCGGGACACCGTTTCCTTATATGTTTCCCATCAATAGCAGCACAACAGTTAGGGAAACCCCGGAGTGTAGATTTCTTTCGCATTTCTAGGAATGATTCTCAAGATGGGTAAGCAGAAAGATGGGTAGGAAGTGTCTGCATATAGCTTCTAATGTTTCATGAACTATGATGCTCACGTAGCTCCAGGATATCTGAAAACCATACCCAAGGGACACGAAACTCTCCTCTGTAGCTAGCCAGTCGGCCGCTGTTTCCGAGCGGTTCTAGGCGCTTCAGTCTGGAACCGCGCTGCTGCTACGGTCGCAGGTTCGAATCCTGCCTCGGGCATGGATGTATGTGATGTCCTTAGGTTAGTCAGGTTTGAGTAGTTCTAAGTGTAGGGGACTGATGACCTCAGATGTTAAGTCCCATAGTACTTACAGCCATTTCAACCATTTGTAGCTAGAAACCTGTAACAACCCATAATTATGACTAACACATGAAACATATGTGGTGTACTAATTACTCAACAGAAAATTTTTGGTGGTTAATAAGTGTAAGAAGAGGTGGGAAAACATCATAGATAACTGTTTGAAAACAGTTCTAAAAGAGCAATTGCAAACGTGTTCTGCAGCACCAAGTTCATCAAAAACATGGGCGTTGTTCAACAGAGATGTAGAAAGGGAGCAGTCCTCTTTTTGTAGTGTTTCGCTACGGGACCCAACAAACGTTGAAGGACTGGCCCTCTGATGAAGACGGACAAAATTCTGACGAAACAGAGCGTGACACTTCACAAGCCATTGCTTCTTTGTTCTCTGGTGACACATCTACTGCCAACTCTTCCTTCTCAGTTCGCATATCGAGGAAAACTCACTGGGATTCAGTCTACAAAAGGGATCGACAACGGTTGAAACTGCTGCAGCGCTTGGCTTATAAGCAGGAGCCCTGGGATAATGTGGGGCTGTTCATGAGAAACATCGCAAGTCCCATTAGGAAACTGCCTTGTCACCTCATTAATAAAGCGAAAATTGACATTTTTAGCTGTGTTACGGGATTTGAATGTTTTTTTTTTTTCATCTCTTGCATCACTTTATGTGGGAGCTTGCTCTGCATTGCTATATCTTCTTTCACCAGGTTTAAAACATAATCAAAATGAAATGGATTAAGCATAAAAAATTTCTGAACCTCTCTTCACTTTTTCGCAAGAGGCCAGATAGTAAGTGACCATAAGTTCCTTCACCTTCCTGTGTTTGGAAAATGCCGTGAGAGCAAGATCTTCTACGCGTTATCATAATTTCTTTTCCTCTTTTTCCTCGTCCACCAAGATATCTAGAATGGGATTAGCATCCGTGTTGCAAACTCGCATGCTTGTTCCTTTCACAGAGGCAACACACAGCGGCGTGGCCGCTGCGGTGAGCAGTTTCAACGAAATGCACAGGCAATGGCGGTCGGCAGTTACGGTTGGCAGTTACAGCCGGCCGCTACGGCAGGCAGTCGCAGCGAAATAGTGCCTTTGAAGCTGACTACTTCGTCACTCCGCTGCTGCACCACATTAACCTGGGGCCACACGAGCGGAGTGTTTCCACAACGGCAGACGTACTGCGTCGATAGACTCCTTTAGCCAACAGGCCAGGTGCAGAACGAAATGCAGAGCGCCAAATATCGAGTCAGCCGCTGTGTCTCTAAAAAAATTGTTTTCTGTAACTGAAGCAGAGCTACGTCCGACTATGCGGTTAGTTTCTCACTGAAACTTTTACTTTTCATGCAAAACATTAAAAACCGCTGTTTTGGGACCCTTGCGTGTTCTGCGCTATGCAGTCTTTCGCATTCGATTCTTAATAAAATATTCGATAAAAAACATTTTGTTCTTTCACATCTTATAGACATATATCGCAATCTGATAAAGAACAGGATCTCTTTTCGTAATTGCTCATAGTTTTAAGTAAGTAAAATATGGTGCGTCTTTCGAAAAGTTTACAGGGAAAAATGTAGCCTCTGATCAGTTTACCTTACGTTCATTTTAGGTAATATATTCCTGTGTAGGAACTGTAGCTAACATATCGAAATTGTTCTTAATACTGGAAGAGGAGCCATATCTGTTTCCAGTCCCGAGTAAGTAAGTGATATGTATTGGTGTTCGGTCGCAACCACCCACAATGCACCACACTCGAAGCTATCAGCTCTAGCTATGCGGAGTTGTGCCTCGTTTTTCTCTTTTGTGTGATGTTTATAGTTACCCACATTTTGTGTTAAAATTGCATTAAGAGCTTTATCATTTTAAAAGTGGAGACAGACATTCGCAGATCTAGGGACAGAGTATGTATGTGTCATTTTTCTTCTCTACACTAACAGTTCCGCTCACTAAACAATCTGTAACTATTATTGTTAACAGAATTTTTTAAAAAGCAAAGTCGACCAGTTAATTTACCTTGCAACTAAATAACAATAGAAGTTAAAGACACAAAAGAAAAAAATAGACTGGTGATTCTAGTACAGCTAGAAATACTAGAGAATCATGGTTCGCTTGGAAGCTGCGAGGAGTCCACGCAAGTAAACTGGATTTGCTTTTTTTCCTTCTTTTTGTAGAAGACAGTCCAGATGGATCGTCGACACTGTGCGGTAGAGGCAACCCTGGGGCTGAAAGTTTCGAAAAATAAAAAAGAACAGTACACTGAATGTACTTGGAGCATCCAAAAGTGAGTAGCCGGTTACTACAAAAAGCTTCTTACGTTTTGTTGAACGAGCTACGAGGAGATGAATCGAAACTTTTCATCTACTTCAGAATATATTTCTAAATTGTTGATGGATTACTTCGCTCACTTGGAAACGTCTTACAAAAGCAATATGAGACTAACTATACCATCAATGGAAATGTTGTCCATAAATCTGAGATCTTATGTAAGACAGAATATGAGCTGTCGTATGCATTTCCCATTACAAGAACCATTTTGTTAATTTGATTGTTCTATACTGATTGTTATTTTCAGTTTTTTTTGCCTTTAAATTTGTCTCTAACACAAAAAAACTAATCAGCTACTGTTGGCTGTCTCACACTATACAGAAACCCATTTTAGAGCAATGCTTACTGAATACGGTTTGTTTAATATTCTGTTTTCAGTCATATATCACTCTTTACAATAACGTAAACGTCCAATGTGATCATGTGGCTTAATTCATGGGATACATAAGTATCGATAACATTGCTGTCGAAAACGAACGTGGGGATAACATCGTTCCCACACCTTGTAAGAAATTATAATGCATGCTGCCACCGATGTGTTATTCTAATCGGTCATTCACTGCAGGGTTTGTTGTGCATCTTTACATAAAATAATTAACACATTACATATTTATCTTTTTACCAATAATAAATGTATTAAGCATGTATCCCGATATCCAATCATCGATCAGTCACGCCGGTAATGCTTCAGAAATTACATCACTGCTAATGTTTCTTCTGCCTTCTTCATACTTGCACATCTTTTTAAATTTGTTATTGAATTCCTTACTAATTGCAACTGAATTAGTCTTTTTGCTAGGTTGTGTCAGAAGCATCAAGATGAAATTAGGGACAACGAACATCCAGATCAACTAGCGAAAATGGTGCAGCATCTACTTCCCATCGACATATCTCTACTACAGGGATTTTCGTAGTAAACTCGTCAGTCGAGCAAAAACGCAATGAACAAAGTTAGTCGACATAGATCCAGGCACTTAGGAAGATTCCGCAACAGATTCCAATCCGCCCTTGGTTTCTGAACTCAGCACACAGGAGAATAGAGATTGTTAATCCAACAGACTGTGAGTAGGTCATATGAATACCAATAAAATCAGACATTTGTTAAAATTAATTCCTTCTCCACGTTCTGAGTCTCACCTCATTGACGAGGACGTTGTTCATATATTCACAGAACGTGATAAATACTATCATCCAAGAACAATTACGCACACAATGTTTTTAAAAAAGAGGACTATTTTTCGCTTAGAGTAGCTCTTTGTTCCATGAATAAGTCCTTTACAAAATGTATTTGCCATTTCATTCGACTTTGTAAAAGGGAGCTTTAAAATTTGAGTATATCTTTAATGTTTTAGCTGTATTTGATGCCAAAATTACTTGGCCTTTTTTTTGGTAACAATGAAGTCAGACTAATGTACTTTGTTGATTCCTTATATCGTTTATATTTCATATTTTGTAATAAGATCAGACCACTCTCCTGTTTCTATCATTATTTGCAGTAATTGTACCTGGTAAAATGGCCTCTACCTGAGAGGCTTATGTCATATGGTATTATTTTTTGGGATAATTCCTCTGATTCAAAAAGGGTATTTTTGGCTCAAAAACAGGTTTCTCGAGCTATATGTGGTGTAAGTTCGAGAACCTCTTGTCGATCCCTATTCAATAGTCTGGGAATTCTGACATTGCCCTCACAGTATATATTTTCTTTAATGTCGTTTGTTGTTAGCAATATTAGCTTATTCCCAAGAGTTAGCAGCTTTCACTCAGTTAATACTAGGCAGAAATTAAATCCGCATGTGGAATGCACTTCCTTGACTCTTGTGCAGAAAGGAGTGCAGTATTCTGCTGTATCTATTTTCAATAAGCTACCACAAGAACTCAAAAATCTTAGCAGTAGCCCAAACACTTTAAAGTCTAAACTGAAGAGTTTCCTCATGGCTCACTCCTTCTATTCTGTCGAGGAGCTCCTGGAAGAGCTAAAAAATTAAACAAAATCCAGTGTTACATTGTTGATTTTCCTTATTTAAACTTACGAATTGTCGCCTGAAGCCGGCCAGTGTGGCCGTGCGGTTCTAGGCGCTTCAGTCTGGAACCGCGTGACCGCTACGGTCGCAGGTTCGAATCCTACCTCGGGCATGGATGTGTGTGATGTCCTTTGGTTAGTTAGGTTTAATTAGTTCTAAGTTCTATGCGACTGATGACGTCAGAAGTTAAGGCGCATAGTGCTCAGAGCCATTTGAACCATTTTGTAGCCTGAATATGTTTCTTATATTTCATTTTATCTGTTTCTACTATCGTGTTATAATTTCATGTATTGACTCGTTCCATGACCATGGAGACTTCTCCTTAGTTTGGTCCCACGGAAAAATATATGAATAAATAAATAAATAAAAATAAAATAAAAGAATAAGCAAGATATAACATTCGAACATTAAGAGGAAAATGGGAATTTCTCAAAGCCTATCATTGTTGACGAATCTCTTAATAAGCATTCGTAACGCGTTTGGGAAAACTAAATCACTAATTCCGTTGCAATTCCGATCGATCCTTTAACCCAGAGTATAATAATAATGAAAAAGTGAACAGAAAAACTTGCCAATAGACTTTTTATCTCTGCTTGAATTCTCTGGGAAACCAAGAAATAATCCACGACAGATATCGTGCCATTCCGTATCTTTCTCATTTCTATCCTTCTACTCATCAGTCCTTATGTCCCAAACACAAGCCCACTTCTCTATCACTATTGTGTATTGTGTTGTGTATTGAACTGGGGATTTAGAAAGTACGATGGAGAGGCTTAGTCCGGCTGTAGCCCTCTGTGGTTCAAAACCCAAAACAGGCCACAGCAGTCCACCCACCCCACCGCCGCCCCACTTTGAACCCAGGGTTATTGTGCGGTTTGACCCCAGTGAACCCCTCAGGGGACGTCTCATACCAGACAAGTTTAACCCCAAAGGTTTGCGTGGTAGAGTAATATATACGATGTACAACTGAAACACCCCCTTAGAACAATTTATATGTGACTGTGTTTAAACTGACACACAATATTTTTTAGCGCAACGCAATTTGACTTTCAATTATCCCTACAAAAGAATGGCCCTGTCTAACATTAACCTATACCTTTCACAAATCACTTACCTCACAAAAATCTTCGTTACTCGAACTACTGCAATACAGCGAGTGCCACTACTGCCAGCTAAACAAAAGATTCAAACTACGGAAGGCACTAGCTACTGATAGGCATAGTTAGCAAATGAAAGATTTTGATAGAGAACAAACAATGTATTTACCTTAATTGTGTTCAAAGTCATAATATATATAGCAGTTCATAACATCCATTCTTACAAATTTCAAAACTCCGCCATTTCTCTCCACACATCCACCACTGCTGGTGGCTCACCTCCAACTGCGCAACGCTACGCGCTGTTCACATCCAGCTGCCCAACACTGCAGTGGCAGACAACAATGCAAACTAGCCACAGACTGCACACAGCACAGCCAGTGATTTTCATACGGAGCACTACGTGGCGTTACCAATAAGAAAACCTAAATAGCCTACTTACACAACCTATCAAATGATACCTAATGCGGATTGTAAATATCGGCAAAGTATGCAGGTGAGTGTTTGTAAGGTCCGAAATTACAGCCACCTTACAGGTTTATAGCCATGTATGGAAATGAGATGTGGATGATAATCAGTTCAGATAAGAAGAGAACAGAAACTTATGAAATGTGGTGCACAGAGAAATGTTTAAGATTAGATGTGTGGGCCTGTTATTGGCCTGGGATGTATGACTTCTACAGGGGCACGATTTCTTGAGGCGGTTGGTTGTTGTCAGGATGATTACCGGTGACTACTCATAGAAAAATCGTCATTAATCATACTTTTTATTGAAGAACAAACTACGACACTCGTAGCATTGCTCTGTGAGTGTGAAGTAACAGGCGGCCGTGGCCATTGCTCAGCAGCTACGCTAATGGGTGGAGTATGCGGTAGCGTGTGTGCCATCTGGGTACAGCTTTGCAGCCCAGGGCCGGGCGCACCAAAAAGTGTGGAAACCCTTAGCAGTGGTGTCGCTCCTTGTGAGCGGAGGTATACAGCGACTGCCGGCCGGTGTGGACGAGCGGTTCTAGGCGCGTCAGTCTGGAACCGCGTGACCCCTACGGTCGCAGGTTCGAATCCTGCCTCGGGCATGGATTTGTGTGATGTCCTAAGGTTAGTTAGGTTTAAGTAGTTCTAAGTTCTAGGGGACTGAGTGAGTACACTGCTCTGATCTCGATCGGCTGCCCTCCAGAGCAGAAAGCTTGCTGCAACTGGTAGTTTGCCCAGAAGTGGCCCACCAGGTGGAAGGCGGTAAGTCCACAGCATTGGACTTAGAACCACAAGCAGGTGCCCGCATTTAGTTCAGGCCAAATCTCGTGGTGGCAGCTTATAGCCCAATGTTGTCTCATGGACTTGCATAGGTCTCTCCTCATAGGTGATGGCTGCCATACTGAAATATGTTTGACTAAATTAACAGGCATTTGTATCGATACCACATTTAGTCACATAGGCAATAACAAGTTCATACCTTGGATGCCTCCACCACTATAACGTGGTGTGCCCAGTACTACCCCCCTCCTTCCATGCCACCTCTTCTCACTCTCCCTTCGCCCTCGCTCTTTGTCGCCCCCTCTGCCGCTTCTTCCTCCCGCTCCTCTCGATCTGATCCTTTCCCCCCACTCCCCCAGCCTGTCACTGCAGCTCCGGCTAGGGTGGTGGCCCGTCGGGCCACTGTCCATGCCCAGCTCTCCCCGTCGCCTTCGCCATCACCGCCGCCACCGCCACGGTCATCGTCATCGTCGCCGTCGCCTTCGCCTTCACCGTCACCGTCACCATCTCCGGTACCGACTCCAGCCCCGGGACCTGCCACTCCACGCCACATTCCAGTTGTTCCCATCCCCCACACCTCCTCTGCCGCCGTCAAGCGCCCCAGTGGCACCCCTGCCTCGTCTGCTCCAAAAAAGGCTCCGCCCCGTCCCCCTTCCCCCATCCCTGATGCCATGGATGTCTCCCCGTCCGTCCCTGCCCCCTCCTCCTCCTCTACCCCCTCCTCCTACCGCTACCTCCTCTCCCGTCCGGATCCCTCCCTCCTTGAAGCACGGAACCTCACCCTCTTCCTTCGCCAGAATTGTCCTGGTGCCCCCATCTCGCTCCTCACTCCTCGCCGTGATTCGGTACTCATCTCCTCCCCCAGCCCTACCCTCCACACGGACCTCCTTTCCCGCATCCCTGTCACCCGCTTTGGTCCTCATGCCTCTCTCACCCCCACTCCCTCGCCACCTCCCTCCCACCAACCCCAACCTCTGCGTCGCCCGCCGACCCTCACCGCCGTGATCACTTGGCTCAGTCCAGTGATCACGGAGGAGGTGTTGGCGGAGCTTCAGGCCCATCCCCATCTGGAGGTGCGTGCGGTTCGCCGCATCCATAACGCTGCCAACCCCACCCGCCTTATGCGGGTTTTTTCTGAGCACGCCCCCTCCATAGACCGTCTCCTGAAGGAGGGTGCCCTCCTTTTTAACCAGCGTTATAAGGTTGACCCCTCCCATTCCCCTCCTCAATCCCTGCGCTGCCAGAGGTGTCTGCGCTATAACGCACACCCCACAGCTGAGAGCCGCGAGGCCCCCACCTGCCCGCATTGTAGGCAAATGCACTTCCTCAGGCAGTGCCCTAACCTCCAATCCCCTCCTTCCTGCAATAGCTGCAATCTCCCCCATCCCACCTACTCCCAAAAGTGTAAAGCCCGACCCCCTCCGACCACTCCTGAACTCACCGTCCCTGTCCGTCCCCTGGACGCCCCCACCCCTCCTGGCATTTCCCTTCGTCCCCCCCCCCCCCCCCACCGCTGAGGACATCATCAGGTTCCTCACCATCGTCCTTTAAAATGTTCATCCCTTTCAGCGCCCCCACACCCTCCAGCAGATCACCCTTGCCGCCTGTTCCATATTCCAACTCAAGATGTACGCCACCTACTCCAACAACCAGGCCCATTTCACCTTCTCCCGTCTTGACACCCTCGTCTAAATCCCTGTCATGGCGTGACAGCAACGTATCCTTTTCAACAATATCCGCTACCTCTCCGCCAACAAGAACCTCTTCCTGCACACCCTTGCCACCCACCGCGTGGATGCCTTCCTCCTTAATGAAACCTTCCTCCAACCCCACCACTCCATCCACCTCACCCTATCTCCTCCACCGCTCGGATAACCCCCTCCCAATTGCGCATGGAGGAGTTGCCATTGGTCACCACCGCCAGATCCCTGTTTGGCTCCAACCTCTCCTTACCGACCCCACCAAACACCTGATCCTTAGTCTCTTCTTCCCCGGCCTTACCGTTACCTGCGCCACCATCTACGTCCGCCCTAACGCCCCTATTCCCTTCGACTTCCTCTCCCACATTGACCATACCTTCTCCTCCTGCATGATCGCCGCCGACCTCAACATCCATAGTCGTTCCGCCGCCCAGTTACGGCGGTGGCATCGGTTCCTCTCCTCCCTTCAAGTCGACCTCATCCCCATCCCCCAGCACACCCGTCCCGAATCCAACTCCACTCCTGATGTTATCCTCTCCTCCCCCAACCTCCTTGGCCGCATAACGGTGGATGTCCTGGAGCCTATTGGTAGCGACCATCTCCCTGTCCTCATCACCGTTTCAGACGGTCGTCGCCCTCGCCCCGACCCTCGTACTGACCCTCCCCCTAAGTATGTCCACGACTATTCCCGTGCCGACTGGAATGCCTACCGGGATACCCTTTCCACCCAGGTTGATAGCCACCCCTTCACCTACCACCACCCTGACGATGTCACCCATGCTGCCTCCTTTCTCCAGCAGACCTTGTCTGAGGCCATGGAGGCCCACGTCCCTACTGTTGCCATCCACCCCCACCGTCCTACCTTACCCCTGCAGGCCGTTCTCCTCCTCCGTGAATCCCATCGTCTCTACCGTGCCTTCCTCCGCACGCGTGACCAGGACACACTACGACGCCACTGGCAACTCCAGCGACACATTCGTAATTTGCTCGCGGCTAAGAAACACCGGGACTGGCGACAGACATGCACCCGTTTAAATGCTACCCTACCAATCAACTCGTCCAGGTTCTGGTCGGCCTTCTGTCGCCTTACCGGAACTAAACCCTCCCCCTACTATCCTCTTCTCCATGATGATCGCCCTTTCCCTGACACCCTTAGTAAGGCCAATCACTTTGCCTCCTACCTCTCCGATGTATTTTCCATCCCTGATGATCCCCAGTTCGATTACTCCCTCTTCCCGGATGTCCGCAATCGAACTGACACCTCCGTCCCTCCCCTCGCTCCTGGTTTCCAGTACTTGGACAACATTGCACACACGGAACTCAATGCCCCTATCACTACACAGGATCTCATTGCTACACTCCGCACAAAACGCAACACCGCTCCTGGTCACGATCGTGTCACCTACCGTCACCTTCGTGAAGCTCCTGTCTCTTTCCTCTCCACCCTGGCCAGGCTCTACAATGTAGTCCTGTCCACCGGTTACTACCCCGACCTGTGGAAAACCTCCCGTATCCTCATGTTCCTTAAACCTGGCAAACCGCCGTCCGCCGTCTCCTCCTACCGTCCCATCAGCCTTACCTCGGTCTTCAGCAAGGTCCTGGAATCTATCCTCAACCGTTGCATCCACCAGCATCTCCGCCAGCACCGCCTCCTTCCCGTTACCCAGTGTGGCTTTCGACCGTCCTTCTCTTCCGATGACCTTCTCCTTCACCTCACTCATCTCCTTTCCGAACAACTTAATTCCTGTCGCTCCGCAATCTTCCTCTCCCTGGACCTCGAACGTGCATATGACCGCGTATGGCATTCCGGTCTCCTCTTCAAGCTCCAAACCTTCGCCCTTCCCATTAACTACGTCCGTCTGATCGGCTCCTTTCTCTCCCGCCGTCCTTCCTATGTCACCATCCATACCACAGATTCCTACACCTTTTTCCTCTCTGCCGATGTGCCCCAAGGCTCCGTCCTCTCCCCCCTTCTGTACCTTTTGTACACGGCGGACATGCCGCCGCCGTCAGCCCCCGTCCACCTTCTCCAGTTTGCCGATGACACCGCCTTCCTTGCCCTTGCCCCCACCCTACAGCGCTCCCAACACCTTCTCCAATCCCATCTTGACCGGTTCACCGCTTGGTGCAACCAGTGGTTGCTCAAGGTCAATCCCTCCAAAACCCAGGCGATCATTGTAGGCAAAACCACACCTTCATTCCGCCTCCTTGATTTCTATCTCACCATCTATGGCCGTCCTATCGCCCTCACTCCCACCCTTAAGTACCTTGGCGTCACCCTCGACCGTCGCCTCTCCTGGACTCCCCACCTCCGGACAATCCAAGCCAAGGCACGCTCCCAACTCAGTCTCCTCAAGCTCCTCTCTGGCCGTACGTGGGGTCTGGACCCCTCCACCATCCTCCACACCTATAAGTCCCTCATCCGCCCTATCCTTTGTTATGCCCATCCGGATTGGATCTCCGCCCTCCCTACCTTTTATAAATCCCTCCAAATCCTTGAACGTCATGCTCTCCGCCTCGCCTATCGCATCCGTCTCCCCTCCCCCACGCGGATCCTGTACAATCTCATCCCCTTCCCCCACCTCCTCCTTTTCCTTGAAAGGATATGGATCCTGTACACCTCCCGCAAACTCGATCCTCCTCACCCGCTCGTCTCCCCGATCCTCTCCCACCCCCGCCCGCTCCCGCGCCTGTATTCGCACGTCCCACCCGGTCTCCATCTCTCCACCCTCCTTACCCTCTCCCAAGGTGGCTTCCGCCAGCTCCCCCTCCCTGATGATGTCCTCCTCCCCTCCATCTACCCCTCCTATCAACTTTGATGCTGCCCCACCCCCACTTCCTGTGTCCTTTCCTTTAGGCACCCTCCCTCCCTTCTCTTCCCTTCCCTTCTCTTTCCTTTTCCCACGTCCCCTCCCTCCACCCCTCTTCCCCCAGGCTTCCCCTCCCCCTTCCTCCCTCCCCCCTTTCTCCCCTGCCCGTGGCATCTCTGCTCTCCCCTCTCGCTCTCCCACACCCCTTCCTCCTCCTCCTCTCTTGGCAGGTCCCCGGACTCGCACACGCATAGTGACATTCGCGCGCCGGAGATCGTCGACATTAGTATCTCGTGTGTGTGCTTCGTTTTGTGTTTTGTGCAGTTACGACTCCACTGTTCACGTGTGCCATCGCCGTTCTCCGTGTTTTGTGCGCCGTGTCCACAAGTGTTAGTGTTTTTATCGTCCAACGTGAACGGCTTCATGTTTATTGTATTTTTGTATCTCCATTTTTTGCCCGCCGTTTTTTTTTTTGTATTGTCTGTCTCACCTCTATGTCTTGTTGTTGTTCCACTTAAGGCTGAAGAGCAGCGTACTGTGCTGCTGCCAGCCCGCCTGTATAGGTGATTAAAATTACAATAAAGGAAAAAAAAACCTGCCTTGGCAGTGTGTTCGTCGCACCTGAAGATGTCAGCCAGTTGCGCTGATGAAATATTGTTGAGTTTTCACAATGACATCCGACGTCTCGCCCGAGAACCATATATATAACAGAGTCACGTTTCCAGATTCTTCACTCGTGTTTATCGTTTCTTAACAACTACTTATACGCCGATTAAAATTAATTTGTGTTTGACGTTTCAGAGAGTCGAGTGGAAGGGGCCAGCCGACACCCAATCATAGTTCTTTCTCGAGCACTCCGTGTTCGCTGCGCTGCCTGTTTTGTAAATAGGTGCAGCGCCTCAAGAAGCTTGGCTGGTTGCACGCATGCAGCACTACCCTCAGCCACTGCGATCTGTCAGTCACCATGTAATTTTAATCGGACAATAAAAGTAAATTTATTCACTCAGGACAGTCATTAACCTGTTGGAATAGCCTGTGTACCTAATTTACTTACTTGACACTTCCTGTCACAAATTACAAATAATGCAGGGGATTTCTTTCCCTCTCAACAAACTTTCCAAACAAATCGTTTCTCATGGCAGATAGTCCTACTTAAGTTTATCTTGTGTTCATCAGTCCTTGCCTATCCTCACTATTATTTATCATCCCAAGTACACTGCCGAAACAAAATAAACAATATTCGCCACAAAATTACACAAAACAAAATACAAATGTTAGCACTGATTTCTACTAATGCACCTAACCATTGGCAAATTTCGAACGTGCCGCAAATAGTTCAAATCCCTTACTAATAATCACACAATAATCAGTGAAAGGCAGTATATCACAGATACCCTACGTCCCTATCGCTGCATCATAGCACAAGATCCGTCACTCAGAGCACCCAACGAATGTGCAGTGTCACCCATCAAACATCCCATTCATTGGAAACACATTCCTACCATTAATTACAACGAAACGACGGAGCATATAACACTATCGACAACAAATATAGAGCAAACTAAAAATAATACCGGAAAACTCTTCTCGCTAAACAAATTAATCTTAACAAATCAAGTTTAACAGTAAATGATATGACTCCATTTATTTACTTGTTTGGCATCTCTTTCCGTCTATTCAGTGATTTCTTAACCCACTGTTTCAGTACGTCACCCGGAACTTTGTCTCAGCAACAATAGTTACCTTCCCGTTTCCCTAGACAACACACCCCTAAAACTATGCTCGCACAAAACCTGCATTTGGTACTACCACACACAATTCGTAGACAGGTAATTCCCCATATTTCCCTTACTTTTACACTAATCCTAGACACAATTCTGCTCGTAATGCTATGCTTTCTTGCACCCTCGGCCACCTAAAGCAATTTCCCAGTGCCTTTGGCACTATATCATCCAAATTAAGCGTTAGTGATTTTGCCCGCATTTGTCCTTCATGACAAACGAACGTTGCTACAGTACTTCACTGGTGCCAGCTTCCTCCAGCTTGAACATTATCCCCCTGAGTTGCACCGCGCGTCATCGAAAGTCAGTTTCGGCATGATGCTTGATGAGAAAGCCTAGCCCTAGGACTGCGCAGCAGCCTTCGCCTGCATCACGCATTACACTGCAAGTGCCCGCATCTCGTGGTCGTGCGGTAGCGTTCTCGCTTCCCACGCCCGGGTTCCCGGGTTCGATTCCCGGCGGGGTTAGGGATTTTCTCTGACTCGTGATGGCTGGGTGTTGTGTGCTGTCCTTAGGTTAGTTAGGTTTAAGTAGTTCTAAGTTCTAGGGGACTTATGACCACAGCAGTTGAGTCCCATAGTGCTCAGAGCCATTTGAACCATTTTACACTGCAAGTGCTGTCACTTTTGTCAATCTCCTGATCCACTGGCACAAGCCTTGTTGGCCCGATCATTAACTTTACAAACACGATTCCTCTTTCTTCTGAGGATGCAGTGGCGTCACAAATGGCGCCGAATTTGCGTACTTCGGAAATACTAAATGCGTCTGTACAACTTCAGTACCCACAACATCTACAATATAATCAGCCTTTTTGATAGCTTTCTGTGTAACCTCCTACGTATCTACAACGAAATTACTGTCGGCCGTTGCACTCTGCAAGACACAAAAATCATTGTCAAGTGCACTTCCTTGCATGTCTGTTCCACGCTGCAGAGATTCGCAACTTCTCCGCCAGGATATCCCCCACTAATTACGCAAACAACAAACGAGGAGAGCAAAACAGTACGGCGACAAGGACACTTAAGCTAATTCTATCCTAACACTTATTGTAACTTAACTTCTCCGCTTGACCGGCTACTTATGACTACTACTTTACGTGCTTCAACGTAGTGAGCCACATTTATTGCTCAAAATGAAATACATTGCCAATTCAAAACGGCGCAAATTACGACAAAACTCCGACGTCTCGACAAAACTCATCTTTCCCTCCTAAGAAGCTACGCATAGTCAACACCTTATTCACTTCCAGACAGTGAACCACACCCATTGATGATATACAAAAATTACGTTCATATTTACACATCCTCAGAACATAGTCTGAGTTTACTTTCCACATTGCGGCCGGAGTGGCCGAGCGCTTCTAGGCGCTTCAGTCTGGAACAGCAGGACCGCTACGGTCGCAGGTACGAATCCTGCCTCGGGCATGGATGTGTGTGATGTCCTTAGGTTAGTTAGGTGTAAGTAGTTCTAAGTTCTAGGGGACTGATGACCTCAGAAGTTAAGTCCAACAGTGCTCAGAGCCATTTTTTTACTTTCCACATATCACACATGGAAACAGAACTGAAAAGCTGCTAAAAGGTGCACTGACTCGACGTCATACTTGCAGGAGAAAAAAAGAACAGTCAGTGTACTCACCCACTGCATACTGATGCTCTGTGTCGGTGAAACCGCAACCCTGAAGTAATCGAGGGTCATCGTCTCCAGCGAAGGTGGCAGGTAAGCTTCCTCTGTCACTGAAATTTAGAGGTGACACACACTTCTGACATCAAAATGTAGAGGTCCCGGATGAATGACCTCTACACATGGAGGTCTGAGTTGAGGTGGTGGATTGTTGTTGGGATGACGATCGATGACTGCTCATAAAAACTTCACTATTAGTCATACATTTTACTGAAGAACAAACTAGAACGTTCTGTGGCACAATGTCCTCCATAGTGCGTGCTAAAGACAGCGAGTGTTAAGGAACTGATGGAACAGGTGGCCATCGTCTCAAACGACTGCCCTCTATGGCGGAGGGCTGGTTGCGCCTGGTAGTTGGCCCACTGGCTGGAAGATGCTAAGTCCACAGCACTGATCTTAAAACCAGAAGCAGGGGCCCACAGTTAGTGGAGGCCCAATCTCGTGGTGGCTGCTTGTAGCGTCATGTCGCCTCGTGAAGTGGCATACACCTTTCCTCGTAAATAGTAGCTACCAGACTGAGGCACCTTTGACTGAAAATAATGGTAATTTATGTTAGAACAGAGCGTTCTTGCTTTGCAAATCACAGCTTGCAGCCCGCATCTCGTGGTCGTGCGGTAGCGTTCTCGCTTCCCACGCTCGGGTTCCCGGGTTCGATTCCCGGCGGGGTCAGGGATTTTCTCTGCCTCGTGATGGCTGGGCGAGGGGACTGATGACCATAGATGTTAAGTCCCATAGTGCTCAGAGCCATTTGAACCATTTGAACCACAGCTTGCAAGCACGTAGGTCATAATAAGTCTGTTGATTGGATGTGTAATAACTGGCCTACCAACGCCTTTCTGCTGTGTCGTCGTTATGGCGGTGCCAGCCCCTTTCCTGGTGGTGTTTGGTCGGCTCTGAGCTGGCCCACTCCCAATGTCTTTTGCAACAGCCATGGTAACATCACAATTTTACTCAGTAGCGCCGAAAAATAGTGGTGGCGCTGCTGATCGAATAACTAATAAGAAGATACTGAGTCGAACTGGGGAAAACAAGAAATTATGGCACAACATCGTTTCATAGGGCATATCCTGAGGCATTAAGGAATTGTCGGTTTGGTTATGGAGAGAAATGTGTATATGTGGATATTAAAATTGTAGAGGGAGAGAAAGTCTTGAATACAGTTAGCAGGTTCAAACTGATGTACATTGCATTAACCGTGCAGTGCTGAAGAGGCTTGCACAGAATAGACTAGCTTGGGCAGCTGCATCAAACCAGTCTTCAGACTGAAGACCACAACAACAACACTGAGGAAGGGGGCGGGAGGAAGAGGTAGGTTTCTGGTCCACAATTTTCCAAGTCATTTCCTGGGAGAACTCATGAGTAAGATCCATCTCGTGTGATTCAGCACCCTCGGCTGTTGACATGGCAAAAGACGTTTCTATATTTCTCTAAATTATCGGCGCTGCTTATTCTCGTGTGAGAAAAGTTATTTATCTCACACTATTGGCCGATGCAACGAACTGAGATTGCGGTTCTTGTATTAATTTGTTGTTGTAAACAGAAATGTCTCTGGTACGACGTTAAACTGCAACCAGACATGGAGTGACCACAGTATAAGTGGTCCCCATCCAACAATAGCAACAACCTCTCTGGAAGGTGGATGAGCGAGTGGAAGTTGTAAGCTGTAATTGTTACCTTGTCTGCTTGCGAAGGTGGAAGGAAGATAGAGAATTTAAAGAAAATAGTCATGATCACCTACCACTTACCAGCAGGTAATCAGCTCAGTATTGTCAATTGAAATTAACCTAGCAGTGCTTGTTGACTCCTGTTGTGATTTCAGATTACTCGAGGTTGGTGTTCGTGAGCAACGCAAACTTACAGATGTGGCTCTAATTTAATTTTCATAAGGCAAGTGCATAACGCCATCGTTCAATCGCATTATGCTGTATAGTTAATTGAGTATCGGACTTCGTTTCTGAAAGACTGCAGTTTCGTTGGTGTACCATAAATGATCTGATAAATTGCGAATCAGTATTTGGATCACACCAGTGGCGGACCGGCTCCATGTCAGCAGTTTTGCATTTCTTTCACGAATAGCTGAACACAAAGATGATAAAAACATTAATAAAAAGAGATATGTTTTGTTTGTTAAATTAATACCTCTGATAGATATTAATTTAAATATACCTAAATATATTCATGGTTCTTAAGAGCTAACAAGATAGATGCTTACATAGCGAAAGCCGAAGAACAAAGGACGATACGAAACAGGAAGGCATCCCCTAGCTGATCGCAGAAAAAAATGTGAAGGCTTCTCTGTTCTTTATCATCATAGAAAGTATTACATGTACTTACTAACATTAGTGGACTCTCTGGTACACACATATTTCATAAAGAAAGAAAAATTTTCTTGGTGTCTTACGTTTGCCTACGATAGATTTGACTATGGTACTGGCTGTTACATGAGTAGTCATTCAAGTCGTGTAGAACAAAATTATAAGATTGGTGTATACAAGAAAAAAGAATACACTATTTGACATGTTTTAGATGAACAGTTTGACAAATGATTTACATTGGCACAGGGGATATTTGTACAAGATACACTAACTTAAAATTTGAGAGGTATCAATGTTCTGAGGATAAGAGGTTAAGTCAGTTCAGTGACGTATCTGCCCATGGGAATTGATGCAGCCATTGCTGGATTGACGTCGCAGTTGGTTTGTATGATGTCAATCAGACGGTGACAAGCGGCTGAGAGCGAGTTCTGGTTGTGCACTTCGCAGCAGAGGTGGGCAAAGAGGCGCAGCCCGTCCAGGACCGTAGCTATGACAACCGTGCGAGCCTTGCCTCGCGCTGCCGTTTCAGCCGGGGCAGCCGCATCCAGATCCGACGGGCCGCACAGTGCAGAGTCGTGCGGCCGCACTGGGCTACAGCAGTCTCGGGCCGAGCAAGTCCCTGACGTTACCCCAAGGGCCGAGCAGTGCTGTTGCGAAAGAACCTGTATGCCATGGCCTCAGCAGAGTCGCGCATGGAGACGCAGCCCACGGGCCGCGGCCTCACTGCTCCGCACTGAGCGAGCCCGTGACGTCACTGTGCCAGTGTCGTGCGCAAGCACTGGTGTGCTGCGGTCTACGGGCTGTTTGTAGCACTGATCGCAGTTGCGAGCTACGGGCTACCAGCGGTGAGTAGAGCAGTGTTTAGTGGAGTGGTGTGACTTCTTCATTTTTTTCGTAACGCACAAAATGAGCGCGGAAGCTAAACGTGGTTTGCAGAAGAAGGAGCGCATGTCAAGAAAAGGGAAGTAAAAGAAAAACTAATCAGTGGTGGTGAGCTGAGAACCACACAGCCTGAAGTGAATCTTAAAAGTTCAGTTTGGACCATGTTAAAGCCTATTGTGGATGGCGTTAGGAAAAGCGTTCATTTTGTTTGCTGTTCACTGTGCGGTGAAATTTACTCTCAAGCTGAAGGGTCAAGTGGCACTTCGCACTTTTCACGCCATCCATGCGTGTCTAATAAACAAGAGTCTTATGTGGACGAGAAACGACTTCCTAAACCTGCTCAGGAGGTAACTGTCGATAAATGCGTGGCTATGTGTGCACGAGACGTAAGGTCGTACGGAACTGTTGTGTACATAGTTCCTCTTAGTCAGCGCGTACACAACTTTTAGCCGGCCGCGGTGGCCGTGCGGTTCTGGGCGCTGCGGTCTGGAACCACGGGGCTGCTACGGTCGCAGGTTCGAATCCTGCCTCGGGCATGGATGTGTGTGATGTCCTTAGGTTAGTTAGGTTTAAGTAGTTCTAAGTTCTAGGGGACTGATGACCTAAGATGTTGAGTCCCCTAGTGCTCAGAGCCATTTGAACCATTTGATCCACAACTTTTACACTAGAGCGGGTCCCGCTAAGCACAACAGCGCAGGCACAGCGCTCGTCCGCTCTACCAGATGGCGCTGCCATAAAGACGGACCAAATTCTGCTTCCACCGATCCGCGTATTAATGTGTTACGCAGCCAATGATATTACTGCTAACGTAGAACCTTTTCTCCTCGCGGATCACACTCGCGCAGTGATACATGAACACGCGAGGTATTATAACGAGTGTACAGACCTCTGATTAGTCAGTCTGCATT
Source organism: Schistocerca piceifrons (assembly GCF_021461385.2). NCBI lineage: Eukaryota > Metazoa > Arthropoda > Insecta > Orthoptera > Acrididae > Schistocerca > Schistocerca piceifrons. Next base: position 527,318,611 of record NC_060149.1, on the reverse strand, counting down.
AGTCTGTAGCAAGTTTCAGTCTGCGCCTAATAAGATTATCATATTCCTGTAAATAGCCATGAAGAGAAATGTATAGGCACTTTGTCAAGTATCAGAGATATGTGAGAATAAGATTAACGTACGAAGACCGAAGGAACTTCAGATTGTCAATTGTAAATAGCATCCAAAATCAAGTTAAGTAAGGTTTATGATTGTTATTATTTTAATAAATGTGTGTGAAAATTAATCAAGTTCTCTTTAAGGTTGGTCATGGTTAATCTGCTACTCAAAGCGTGCAAGTGGCATTTCTATCGTCTGACCTAACGGCAGAAGATAAACACGCCACGATGAGACTACGAGACATATTGCTGAGACTCGCCTACTTCGTTAGAGCGACAAGTCAACTAATCTGATGGTGTATGTACCGAAGGTCTTACAGTACGCACACCACAGGAACTAAGAGAGGTGAAGGTCTTATGGATCTTGTTCAGACGTTAATAGACAGTGCAAAAGCCATTATATCTCACCCCACAACTATGTCGCGGTACACGGCAGAAAGTGCTAAAAGCCTACCACATATACACTCCTGGAAATGGAAAAAAGAACACATTGACACCGGTGTGTCAGACCCACCATACTTGCTCCGGACACTGCGAGAGGGCTGTACAAGCAATGATCACACGCACGGCACAGCGGACACACCAGGAACCGCGATGTTGGCCGTCGAATGGCGCTAGCTGCACAGCATTTGTGCACCGCCGCCGTCAGTGTCAGCCAGTTTGCCGTGGCATACGGAGCTCCATCGCAGTCTTTAACACTGGTAGCATGCCGTGACAGCGTGGACGTGAACCGTATGTGCAGTTGACGGACTTTGAGCGAGGGCGTATAGTGGGCATGCGGGAGGCCGGGTGGACGTACCGCCGAATTGCTCTACACGTGGGGCGTGAGGTCTCTACAGTACATCGATGGTGTCGCCAGTGGTCGGTGGAAGGTGCACGTGCCCGTCGACCTGGGACCGGACCGCAGCGACGCACGGATGCACGCCAAGACCGTAGGATCCTACGCAGTGCCGTAGGGGACCGCACCGCCACTTCCCAGCAAATTAGGGACACTGTTGCTCCTGGGGTATCGGCGAGGACCATTCGCAACCGTCTCCATGAAGCTGGGCTACGGTCCCGCACACCGTTAGGCCGTCTTCCGCTCACGCCCCAACATCGTGCAGCCCGCCTCCAGTGGTGTCGCGACAGGCGTGAATGGAGGGACGAATGGAGACGTGTCGTCTTCAGCGATGAGAGTCGCTGCTGCCTTGGTGCCAATGATGGTCGTATGCGTGTTTGGCGCTGTGCAGGTGAGCGCCACAATCAGGACTGCATACGACCGAGGCACACAGGGCCAACACCCGGCATCATGGTGTGGGGAGCGATCTCCTACACTGGCCGTACACCACTGGTGATCGTCGAGGGGACACTGAATAGTGCACGGTACATCCAAACCGTCATCGAACCCATCGTTCTACCATTCCTAGACCGGCAAGGGAACTTGCTGTTCCAACAGGACAATGGACGTCCGCATGTATCCCGTGCCACCCAACGTGCCCTAGAAGGTGTAAGTCAACTACCCTGGCCAGCAAGATCTCCGGATCTGTCCCCCATTGAGCATGTTTGGGACTGGATGAAGCGTCGTCTCACGCGGTCTGCACGTCCAGCACGAATGCTGGTCCAACTGAGGCGCCAGGTGGAAATGACATGGCAAGCCGTTCCACAGGACTATATCCAGCATCTCTACGATCGTCTCCATGGGAGAATAGCAGCCTGCATTGCTGCGAAAGGTGGATATACACTGTACTAGTGCCGACATTGTGCATGCTCTGTTGCCTGTGTCTATGTGCCTGTGGTTCTGTCAGTGTGATCATGTGATGTATCTGACCCCAGGAATGTGTAAATAAAGTTTCCCCTTCCTGGGACAATGAATTCACGGTGTTCTTATTTCAATTTCCAGGAGTGTATTTATGCCTGAGGTAATTGCTCATATAACAGAAGGTGAATACTCAGCAACTACAGACATGTGGACATCCAGCGCGAGAAGAAATCGATATCTGACGTGCACTGTCTCCTGTTTTATTGACTGAACTCTCAGATCTCGCATTTTGTTTGCGACCCAGTTTCCAGACGAACCAATAACGGGTGGTAACATTATAAGAGAATTGATTAGACGATTTATTTCTTGGTATCGACGACTCTACTATGAAAGACATGCAGCACACGACTGATCAAGGTACCAACATTGTCGCTGCACTGCACCATAATTCACGATTGAATTGTTCCTGCCATATGCCAAATACAGGACTGCTAAATGATTTTATTGCGGAGTATATATGCGTCAATTTGTAACCTCCCCCTCACTTATCGACCTCAATGACAGTGAAAAATTAAACCGCGTGTACCTAATGGAAATTTGGGAAAAGCAATCGTCACCGAAGTTAATCTGTCGGTAAAGAGGAGGAAAGGGTTACATCTAAATGAAAGAAAAAATGCAATTGAAACTGGTGGAAATTAATTTAGAAAAGGGGTAAAGTTAATAAAGAAAGTAAATGTGCGGCCGTTACGTTAACAATTAACTAGCGGTAATTAGATATTTGAGTTTTGTGGAAAATTACGGTCGCCAGTCCTATCGACAATTGCTATAGTAACTGAAAAAGAAAGGTTATTGCACATATAATTAGCACTAGAAGCGTGGAAACTGAAGGTTGACACGTGTAGTGTGAAAACTGAAAGTTTGTCAGAAGTAATAAATTTAGCCACACTCTGACTTAATTTAGCAAAAGAATTAATAAAACCGGAAAATTGAAAGTTAATTTAGTGACTGAAATTAATAGTGAGCTTTGTTTCTGAAGCACTACGAAATTCAATAAAATAAGGTTAGTCTTGGGCTACATCAACAATCATTCCAAAAGCTACTTGAATCTACGCAGTTTAGAAATAAGAGATTTAACTTTGAACTTGAATTAAATGATTCTGAACAATTAACAATAGTAAAATTTAGTACGTACCAAGCTGAGCTGCAGTCACAGGTAAGCTAAAATACGGTAACAAAACTTGCACTCTTAATTTGTCCTTGTGTAATCTAAATATTGTAGCCAGCTATGAATACCTTAACTGAACTTTGAAATTAAAGCAGTGAAATCGAATGATGCTGGCGTTTGAATTTCAGCGACACTCGGGTTCATTCCGGAAAAGGAAGGGACCCTGCTTCGTAATGCAATTGGGACAATGAGCAACAAAGGTTCATGCTACGTTTCTGTAATTTAGTTATGAAAATGGAACAGTTTGAAAAGCTGAGGTCTGCCATACAGTTCTAAAACTTTACGTGCTTCCAGTCTTCCTTGTTGGTTGATTGAAGGTTTGAAGCCGTCGATCGAGGAGGCGGCGACAGTCACTCACTGTCGGCCGTCGCTGTTGCAGAAGCTGGATGTTGGCGCGCCTTCTTCTCGACACGGTCACCAGGCGAAACGGGCTCTTGATGTGCGCCAGCTAATGCTTCCCGTCCGCGACACCGTGTCAGAAACTATCATAGCAAGTCGAGCGCAAGTACATGCTGCCCAACCCCGAAAGCGCAGCAACTCGCGGGAGCGTCACACAACACACCTCCTCCACTGCACCACCCCAGCCAGACTCTCCCTCTGTCCGCGCTCCACGCGACAGAGTTAACACCACCAAAGATCCTAAACACTTTGGTTCTCCACACGACCTATCAATGTATTCGTTCGATAGCATAGTTTTCCCTAGGCCAGACCCAGCGTATAAATACAAATAATATTCACAAAACAAACCAATTATAAATCGACATAAATGCATTTATATACCAATAGTAAAACAATTACAATATACAAAGAGACAGAAATGTTATATCTTTAGGTAACAAAATAAGGAAAACAATTTGCAGTGCAATAGATGGAAATAGGAGGATTGCATTTCCGGCGTTACAAATTGTCCATAAGTTCATGGTCTTTTGACTGCGGCGAAAGAACGCGTCACTTACGCAAAGAAAACTGGTCTTCTTAATGCTCTTGATATATCACTGAGCCAGTCTAACGATACTCGCTGAATAAGAAGCTGACAATGTTAGAGTGTCTTTAGGCGAAAAGCTCTCTGAGAAGGGAGAAACGGCCCGAAGTGAAGGGACTGATATCACGCTGATGAAAGAATTTTTCACGGTATGAATGCTATTTTATTACTGTAATTCTTATACGCAATCGTTTATTTTTTTTAGCTTTTAAAACATAAGGGTTCTCGGGGGTGGATGTGTGTGGTGTCCTTAGGTTAGTTAGGCTTAAGTTGTTCTAAGTTCTAGGGGACTGATGACCTCAGATGTTAAGTCCCATAGTGCTCAGAACCGTTTGAACCATTTGAACATAAGGGTTTTTGTAGCTCTTCAAAGTGGCGTTCAAGGAATTAGAACTGGAGAAATCACCTACGCTGCACCTTCTGTTGACATGGACGATGACAATGTTAAAGCATTTGAGTCAAGTGCCCCAGAACAGAGAAACGTCTGAAATCTGACTTTTACATAAACACCTCAAATTATACTTACATGAAAAGCTATTTGTCCAGAGATGCTGTGAGGAAGCAATTTTCCTTTGGCCACCATTCGTCATTTAAAAATGATATCTGAAGATAAGAGGCGTAAAGTCATGGCAGAGGTAAGATGTAGAATCCATTTATTGCTATGGTAATAACTCCCCAGTGGCCAGTTCCGAAGGGAACTGATGACTCCCAAGGTCGGTCACTGACTCAAGTTCAACCCTCATACGTTCAGAGTCGATGTTCCTTCCCTTAAAGCATAGCCGAATATATGACAATACTTCGTCAGATCGTCCAATCGAGTCTGTGAGTGACCTTGGCGGAGCCCTGAAACTGAATGAAACAGTTCAAGTTGCTTCAACAACAGGACATCTGGTTTTATTTTCAGTAAACTTTCATACACAGAGTGGGGATCACACTGGCGCTGTTTGCAAAATGATGTATTAAAGAGCTATTGTACTTTTACCATCAGATAAAAAACGTTATAGTGGAATAGGCATGTACAAGCCACGAAAAGGGAATTCTTTCATCAAATTGCACAAGAACTCAACTACCAGAGAAAGTAAAGAAGTTTCCTTTGTGGGCAGATGCCGATGATAGTCTTGCTCCAGTAGACGTGTTGGAGAGATATTTAAATCAGAACTGCAAGATGGAAGAAAATGTGGATTCTTACTGGAAAACGAGCGGCCACAATTTTCCTACTCTTCAGAAAGTCGTCAGAAAAATATTGTGTATTCAAGCATCTTGTCTGCTTCTGAAAGGAGTTGTAGTTCTGCCGGTTCTTTACTCAGAGCAAGTAGATCACATTTAGCTCCAGACGTGTTGATGACCTTCTTAATCATAGTAACTGTATCGCAGACAAATGAGTGAAAAATTATGCTGAAACTCTTTTCGGACATTAACTTCCCTTCTACGTCGTTTTTATTGCTGAAAAGTTTTCGTTTATTGCAGTTTTGTTACGTATGTTCGATTTATGTACACTGGTTTTCAAATTAATTTTGAAGTTTTAAATGCCAGAACTTTAGAATCATGGGGAACATGCTCACTTGCTGACGTCTGGTTACGTTGTGCACCACCAGTGGTTTGTTTCACATGTTCCTGTTGCCATGGACGTACGTCATTGCTTGGTAATTGGTAACATCAACTGTTCCGTTGCAAGCACACGGGTTACTACGTAGAGTGTCCGCCCCAGTAGCTGAGTGGTCAGCGTGACGGATTGCCGTCCTCTGGGCCCGGGTTCGATTCCCGGCTGGGTCGGAGATTTTCTCCGCTCAGGGACTGGGTGTTGTGTTGTGTTCATCATCATTTCATCCCCATCCGGCGTGCAGGTCGCCCAACGTGGCGCCGAATGTAATAAGACCTGCAATATGGCGGCCGGACCTGCCCCGCGAGGGGCCTCCCGGCCAATGACGCCAAACGCTCATTTCCATTTCCACTACGTAGAGTTAATCACAGTCTTGGCTCGTACAATGGCAGAGTACACAGATGCAGAGATTGCAGATGCCCATTTGATAGACCAATTCCCTGTCCTACAAGCTCTCCGGAGCTAAACCCAATGGACTTTTATTTGTGGGGCCCGAGTACAAAATGTTCAGAGTCTCCGTGCCCGTATTATGGAAGGCTGCGAAACCATACGCAATACTCCAGGGATACATCAGCGCATCGAAATTCGCTAGGACTGCGGGTTGACGCATCTATCAACGATCACGGAGATCACGTTGAACATCTCCTGTGATAAAGTGTTGCATGTGGCATGCTCGTGTGTTCCGTTCATGTATGTTTCCCATGATTAATGAGTTGGAGAAAATGAGCTGTAACATGGAACAAAGCGTTTTCAGAACCATGTTCATATAACATAATTTGTTCATCTACGGGTCAGGAATGTGTCCTGCAATTTCTGCGCACGTTTTTGTTACACACTGTATACCAGTGAGTCTTATTAGCATTCTAAAAACCCCCCGAAGTGACGTAGATGAATCTGAGACAAGTAATTTTAACATGAGACACATGGGGCCGCAAATGTCGGAAACAGCCGTAAAGTTGACACTAATATTGAACACATGACGTCCGCAGATGATGTACCTCGCTGCACGTGCAGTGGATGCGCTTGTCGATCATAATCTCGCCGGTAGGGGGCCTGCACATTGCACCAAGTCAAAGATTGACGTCGGTGTGGCTCCGAGCCTGCATGCACGACTATAGCGCGTGAGGCTGTATGTTCGAATTTTGCGTGTGGCAGAAGTTACTTTTTTTATTTCGTTAGACAAATATATGTTTATTCTGAGATAATATTTCTTATTTCATTTACCGGTCTCGCGGCCTCTGCTGGTTTATTGAAAAGGACAGTACAACAAAAAGCTAGCGCATTGCCTCACAACTAAGAGAGTACAAGCTTCCAAATTGTCACGTTACCAGTAAATAACCTATGTTTACTTTATTAAATAAAGCCTGTAAACAAAACAAAATCAGGGTAAAACGGAAAGAAACACAAAATAAGGGCAGCTTTTGCTTTGTTGCAGAGATGGCAATAATTTTGTAACTTCTACGTTTACAACAGATCACATTTACAAAAGGTGTTCGGAAAAAGACTAACCTAGCGAAGCGCTGTGCAGCAGTGCCCCCCCCCCCCTTTCTCTCTCTCTCTCTCTCTCTCTCTCTCTCTCTCTACACACACACATGGTTCATTGATAGTGACAGGGCCAAATATCTCACTAAATAAGCATCAAACGAAAAAACTACAAAGAACGAAACTCGTCTAGCTTGACGGGGGCGCTATGGTTGGCCCGCTAGATGGCGCTGCCATAGGAAAAACGGAACGGTTATCAACTGCGTTTTTTAAAATAGGAACCCTCATTTTTATTACGTATTCGTGTAGTACGCAAGGAAATACGAATGTTTTAGTTGGACCACTTTTTTCACTATGTGATAGATGGCGCTGTAATATTCACAAACGTGTAAGTACGTGGTATCACGTAACATTCCACCAGTGCGGGCGGTATTTGCTTCGTGATACATTACCCGTGTTAAAATGGACCGTTCACCAATTGCGGAAAAGGTCTATGTCGTGTTGATGTATGGCTATTGTGATCAAAATACCCAACGGGCGTGTGCTATGTATGCTGCTCGGTATCCTGGACATCATCCAAGTGTCCGGAGCGTTTGCCGGATAGTTAAATTATTTAAGGAAACAGGAAGTGTTCAGCCACATGTGAAATGTCAACCGCGACCTGCAACAAATGATGATGCCCAAGCAGGTGGTTTAGCTGCTGTCTCGGCTAACCCGCACATCAGTAGCAGACAAATTCCGCGAGAATTGGGAATCTCTAAAACTTCGGTGTTGATAATGCTACATCAACATCGATTTCACCCGTACCATATTTCTATGCACCAGGAATTGCATGGCGACGACTTTGAACGTCGTGTACAGTTCTGGCACTGGGCACAAGAGAAATTACGGGACGATGACAGATTTTCTGCACGTGTTCTATTTAGCGACGAAGCGTCACTCACCAACAGCGGTAACGTAAACCGGCATAATATGCACTATTGGGCAACGGAAAATCCACGATGGCGTGGAACATCAGCGACCTTTTGCGGGTTAATGTATGGTGCGGCATTATTTTAACGATGGCAATATAAATGGTGCAATGTACGCTCATTTCCTACATAATTTTCTACTGATGTTACTACAAGATGTTTCACTGCATGACAGAATGGTGATGTACTTTCAACATGATGGATGTCCGGCACATAGCTCGCGTGCGGTTGAAGCGGTATTGAATAGCATATTTCATGACAGGTGGATTGGTCGTCGAAGCACCATACCATGGTCTGCACGTACACCGGATCTGACGAACACGGATTTCTTTCTGTGGGGAAAGTTGAAGGATATTTGATATCGTGATCCACCGAAAACGCCTGACAACATGCGTCAGCGCTTTGTCAATGCATGTGCGAACATTACGGAAGGCGACCTACTCGCTGTTGAGAGGAATGTCATTACTCGTATTGCCAAATGGATTGAGGTTGACCGGCCGGTGTGGCCGAGCAGTTCTAGGAGATTCAGTCTGGATTCGCGCGACCGTTACGGTCGCAGGTTCCAATCCTGCCTCGGGCATGGATGTGTGTCATGTCCTTAGGTTAGTTAGGTTTAAGTAGTTCTAAGTTCCAGGGGACTGATGACCTCAGCTGTTAAGTCCCATAGTGCTCAAAGCCATTTGAACCATTTTTGAACCATTGAGGTTGACGGGCATCATTTTTAGCATTTATTGCATTAATGTGGTATTTACAGGTAATCACGCTGTATCAGCATGCGTTCTCAGAAATTATAAGTTCACAAAGGTACATGTATCACATTGAACAACGGAAATAAAATGTTCAAACGTACCTACATTCTGTATTTTAATTTTAAAAAAGCTACCAATTACCAACTGTTCGTCTAAAATTGTGAGCCATGTGTTTGTGACTACTACAGCGCCATCTATGACAAAGCGAAAAAAGTGGTCCAACTAGAACATTCATATTTCTCAACGTACTACACATCTATGTAATAAAAAAATGGGGGTTCCTATTTTAAAAAACGCAGTTGATATCCGTTTGATCTATGGCTGCGCCATCTAGCGGGCCAACCATAGCGCCATCAGGTTTGCCCCTTCAAGCTAGACAAGTTTCGTCTTGTAGTTTTTTCGTTTGACGCTTATTTCGTGAGATATTTCGCCCGGTCACGATCAATTGACCACCCTGTATATATATTTGGGTGGATACTGTCTGAGTATGTTTCACTGGAGTGGTGTATTAGAATGCAGTGACCAGCCATCTTCGACTTTCATTCTTTCCTGGCAATTAAAATTACTGTGCCATGAGGCAGAAAGCAACAAGCGTCACACTGGCATCAAATGCGCTACATTCTTGGATGTGCAAATGGTTAATATTTTAGCGCAACGGTAATAAGCAGGGATCTGCGGAGGAGGAGGGTGAGAGAGATCAAAGGGATCATGACCAACCCCTTAATAACATTTTAGTACAATATTTCTATTTTTTATTAATACCACTTTCCAAGCTTCTTAGATAATATACAGAAAATAAAGTTGCATGAAAACAGTGTAAAACGGTGAGGAATTCTAGATTATTACAAGGTAAGTAAAACACAGGACTCTTTCCTGTTGTCCGCTTGAGAGCTAGCTCACAGGAATGGACTTGCGTTCTGACCAGACGCAGATATCATTCCAGCTAGGTAAAGGCATCCACTCAGAGCCTGGCCATATCCCCAGTGAACAGAAAATCGGACTCAGCTCATGGGTTCACGGGTAGAGCCAACTAAGCACGGGAAGCTGAGTAAAAGCTCCGGCGTTCTGGCTACAGACGAGCGAATCGGGACCGGCCGACAGTCGTGTCATCCTTCGCCAATGGCGGATACAGTGTTGAGGGGAGTGGTGTCGGCATACCGCTTTGGCTTTTCAGACGTGGAGCCGCTATTTCGCATTCAGGTAGCATCACAAGGCTGAGTAGATGGTATTCCAAGCCTCCCACCGAGGAAAACTCCCTGGCAGTACCGTGAATAAAACCAGAGTCCTCGACATGGCAGTAGGCTACCTTGACCACCCAGCTACAAAGATGGACGAAATTGGGTAAGGCAAAACAGAAAAGGAAAGGTCCTTCATTAAGGAAATAAAGAGGTCCATTTATTTTCCTGACCGTAGTTACGATTAAAAATCAAAAAAGTATGCATAACAAGGAAAGATTATACAGCAAAAAAATGGTTCTAATGGCTCTGAGCACTATGGGACTTAACTGCTGAGGTCATCAGTCTCCTAGAACTTTGAACTACTTAAACCTAACTAACCTAAGGACATCACAAGCATCCATGCCCGAGGCAGGATTCGAGGCTGCGACCGTAGCGGTCGCGCGGTTCCAGGCTGTAGCGCCTAGAACCGCTCGGCCACTCCGGCCGGCAGATTACACAGTAGGTCCTTCATTCAGAAATAGCGTTCGAATGTTGTTTTCTTGTGAGAAGGACGCGTTATGCGTCGTGTCTACCAGTATTATTAGTCTGTATTCGGCTACAGTTGGTCTATGGTGTATCGAGACTGTGATTTATCGTTCTGCAGTACTGGTGCTCACGTTGGTCGGGATAACAAATTGTTATGCGGATGTACACTCCTTGGGGTCGGTAGGGTCATACTAACGCCATTCAGGGTCTTAACAACAGCACGCGACTAATGGAGAGACATACAATATTGTTCTCTTGGTCGTCCTGTCCGCTTGCTGGGTCTATAACCGACCGCCGTCGGAGTTGGAGGCACTTGTGCCGTGTCAGAGTGAACAACGCCAGCCGAAATTCAGCGCGGTCCGGGAGCACCCGTCTTTCTTTTACAGACTGTAATTCAAACGACAATATGCAAACAGACAACAGGAAATCCACGGTTAGATTCGGCTTCTCATGCGGGCAAAAGCGCCTCCGTATCGATGCTGTTGACAGCTGGTCAGTCGAAACAATTTGAATTTCCGAACAAGAACTGTACAGTTTGCAGTACGACTTTCTCGCCAACTCGATTTATGTGAAACCAGTCAACGACGATGTATGTACCAGAGTGGTAGGCGGCTTTGATGGCACCATTGATTTCCCTACTTCCACATGAGAGACGTACAAAGTACTTGGGACATGTGCCAGCAATGACATACGCCAGTATGGCTATGCGCACTGTAAAGACGTGCAACTTGCCTTTCGATATATCCATGTAGGCTATAAAACCAGCTCTGGTTCTCTTCTTAACTGTTCTGCAAATACAGCAGGAGAAATGATTCACAAACAAATATTTCAATGTCTACAACGGTGTGCGAGCTGTGCGAATAGATTTGAGCAGCATATACCCTCTTACTTGATCGTTAGTGGTTGCAAGGCTCTGTACGAGGGCCAGCCCTGCACCTGCGTGACGTGCGGTGGTTTAGACCACTTCCGCCCCCAGAGCCCACAGTGCCCGGCTGCCAGACAAGCTCTCAGCTCTCGCGAGAAGCTACGGAACCAAACTTCGAGGGCAAACTCCTACGCAGGCGGCTTGCTTAACAGGCGCCCTGTATCATCGGAGGCCGTTGACTCACAGCAGCAGGTCGCACCCACGACCTCAGGAATCGAACACACCGCCAAGTTAGTAGGCATGGTTGCCCAGCTTCCTGTTGCCACAACAGCCAGTTCGCCTTCTGCTAGCTCGAAGACTATCACCACTCTTCCAGATCCATGCACCTTGCAGAAGAAGAGAGAGCCAAAATACGCATCCACCCAAAAATCGCTCTTATGTGAGGTTAAGCTAGCGGTCCGTGATTCAGCAACATCTGAGAGGTCCAAAGAACCACCCTCAACAATGCGACCCTCTGCGTCACAGAAGGCTCGTTATCAGTCTTTAGAGCTCCAGGACGAAGCAACTGATCCCGAAATATCCGAGCAAAATCGACCAGCGGGCAGCAGGACGTGGAACCAACAGCCGCCCAGCGCAAAAGACGTACAAGTAGACAAAGATAAATTATAAGAAAATGGACACAGACGATGAGGAGCGTGTCACAGTGTCTCCCACTCTGATGAAACTGACGCACGATAAGGCCCTTCAGCAGCAGAACCCAGAACCGATGGAGGTCATTCAGTCTCGAACACCGGGCCACACCATTTCGTTGGCTGAAGATACCAGGGACTAACTTAATCGTCACATGAACACCTACAAATTTGGTACCTTAAATTTCAACCGGGTAGCGTCTCACACTAACATATTAGGTTTCCATCACTATTTGTATGCTGCTGACGTAGATGTCAGCTTTGTTCAAGAAGTCGCCAACATCAAACTAGCAGTCCAAATGCTACGCCGGCCGGTGTTGCCGAACGGTTCTAGGCGCTACAGTCTGGAACCGCGCGACCGCTACGGTCGTAGGTTCGAAACCTGCCTCGGGCATGGATGTTTGTGATGTCCTCATGTTAGTTAGGTTTAAGTAGTTCTAAATGGCTCTAAGCACTATGGGACTTAACATCTGAGGTCATCAGTCTCCTAGAACATAGAACTACTTAAACCTAACTAACCTAAGGACATCACACACATCCATGCCCGAGGCAGGATTCGAACCTGCGACCGTAGCAGTCAGACGGTGCCGGATTGAAGCGCCTAGAACCGCTCGGTCACCGCGGCCCGCAGTAGTTCTAAGTTCTAGGGGACTTATGACCTTAGAAGTTAAGTCCCATAGTGCTCAGAGCCATTTGAATTTTCTAAATGCTGCGACGCAGTTATCAACATAAGACTCTTCGCTGGCACTATGATCATATCCAAGCAAAGAACCCGTGTAACCCGTCGACAGCACTCGCCCCCCAGGGGAAACATATCCGCTCAGTTGCACGACCTGCATCTGACAAACATTTATGGTTTCTAGGGAAAGACTCACAGAGCGGAAACGTGTGGCTTTCACCACGTCCATATCACGCAGCTTTCCACATTACTGCACGCGGCCGTAATTGTGGATGCAGATTTCAATTCTGTTATATTTAAAGATGATCACACCTCAGGTTACAGTTATTCGGAGCAAGTGAATACATTACAACTGGAAATGGCCCTCGAATATATCTGGCGGCGATTGAAACCGAATACCGTCGCCTCCACACGCAACAGCGACTACTGCCAGCCGCCTTGACAGATTTGAATAAACAAGACCACAGCGGCTGTTAGAATTCTTTACAGGACAACAGGACGGGCATCGCAAATTAAATTTTCATCTTCAGGTAGTAACGTCTTTTAAATTTTTTTGTTACCCATCACAAATAAAATGAAATTGTCTTACCTCTAAAGCAACAACGGTGGAACGCGATATATTTTGGTCTCTCATGAAAAAAAAAATATATATATATAATCTTTGAAAAACATATGACCTGGAAAGGGAGGCGGTACTGATTTGGGTGAATTACTAACACTGACCTATTCAGTAGTGAAATTGAATTCTAAGTTACGATTGGCTTCCCAAAACATGTGACAGTTGAAACTACATTACTTAGAAAAATTACATTCTTTTTACGAACTGAGTCAAACAACATAAAGAGAAACGTATACTTGTGTTAATAAATCTCAGAAACATTACAAAGGGAAATATCTAACTAGCTTTTACATCAAGTCTGTTTACGTACATTCTGGAGTTACTCAACAATTGCCTATTATCAGCCAACTCTTCTACACTAACGCGCTGGCAAAACGAAAGTCATAATATTTAACATTCTTATCTTGCGTGCGAGAAGACTTCTGCTTCCACATTGGTATTTTCAGTCCACCCCCGGTACCTGAATGGTCAGCGTGACGGATTGTCAATCCTCTGGGCGCGGGTTCGATTCCCGGCTGGGTCGGGGAATTTTCTCCGCCCAGAAACTGGGTATTGTGCTGTCCTCATCATCATCCTATCACCCTCATCGACTGCAGGTCGCCGAAGTGGCGTCGAATGAAAGAGCGGCACCCGGCAAACGGTCTGCCCGACGCGGGCCCCTAGCCATATGATTAAATTAAAAAAAAAGAAGATTGTTATTTTCAGTAATACATGTAATTCCTACATTATAATCTAACAATTTTTGGCTTCACAGAGCACACCAAAAAAACTGCCTACTCCATCCTCTGTCGCTCACAGGCAGGTACCCACTGCAGTGCGCTAAGCGCTCTCTTGCTCCAACACTACAATATCAGACGAGAAGCGGTATCTTTGTCTCTGCGGTCGTGCACAGTCAGCGATCCGCTTTGGAAAGCCTATCAGAGACATACATCGTTTATAATATAATAGTTTCATTTTAGTTTACATTAGTAGTATTATCACATTCTGGTGCCACATACAAGTGTATCCCAGTAGACTCCTTGCAAGGTGCTCCACTGTATACAAAGGGATTTAAGAACTTATAAGAAATTTGGCCATGCCAAGAAACGGACAAAAAAAAGCGATAAGGTCTGTGTCTACTTACAGTCAAAAGATTAAAGATTATTCAAATGATTTCCAGATATCGGTACAACACCTGCCTCAGGAAGTGTATAAAGGCTGAGGGTTCTGGCACCTCAATTTTAGTCTTTTGATCACACGGACTTGGAAGTCCAAGTCGAGAAACTTGCCGATCAGTGTTGGCTGCGCGACAAAACCTTCAGTCAAGCATGCTTTGGTGGACCAGACGTGCTAAGGTGAAATTGAGAAACTGCTTAAAAACCCCCGCAGTCATTGGTATCAGAAGGAATAAGACGACTAAAGAGTATTAGTTTCTGGCGCGGTAGGAATATTCTGAACTTGTACATCCTATCCAAAATGTAGCTGAAATCAAGCGGATTAAGGCAAAGACTACTACTCGTAGCGCCGGCCGAAGTGGCCGCGCGGTTCTGGCGCTGCAGACTGGAACTGCGAGACCGCTACGGTCGCAGGTTCGAATCCTGCCTCGGGCATGGATGTGTGTGATGTCCTTAGGTTAGTTAGGTTTAACTAGTTCTAAGTTCTAGGGGACTAATGACCTCAGCAGTTGAGTCCCATAGTGCTCAGAGCCATTTTTTTTACTACTCGTAGTATAGTACGTCACACTAGAAGCGGTTTCAAAGTTTGTGTCCTGGACTGAGCTGACCTCATCCATTCACCAAACGATACTAGGTCGCAGTGGGACTGGTCTCGCTTAGACACCATTATAAGCGATGACATGGACACCCAATACAGCAGGTAGGCTGATATACAAGCTCTCACTACAGAGCAATACACCACCTTGTATTATGAAGGAATATCGGACCTCGCACACATGGAGCCATGGCTAGGAGCAGCACATCAATTCACAACAAGACGCCCCCTGAGACGCGGCAAGGTAGTAGTAGGCAAAACGCAACAGGGAATAAGAATATTAATGTGGTAATAGTAAACTGCAGGAGCGTCTATAGAAAGGTACCAGAACTGCTCTCGTTAGTAAACGGTCACAATGCCCACATAGTACTAGGGACAGAAAGTTGGCTGAAACCAGATGTAAACAGTAATGAAATTCTAAACACAGACTGGAATGTATACCGCACAGACAGGCTGGACAGTGAAGGGGGAGGCGTGTTTATAGCGATAAAAAGTGCAATAGTATCGAAGGAAATTGACGGAGATCCGAAATGTGAAATAATTTGGGTAAAGGTCACTGTTAAAGTAGGCTCAAACACGGTAATTGGATGTCTCTATAGGCCCCCTGGCTCAGCAGCTGTTGTGGCAGAGCATCTGAAGAAAGATTTGGAAAATATTTCTAGTAGATTTCCCCACCATTTTATAGTTCTGGGTGGAGATGTTAATTTGCCGGATATAGACTGGGAGATTCAGACGTTTATAACGGGTGGCAGGGACAAAGAATCCAGTGAATTTTCTTTAAGTGCTTTATCTGAAAACTACCTTGAGCAGTTAAACAGAGAACCGACTAGTGGAGATAACATATTAGATCCTCCGGTGACAAACAGACCCGAACTATTTGAAACAGTTAATGCAGAACAAGGAATCAGCGATCATAAAGCGGTTACTGCATCGATGATTTCAGCCGTAAATAGAATTATTAAAAAAGGTAGGAAGATTTTTCTGTTTAGCAAAACTGACAAAAAGCAGATTTCAGAGTACTTGACGGCTCAACACAAAAGTCTTGTCTCAAGTACAGATAGTGTTGAGGATCAGTGGAAAAAGTTAAAAACCATCGTACAACATGCATTAGATGAGTATATGCCTAGCAAGATCGTAAGAGATGGAAAAGAGCCTCCGTGATACAACAACCGAGTTAGAAAACTGCTGCGGAAGCAAAGGGAACTTCACAGCAAACATAAATATAGCCAAAGCCTTGCAGACAAACAAAAATTACGCGAAGCGAAATGTAATGTGAGGAGGACTATGCGAGAGGTGTTCAATGAATTCGAGAGCAAATCTCTATGTACTGACTTGGCAGAAAATCCTAAGACATGTCTTTTTCCAAAGCTGTTTCACAGAGGAAGACTGCACTGTAATTCCTTCTCTAGATTGTCGCACAGATGAGAAAATGGTAGATATCGAAATAGACGACAGAGGGATAGAGAAACAATTAAAATCGCTCAAAAGAGGAGAGGCCGCTGTACCTGATGGGATACCAGTTCAATTTTACACAGAGTACGCGAAGGAACTTGCCCCCCTTCTTGTAGCGGTGTACCATAGGTCTCTAGAAGAGCGTAGCGTGCCAAAGGATTGGAAAAGGGCACAGGTCATCCCCGTTTTCAAGAAGGGACGACGAACAGATGTGCAGAACTATAGACCTATATCTCTAGCGTCGATCAGTTGTAGAATCTTGTAACACGTATCATGTTCGAGTATAATGACTTTTCTGGAGACTAGAAATCTACTCTGTAGGAATCAGCATGGGTTTCAAAAAGGCTACCGGGTTCCCAGGTAGATGCCGTGTTTCTTCACTTCCGCAAGGCGTTCGATACAGTTCCCCACAGCCGTTTAATGGACAAAGTCAGAGCATATGGACTATCAGACCAATTGTGTGATTGGATTGAAGAGTTCCTAGATAACAGAACGCAGCATGTCATTCTCAATGGGGAGAAGTCTTCCGAAGTACGAGTCATTTCAGGTATGCCGCAGGGGAGTGTCTTAGAACCGTTTCTATTCACAAAATACATAAATGACCTTGTGGATAACATCGGAAGTTCACTGAGACTTTTTGCGGATGATGCTGTGGTATATCGAGATGTTGTAACAATGGAAAATTGTACTGAAATGCAGGAGGATCTGCAGCGAATTGACGCATGGTGCAGGGAATGGCAATTGAATCTCAATGTAGACAAGTGTAATGTGCTGCGAATACATAGAAAGAAAGATCCCTTATTTAGCTACGATATAGCAGGACAGCAACTGGAAGCAGTTAATTCCATAAATTATCTGGGAGTAGGCATTAGGAGTGATTTAAAATGGAATGATCATATAAAGTTTATCGTTGGTAAAGCAGATGCCAGGCTGATATTCATTGGAAGAATCCTAAGACAATGCAATCCGAAAACAAAGGAAGTAGGTTACAGTACACTTGTTCTTTCACTGCTTGAATACTGCTCACCGGTGTGGGATCCGTACCTACCAGATAGGGTTGATAGAAGAGATAGAGAAAATCAAACGGAGAGCAGCGCGCTTCGTTACAGGATCATTGAGTAATCGCGAAAGCGTTACAGAGATGATGGACAAACTCCAGTGGAAGACTCTGCAGGAGAGACGCTCAGTAGCTCGGTACGGGCTTTTGTTGAAGTTTCGAGAATATACCTTCACCGAGGAGTCAAGCAGTATATTGCTCCCTCCTACGTATATCTCGCGAAGAGACCATGAGGATAAAATCAGAGAGATTAGAGCCCACACCGAGGCATACCGACAATCCTTCTTTCCACGAACAATACGAGACTGGAATAGAAGAGAGAACCGATAGAGGTACTCAGGGTACCCTCCGCTTGCGGAGTAGGGATGTAGATGTAGATGTAGAACAATCGGTGACGAACAGCACAGTGTTCAACTGTATTCCTGGTCAGCACGTTCTCCAGATCTCTCACTCATTGAAAACATTTTCTCATGAGCTGGCAAGAGATTGGCACGTCACACTCGGCAGTCAGTAAGAGAGATGAAGTGCAACATAGAGGTCAAGGGGTGTAAAATGACGTATCCTTATCAGTCATCCAAGCATACAGTTCGAGTAGATACCCATGCAGGTCAAGGTCACTGTTACTTGCAGAGGAGACACATCTATAGGCTAAATTTCGCATCCTGTAGACTTCAGAATCTTACCTCTCCGTAGAAGAGTCGTAAGCAAAATTGACTGCCATGCGGAGGACCCGGGTTCGATTCCTGGTGCTACCAGGGAATCTTCCCTTGGCAAGAGGGCTGGAATAGGGTGCTCTCAGCCTCATAAAGCCTACTATGCAGCTACTTAACCGAGAAGTAGCGGCTCCAGGTCACGAAAATTGAGAACAGCGGGGGCAGCTGATGCCCCTCTATACTGCATCCAATTATGCCACTGTCAGAAGATGAAACGGCTGTCGATAGGTACCGATGAGTCCGTCAGGCCTGAGGATGGAGGTTGTGCTTTATACCTATAAATTGTATCATGTACTTTGCCTACTATATTGTACATCTGATACGTAAAGTTTCGTTATTTGCTATCCTTACTAGTGTTGTAGTTATAATGACCAGAAGTGTAGCTTCGTCATTCACCCAGTAGTTCTTTATAGTTCAGAATATTAGCTAGCAACAATAAAAGTGTAAAATTTGCCGCATGAAACCGAAGCGACATTGCTGCATTGGGCCACGAATGTCACAAGGCTGGACCACATGAAATACAAACACATAAAGTAGCTGATGGAAATAACCAAAATCACCAACAATTTAAGAGAAAATGCCGTAGGTGGTATGAACACATTAACAGAAGCGAGGAGAACTCAATGGACAAACCTTACTCCCATTACGACCGAGGAGGACATCGACCCCATGGCCGTTCCAAGAAGGAGGGAAGGAAGGTTGAAGTTTAACGTCCCGACAGTGAGGTCATTGAAGACGGTCCCAAGAAGAAATGGTCAGACAAAATCAAGGAGGCCATGCAACTGACAGACCACAAACCGATGGATGCATCCAATAGAAAGTTGTGGTGGAATATACACAGAGTGCCTAGTTTTAGAATTTGCAACTGACTCCTTTCTATCTTAAATACAGCTATTCGACGGCTGAGTACCCTTGACCATTTTCACGACTCCTTGTCCTTCTTGCAAAAGTGTGTAAGTTATCTGGTTAATTGTCCGGCCCCGGTGGCTGAGTGATCAGCGTGACGGAATGTCAATCCTAAGGTCCTGGGTTCGATTCCCGGCTGGGTCGGAGATTTTCTCCGCTCAGGGACTGGGTGTTGTGTTGTCCTAATCATCATCATTTCATCCCCATCGACGCGCAGGTCGCCGAAGTGGCGTCAACTCGAAAGACCTGCACCAGGCGAACAGTCTACCCGACAGGATTCCCTAGCCACACGACATTTCATATCTGGTTAATTCATACATTTGACAATAACCTATATTGGTTATATAGCATTGCACGTATACTTTACAAAACACCTTACTGTTTTCTGTAAACGGTTTCCGTGACTGCTGTGTCTAATTAACACTGAATAATGTGCTGTACAGTAATTAGTCAGACCATTATTGTAGCTTTAGTTGTACGTTAATATGAAGAAGAAGCGAGTGTCTCGTGCTGTTTATGACGGTACAGCTGCAGCGAAGGCAGCGCTAACCCTCCATCGCCCTTTGACCTTTTCAAGAGAAAATAATATGTGCCCGGCAGCGTTGACCTGCATGTCAGATGAAAGGGATCAGTATACCAAAAAAGAGGGTGGGTTACGTCCCCTGAAGCAAGACAAGTCACGTTCAACAACCACACACAACCCGATTTGTACTGCCCGACCTCTCTAGAAGATCACGGTTGTGTGGCTGCAATTGAACAAAATATCGGTGCTATATCTCCAACGTTTGTTTGCAGGGCGTGAAACTTTTTGAAACGTCCCCTTTGAAAATTAGTGAATTACTGTGCTGGTAAATCCCTTAAGTTATTTGATTTTCAAACAGCTGAGCAGAACTGAACGTATTCAGACATTTCGCTCTTTACCTATTCTGATCAACACTAAACAGACACACAATATTTTTTGCGCAACGCAGTCTGACTTTCAAAAATTCCTATACCTTTCACAAATCACTTACCTCACAAAAATCTTCGTTACTCGAACTACTGCAATACAACGAGCGCAACTACTGCCAGCTAAATACACGATTGAAACTACTGAAGGCACTAACTACTGATAGGCATAGCTAGCAAATGAAAGATTTTGATAGAGAACAAACAATTTATTTACCTTAATAGTGTTCAAAAGTCATAATACATATATAGCAGTTCATTGCATCCAGTCTTACAAATTTGCTGTCTCTGATGGACACACGTCCAGATCATCCGCTCTCAAAATTCCGCCATCTCTCTCCTCACATCCACCACTGCTAGAGGTTCACCACCAACTGCGCAACGCTACGCTGTTAACAGCCAACTGCCCAACAATACAATAGCAAATTCCAACAATGCCACCCAGCCACAGACTGCACACAGCACAGCCAGTGATTTTCATACAGAGTGCTTGGTGGCGGTGGCGTTACCAATATAAGAACCTAAACAGCCTACTTACATAACCCCCATGCTCCCCAAAAAAAATTTTACAAAATGTTTTGGGCACTGGCCAATACATATTTGTTAACATTTTTTCACAATTACAATAACAAAGAAATCAAATGCACACACTTATTGGTACAATGTTGGTCAAAAGCTAAAATTTTCTCACAGTCCATAAAGACAGTTCTGATCATCCATCATAGTAAAATTCCAGTTTCTTTTTGTCAAAGTCTGAGCAGTAAAAGAAAATGCACTGGGAAGTAGTGGATTTCCATGCAGTCTTGAAGAAGTAGTGTTGTCCTTCCAACAGAAAGACAGTCCTGGCACTTGACATGCAGACAGGTAATGGGCCACAACAGAGCAAACCCACAGCAGAGTCAGTCGAACTTTTGAAGAATATTGGTAGGTAGGTCATCCCAGAGCAGACCACTGTAGTCCTGTTAGAGATTACGGTATTGGTGGGCCACCAGAGGTGCAGACCCACTGCAGTCCTTGTAGAGATAATGGTATTGGTGGGCGATCAAAGGTGCAGACCCACTGCAGTCCTTGTAGAGATAATGCTATTGGTGAGTCATCAAAGGTGTAGACCCACTGTAGTCCTTGTAGAAATTATGTTATTGGTGGGCTATCAAAGGTGCAGACCCACTTCAGTCCTTGTAGAGATTGCCAGCAGCCATCTGTTGCGACTGTGCAGGTGCACAATCACCATCGAAGAGCGGTAGCGTTCTCGCTTCCCACGCCCGAGTTCCCGGGTTCGATTCCCGGCGGGGTCAGGGATTTTCACTGCCTCGTGATGACTGGGTGTTGTGTGATGTCCTTAGGTTTAAGTAGTTCTAAGTTCTAGGGGACTGATGACCATAGATGTTAAGTCCCATAGTTCTCAGAGCTATTTGAGTCACCATCGAAGAGTCTTGCGGTCCATATAACAAGTCCATAAACTATCACTTGTGCACTCACAAAGTTTTTGGAACTGTCCTTAGAACCAGCAATGCTATTAACCAGTCCATTGCTGAATTATTAACACACATGCAAGCACTAACAGTCCCAACTTCTAACATACTGTGCATATATTATGACCAACAGAAACGTGTGCACTGAAATGAAACTTAATTTGAAGAACTGGTGTCAATTACAATTTTATAACATGAGAATACCATCACAAAGGCACAGAAAACATCATTAAAAACATAATAATATAGATAACATTTGTAGTAATACAGGCTTTACAAAAGAATAGCGATAGACATATACATCAGTGTTAGAGGAATTATGACATAAGTAAATATATAAAAGGTCAGAATAACTTTCGAAACATCAACTTCACACGTGAGAATTAAAACAGAATAAATAATGTCTAAACATCTTTACAAAGTAAATAACATATTATAAATGCAAATTATATTAGAGGATAACAGTATTCCTCATCATAGTGAATGTAGCTGAGTATTAGAAAAATTCTACAACATAAGTCTTATCAGATATACACATAAAGACAGGAAGAACACAAATACACAAGGGTACACAAACACATAGCGGAATGATACAAAAGAACAGGACAGGGTTTGTTTTCAGTGTGACATTTGGTACTGCAGTCCAACCCAAAACTTCATTCCATAGATCTTTCCTCTTATTTCAACATTTGTTTCCAACAAAAAATCCTATCCAAGCATGCTTTCTGTATTTATATGTTCACATTTTTCTTACCTCATTATTTATTTTCCATTATCCTACCTCATCATTTATTTCCAAGAAAATCCTACCTAAACCTGTTGTCCCTAATCGCTACTTCTTTCCTCATATCCTCTTTCAAAATCCTTTTTTGGCCAAACCATTTTCTTATAGCTTCTCAATGCATTTCTTCCAATTCATCACAACTCGTTCTCTTATATAGCCTACCCCATCTTAAGCTAACTTAAATCTACTGAGCTCAGATGTATAAACTAAGGG
Organism: Schistocerca piceifrons; assembly: GCF_021461385.2. Classification (NCBI taxonomy): domain Eukaryota; kingdom Metazoa; phylum Arthropoda; class Insecta; order Orthoptera; family Acrididae; genus Schistocerca; species Schistocerca piceifrons. The sequence goes on along the minus strand of NC_060149.1, from coordinate 527,295,917 downwards.
ACAAGGCAATGCAGCAGAACAAAACTATTAACACAAACAGCAATGACAAAAAATGGAAAATGGGCAAAGCAAGCAGCAATAAATATAAATTAGCAGAGCAAATGCAGCATTACAACTAATATGAGCCAATGTGCAGCAACAAGAAAAATAAATCAGTAGTAAAACTGACTTAACAGAGTAATACAAAGTCAAATTCAGTAACACTATGCCTGGCAAACAGCAGCAGAAAATGCAATAACTTATATCTAAACATGACAAAGCTCAAGCAGAAAAAATAGTACACAAAAGACAACAATGCAGATAAGGGAAATGTCTATTCACATCTTAGTGTCTATGTAATTAAATGGTGCACCACAACTTATTCTACAAAATAAATTACCAAGTACGTGAAAAGAAAATTGTGTATGCAGTTACTGTTATTAGTCCCTTCTTATTGTTCTTTCCTTTCCAAGTGCTCCTTTTTCGAGGAATGTGGATCATAAAATTATTATTTAATAGATCTGTTGACAGAAAGTTTTCACATTAGCCAATGAATTTAATTTTATTTTATAAAACCAATGCTGTAACACAGCTGGAAACCAGATATCAAATGAAATAAGCAACTATCTAAAGTGAAGCATAATAATATCATTCAATAATCATGTGGTATTTCATAAGTTAGTATAAATTATCTCAACTCTGATAGAAAGACACTTGTCATAATCAGGTGTGAAGATGTAAGAATATTTCCCATCAGTTCATAAGCATTTCAGTAAGTAGCACAAAGTATAATATGTTTCCAAGTAATGAGCATGTCGTATTTGCAATGCTTTCTACAAAGGAATGTTAATAGCGAGGATAATGGCCTCTTTTTTTTTCTCCACCTGTGCCTCTGAAAGGCACACACTAATGGCTTTTTTCCAGGTGACTGTCACGCAGCTGGGTGCTTACAGTGCATTACGTCAATGTGACCTACCTTCCTTACCGAAATATTTACATCAGTTTCCGCTACAGTGACAGTTTGATACAAATAAGATTTCCCAGTTCGAAATATTTGCGTTACAAATCTGTAGAAACAAAATCTTATAAATATAACAGTGCCCAAAAAATTTTCACTGGCATTGTGGTACATTCACACATTTACACACATTTCATAACTCTTAAAGAACGATTCTTGGTTTGCAACATCCTTTTTCACAAGTCAGAGTCCCTAACCACTACTCATTATTCCTTACCTTATCACACATATACATATTCGTCGACACTTCTTCAATATTTCATCATAATAAATACGTAGCAGAATCAAATTCCTTATATAGCATCAGCTTATTGATCATAAATATTCCTCAACAGCATAATACACATTGTCATCATAATAATAACATCATAACACCTCAGTCAAATTTCAGATCGTTGTACCTTCCTCCAATAATATCAAAACCTAAAAAAAAAATCTCTGCCACTTCAATAGTGTCATCTACCTCAAACGTACTTTAAAAATCATGATCCCATACCAAATACATCATTCAAAGCTCTCATAGTGTCACAATGTTTCCGAAAAAATATGAACAGTTCACACAGTACAGAGAAAATACAATTTAGTAAGTGTGAAGTTATCCAACAGCGTAATTGCGTAAACATCTGTTACTGACGTAGTAATAAAAACATATTTGTCTCTCTTAGTTAAATGATCACATAGCTGTGTAATTTATGTGTTAGAGAAATATGGTACCGATGTGTAAAGTTGTATAAGCAAATACCATACTAGCTAGGGCTCCTTGTGCTTGCCAGACGCATGGTACACAAAGTAAGCGTGTACCCCCTGAGGATTAATGTAATTATACCCTCAGGTGTTACAGATTACAGCAATGGAATGAAATGTATCACGGAAAACTTTCTTTGTAATTCAAAAATCTTTAAAAATAAATGTTTTAAGTACAAAATTAATCACTCAAATGCATGTTCTGTAGCGCTAAATGTGCGTCTTGCTGTAAGATAATTCTGTGGAAGTGTCATAGTTATCGTGCTCTGTAAGCAAAGTTCTGTTGAAGTAAATGTACTCACCTCATCATAAACAAAAGTGAAATGCTTTGCGTATAGATATCGTATTTATTATGCTTATTGTCGAGATGAACAAAGTACTGTACTGTAACGTATTGTTGTGCTATGGAAAAGGCTGTCTCATTGTAGCTATACCACAAAAGTTACTACTAAAACATGTTTTACTTTCCAGAATAACACATAAAAACTGTGCAGATATAAAACAGATACACCGCAAAAGCAACAATGTAAATTGTGTCACACATTAGTAGCGTCGTGATATAATCGTGTAGCTGTCAAAGAAACCAAATACTAAGTCATCTTTAATCTCAGAGAAAGTACTTCAAATAAAGGATGTCTTTTCAAGTAAACCAAAATGTTGCATTAAAATCTCATTAGCGTTGCTGGTATATGTTCTAAGTACGTAAGCCTTATAGTCGTTACGTAATCGTGCAATTAACAAGCAAGAATGTACACACACAATAACACCGTGTCCTCTGTTCACTATAACAATGCATTCGTAATTTCTGTTTAAATAAGTTCTCTTGGTTCTTGACTGGATATTTAACTTCAAACATTGTTGCATGTTAACAGATTCCAAGTCTAAAAAAAAGATTCAAATGGTTCTGGGCACCATGCGACTTAGAACTAATTAAACCTAACTAACCTAAGGACATCACACACATCCATGCCCGTCGCAGGATTCGAACCTGCGACAGATTCTGTGTCTGACAAAGCATACTAGTAATGTAAAGTGAAAAATTTTATATCAAAGGCTAAGTTTAAAAAACAGATTATCTCTCAATAAACGGTTTTACATGTGAAATGTGGTGCAATCCTTTACTCTTCCTAGTACGCAGAGTTTCAACTTCAACGCAATTATCATGTGGTATACGTCGGTTCTGTAAGGTCCATTGTAAATCAGAAAGAATTTGTGACTCAAGTGTTTCTTCTTATGTGACAATGAATGAGCTTTAATGAGAACTTTCTGAGCAGTATATAATTTCTTTGCATTTGCTTTACCGTGTAGTTTTCTCCTTTTGTCTGCTGCAGATTTTATATTTTTAATAGCCAAATCAATTATGTCTTTGTGTCGAAGTTTACATGTATTCGGAAAAGGTACAAGCTCTCTGATTCTGTTCGGAGGTTCTTCATTCTTCAGTACAAGAATAGGTGGTAAAGCAGTGGAGTCATGAGGCATTTCATTCAGCACGTTTTGAAATAAGTGTAAATATCTATCCCAATGCTGATGCTGTCTGTGACAATAAATTATGCAAAGCTTATTGATTTCTTTCATAATACGTTCAGACGGGTTACAATGAAATAAAAACAGGTTTGATTTTATGGTTCCGAAGTATGCGTGACCAAACAGCAGACCTGAATTGTGGTCCGTTATCTGAAATGACTTTATTAACGTGTCCAACTTCACATAAGAAATTTTTAACAAAGGCGTTGGATACAGACCGTCCAGTGGCTTTACGTAACGGAGTGAAAGAAACAAATTTTGAAGTAAGTTCGACAGCGACTAGAACGTACGAAAATCCATTCAATGTTCTGACAAGGGGTCCCAAGAGATCAACAGCAGCAAATTCTTTTAATTTTGAAGGAATGATAGGAAACAAAGGAGCACGATTGAGATAGTAGATGGTTTCGCCTTTTGACAAAGTTTACAAATAGACAATACTCTTCGAATTCTCTTTTCCATATTGTTAAAATAACAAGTCGTTAGAAGAATATGATAACATTTTCGGGGACCAAAATGTGCGTAGCTGAAATGAATGTACCAAATGAGCTTATTAACAAAATAGTGAAGAATGCAAAGTACCCATAGCTTGTCATCAACAGTGCAGCGTTGGAAGAGTATGTTGTTTCTAACCAGATAATAATGCCGAATCCGAGTGTGTGTCTTTTCATGCCATTTACTTTTGATGTCTTTCCAAATCGGATCTTTATTTTGTTCATGAGCAATGTGCTTTAAAGATGTGGAGATGAAGTTTTCAAAGGCGACTTTCTGAATGTAAAGAATACTGAAATTTTTCTCGAGGTTGCCTTCAGTGTTACTTGTCTCAAGCCCAGCCGGTACGCGTGACAGTACGTCCGCAACAGTGTTCTCCTTGCCGGAAATGTAGACTATTGTGAAGTGGAATTCTTCCAGAAACAATGCCCAACGTTTTAACCTGCCATGATTTAATTTTGAAGACATAAGAAATTGTAATGCACGATGATCACTGTATACTTTTACGTGCGTACCAGAAAGAAAGAAACGGAATTTGTTAAATTCCCAAACGATAGCTAAAGCTTCTAATTCAGTGACGGAATAATTTTTTTCAGATTTTGTTAGCACTCGGCTAGCAAAAGCAATGGTTTTCTGAACAGTAGTGTCATTTTCTGTGGCTTCTTGAAATAAATGGGCACCAAGACCGACTTTAGAAGAATCCGTGCTAAGGCAGAAATCTTGTGACAGATCTGGATGAGCTAGTATTATCGCGTTAAGAAGCGATTCTTTCAAAGAATTGAATTCCAACTGTGCTTGTTCGTCCCAGTTCCAAATAGTATTTTTTCCAGTGAGAGAACAAAGTTTTGGTGTAACTAGAATTTGCATATTCAGAAAACGACGGTAAAAATTTACGAGACCTAGAAAACTGCGGACTTGTTTTTTTGTGGATCGACCTGGAATGGCTCTGATTGCTTCTAACTTTTCAGGATCTGGCTGAACGCCTTCAGAAGAAATAATGTGTCCCAAAAAGTTCACCTTTGTCCTACCGAATTCAGACTTTCCCAAGTTAACTGTAATTCCAGATTCTGCAAAAATATGTAACACGCTGTTGAGGATGCGATTATGTTGTACCCATGAAGCTTCTGCTATCAGAATATCTTCCACATATAAGGTGATGTGACGTTTTAAGAACTCAGGTAATATGGAATTTAGCCCGCGAATGAATGCTGCTGAAGAAATGTCCAAACCAAAAAGAAGTTTCCGAAACTGATAACAAACGCCGAAACAAAGGAAAACTGCCTATTTTCTACATTCTGGATGAAGTTCGATGTGATAAAAGCTGGATCTGAGATAAATAGAAGACAACACTTTTACACCATTAAAATTTTGAAGAAGTTCTTCCAACGTTTGCGGCCTGTCTGTTTCAGGAATGATGATAGTATAGATTTGTCTCGAATCTAAGACAAGCCTGATCGATCCATTTTTCTTCTCAACAACATGTAATGGATTTTTGTATGAGCTTACTGCAGGCTCAATAATGCCCTCGTCAAGCATAGATTGTATTTCTGTTATAACACGGTCCCTATAACGTGCCGGAATTATGTATGGTCTAACACAAAATTTAGTATGCTCATGAACACGAAATTGGTATTGAAATTCCTTGATTGTTCCTGTTTTGTGAGTAAAAACTGTGGAATGTGCTTGTAAAATCTTAAAAAGGTCCTGCCTATCAGTGTCATTACAATTCTCAATTGTTTGAATTTTATTCTGAATTAACTCATTAGTATCAAATACGCCGTCGATATCATCCCTGTCAGTACTTGCAGAGTGATTGCTAGTGTCAAGTTCCGTCGAAAATTCCGAACTGTTGTCGAACAGGAGGTAAAGCCGATTATTTTCCTCGTCATGGTTTGAGAGCCAATCTTCAAATTTCAAAGCTATTGACTTACCTTCTTTCTCTAAACTTATTTCAGCATCGTGAAAGTTGAAGATTGCTTTGTATTCATTCAAAAAGTCTACTCCCAATATAATTTCCGTCGATAATAATGGAACAATAAGGAAGTTCATAGAGAAACTGTGGCTTTGAGAAAAGAATACTAAGTTGGTCTGTTCGCGTACATCTACACTTTTTCCAACGATTGCACCTTGTAATTTAATCTTATGTAACGGAAGTGTGAGGCAATCGTTCGATTTGTTGCATTTGCTAACGGCTGTTTCACTAATTACTGAAATGGGACTGCCAGAGTCAAGTACTGCCAAAATTTTACGTCATTTACTGTAATGTGAATCACAGGATATGCAATGTTGTTATGTTTTACGTCGTGTTCCTGGAGTAAGATGTCCCTAATGTCTTCCATTTTTACGTAATTACTAGCTACGGCAGCTACGTCGTCAGTTTCAGAAGTACGTTTTGTGGCTGCCAGTGGTATGAGTCATTGCCTAATGTCTCTTTGTTGGCGCGCGTCGTTATTGGGAGTTGGAGACCTAAGTTCTACATATTCACCTTGTCGAGAGGGCCCTGCCCTGTTTGAATCCCGCCAGTTCTGATGCAATTCAGGTCTGTCGTTACGATCATATCGTCTATCGTCATGTCGGTAGATTCCATAGTTTCTTTCTTGTCGGTCACGCTGTGCGCTGGACTGTTGCGTCTGAGGTTATTCTGTCTCCCTTGATAATAATTATTTTGGTTCCCATATTGTCTGTTTCTCTGATTGTCTCTGTGATAGTCATTACTGCGGAGAGGTGATCTTTCCCTGTAATTATTAATACTCTGCCAACGGCTGTCATACGGGTGGTGTCTGTTTTGGTCATGATTTAAGTTGTAAGAATAGCCTTGTCGTGTTCATTTATTATTTCTGTCATCACGGACTTGTGACGGATGTGACCTGTAATTGTTGTGCTACTGTTTTCGCGTTCCGCGATTGTCAGTGTCAATTTCCAATTCTTGTAACAGTCACTGAAAAGCTTCGATGTCGTCTTTGCAACGTCCTGCCAAAATAATATGTCGTAAATGTTCAGGCAATTTGATTAAGCAAATGCGGATGAGTTCTGAGGGGCTGTAGGGGTTTGACAGGTACTGATTCCTGTGCAACATGTCTTCAAAATATTTCACAAGACTGGAAAATTCAGATTGTTCGAAATGTTTCATCATTATGATGCTATGTTTTACTCGGTCTTGTGTGGCTTGAGACCAATATGCCGAGAGGAAGGCATGGTAAAATTCTCCTTCACTGTGGCAATCGTGAATGACCGATCGCATTCTTACAGCTGGTTCATTCTCTAAGTAGCCACACATAAATCCTAATCTGTGCTCTAATGACCAGTTGGGAGGAAAACAATGAGAGAATTGATGAAGCCACGCTTTTGTATGAATGTCGTTGCCGGAATTCTTAAATGTTTTGAATTTACGTGTAGTAATAAACAGCTTATAGTCAAAATCATCATGTCGGTGAGTCGCATGTCGGTCACTGTTACGTCGTTTCGGTGTACCTTGCCAATTTCTTTCATAATTTCCGAAGTGCCCTGTGTTATTATTTTTTGGCTGCTCCCTATTTCTATGTCCCTCTTCCTGTATTGGAGCGCGAGTGTCCTCTGAAATATGTAATTCTTGTATTACCTGTGTGAACTGATCTTGTACTTCCCGGATTTCTCTTTGGTGTTGCGTATTAAATTGATCTGATTTTGTTTGAATTTCCTAATTTGTTCGTACTCTTCTGTGTCAGTGAAGGCTACAGGTAATGTGTCATTCAGATCATCATCCACCTTTGTAGATAAGTTAGTGAACTGATCCGAAAGTTCGGCTACTTTCTCCGATAGTGAACTTATTTCCTCAGTGTGTTTTTCTGAACCAAGTTTCAGAGTGCCCATTTGTGTTGAAATCGTATCTACTGTGTCCTTTAAGTTTTCCTGAGTATTTGCAAGTTGCGTAACCGAATCGATAGATGCAACTGAGTCAATCTTAGCTTGCAAGGTCTCATGATTTTCATGAACAATAGTTTGCTGTTCTTTTATGGCTGCTTTGTGATTCTGTAATGTATTTTCATGCTGCGAAAAAATAGGTTGGAAATGACCACAAATTTGTGTTTTTACCTCATTACAGACTTTTTGACATTTCGATTCGATTTTATGTAACTCAGTAGTTAAATCTTCACGTGTTTGTTCAAGCGTGGTGTCTAACCTTTGAAAATTTTGTTCCATTGTGTCTAACTTTTGAAAATTTTGTTCCATTGTGTCTAACCTTTGAAGATTTTGTTCCATTGTGTCTTGCTTTTGAAGATTTTGTTCCATTGTGTCTAACTTTTGAAGCTTTTGCTGTGTTTGTCCCATTGTAATAACAATGCACTGGTGTCTGAAACATGTTCCTTAGTGCTTTTCGGCAGTGAATTTGCACCGGCAACATTCACATTTTGACAAGCAGAAAACGTGTCTTGACTTATTTGAGAAAACGGTGAGGACCCAGAACCTGAACCTACAGTATTTGCGAGATTGTGTCCTGTCATTTCGGATTCCCGAGGCGAGCTGTTGCCGACCGATCGATCGAAAATTCTTCATTGTTCACTAATTGTTTGACTGTCTACGCCATTATTTGCCGCCCGCTCGATTTCCCTATGCACAATTACCAAATTACCAGTTTGAATGTCTGTTAATTCATTACACAGTGGTGCTGATAAGCTACGCTCGTCGTCACTATTATTTCTCAGTTTACTTTGGAGCCTGGTGTTACGTTTTCCACAAGCCATTATTGTCACAATATTTCACACGATAACACAGAAAGCACAATTTGAAGAGCAAAATAAGAAAACACATTAACATAGCACTGAAAGAAATATTTAGTTAATTGCAAGCGCAGCTGCGAAATTCTTGGTGCAAATCTACATGCATGCCACACCTGTTTTACCTTACAACAATGAAAAACTACAACTACAAAGGAAATTCTCTCTATGATTACGCGCTAGCAATAAACTATAGCTGCACTAATTATACAAACTACAAAAAAAAAAAAGGTCAGAAGATTCCAGTGAGGTATCCTCGGCTAAGGGTCGACATATGAAACGTACCCTATGAAATATTAGTGAATTACTGTGCTGGTAAATCCCTTACGTTATTTGATTTTCAAACAGCTGAGGAGAACTGAACGCACTCAGCCATTTCGCTCTTTACCTATTCTGATCAACACTAAACTGACACACAATATTTTTAGCGCAACGCAATCTGACTTTCAAAAATCCCTACAAAATAATTGCCCTGACTAACATTATACTATACCTTTTACAAATCACTTACCTAACAAAAAACTTCGTTACTCGAACTACTGCAGTACAGCGAGCGCCACTACTGCCAGCTAAATACACGATTCAAACTACTGAAGGCACTAACTACTGACAGGCATAGTTATCAAATGAAAGATTTTGATAGAAAACAAACAATGTATTTACCTCAATAGTGTTCAAAAGTCGTAATATATATAGCAGCTCATGGCATCCAGTCTTACAAATTTACTGTCTCTGATGGACACACGTCCAGATCATCCGCTCTCAAAATTCCGCCATCTCTCCCCCCACATCCACCACTGCTGGCGGCTCGCCTCCAACTGCGCAACGCTACCGCTGTTAACAGCCAACTGCCCTATACTACAATAGAAAATTCCACCAATGCCACCCAGCCACAGACTGCACACAGCACAGCCAGTGATTTTCATACAGATCGCTACGTGGCGGTGGCGTTACCAATATAAGAACCTAAACAGCCTACGTAAATTTTAGACGTGTTGATGAAGGACAAATGTGTCAATTTATGTGTTTGTTTTCCCGGCGGGGTCAGGGATTTTCTCTGCCTCGTGATGACTGGGTGTTGTGTGATGTCCTTAGGTTAGTTAGGTTTAAGTAGTTCTAGGTTCTAGGGGACTGATGACCAAAGATGTTAAGTCCCATAGTGCTCAGAGCCATTTGAACCATTTTTTTTGTGTTTGTTTGATTGTGTATGTGTGTGTGTGTGTGTGTGTGGTAAACTGAAGGATAACGACGGGAGTTGCATAATGCTGTTAGCGGATAAGTTTATTAACAAAATCACTATGTGAGAAGAATGTAGAGAAATGTACGAAGACCTACAGATGATCGATGTTTGGCGCAGATATGGACAGCTGAATTTCCCCTCACGTGATATGTTGCTCATAATTAAGCAGAAAGAAATGGCCTGATGGAAATGCAATTTCGTACGTGTAGCTCACCATTGCCGCGTACGTAAATGATTGCCGTTGGAATTCTCTGTGCCAGTTAGAGCGGCCACGAAAGTACATTAGTGTTGTTCGTGATTAGTATTGTTGCCAGGTCTATTAGGGTATATAAGGGGTATGAACAGCGTCAGATGTTGAGTTAACATTGTGGAAAACAAGGGGATGCCGCGTACTAGTGTCTGGTACGGTTATTAGCAAATGACTTAGTTTCATGGGGGGCTTTGTAGTGGCTGGCGTGTTGAATTGTGCAGTATCCAGATTTGTGGGGAATCCAGACACCGGCCGGAGTGGCTGAGCAGTTCTAGGCGCTACAGTCTGGAACTACGTGACCGCTACGGTCGCAGGTTCGAATCCTGCCACGTGCATGGATGTGTGTGATATACTTAGGTTAGTTAGGTTTAAGTAGTTCTAAGTTCTACGGGACTGATGACCTCAGCGGTTAAGTCCCATAGTGCTCAGAGCCATTTGAACCATTTTTTTGAATTCGGAGGTGACAGTGACCCAGTGTTGGAATGCATAGAAATGAGAAGGCAGATATACTCGTCATCGAGATTCTGGTCGTCCACGTCTGACCACCACACCGGAGAGTTGCCGTGTGCAACCCCTTCACATCTTCGCCTGCCATCCGAGAACAAGTAATGGACTCCTTACAACATTCTGTGTCATCCTGAATCATTGGTCTGAGACTACTAGCAACCGGATTATGGAACTACCAACCTACACCACAACACAAACGATTTCGGGTATGACTTTAGGTCACAGCTGGTAATGATTCAGGGAACTCTGACGGCACATCGGTACCTCAGAGATAGCCTGTGTCCTCATGTGTTACCTCTCGTGCGGTCTAACGCACAGCTTTCCGGATTGGGAAGGAGCTCCTGGTCCCCGGCACGTATCCGCCCGGAGGACTTGTGTCGAGGTCCACTGAGCCGGCCAGTCTGTGGATGGTTTTAGGCGTTTACCATTTGCCTCGGCGAATGCAGGCTGGTTCCCCTTACTCCACCTCAGCTACACTATGTCGGCGATTGCTGTGCAAACAAATTCTCCACGTATGAGTACACCACCATTACTCTACCACGCAATCATAGGGGTTACCCTCGTCTGGCCTGAGGCGTTCCCTGGGGCGGTCCACCGGGGTTCGAACCGCACAATAAACCTGAAAGAGTGGTTCGGTGTGGGGCGGTGGAGGGGTGAAGTAGACTGCGGTAGTAGTCGTGGGGTTGTGGACCACTGCGGCTGCGGCGGGGATGGAGCCTCTCCGTCGTTTCTAGGCCCCTGGTTAACATACAATACAGTACAATACCTGTCATGCGACAGCACTGCGGCGTCACTTTTCAACTGGACAATGCTCTTCCGTAAGTGGCATGTGTTCCTCATAACTCTGCGTGATGTTGAGTCTGCGGCCAGCAAGATCCTCAAATCAGTCCGGGATAGAACGTGTGGGACCAACTTGGACGTCTACTTCGTCCGAGTGCCAGGTGTAGCGTCATACTTATAAGTGGGCCCATACTGCCAAGTCATTTGTAAATTAGACTCGATTTTTTAATCACTGAAGTAACATCAGATACCCTCTCAACAGGTGACGTGTCATTTCATTTCACCCTTCCCTTCTGGATGCGTCACATTTTTTGTCAGGCAGTCTAGAGCGGGATAAAAATGTATGTTCGACCACAATTTCATAGTCACTGATGATGTTACTTACGGTGTCAGGTTGTGCAAATGACCTCCGTATACTGGGGCTAATTCAAGGCCACTGGTGAGGTCACTTTCAGTCTCATTCTACGTGGACATACGAGTGCAGATTCAAAGTCACCCCCTCCACCTCTCTCTTCTTCCTACGCACTTGTGGTGGTACAACTACAGATTCAAAGTCAGTTTTGGTGTCAGGTTACAGCTTCATAGGAGAGCAGACTTGCGGGCTTTCAAATAGAAAATGTGAAGAGTGGCCCTCAACTACGTACCCTCAGATTCTGAGTTGAAATATTAAAAGCTTTGGCTGGTTTCATTGTCTAGGGGCTGGGATATGTAGTTGCCGCATTACAGGCCAAATACTGCTCCGTCTGCCGTATACAATATGAATATACACATTAATCGAATGAGCGAGGGTTCCTATCACTCGGCAATTGCGAATTTTGAATGTGACATAGAAATTCATAAATGAAAGATTGCAATTAAATAAAATCTGCAGGTACTATTTTAACGACTTTAAATGATGAGTATGATAGCACAAGTACCTTTAAGAATGCCATTTACTACTGTAAAACACTTAATGGTGTCGATGGTTCAGCAATTAAATAAAATATAAGTTCAATAACAGGGAAACAATAGATTCCTACTTCACGTAATTAGTTATGAACGACAACATAGCTCGCGAGATATTCACTTCTAAACGCATACTATGTCTTCACTGCAGAAGTCACGGAAATCTCACAAGTCGGCACTACGAAATATTTCTATCTCCAGCGACCACGCGCAAACTGCTCGACTCTCCAATTATTTCCTGGGACCGACCGTCCTGCTCCCCGTCCAGAATCCCTTGTCCTGTCCAGCACTCCTCCCCCACTTCCATCCAGTCTCCCCATTAACGAGCGCTGTGATTGGTTACAGAGCTCCCGCCATTTCTTTAAGCCAATGCACACTCACAAAGCCGGCCATGGTGGCCGAGCGGTTCTAGGCGCTACAGTCCGGAACCGCCCGACCGCTACGGTCGCAGGTTCGAATCCTGCCTCGGGCATGGAGGTGTGTGATGTCCTTAGATTAGTTAGGTTTAAGTAATTCTAAGTTCTAGGGGACTGATGACCTCAGAAGTTAAGTCCCATAGTGCTCAGAGCCATTTTTGAACACTCAAAAACATATTGAAAAACATATGAAACACTGGGATTACCTTTAAATAACTTGAAATTAAACAAATATTCCTACGGCTGGACCATTAACACGCTCTAACACACATTATTAAATACAGAAACATATCAAATGAACATATATCAAAGGAATAGAAGCAAAAGGTAGGCCAGTAGCCTAATTTCTCTGTGCTTTCTAAAACACAGTAAATATTTAACCAATTTCTTCATGAATAGTATATATCAGATATAAACAAAGACATAGATGAATAAATATATTGATAAGCATGCTGTTACCGTTTCTTCGTGTAACTGTGGAGTAATTATGGCCTGACGTGATCAATAGTAATCGGCCACTTTGACTCATGTACTATTCAAGTTACATGCCTGTAGTTCATACCAATTTAGGATTACACTAATCGCTTTCTAAAGACACGTCGATCGACAAAATCGGATGAGCCGTTTAGATTTTGGAAATTCGTTGCTGGGTGTTACCTGTATAATTTACAGTCAGATACTAAACTTTAAACTAATAAAGATATTGAAAATCTGATAGAACCATCAGAATCGTCATGCAAATAATGGTAATGAACATGTTTCTTTTCAAAATATCATAATTCCTCTGGCTATTATTAATTTCTACAGTAGCTGTGGAACGTCTGCCATAATGGTTTCACAAAGTCCGCCATCTTTGGCACTCCCGGGATACACGTCTCCTTCATCGACACAAAGCTCAGTCCTCTTCACAGCGTCAACATGGAATGCCCAGCCACGTGGTCCTCTTGCCCCAGCTAACGCGGGCTGCCGAGAGGCCCCTGCGGCCACGCCAAACTCCGAAGTTAGAATATTTTCAGGGCGCCACAACTCGCCCGTTACCTCACAGACTCAAGGTCACTAATCTCCCTCTTCTTCGAGGCCTGCTCAAGTACCCCTCCCCTTTGACCCAATAAAAATAGTTAAAAATGCAGGAAATCTGTTAAACTATAGGAATCAAGCTCTCCCTTCCCCTCATCATTTTTATGGTAAGAATGCTTTTTTGCATGGATCTCCCTCATTCGAGATCTGTTCTCCATAGTGAAAGGATGAAATATAAGCAGGCAGAGCAAGAAGAATAAGAGTGTTGGATTTGAAAGTACGTAACTGACTGTTCATTACTACTCTTATTTTCTACAATTAATAATATCATACTCGTTTATACTCACAGTTTGTTATTTTTTATTACAGCAGTGCAAAGCACTCCTGATCCTGGGTCAGTGGGACTACTGGACGAGGCACACAGATACCGTTGTATGCACTGCCACAGCAAGTCGCCAGCGGTCTTCCCAATTTATTGGACCTAGTGTCGTTTGATTATACTGCACTGAAACAGCAGCTGCATCTGCTGCCGCCGTTGCTGGAACTATCACAGCTCACAGAGATAAAGGCAAGTCCCTCAAGAGTGCCGCTTTTCGCCAATACTCATGTCGTGACAGCGAGTAGTTCTAAATGCATTCATGTGAGCCTATCAGCAGACTGTGACTTTACTGTGGTGACTGAAATTGAGAAGGCACAATGCGTCGGTGTCAAAGTGCAGTATTCAAGATACAAGTGGGAATTTCTGTGTAGTATAATGGGGTTTATAAGGAATAAGATGACGGACAAGTATGACTCATCTCATACACCTAAAGACATTCACATGTGTGGCCACAAAGTCTCCATTAGTTGATATGAGGCACTGAGAACCATAAGAGCCTAAGGCGCACTGTCATCAAGCCCACGTTTAAATGAATATCAGAGAAACCACTGAGACAGCTTTTCGAGAATATTTATATACACAAAGTGCGCCAGTGGCACACATAAGCCTGACTCACCCTAAAATCAACAGATTTCAGAAGGATGAATAAATGCAACCGTCTCACAGTCGACGACGATGTGCTTTAGGCCCTTATGGTTCTCAGCGCCTCACATGTATGACAAGCCCATGCTACAATTAGCTTCATTAGACACAAGCACATACCTAAAGCATTCAAGGGTTGTAAATTTAGATGATCTGTGTTGTGCATTACCGATCACCACAGAAAGACGGTGTCGTCGGCGCCCGCCTGTAATAGGGCCGTACTATGAGGTTTTTGACTATTTGAGCAAAAATAGTGTAACTGTATACCAATTAGATAGTGTTCAGTGCCTGTATTCCCCCTGTACCAAAGTGTAGAGACTGAGTTCACTGAAGGAGTTCCTATGCACGTAGCCCCACCTGTTGTACTGAGTGCAATACAAGCAAAATTTAAGGCTTACAGATGACAGCTGTTTTCAAAATTCTGTGTTGCCACTATGCAATGAAATTTGTAGCTATATAAATCGGTAAAATACAACGTATTTTCTCAACATTGTTATTATGATCTTCTCATGACTTATCCAACCATCTATATTTTCAAAAAAATATAGCTAGTTATCAACGTCACCACTGCCACCTATCACTGCAGCCGACGCTGACGCCAATCGCGCAACCGACGCTGCATTGACAGACATCAAATTCCATAGAGGAGTAGTGTTAGAGAGACATGGCTGACGCCATATCGTCGATAGACGTGGGCTCGCGGTTTATCGGGTACGATAAACAGCTGCTCACATATGCACAGCTTTGCAGTGGCCGGCCGGACAGAAAGACACTCCTCCCCCTCATTAAAGACTAAAATAAGTCTGTGAAAGGATGTATACACTGTGGTAGTGGGTAGCGTCTAGGATTTCTAAACTCTACCACGTACTTACAGAGCTGCTGTGCCTACACATATTATTTTAAGAAAGCAATAACTAGAAAAAATCATTTATTTCCCTTTTTATAATCAACACAGTGCAGTTTAATAGGAGGAGACCCAGGAAACTGGCATTGTGCATTTACATCATAATGTTTATAGCAGGTCTGATGCACTGAAAGAACATACAATTTTTAAACACTTGAGGCAACAAGTTAAATCTGTATGAAATACCACGTGTCAAAGGTATAAGCTGTGGAGGAAACAAATAAATCTACAGCGTTCAAACTACGACATCTTCCAGTAAGTTTCATATAAATGTTCAAAAGCACTTAACAAATATTTCATGCTTTCAGCCACAGTAACATGTAATATGTGCTAACACAATCGTTATCCTCTTCTTATATACCGTAGACCTCCATTTGGAATGGAGGAATAGCCAGAACTCCTGGGTTAAGACATTTTCTTGAATACGCCAAAGTTGTACAGTACCTCTTCTCCTTAACAGCGAGGTAATGGCTATCACATCAGCTGACATAGCTTGCAATATACACTGAAGTGACGAAAGTCATAGGATACCTCCTAATATCGTGTCGGACCTCCTTTGGCCCGGCGTAGTGCAGCAACTCGACGTGGCATAAACTCAAAAAGTCGTTGGAAGTCCTCTGTAGAAATATTGCGCAATGCTACCGCTTTAGCCGTCCATAATTGCGGAAGTGTTGCCGGTGCCAGATTTAGTGCACGAACTGACCTCTCGATTATGTCCCATAAATGTTCGATGGGATTCATGTCGGACGATCTGGGTGGCCAGATCATTCTCTCGAACTGTCCAGAACGTTCTTCAAACCAATCGCGAATAATTGTGGCCCGGTGACATGACATCGTTGTCTGGGCACATGAAGTACGTGAATGGTTGCAAATGGTCTCCAAGTAGCCGAACATAACCATTTCCAGTCAATGATCGTTTCAGTTGGACCAGTAGAACCCTACCATCAGCTCTTACCTTACTGAATCCAAGAATCATACGACCAGACCACGGTTTTTCAGTCGTCAAGCGTCTAACAGATACGGGTACGAGCCCAGGAGACGCGCTGCAAGCGATGTAGTGCTGTCAGCAAAGACACTCGCGTCGGTCGTCTGTTGTCAGCCCATTAACGCCAGGTTTCGGTGCACTGTCCTAACGGATACGTTCGTTGTACGCCTCACATTGATTTCTGCGGTTATTTCACGGGATGTTGCTTAATCGTTAGCACTGAGAACTCTACGCAGATGCCGCTATTCTCGGTTGTCAAGTGAAGGCCATCGGCCACTGCGTTGTCCGTGGTGAGAGGTAATGCCTGAAATTTGATATTCTCGTCACACTCTCGACACTGTGGATCTCGGAATATTGAATTCCCTAACGATTTACGCAATTTAATGTCTCATACGTCTAGCTCCAATTACCATTCCGCGTTCAAAGGCTGTTCGTGGGTCGTAAATGGCTCTGAGCACTATGGGACTTAACATCAGTGGTCATCAGTCCCCTAGAACTTAGAACTACTTAAACCTAACTAACCTAAGGACATCACACACATCCATGCCCGAGGCAGGATTCGAACCTGCGACCGTAGCAGTCGCGCAGCTCCGGACTGAGCGCCTAGAACCGCGAGACCACCGCAGCCGGCTGGGTCGTAACCACGTCGGAAACCTTCTCACATGAATCACCTGAACACAAATAATAAACACGCCAATGAACTGCTCTTTTATACCTTGTGTAAACGATACTACCGCTACTGTATATGTGCTTACCGCTCTCCCATGACTTTCATCAACTCTGTGTACACTCGCTGCCCAGCACACAAGTTAACGACGAACACCGTCGTTCTGCAAAAGACCGTAACCTTGTTCATTCTGACAATGAACTATCAAGAGAGGCAACGGTATTCATCTCTTATACTATAATAATATTTTTTTAGTTGCATAAACTGTTGAAAATAAAGTACATTAACAGTGATCAATAAATAGCTCACCCAGTTGTTGGGGAACCGGGAAAGGTTGAAGATATCCAGGTGCATGACAAGTGAGATGAAGCAGCCACGTGCAATGACAATTGTGTTGTTTAATGTTAACTATAGTTTAAACAACACCAGCTGTAAGGTTCTCAGTCTCGGTATGATGGTGGACCGAGAATTCCATACAGTCGTTGTATGGTATTACCATTGAATGAATGGTTTCGACTATGTGATAAAATAAATGGAAAATTTCTGCTTTTTCCACGGGAATGTTCATTTGCCATTAGTAATGCTGGGAGATCATATAGTCACAGCAGGAGAATCCTCTGGATCAATTAAAATATTCAACAGCAAACAGTGGATACATGTATAGAATCAGATGATTAAGGATCTAATGTACACAAATTATGTTGCTAAGTATACTTTACTCTGTCAACTAAGGTGGAAGCTGTACGCCCACCGATTCTACGAGACATTGTCGAACAAACTTTTGGCGTCTGCTTGCCAAAGTTTATGCCCAGCGGAAGAAACTGTCGCTCAACTCTACGGTTCTTCTTACGCTTGGACGGAAGTAGAATGTGTGAGCCAAGTGTGCCAGTTACAGCTACAGAATGTGATCTTATTTGAGTCTGTTCATATACCCTGCAATACGTAAGAGCTACATGTGTGTGTTCTCTATGAAAAACCCTGTATGCCAATGCGAGAATGCAGTTTTCATGACCGAGTGGATGAAACACCCCTCACAAGAGTCGTGTAGTAACCGACTTATTCTGCACTGATGCTGTAAACTGGAAGAAGAAGAAAAAGAATATATCATGACTTCCCGATAACATATGTGCTTTAATTGTTGGACCTTCAAACTGCAGGAAGGCTATTCTAACACTGTTAACACATGCTAATGGGATATGATTCGAGCAAGTATACATTATTTTCGAAAACACTGTCTCAGCCCAAATATCAGCGTTTGCAGGAGATTTTGCACAGTATTGATGGAGTAACGTTCCGGAATTTCGTGGGAAGCAGCCACCTGAAAAAGCAAAGACAAACAGCGTATTCATATTTGACGATGGCGCAGTGGAAAACCAGATTGATATTCGGAAATATTTGTGCTTTAGCTGGCATATGAAAGCCAGTGTCTTTTACTTGAGTCAGACATACTGAAGGATTCCGAAGCAGTTAGTCGCTTTCATACAGAACAATGTGAATTTAAAGCATATTTACAAAGCATATGTAGAAACCGACATGTTAGCGAATACATTTGTTAGCATATGTAGGAACTGCTGGAATAACTCGAAGTGTGATTTTGTGGCTATTGAAAAAACGAGAAAATTGAATGAAGGCCTACATGACCGAAACTCCGGGGACATTTTGCATAAGAGATAGTGTACCAATACGTAACTGTGTCCGCGAAGCTATGGAAAATTTGGCACGCATGCAATGCGCTAATTCTGATAGGATGAAGCATAAGGCAAATATACTTTTATACGTTGACAGAGAAACTGAGACAATCAACGGTTCTAGGCACTTCAGTCCGGAACCCCGCTGCTGCTACGGTCGCAGGTTCGAATCCTGCCTCGGGTATGGGTGTGTGTGATGTCCTTAGGTTAGCTAGGCTTAACTAGTTCTATGTCCAGGGGACTGATGACCTCAGATGTTAAGTCCCATAGTGCTTAGAGCCATTTGAACAATCAACGCAAGATTGAAGGAATTAGACAGTGGTGTTAAGGTAGCTGCTTTGAAAGTTGAATCTCAGCTGAATGATAGAATCCAGCGAAGTCATCATGCAGTCAACACAGGGTTAATGGAACTGGATACAATTATCTACCCAGCAGTTACAAAAGGTGAGTCTCAGGTGTGGCAGCTGAATGATACACTATGTTATCAAAAGTATCCAGACACATGGCTGAAAATGTCTTACAAGTTCGTGGCGCCCTCCATCGGTAATACTGGAATTCAGTATGGTGTTGGCCCATCCTTCGCCTTGATGACAGCTTCCACTTTCGCAGGCATACGTTCAATCAGGTGCTGGAAGGTTTCTTGGGGAATGGCAGCCCATTCTTCACGGAGTGCTCCACTAAGGAGAGGTATCGATGTCGGTTGGTCAGGCCTGGCAGGAAGTCAGCGTTCCAAAACATCCCAAAGATGTTCTATAGGCAAACTGCCTATTGACTTCTGTCTCGGGTTCTTCGGCCGACGTTCATCTAATGATTTTACAGACGTTTCGCCAGCACGAGCGGCTGGCATTGTCAAAGCTTCACCCTCCATTGCCAGTGGTGGACTGGAGCCGAGATCGCGGCCGCAGACTGTATGTACCTGGCGCACCAACGTCCGAGGGCTTCTCCTCGGACATTTCCGGCTCGGTTCTCCTCTCGCGACCTGCGAAGATCGTTCGCTGCAGTACGGGAAGCCAGGATCCGTTTACCTTAAGGCTTTCCTCTTTCTTCTTGAAACTGTTCCCGTGTTTTTGTATTTCTACAGCTTCTCTGAACAAGAGCGTGTGAGAGTGCTTCTCTACAGCCAGAACTTCCGTGTCGGCGAATTTTATTACGTGGTCGGTCTCACTCAGTGCGTGCTTTGCCATGGCCGATTTCCCCACCTACCCCAACCTGCAATGTTGCTTATGTTTTTTGATCCTGGTGTTGATTGATCGTCCAGTCATTCCGGCATAAACTCTTCCGCATTTGCACGGTATACGGTATACTCCCGACATTGCAAGTGGGTCTCTTTTCTCCTTTGCCGATCTAAGACACTCTTTCACCTTCCTTGTCGGTTTGCAAATCGTCTTTACGCCGTGTTTGCACAATATACGGCCGATTCTGTCCGTTACTCTGGGAATGTATGGCAGAAAGGCCGTACCCGACATTTCTTTTTCTGATTCCTTACTTCGTCGAGTGTTTGGCTCTGTTACACTTCTAATATAACTTGCTCCTCAGAACACTTCCCAGGTGTTGTATTTCGCGTCTGAGGTGCTGCGGCTCACATATTCGTGTGTGACCACGAAAGCCTTAACAATTTTGTGTTCTATAGGATTCAGGTCAGGACTCTGTGAAGACCAGTCCATCACAGGGATGTTACTGTCGTGTACCACTCCGCCACAGGCCGTGTATTATGAACAGGTGCTCGATCGTGTTGAAAGATGCAGTTGCCATCCCCGAATTGCTCTTCAACGGCGGGAAGCAAGAATCTGCTTGAAACATTAATGTAGGCCTGTGCTGTGACAGTGCCACGCAAAACAACGAGGGGTACAACTCCTCTCCATGAAAACCGCGACCACGCCATAAGACCACAGCCACGGCCATACCCACACCCTGCCATCCGATCACGACATTGTGTACCGTGATTTGTCACTCCAGACAACGTTTTTCCACTTTTCAATCATCCAGTTTTTACGCTCCTTACACCAAGCGAGGCGTCGTTTGGCATTTACCGGCGTGATGTGTGGCTTACGAGCAGTCGCCCGACCACGAAATTCAAGTTTTCTCACCTCCCGCCTAACTGTCGTAGTACTTACAGTGGATCCTGATGTAGTTTGGAATTCCTGTGTGCTGATCTGGATAAATGTCTGCTTATTACACATTACGACCCTCTTCAACTGTCGGCGATCTCTGTCAGTCAACAGACGAGGTCGGCCTGTACCCTTTTGTGCTGTACGTGTCCCTCCATGTTTCCACTTAACTATCACATCGGAAACAGTGGACCTAGGGATGTTACGAAGTGTGTAAATCTCGCATACAGACGTATGACAAAAGTGACAACCAATCACCTAACCACGTTCGAAGTCCGTGAGTTCTGCGGAGCGCCCCATTGTGCTCTCTCACGATGTGTAATGACTACTAAGGTCGCTGATATCAAGTACCGGTGGTAGGTGGCAGCACAATGCACCTAATAAGAAAAACGTATGTTTTTGGTTGGGTCAGGATTCTTTTGATTCTTTTGATCACATAATGTAGAATACAAGCATATATCGAGACAACAAACGTAAAGATCAAATAGGCTGTTACAGTAGCGGTAGAGGTCCAAAAGACAACAGAGGAGATAAACAATCTCCTCCCGTAAAAATAGCAGAAAGAAAATTTCGGGAAGAATGCAGTGGAACCTTTCTGAGGTTACTCAATGTAATTAAGGGAAAGGTTGAGGAGCATGAGAAAACCACGTATAAGACTAAGTAAGATGTGTTCCATTACAAAGTGCGGTCAGTATACGACAGCATGTCGACAAAACGCAAAGACAGAGAGGGACACAGAAAGCTATTTGTCACAAACTCTGACTCTTAAAACTAGGGCAGCTGGAGCATGAACAGTGTCTCTCTCTCTCTGAAACATTCAGACCAATAACAGAAAGTATTTAACAGCTCTTACACATGGAAGCGGATATCCGTAGCAGCGGAAAAGACGAAAAAGTGGATGGAGAAGAAGAAGGATATATTATCACGGAATTCATTAATCTTTCAATACTAGCGAATTACGGAGTGACAATTATTGAACTATATGAAATATAATCGTCGTAAGTCATGAACGTTTTCGTTAAGAAGTTCAAACTGCACTGTTGGCCGCGGGACATGAGGGGAATAAATATGCGGTGTGTAGTTTGGTCTAGCGACGAAGCCAACTTTCATATTTGGATGGGTTCGCCAATAAGCAAAATTGGAGCATTTGGGGAACTGAGAATCCGCATTTCGCAATCGAAATGTCTCTTCACTTTCAACGCGTGACTGTGTAGTGTGCAATGTCGGATCAAAGAATAATAGGTGCGATATTCCTTGATGGCATGGTGACTACCGAACGGTTTTGGTAGATAACTTCGCAAGACAGAGCTCGACCCCATCGAAGCAAGAGAGTGTTTGATGTCCTGCAGGAGCAGTTTGGGGATCGCATTCCGCTCTGAGGTACCCAGAGGCCACTGTCATGGATCTCGATTGGCCGCAATATTCTCCGGATCTGAACACATGACTCCTTTTTGTGTGGCTATATAAAGAAAACAAGGTGTACAGCAATAACCCTAAAACCATTGCTGCGCTGAAAACAGACATCCATGAAGCCATCGACAGATCGATGTACCGACACTTCAGCGGGTCACGCAGAATCTCGCTATTCGTCTGCGCCACATTAAAGCCGAAGATGGCAGGCATATCGAACATGTTGTAACCTAAATCCGAATATTGGTAGTGACGTCTACATGCTGAATAATGTGTGTGCATGCCGCAGTTTGTAACAAATTTACGTTTTTTTTCATATAGTTCAATAATTTCCACCCTGTAAATACGAAATATGGAGTCAGCCGAGATCAACTGTGTATGATGCGAAACCCAACTATTAGCTTAACGAAGGACACCATGCAGCCTGGAGCAAGGAGTTTAAGCGGACACCTATTTTAGTAGAGCTAATGTTCCTAAAAAAAAAGAGAAGAGAATACATACTGAAATATTATGCATGACTAATCCACATGCGTGAGACAACACTCCGAAAGAACGACTAAAAAGCACAAACCGCAAGAAATGCATCAACATTATTAGACCAGCGTTAAGTGAGGTATATGTCAGAGGCGAAGGCGCTGGTCGAGGCACTGACATTCAGCAGAAAAAGTTGAACACATTACACATGGAGTATATACGAGGGTTATAACTTAAATAGTGGCAACTATTTATTCACAACCGATACAAAAGAGTTACATGTTTGCACCTGTTACTGTCCTTCAAAGTAGTCACCAGCATTGTGGAGAACCCACTGCCAGCGATGTGGAAAGAGTAGTATACCGTTAGAAGAGCCTGTTCTGTTGATGGTGCGAATGGAGTGGTCTACTGCCTGTCGAATCTGTGGAACAGTTCTGAAGCGAATGCCACGAAATGGTTCCTTCATCTTCGGAATCAAATCAAAGTCACAAGGACTTAAGTCCGGGGAGTATGGTGGATGGTACAGTACTTCCCAGTCACATCAACCGAACAGAGCAGCTTGGGCTGTATGCGCCCGCTCATTGTCGTGCAAAATGATGGGCGGGTTACGCAGGAAGTGTCACCGCTTCTTTGGCAAAGCTGGTCGCAGGTGGTGCTCCATAAACAAACAGTAATACTGCGCATTGACGGTCTGTCGTGGAGAAACGTCATGCATTAGGACAACACCATCACAGTCGTACACAAGAATCACCATAACTTTAGACCTCTCCATTGGCATCATCAACAGAACAGGCTCTGCTAACGGTATACTACGCCTTCCACATCGCTGCCAACGGGTTCTACACAACGCTGGTGACTACTTTTAAGGACAATAACAGGTTCAAAAATGTAACTCTTTTGTGTCCGTTATGAATAAATAGTTGCCACTATTTAAGTTCCAGCCCTCGTATATTATGATGAAGCGAATGAGCTCATAGAGCGACTTGACTACGCACAGCATCAGCCACTATAGGAAACACAGCTTGCATGTACGAAATAATGTTATTTGGTAGTTTCGAGAAAGACACATTATTTAATAATAACTATGGAGATGATGGTCCATGTGCTCCATAGACCTGCTCGCAAAACATATCCCCGCATACGAGCTATAATACGAAGTTTAGATGATTTATGGCAGGCCAATCTCATGGATATGAGAAAATATTCATGATCAAATAAAGGTTGCAAATATATGTTGATGAGCACAGACATATGTTCCAAATTCGCTTGAGCCCTTCGTGTCTAGAGAAAGAGTGGAAAGGATGTTGTACAGGATTGAATCGTATTCAACAACTGTTATCTAACCAATAAGAAATTGTTTCCAGGTTCTATATATTACCTATTCGATAATATACAACTTGACTGCAATAATTACAGTATCGGTCTGCCGTACAACATGTATTCGAGGTTTCTATCTTCTTACTATGAGGGTGATTAATTTGGACGTATGCTCAGCCCATAGAAGTTTAAGAAAATACTGCTAGTTGTCGTGATCGATTGCACAAAAAAACTAAAAATGACAGTATCAAGACAGACTGTATTAAATTGAATTAGACAATTTCCCTCCAAGCACCACAGGACACATTATTGTTGCACAATCGTGATATTAATTTAATCCTTTCACGGGAATTGTGTACTTCTGTCTTGTTGCGAGGCCCTGGTCCTTCATCATCTCCAGTGCTATCTATCTATAAGGTCCGCTAACACGACCTATCTCGCCTGTCTCCTACTTCCGAGAGGAGAGGCGAAAAAGAAACGACAGCTTTGCTGTACGGTATCGAGAAGCACTAGTTTGCGGCCAAGTCACTCAGAAATCGTCCTTCGGCTCACGTTGTGCTTCGTAGCACTCAGTGATAATGGAGCTGCGAGGTACATACAGTTCCCTTGCGCTCACTGCTCTGAGGCCGATAAGTTCATCGTGGATACCGAATGCTTTATAAACGGATAGCGCCTGCAGTACGCGTCACTGCAACCCGCCGAACACAGGGGCGGAGCGTGGAGCCTCGGCGTTCACACAGGCGAGATAGGTCGTGTTAGCGGACCTTATAGGTGGATAGCACTGGAGATGAAGAAGGACCAGGGCCTCGCAACAAGACAAAAGTACACAATTCCCGTGAAAGGCTTAAATTAATATCACGATTGTGCAACAATAATGTGTACCTTGTGGTGCTTGGAGGGAAATTGTCTAATTCAATTTAATAGAACCTCTCTTGATACTGTCGTTTTTAGCTTTTTTTTTCTTAAAATCTATGGACTGAGCGTACGTCCAAATTAATCATCCTCATAATAAGAAGATAGAAACCTCAAATACATATTTTACGGTAGACCGATATTGTAATTTTTCCTGTCAGGTTGTATATTATCGAATAGGTAATATGTAGAACTCGGAAACACTTTCGTATTGGTAGGATAACAGTTGCTGAATACGACTGGATCCTGCACATCATTTCCACTCTTTCTCCAGACAGGAAGGGCTCAAGCATTGGTCAACGGAAGCACCGCATACGTGAGCACAGGTGAGGTGTGAAATCAGGCATGTGCCGACACATCTACGCCTATGTAGAACAACTCTGGACTCCCATAGGTGGAAATCCGCGTTACTTCACCACTGCATCCACGACCGAATCTGCCTGCACTCAGACAATGAGGTACCAGCAATGATACTCGATTGCTATTGCCTGAAACAAGCAATGGATTGCATTTCTCGTCTATAAATAAGGACCGTTTCTGTGCTGGTGTCCCTTTCTGTCTGTGTGCTAATAGTAATTAGGCTTTCTTCATTTCCTTCTTCTGATATTGTGTAGACTGGCTGGAGCATCTCTCTAGTGCTTCTTACTAATAGCTATCCTGCCTTTTCCACCAGGCTGCTTAGTAGGCTGGCCTCAGCCACTCTTAGTTCTTTGTAGTAGCCCATTTTCTTCCCTAGTGAGTAGACCAGCCTAAGCCACTCTCAGGCGCTTCTCACTAGGCAATTTCCCATATTCCTTGGTATCTGTTAGCTTTTTCAGCTTAGGAAAGATGAAGCGCCGTACTTCTGGTATGCTGCTGTTAATTAGCGTCCCTGGTTGGAGTCCAGTGATTCTAAAGGTATGTGATGATGATTAATTTTTCTTCTTCTTCCATTGGAAATGGAGATGTTGTCGCCCATTTTCCATGACAGCACACTGACGACGTAATGGAGCTTCTTGGCTTCGCAGAGGGTGGTGCATGGATAACTGGTGAATCGTGCGAAAGTAAGTACTCGTTCTCTCTCTCTCTCTCTCTCCCTCTCTCTCCATGTTAGTGAATAATGCACTTATCTAACGTCGCGCTTTTTTTCTGTTTGTTGTAGAATTCTTCAACAAAACAGCTGCTGTGGGCAAATATGCAGTCTCACCAAACCCAGTAACCATGGGCATGGATGTAGTCTCACCAAACCCAAAACCAAGCCACATTCCGTGAGTGAGTCAGAGTGTCTAATGTTTGACTATCCCCATTCTCCAGTGTCAGCTCGTGAGAGATGACACCAGTCATTGAGGAGAGAATACGTGAGTAGCAATTCTTTCTATTCTTCTTGTAAAATAATAATTTTTTTTACCCATGCAATTGGTTGAATTACTTAAGTTATTGTTTGTTTCTAGGTGAACTCAGTTGTAATACTGAGTTGATTCAAGGGTTGGACGAAATACGAAAGGTCGATATTCCGATCAGTGCTGAGGATGATGGGTTGGGTTGTTTGGGGAAGGAGACCAGACAGCGAGGTCATCGGTCTCATCGGATTACGGAAGGACGGGGAAGGAAGTCGGCCGTGCCCTTTCAAAGGAACCATCCCGACATTTGCCTGGAGTGATTTAGGGAAATCACGGAAAACCTAAATCAGGATGGCCGGACGCGGGATTGAACCTCCGTCCTCCCGAATGTTGAGGATGATGTATGATTGAAATCCCTCTGTGCTTATGTCAACGCCAATGATTTTCCTCATAAGTATTATTATTATTATTATAGATATCTATACATAACTTTTATTTACACATACATTTTTTCCTTTCTTACTTTGCTGAAGGGATGGAAGTTTACGGATGTGGATTTGTTCCTTTAAGAACAACTGGCCCATCTACGATGTACCCGCAGCCAGATCGCCACAGTCCGACGCGACCACGCAGCAATATTCGCACCCAGACGTGTCGCAGCCCCGTTCATCCATGGGGACGTGTTGCAGCGCAGCCCGTCTATAAAGATGATGATGTCTCGGCCAACACTACAGTCCGACGTGTCATCGACACCATGACACGACTTTATAACTGTGGCTCGTCTGCCGTGGTGTGGACCTTGCTACCCGCGCCCTGGAACGTCTCGTGAACGTCGGCATGAAGCATCGCCGCGACATCGAACTGGATCTAGCAGCAGCAGTTCCACAGCCCGCTCTGTTACAGATCCACACGTAAGTCCTGTTGTCACAATGGGTCACTCTGAGGTTTTATATTCCTGACATGGTCGGTTGGGTGAGATGGGGGGGGGGGGCGATCTGCAATGTATGGCAATTGAAGAAAACTTCACAAGCCAAGATCGCTAAAAAGCCATTTGCCAGCTGGTAGTGAACATGAACACTTGCAGTAAGAGCAGTATAGTTATTTTTATGTTTGCACATAATACTTTTACATTTAGCAGTGGGATGTACAAATGCAACGTGAAATGACTTATAACACTGGTGGACAATAAGCTGTAAAAATTCAAAAAGATAAGATCTGGTGATGACAGCATAGCTCAGTCGAAACTGCCTGCTTAGCGATCTTGGCTTGTGAAGTTTTCTTCAGTTACTACACTTTGCAGCACCTGACGCTTTTAGGGAGAGGCTCCGTACTGACAAAAGAAATATGGGCTATACAGATCGTGCAACTTTTCTCGACGCTTGCTAAGGTGTTTGGGAGAGAATGTTCTCCGAAATCGTCAACGACCAGCTGTATCCCGGTAGTGCAAAGCAGTACTGTACTGTGAGTTGACTCAGTCCCTAAAAGAGGACAGTGATGCTGACGAGGAGAAGAGTGTCGTCCAAATTTGGGGAAAACTGGTGTGATATCGCAGAGTGTCATAGTTGGACATTTTTCCGACATGCAGGAAAGAGGGTCGGGTAATGTGTTCAGCAGTGTACTCCACCTCGATGTGTACTCACTTGTCTTTTATCCAGTAAATAGGGGGCCCAGTTTCATCCCTTTTCCGAAAGGTATTGCCGCTAAACAGCTATACATTACTGTCCAGGGTCTAGCTGAGAGGGATGTATATTGCTTCACGTGGTTACTTTTGGTTAGCGATAGAAATTACCCAAAATATGCAGAGTGTACAAGTAAATACAAAACATATGATGTCCGCAAGCACTGTGAGTTCAGAGACATCTCATTCCCCATGAAAATCCAGGACATACCAAAATTAGAGAAGCAGAACACGGATTATTTAGTTCACATATACGCCCTAGGTGTTGACAGCGATCCATAAGAAGAGGAAGTTGACTACGAGCACATTTTGCAGAACACAGAAGACAAGCGTAAAGAAGTTGGACCCCTCTACTTTTCCGAATTAGTAGGCCAGCACCCCAAATATATTGATCTGTTGCTATTCTCTGAGGGCGAGAAGCAACACTACGAATGGATAAAATGTCTGCTACCCACTTTCCTTCCAATTGTCCTAACATTGTGTTACACGACATTTTTGCCGCAGGTACCTGAACTCTTTTACCAAGAGAGAGTATCTTGATAAGCTTCAGGTTGATTGCTCTGACCATTAACCGGTACATGCGAAAATGTCTACCGAGGATATGAAGTTAAAGTTTAAGAACGTCCACTATTAGGGGCGATGCCCCTTCATCGTGAACACAGATTATGAATGTCTCCTACCTCCTGTGGCACGCTGTGAAGGTGACCCCACTACCTCTCACACTACCTTCACAGAACGGCACATACTGTACGTGGCAGTGCATCAAATTATATGCTCGTACAATTACAGTCGAAACAAATTCCAATCATACGTCTGGGATAATCCTACGAGATGTTTGCTCCCTGAGCTCAAAAAAACTCGTGTTAGAATTTTTATGGCATTTATCACAATAGTGTCCCCAAGCTGACTTGCCAAACAGTGATGCCTTGTACGAGCAAGCAGTTGACTATCATACTTGCTGGCTTCCGTTGTATAGATAATAAGTGGAAATTCCACACAGAGACCATTATAATCGAAATGGAAAGTTCCATGGCGCAGTCCACAACACATGCAACTTTAAGAACCAACTGCCATGGCAAATACTTGTCTTCTTTCTTAACTTGAGTAGGTATGATACCCACTTTCTCGTTGAGCATTTGGGTGATTTTGATGTGAACAAATGTAAAGTCACTGTCAGTCCTGAAAAGTACATTTCATTTTGCAAGAGAATCACGCCAATAATAACGCTCCAATTCCTGGATTTGCTGCCATTCATGCATGGGTCTCATCAGAAACTGGCTGAGATGATGTGTCAGGGAGATATGCATATCACAAGAGCCACATATGCTGATGATGCAAAGTTTCAGCTTGTGACGAAGAAGGGTTCTTTCCTTACAGATACCTGTATTCAACTAAGAGACTCTACGAAAGCACATTGGTTGACATAATCGTATTCTCCAGTTAACTCACAGGAACTGCCATAATTGATGCAGAACATGACCCCATGGTGAATGTTTGGCAGGAGTTCAATATCCCTGATTTAGGGGAATATACAAGGTTATACATGAACACCAACGTATGTCTGCTTGAGGATAACATTGAGAAAATTCCGGACAGTATGCCTGAGCACATAGTTTCTGGACCCTGCCTTCTATTTCACTGCACCAGGCCATTCGTTGGACGCAATTTTAAGGAAGATGTAAGTCGACATCAAACTGTTTACAGACGGTAACATGTTGCTTTTCTTCGAATGTGGAATTCGTTGGTGCTTTGCAAGTGTGTGCACAGCTACATCAAGACGAATAACCAACTAATGAGTGAGGTGGAGTACATGTGATCTGACGACTGAAGCTACATCCTTTACTTTGATGTAAACGACCTCTATGGGCAAGCCATGCTGCAATCTCTGCCTAATGGAGTTTTGCGATAGATGTCCGAGGAGAAGATTGCCAGACTGAAGGAAAAGATCTTTGAAATGGCTGAGGATTCTGGTAGGGGATATCTTCCTTAGGCAGACCTGGAATATCTGGCTGATTTGGATGACTAGCACAGCGTCTTGCCGCTGTGTCCAAATCGCCTAGTACCACGCAAGAGTTCCATCCCTAAGATCTATATAAATGACCTGGGTGACAATCTGAGCAGTTCTCTTATGTTGTTCGCAGATGATGCTGTAATTTACCGTCTAGTAAGGTCATCCGAAGACCAGTATCAGTTGCAAAGCGATTTAGAAAAGATTGCTGTATGGTGTGGCAGGTGGCAGTTGACGCTAAATAACGAAAAGAGTGACGTGATCTACATGAGTTCCAAATGAAATCCGTTGGAATTCTATAACTCGATAAAAAGTACAATTCTCAAGGCTGTCAATTCAATTAAGTACCTGGGTGTTAAAATTACGAACAACTTCAGTTGGAAAGACCACATAGATAATATTGTGGGGAAGGCGAGCCAAAGGTTGCGTTTCATTGGGAGGACACTTAGAAGATGCAACAAGTCCACTAAAGAGACAGCTTACACTACACTCATTCGTCCTCTGTTAGAATATTGCTGTGTGGTGTGGGATCCTTACCAGGTGGGATTGACGGAGGACATCGAGAGGGTGCAAAAAAGGGAAGCTCGTTTTGTATTATCACATAATAGGGGAGAGAGTGTGGCAGATATGATACGCGAGTTGGGATGGAAGTCATTAAAGCAAAGACGTTTTTCGTCGCGGCGAGATCTATTTACGAAATTTCAGTCACCAACTTTCTCTTTCGAATGCGAAAATATTTTGTTGAATCTTGTAAGATGGCAAGAACTATTCCCCTTACATGAAGTCATTAAAGATCACCTAACTCACGTTGAGCGAACAGCAGGGCTGATCAAAATGATTGGCAAGGCACAATGCATCTTGTAGAGGGTATAGTATGGACATATTGGAATAATTAATGTCAGGTGATGGTTTTAAAGTAATTCACACGACATGAAAACTTTGTGGAAACGAGTCGATTTACTGGCGCTAGTTTACCCCAGGGAAGTATTTAGAGTTGACCGTGGCTGGCTGGGGAACGACGAAGGGAAGCGACAATAGGCAGCTTAGGGCGGCTCAAGCTCTGAGAAAGTGGTAACGCAGCGTGGCCTCCAGCCGCCTTAAGATGAGTGACAGCATGGGTGGTTGACCCCGACCCCATGCTGGTTTACCAGGAAGCAGACAGAGAACTTGTATGCCTGTTGATAAATGTCTGTCATCCTGTTTTCAGGGAAATATGCGAGAAAGCCATGCAAAGCTACGGTGGAGCGGTCAACAGAAATCAAAATATGCATGTTCATTACTATAGCAACTTCATGCTGAATTCACGGTCCACAGAGTTTGAAGTAAATCAGGTGAAGAGCGACAGAATGAAAGACGCCAGCCTCCGATGGGAATGTAGGACCAAGGAATTTGAAGTACTCTCCTGGGAGTGAGAATTCTGGAAAACTTGATGTTTGTGCAGACGCTAACCTTGATGGGTGGCCTGGGGGGAGCTAAATAGCAGAAGTTGAGAGGAAGGGAAATTTTGTGGGAATTTGTTCACTTCCCAGAGCAGGCATTGGTCGACGCTATGAAGCGACGCATAATTAACGAGACTTGCACTGCAATTGGCGTAAGTGATTTTGCTGGAGGGGAAACCGAGGCGAAGAGCGGACTGGCAGAAGTCTCAGTAGAGGTCTTCCGTTCCCAGCTTGCCTAGAGTGCGAACATGGGGTTCTTTACTCAGCTTGCCTGAGAAAGAGCGAGCATCTCTGCCATTTAGGACTTAGCAAATGGAACGATTGAGCTTGGAGATAGAAAGTTTTGGTTCAGCTATGTACTGAGCAAGATAGCTAGGAGTGAATAGACGAGTGCAGCCTTGCAGCACCATGAGGTCGGCCGATGTCCACACAATGACGCCATTCCGCCACGCTGTATTCGGTGATATTGCGCCCGCTCAGGCCACTGATTAATTTGTTGGATCACGTCGGCAAAGTTTCCATGAGGGTTTCATGGGCCGTGTATTGTAGAATTCTTCTCGCACTTCGCATTACGCCTGGGTCAGTCGATAGGAATTACTTTTGAGTTATCGCACTTTACTCCATGCAAACACAATTTATTACCACTGCCAGATAGGAGAGTCTTGTAATGTGATGATTGAAGGTCGGGAGTTAAAATAAATTTGTGCTAATTGACTGCATCTGTTTTCAATCAAGTAGTTGAAATCCCAAGTCACTTTCTTAATTAATTTTATGTTCAACATTTGCATCTTGGGTTCAAAAGCTGAATATAACATCAATGTGCACCCCCCTTTTATTAATTAAAAGTGATCAATTCTGAATAAATTAATGTCAACACTGCCACCACAATTCAATCAGGAGTCACAGGGCCATATTATTTTTTTTGTGTTATCCGATATTGCGGCAGTTTTGCACTCTCTGTTGATCTGTTAGTCAATTAGTCGGGCCGGCCGAAGTGGCCGTGAGGTTAAAGGCGCTGCAGTCTGGAACTGCCAGACCGCTACGGTCGCAGGTTCGAATCCTGCCTCGGGCATGGATGTTTGTGATGTCCTTAGGTTAGTTAGGTTTAACTAGTTCTAAGTTCTAGGGGACTAATGACCTCAGCAGTTGAGTCCCATAGTGCTCAGAGCCATTTGAACCAGCCATTTGAACCAATTAGTTGGGGTGAACACACGCCAAAACCAGCTAAGTGAAGGGTGGGGTGTTACAGCCCAACCTACATAGGTAGGAATGATCATCAAAATAAAATAAGAGAAATCAGAGTTCGAACAGAAAGGTTTAGGTGTTCGTTTTTCCCGCGCGCTGTTCGGGAGTGGAATGGTAGAGAGATAGTATGATTATGGTTTGATGAACCCTCTGCCAAGCACTTACATGTGAATTGCAGAGTAATCATGTAGCTGTAGATGTAGATGATGACAACTCTGGGGAACAAACAGAGATACA
Source organism: Schistocerca piceifrons (assembly GCF_021461385.2). NCBI lineage: Eukaryota > Metazoa > Arthropoda > Insecta > Orthoptera > Acrididae > Schistocerca > Schistocerca piceifrons. The sequence goes on along the minus strand of NC_060149.1, from coordinate 527,262,842 downwards.
TTTTGGAATACAGAAACCTCCAGCAGGGTCTCAGGTTAGTGATGAAGCTTGTTAGGATCACCTGTGCCATCTCCTTCCACAAGTCACTTTGACTGAAGGAATATATTGATTTAAACACCGAACACAGACAGGACATCCGCAAAGTGCAACTTTGGAACATTTTTTACGAATTAATGAACAACTCAATTTTCGGGAATGCAATCGAAAATTTTAGGGAATACTATGAAATTATTTTAGCTTACCGTTAGGGTGGGCTTTATGGCGCAAGAGATTACATCACCAAGCCATATTTCAAGCGAGTTACCATCTTCACTTAAAGACTAGTTGCTGTAGAGATGTTCAAGATTTCATTGCAGTTCACGAAGTCTATCTACGGTATGTGTGTTTTGGACATCTCCAAACTCCACATGTACTGTGTTCACTGTGACTTTGCGAAGCCAAACGTTGCTGATTCTAAATTACTTTACGTGGATACAGACAGTTTCATTTACTAGGGGATAGGATGTAATCCATATGAAATAACTAGGTGCAATTCCGAAACATTCGAAACATCTGGATGTGCGGCCGATAATCATTACAGAATAACAACTGAAAACAAGAAGGTTACCAGCCTAATGAAAGACGAGGCAAATGGACAGCAGATTTTGGATTTTCTAGGTCAAAGATATACGCATACCCCACAGATGCATGTGCCACCCAGGTACAATGCTGTACACTGTACGGTCTCAAAGGCTCTCACAATTGAAGACTTCCTCGAGGGCTTTGGCTTCGCTCTGTGTATGGTACAACACGTAGTCCTTATATCGCAAGCCCATTAGGTACATATTGCACTGCAACTGCAAGTCAGGCTGTTGCATCATGACTACAAGCAGTTTATCAGTGGGGATGGTATCGAGTCCCTTACGTACTCACACTATTCTTTATGTGATTAAGTGCATGGCTGATTAATTTATTTGTAAATAGTGTTTATGTTTGCAGAATAGTTGTGTGTGCCTCAGTGCGCACCTTGTGTGCCTACATAATGTATGCACACTGTGTGGGCCTGTAAATATTGTATATAGTTACATGTGCGGATTTTCTTCACCCTGTGGCTGCTAGCCCTCGTTTCTCACGTATTGTAAATAGAAAAGTGATCAGAAATTAAAGTGTAAATATTGTTTAAAAAGTGTATATAGAAATGAATGCTGTATAAACAAAATTGGAAACTGTTGATAAATAGCAAGCATAGTATAAAGGTCCTTCTTTACTAGTTTCACTGCAAATAGTATCTCGAGACCGCATAGTAATGTGTGTAAGCCGCCAGATAAAAAATCATTTACAGTAAAAAGAAACAGTGTTGTTAATAAACTATAAGAGTTGTAAAAAATATTATTAATGAGAAACCAAAAGAACTGTTAATAGTAGCATTAGCAAAACATTTTTATTACCAGGCGAACTAAAAAGAGAGTAAATTACCGTTAATAGCAAACCTGATGGTCCTCTCCCTATGGGGAATGGCTAAAGAATAAAGGTACAAACCCAAGTGCTCTAGTTGCCTAAGCAGGAGGACAGAGGAAGGCGAATCCCATTGGTCCAGGGGGTGACCTTAATTTCCTTGTCAGAAGTCCACGTGCCCACTTAGAGGCAGTATATCAGGTAAGTGTACCACATACTTGTACGTGCACAGCCATGGGAGGGGACCTGGGGAGATCGCGTGGACAAGGTACCAAATACTAGTGATCAAAGCCATCCAGTATGCCTCATTGCCTCATGCTTAACCTAGTATCCTGTTTCAAGCTCAAATGTAACCTCACATTGTGTCCCTGAGTCTGGGTTCAGACCGGCAGTACCCAGAGTGCGTGGGTAGCAGGGGGATGGGAGAGGGAAGAGTTAGCCTTGAATCTACACTCGTATGCCCTGTAAATTGACATCGGAAGTGACGTTATCAATGACCTCGAAGCCGCACTCGTGTATGAGCGCAATGTGTGACGTGACACGAGAAGTGACATCATCATTGACTTTGAACTCAGGCTCGTATCGGTACTATTATCCTGCTATTTACTTATAGGTAATCGGATGTCAGAGAGATTCATTGGAAGGATCCCAATAAAATGTAATTCATTCACGTAAGAGATTGTTTGCAAAGCTGATTCTTGAGTAACTGCTCGTCAATCTGGTACGTTTACCATGTAATTTTTTTAGAGGAGATCGAAAAAGATATAAAGAACTGCGATACATTTCGCCATTGTCTTGTTTAATAAGCGGATGAGCATCACGAAGTGCCCATCCATCTACAGTGGCCGACGCTGCAAGAGAAGCTTACGCATTGCGGAGAAGTCTGTTGCTAAAATTACGAGTTCACAGGTTCCAACGAGAGTCAAACAAAGTATTACATCCTTCGAATGTATGAAGATGACTAATACACAGCCGTTTTCCCCTCGCACCATTCTTCGCTGAATCAGAAAGATGGCAGAAGTTTATGGTACACAAAGTACCATCCTCTATGCACCACAATGTGGCTTGTGTCGTATATCTGTAAATATAGTCCATCACTCCTCGTTAGGTTTCCTTTGTTTTCTATTTCATTGTAGGCGAGTACCAAGATGGTTGTGTATTTCCAAAGTTCTGTCAGTCGAAGTGCGATGGCGAAACGTTGCTTTAAAATTACATGTCTCCCGGACATCAAGAAGCAACAACTATGGCTAAAGCTGTGTCCAAAACCAAAGGTTTCATTGTTTTCCTCCTATACCGGTAAATCTTTGTCTTGAAAATCGTAATTTTATTGTTGGAGAAGTTTCATTTGCCCAGATCACAGTTATAGCCTACGGCCTTGTTGCAGTGGCATCACCGGTTCCCGTCAAATTACGAAGTTAAGTGTTATCGGGCTTGGATGGGTTACGTTCCAGGTCTGTCTAGCGCTGTTAGTAAGCAGGATGCACTCAGCCCTTGTGAGGCCAATTGAGGAGCTACTTGACTGAGAAGTAGCAGCTCCGGTCGCGAAAACTGACAACAGCCGGGAGAGTTGTGTGCTCACCACATGCCCCTCCACATCCACTTCCAGTGACTCATATCTACTGATAATGGCACGGCGGTCGCTTCGTAAAGTTGGGCCTTCCGAGTCCTGTCTGGACGAAGTTTCAAAAAGTTCCTAGTATTTACATACATGGACTATTAGTTTCGGCAAATTTTAATTGCCATTTTCAGATTTCTCATGAATCGACGCATCAATGTAGCGTCATATGTAAAATAATAAAATCGTAATTGTGGTAACACTCACAAAAGTTACTGATAAAATGCATTCGGTACATAAGATAGTACTTTCTCTGTCTGTTTTAACAGCTGACAATATCAGGTAACCATAATTCTTTATCTGTTTTGTATCACATGACCTGCTTTCCATTTCAAAATAATGAGTTGCAGCCAAGATCATGGCTTCCAAAATGGCCTCCATGTTGGCAACATAGGATTAAAGGTTTTCCCCTCTTTCCTCTGTCATACAACTTGACTCTTAATTTAATTTTAACCAACTGTTACCGAACACGTTGAGCTACCGAGCCGGCACTTAACCACAACGCTGTTGTTGCTTTAGGCTGCTCTGCATTGCACTTCTTGTCCTTCGACCGTTCCCTATTTGTATTTTGCTTTTTTTTCACAGTTCAGTACACCTTCTTCCTGTTTTCGTGCTTGATCTGTGTTCAGTTTTGACTGGCTATCCACTGAGCCATCTTAGCACTAAATCTAAGGGGTGGTGCGATGGGGAGTTTCCCTTGTAAGCCCCTGATGTGCGGACACTGGAGATAGCCATTTCACTGCTCTATACCAGTTCAGAGACAGCTATCAGCACCAACAGAATTTAGAGTTCTCTGGTTTTCTACGTTAACCTCCGTGTCACGTGTCAGCTAATGAAAGCTCCCAAGCCTACAGAAATAACAGGTCTCTCTCACCGTATTAAGAGGAAAAGAAAAGAAGAAATAATTAGCAGTTGTTTGGAGTGTAGCCATGTATGGAAGTGAAACATGGACGATAAATAGTTTAGACAAGAAGAGAATAGAAGCTTTCGAAATGTGGTGCTACAGAAGAATGCTGAAGATTAGCTGGGTAGATCACATAACTAATGAGGAGGTACTGAATAGAATTTGGGAGAAGAGGAGTTTGTGGCACAACTTGACAAGAAGAAGGGACCGGTTGGTAGGACATGTTCTGAGGCATCAGGGGATCACAAATTTAACATTGGAGGGCAGTGTGGAGGGTAAAAATCGTAGAGGGAGACCAAGAGACGAATATACTAAGCAGATTCAGAAGGATGTAGGTTGCAGTAAGTACTGGAAGATGAAGAAGCTTGCACAGGATAGAGTAGCATGGAGAGCTGCATCAAACCAGTCTCAGGACTGAAGACCACAACAACAACAGTGAACGTTGTCTGCAGTTTTCATGCAGTGTTTAAGAAATGGCTATACTGTCTACTGGGAATATATTACGTGACAGTTTTGGCATAAATTTTCACATAACAACTAGTGAATCGTTGGTTGTTGTGTTGGGTCGTCCTGAAGGAGGAGGCCAGACTGCGAGGTCCTCGGTCTGAGCGGATTAGGTAAGGACGGGGAAGGATCTCGGCCGTGCCCTTTCAAAGGAACCATCCCGGCATTTGCCTGGAGAGATTTAGGGAAGTCACGGAAAACCTAAGTCAGGATGGCCGGAAGCGGGATTGAACCGTCGTCTAGAGAATCGTCAGCAAACCTTCGCAGACTACTGTCCGCCCTGTCTGTCAGATCATTCATTTACATAGAAAATAATAACGGTACTATCACACTTCCCTGGTCACTTCTGACGATGCCCTTGTCTCTGAACACTCGCCTCCAGGACAACGCACTGGCCTCTGTTGCTGACTAAGCCTTCGAGCCACTCACGTATCTGAGAATCTATTCCGTATGCTAAGAAGAACTGTCTGCAGTGAGCCACTTTGTGAAACGCTTCCATCTTACTTGTATTTAACTGTCTTTACCGAAGTATATCGTTACCCTGCATCGTCTACAATAGACAAACATCCTGATAAATAATTTAATCAAAACGACGCAATATGTCTTAGAAATCGACCTCTGAGAAGACCAGTTTGGGTTCCGGAGGAATGTAGGAACACGCGATGCAATACAGACCGTGCGATTTATTCTAATAGGTACATTAACAATGGGAAAACTGCCTATGTAGCATTTGTAGATTAAGAGAAAGCCTTAACAATGTTGATTGTAATATTAACTTTGAAATTCTGTCGGTATCAGTGATAAAATACGGGGAATGGAAGGTTATCTACAATTTGTACAGAAACCACACTGCGGTTATTGAAGGGCATGAAAGGGGAGCAGAAATTGGGTAGGGAATGAGACAGGTTTGTAGCTTATCCCCGATTTTACGCAATCTCTATACTGCGGCAGCACTAAAATAAAGCAGTGAGAAATTTGGAAGGGGAATGAAAGTTTAGAGAGAATAAATAAATAGTTTGAGATTTACCGATGACGCTGTAATTCTGACGGAGACAGGAAACGACTTGGAAGAGCAGCTGAGTGGTATGCGTACTGTCTTGGAAAGACGTAAGATGAACACTAATAAAAGTAAAACAAGGATAATGGAAAGTATTGGAATAAATTCAAGTAAGACTGCTACAGTTAGATTAGGAAATGAGACAGTTTGCAGTAAACTTGTTCTGTTATTTGTTCAGCAAACGAAGTGACGATAATCGAAGTAGAGACGCTATAAAACGCAACCTTGGAAGAAAAAGAAAATTACTTCTCAAAAAGAGAAATTTGTTAACGTTGAATATAAATTTAACTGTTGCCAAGTCCATTCTAAAGATACTTGTCTGGAGAGTAGTCTTGTATGGAAGTGAAACATGGCCGCTAAATAGTTCAGACAAGCAGAGGTAAATAACATTTATAATGTGATGCTATACAAGAATGCTGAACATTAGATGGGTAGATAGAATTACTAATGAGGAGAAAGGAAATGTATTGCGCAACTTGACTAAAACAAGAAATGTGTTGATACGATATGTCTTGAAGCATCAAGGAATCGTTGGTTTGATGATGAACGGAAGTGTGGGGGCTAGAAATTGTGGAGAGCTGACTACAGAAAGCCGGTTAAAATGGATGTAGGCTACAGCAGCTATGCAGAGATGAAGAGGTTTGCATATGAGAAACTAGGGTGAAGAGCTGCATCAAACTTATCTTAGGACAGAAGACGACGAAAAGAACATGACTCATGAAAATCTCCACTTATCATGTATTATGTATCAGTTAAATGAAGCATTCTTCTGACCTGTGTGTCCTGTCTTTTAGTAAGTGCTAGCACTGTCTGGCGTGTGCAGCTGACTCTAGAAGTGGACGCGTATGTTTTACTCCCATATACTCACAAGACGAAATGCGTTTACTGCGTCTGGTAGCAAACAGATAAGAAAATTACAAGCAAATTTATGGTGTTGTGAAAACTATGTTATATGCAGTTTAGATTTAAACGAAACATTTCGTATACATGGGTTCTGAGTCGTAGGCAGTCCAATCTGTAGGAAGCAATCAGGTAGCAGCCTCGTAGCTGCAATCTATCACTTATTCTTGAAGATCAGCTAATAGCTGAGTACTTTCTCATGTAAGAGAAAATTCCCTGCTTAAGCGCTGTTATTTCATGTCTGTAGTTCCCACAGAATTTCACGGTTCTTTACTTTACCATGTAGGTGTTGTTAGACACCATGCTAGTGGACATCGGTGTCAGAGGTAGTTCCCTGAGACCGTTGTTATGGCTGTCTCACAGTTGATTAAGAAAAACAGCAATAAACTTGGCCTGACGGTGCTAATCTTTGTAAAAGCAGTCTCAGTCAACGCAACAGCCGGCGCCGAGAGGCACGTGGCTTTTTTATGACCCATGAAGAGACAGGTCGTTACTTATGGGCCCAGGGAGAAGAAGCGTTTGTTCAGCACCCGTTCTAGTGTTAACTGGTATTGTTAAATATCACGCCTTCCAACGTGCGAGATACTTTAGAGAATGACAAAGGCTTATTCGTGCAATGGAATTAAGAGTACATGTGGACATAACAGAAACTTTAGAATTTACCTTGAATTTTTGTGAGAATTACGCTTCTTTAATCCGCTGCTTTAGACATTAGCAACAGAGCGAACACAATCTGAGGTAACGTTCTGACATAACTCAGCTTCTCTCAGTGTAATGACTTTCATCCATTGTGAAACGTCCCTTAGAAAAATTTATGAATTATTGTGCTGGTAAACCCCTTACGTTATTTGATTTTCAAACAGCTGAGCGGAACTGAACGTACTCAGACATTTCGCTCTTTACCTATTCTGATCATCACTAAACTGACATACAATATTTTTAGCGCAACGACGTCTGACTTTTAATAATCCCTACAAAAGAATGGCCCTGATTAATGTTAACCTATACCTTTCACAAATCACTTACCTCACAAAAATCTTCGTTACTCGGACTATTGCAATACAGCGAGCGCCTCTATTGCCAGCTAAATAAATGATTCTAACTACTGAAGGCTCTAACTACTGATAGGCATAGTTAGCAAATGAAAAATTTTGATAGGGAACAAACAATGTATTTACCTTAATAGTGCTCAGAAGTCATAATATATACAGCAGTTCATGACATCCAGTCTTACAAATTTACTGTCTCTGATGGACAAACGTCCAGATCATCCGCTCTCAAAACTCCGCCATTTCTCTCCCCACATACACCACTGCTGGTGGCTCACCTCCAACTGCACAACGCTATGCGCTGTTAACAGCCAACTGCCCAACACTACAATAGCAAATTCCAACAATGCAAACCAGCCACAGACTGCACACAGCACAGTCCGTGATTTTCATATAGAGCGCTACATGGCGTTACCAACATAAAAACGTAGACAGCCTACTTACAATTGTGATTCGTTACACTAGATCAATAATCGAACAACTCAGCATCACCTAGTTACATTTGGGATTTATTATTACTATATTGTTAACAAAAATTGTTGCTGTCATTGAGAGAATCTGATTCAATATGCACCATCCGCCATGCCACTTTCGACTGCATCACGTATGAAGGTTCCTTTTCGTTCCATTCGTGTATGGAACGCGGGGAGAATTACTGTTTAATACCCCTGTGCGTGCTGTAGGTAGTCTAGTCACTGCAGGTGTCTCACACAGGAGGCAGTAATATGTTCCTATCGTCCTCACGTAAGAGTGGTTCTTCAAACTTCGTAAGGAGACTTTTGCGGGATAGGTGCTTCACACATCCAAGCGTCTAACAGTTCAGATATTTTACCGTTTATATGGACGCTGTCTCGTGGCTCAATGAAACCTGTGACCATTCGTGTTGCCTTTCTTTCTGTACTTTCAATATCCCCTGTTAGTTATGTTGGGTTGGGTCTCACGTACTTGAGCAATATTTTAGAATACTTAGCAAGAGTGTATTTTCCAGTAGCCTTCTAATGAACAGAAGTCTACCATTTGAGCCTATATGATCATTCCATTTCGTATCCCTGCGAATTGTTGATCCCAGAAGCAGTCAACTGAAAACGAAACAGATCGACAAAAAGTAAGTAAATTTCATTATTTCAAAAATAATCGGCATAACTGTTAATACAGTTATCCCACTGTGAGACAGGACATGCCTTCATGAAAAACTTTTGTGCTTGTCTACGCAACCATGATTGTACCCAGTCGTGCACTTCTTCGTCCGAAGCAAATCGACCGCCGCATGTGCCAAGGCTGTTTCTACAACGCTGCCGAAGTTCCCCTGAGAAGCCCTTACACATTCTCCATAAAGTCCCGATCTCTCCCCAAGCGATTTCTATATTTTTGGAGCGCTGAAGAAAGACATTCTTGGCCATCGACTTGCTTCGGACAAAGAGGTGCACACCTGGGTACAATCATGGTTCCGTAGGCAACCGCAAACATTTTTTCATGAAGGCATTGACCAACTTGTCTCTCATTTGGATAAATGTATTAACAGCTATGGCGATTTCTTTTGAAATAATAAGCAGTTTACTTCCTTTTCTCCTTCTGTCTCGTTTTTATTTCACTGTACCTTACATTTGTTCAAATGGTTCAAATGGCTCTAAGCACTATGGGACTCAACAACTGAGGTCATCAGTCCCCTAGACTTACAACTACTTAAACCTAACTGTCCTAAGGACATCACACGCATCCGTGCCCGAGGCAGGATACGAACCTGCGACCGTAGCAGCAGCGCGGTTCCAGACTGATACGCCTAGAACCGCTCGGCCACAGCGGCCGGCCCTTACATTTGTGTGTGTTGACTTACTGCAGTTGTGACTCACTGATACCGTTGTTAAAGGTGTTACTCCTTTAGTTTTGTCAAATGTACCATGAAAGATACGTGAACATTTAATGACAGCTGCCAGTCTATGCACCACTTTTGAGTCTTATCAAGCTCTAACTGAACATTCTTACAGATGTTTTCAGACTGTTCTTCATTATACAGGGTGATTAAAGTTACACTTTCAAAACGCAGTAGAAATAACACCACCGGTCAGAATGACGTCAAATTGCAACGGAATATATCGGAAAGGGGAGAAACGCATGGCAGAAGAAAAAAATAGTCTGAAAATTGATCACTAGATGGCGCTGTATGTTTCAGAATACTGAAATGAAAACATCTGTCGTGCGCACGACCCATTGAAATTGGTATAAACATGCTGGGTATACAGCTTTTCCTCCTTTCGCGTCTGCGTCTTTCGCCATGGCTGACTCAATACAGGATCGTAAAACTGTGTTACAAGAATGATGGCTGTGCACACGTCGCTCTGCAGATGTTCTGGACACTAAAGGGTTTGAAAAAAGGCGTTGGTTCGATGACTACCGTGAGTCTGGAGAAAATGATTCGGAAATTCGAAAAGATGGGTTCTTTTGGTGTGCAACCTGGTGGAGGGAGGAAACGAACTGATTCGACGTCAGTGGAAGCAGTGGCCACAGCCATGCAGGAGACGAGCGGAGGTGTGCCAACGTGTAGTGCATGGAGAATTGCCCGAACGTTGGACATACTCGTGAGCACGCTGCGTAAAATCATACGAGACATCCTTCTTTGCTATCCATTCAAAATTACCCATGTGCACGAGTTGCTTCCTGTTGACCTGCTAGCAAGAGAGACCTTTGCTTTAGAATTTCATGCACGCATGGAAGTGGATAATGACTGGCCGTGGAAGATTTTGTGGATAGACGAAGCGCACTTCCATGTGGCAGGATATGTCAGTACAAGGAATTGTCGAATATGGGCAACGGAAAATTGACACGCAAATCAACCAGTACCACTTCATCCTGAAAAGGTCACTGTGTGGTGCGGGTGTATGACATCATTTATCATAGGGCCATATTTTTTCGAAGAGACAGGTGCTTCCGGTCCTGTTACCTTTACTGTCACTGGTAAACGCTATGAGTATCTTTTGCGCAACCACGTCATTCCAGCTCTCCAACAGCGTGGATGTGTGGATGGGATCAATTTTATGCAAGATGGCACACTTTCGCACTTTGCAAATCCAGTTAAGCAGCTGCTCAGGCGCCATTTCGGAAATGCTACAATTATCAGCTGCCATTTCCCTACAGCCTGGACGTCCAGATCACCTGATGTTAATCCGTGTGACTTCTGGCTGTGGGGCTATCTGAAAGATGTTGTGTTCAGTGTTCCGATTGCAAACTTAGCTGCATTGAAGGGACACATTGCACATCACATTCTGAACGTGACTCCGGAAACACTTCGATCAGTTGTGGAAAATGCTGTTTCTGATTTCAGCTTGTTGCTGAAAACGGTGGACAGCATATTGAAGATGTTTTGCGCCAGTCACACGGAAGTTAATAATCCGATTTGATTTTGATTGATGCTATTTATACGGATTTTGGCTTCAGGACAATTAAAAACCGATGTGATTGATGCTTTTTATGCGGTTTTTGGCCTCAGGACAATTAAAAACCGATTTTTCCCCTCCGATGTGATATGACCTTAGCGTGGTGGATGAGCTTACGTAATTAACAGTATCACACCTGTATACCCATGCGCACTCAGTAGTAAAGTTTGTTTAACGTTAAACGTACACCTTAGGCATTGTTGTATGAGTCATTTGTCATTTGTAGTCGACCACTGTTAAATTATGGTGCTTATAGCGCCATCTATTGCTACATTTTGTAACTATTTATTTTTCTTTTGCCACACGTTTTTCTCCTTCTCCAATAATATTCAGTAGCAATTTGACGCCATTCTGACGAGTGGTTTGAAAGTTTAACTTTAATTATGGTCACTCTCTATATAACTGTATCGTCTGCAAAATATCTGCGGTTACTATTATCGTGTTCCTGAGGAGTGTGTCTGAAAGTTCTGGCTGATCCTCGCACCTCAAGCTTTAATCAGTGTCCCTAGTTATTTCCGTCAAATACCGGAAAATTTCTTCAACTAGGTCGCTGCTGCGTCTTCCCCATCCACCTCAAATTAAGTTAGTGCTCCGCTACTAATTAACTCTCCGCAGATGAGATCATTAGGTCAGATTCTTCTGCTGGAGCCTTTAGTCGTGTTCTCAAACAGGAATTCTAGATTTGTGGACAGTTCCTTAAGTGCTGCTCAATATCTAGAAATCTCCAGACACAACGAGATTCCCATGGAGGTTTTAATGTTTCTACTGGAGCGACGGGGAGACCGACTGTCTATATGCTTCCGTACGAGTCCTCATTGCTCTTATCTTGGCTTGGCGGCCCTTACGCGGGGTGTATGTTAGTGGCAGTACGATCGTCCTGCAGTTTGTCGCAGATGCCAGTTCCCTAAACTCTCTCAACAGCATTTCGCGAAACGACCGTCTTGTTCCGTCCAGCGATTCCCATTTGGTTCACTGAGTTTTTCCAAAAGACTAGCTTGTTGATCGAATCTACCGGTAACAAATGTAACAGTACGACCCTGAATTGCTTCGATGTCTTCCTTTAATACGACCTGGTCGAGATCCAACATACCCAAGCAGTACTGTATTTTGTATGTAGTATCTTTATAGGTGAGCTATATTTTCTCAAACCGACATCGACCATTCGTCTTTCCTAAAACCGACCTTAAATGTTCGTGCCACTTCATTTTGCTTTTCAAGGGTACGTCTAGATATTTAATCCAATTCACTGTGTCAAGTAGTACACCACTAATACTTTATTCGAATATTGTAAGACTATTTTTCCTACTCATCTTCATTAACTGATTTTTTTTTTCTTGCAGATTTAAAGAACGCTGTCATTCATCACACCAAATAGAAAGTCGGTCCAGGTCATCTGGTATCCTCCTAGACTCACTCCAAGACGATACTTTCTGTACACTGCAGCATCAGCAGAAAACAGCCGCTGAATGCTGTTCACTCCTTCCAACAGGTGATTGATGTACGTAAAGAACAATAGCGGTCGTACCACATTTGCGTGGGGCGATACGTTGGCGTCTGATGACCATTTAGCGTCCAGGACAACGTACTGGAGTCTATTAATTAAAAAGCCTTCGATAGTCACAGCAGTTTCATTTTTAAGTGGTGTAATGTGAGAATGACTGTCGGTAATAGTCTTTTACTTTTGGGTTAACAGTCGGAAAAAATCCTTGAAAAAAGTAATATTCCTACATATGATCGTTTTCAATTTCAAACAAACACTTAATTTCATTGCTGCCTACGAACCTCATCAAGCATCTGACATATCCTACTCTGTTATAGCGTAACATGCTGTATGTGCTGATATTGTGAGCGTACCATATCAGCGTATGTGTTGCACTTTTCATTCTAGGCCTACATCTGGCCTATAGGCATGCAAACAAGCTTCTAAAACAAAAACAGGTGGATAAACAGAAATTTATAGTCATGTGGTATGGGACGGGAGATGGGGAAACCTGTAAGGCTATGTTATTAACATCATGCCCATTTGGCAGTCGTGATCTTGGCTGCAACTTGTAATCTTCAAAGAGATATAGGATCACGGTATATATGAGACAGATAGGAATTACACATCTGGCCTATAGGCATGCAAACAAGCTTCTAAAACAAAAACAGGTGGATAAACAGAAATTTATAGTCATGTGGTATGGGACGGGAGATGGGGAAACCTGTAAGGCTATGTTATTAACATCATGCCCATTTGGCAGTCGTGATCTTGGCTGCAACTTGTAATCTTCAAAGAGATATAGGATCACGGTATATATGAGACAGATAGGAATTACACGAGAAAAACAATGGCCCATTCATCCTAAAGATTATCGCATTTTGTACAGAACAAGGTAAATGCAGAAGACAATATTTAACGGTTACAGGATATGATCAACAAGTTTCTCAGCACGTTGTCAAATTGTTGTTATCAATTTCACAAGTTTCTATGGACTACACACAAAAAATGTATCGGAATGCGTGCATAAGCATCAACAATTACTTTCCTGATATGTACGAGGTTTCTAGTCTTTACCGTATACAAACTGTCTTCACATGTCTCCATAGATAGGAACCTAACAGAATTAAGTATGAGGAAAGTGGTGCCCACTCCACCAGATTCCTACGACTTGCCCACCTACGGGAAAACTGGGTATCTCAGTGTGTCCCGACAGCAAGCCCGTAATAAGGCGGGGGACCTTTGGGCTAAGAGATACTTGGAAATGTCCTATCTGCAGACAATGGGGACAGCAGCACTGCTCCGTCTAACAACTGCAGATAATGGGCTACTCTCAGAGTATCCCAAATGAATAAGGACCCAACTGTACGAGAACCCCATATTCCACATCAAAGCATCACTTATTTAGCCAACTGAATCCGATTGATGTGTCCAGTAAGCACTGACATCTAACCAGTATCACTGAGTCTGTTCACATAGAAATTAGCTTCGTCTGTAAACAGTACGGCACAGGGAAAACGATTGTTTTTGTGAAGCTTTCGTGTCACGCATTCGGCAAACTAAACCCATTAATCAGAATCCTCCTCGGTGAAATTATGTAACATTAGGGTTGTGTGAGAGTGCGTTGCCAAAATTATCATTATTGATTTACTGCTAACCACAGTTTCTTGCAAGATACGGCTCTTGACTATTATTAAACGGTGCCAGAACACCGGTTGATATAGTTTCATCCACAATGGGTAATGGAGGTCTGTATGAGTGGTGTGCGTTGCAGTCTTCTGATATTAGGGCGATCTCAATGCTTTCCACTTGCGTTATAGCCATCCGCTTTCAAGTCACTTTGATGAAGAAACACCAATTATCATTAGAGAATGGATAAAGCCATGCTAAAAGAAAGACTTCTTTGTTTTTTTCCGTGTAATTCTTCAAGTGTCTTATATTCCAAATGACCTCCTTTCTGTCTGAAAGTTTCGAACTGCATTCTGATAGCTGTTCATGAACTAGCCGCCATGTTGGTGGCGTAGCCTCGAAAGCTTTCCCCACTCTATCATCGCATCCTAACAGATGCTAAATTCTAATTTACTGATCTATTTTTGATTCAGTAGGGTGGTTCCACAGCTTGGACCATGCCGTAGAACCTGTGTGATATTATGCCGTACAACGAGAATACTGGACGCCGCTGTGGATGTTCATCTGTTCCGCACTGCCGTGTTGATCATGACGTACTGACAAATGGAAAACATGAGAAGTTTTTGTGTGATATTGTTTCAAAATGGTGATAATAGCTAATCGCAAACGAGATTTAGTGTTTGTTTGAAACGAAAAAAAAGTCTGGTGAAAGAAAATGACTTCTTTTCAAGGCTGTCGTAAGACACCGCGTGAACTTAAATTCTATTTTCGCGTCGTGATCATTTCTTTACCCGTATGTGGGAGAAAATCGCATATTGTGTGACTCTCCTTGCAACACACTCTCTCGGAATATTAACATTAAACCTCTTCGTAATTCTGAATGCTTGTTGTCGAGCGTCTGCCCCTGGAGTTTGATGAGCATGTCCGTAACGCATTCGCTTTTGCTAAACGAACCCATGACGATATCCGCCGCTTTTCTGTGGTCCTTGTCCATCTCAAACAATAATGCTACCTAGTAACGATCACAGAATGGCGATCAGTACTCAAGAATCAATCGAACTGGCGAATAGTTAAGTACCTCTTTTGTTGGTGAATTATGTTTTCCTAGGATTTATTGATGGTAATCGAGGATACTGCTATGGCAGTTGTAAGCCTACCTATAGGCGCAGTCAGGGCGACTATATACCCGCAGTTCTGCAATGCGGAAGGCAACTGTAAACCAACACGATATCTCTCCCTAACACATGGAGTTCACTGCTAAGAGTTTCATGATAGCTTCTTCCTGGGTAAAATATTCCTCAGAAAAAGTGTCCTATTCGAATCTGTGGGAGGGGCCTGCTCTGGAGAAAGGGTAGTCACATGGAATTCTGTAAACGAAAGGAAGTGTGTGACACTACAATGCCTATCAAAAAAAGTGAAGCACCGAGAAACGGAGGACGACGTGAGTTAAAACTTCACGCGTTGAGATGATGTGATGTTATTTCAGTGATTACAATATCGAATCAAATTTACAGAGAACTTGGCAGTACCAGCCCAGTTATCAGTAAGGCGTTGCACCCCCTCTGGTCTGGATGCATGCACATATTCAGTTTGGAAGGGCGGCATAAAGCCATTGTATCCTCTGCTGAGGCAAGGCTAGCCTACAACTGTTGGAATTGACCATTGATATCCCAGATACTGACACTGGGATGGAGTTGACATTGGAGCTGGCTCCACACGCGCTCTATTGGCGAAAGACCTGGGGATCTCGCTGGCCACAGCAGTAGTTCAACTACAATCAAACAGTTCATAGAGACACGTGCCATGTGTGGATGAGCATTGTCCTGCTGAAAAATGGCATCAAGGTACTGTCACATGAGAGGTAACACATTGGCGCTCAGGGTACCTGTAATGCACCGCTGTGCTGTCAGAGCTCCCCTAATCAGTACCAGCCATGACCTGAAGCCATGCCGGGTGGTTCCCGACACCATAAAGCCACTGTGCCTCTGTAAAACTTTGGAAGAATGGGACCTCGCCCCAGGTCGCCACCATACTAATCGACGATAATCATTCAGGGTAGTGCAGAACCGCGATTAGTCGCTGAACACAATGCGATGCCATTCATCAGCAATCTGGGGTTCTCGGTCACGGCAACACTCCAAACACAGCCGACTGCGTTGTGATGTTAACGGCAGTCTATTCCTGGGACGATAATTTCGTGGATTGGTGGTTGTTAGTCTGCGACCAGTGGTGTGGAATGACACAGAATGTTGCTTGTTACTTGATAACGGACAGCCGACGCAGATGTGAGGAGGTTACGATGTGTTCTGTGCACAATTGAATAATCCTCCCTTGTGGTGGTCAGACTCCTCGAAGAGGAGTATGTCCACCCTCACGTTCCTACGTAGTCCAATAACGTCTAACTGTCACAGTCAAATGAATCACAGATCTGTCCATTGCGCGATTCGACTAGCTGGTCAAAGATAGACCCGCAATCAGACACTTTTCAAATTCTTTCATGGACTGAAAATGCTGTCTCACACTAGTACGTAACATCTCCGTCTCATTCATCGTAATCGCTCAACATCTGACAGTGCTCATACCCCTCATATATCCCACCAGGCCTTGCAACAACAATGACCACGAACAACACTAATACACTACGGTGGCCGTTCTACCAGTTACAGAGAGCTGTAACTCTAATCGGTTAAAAGCCCGCCGATGTTGTGTACGAGTACGAAATTACATTGATATCTGGGCATGTCTTCTGTGTACTTCACCTTTTTGTCAGACAGTGTATTAAATCTAAAACTTGAGAAGAGAAAGATCCAGATGGATATTTTTCGAAGCAGCGCGGTGCAATAGACTGAAGAGGGAGATTTTTAAATATGGGGTCAAGGATTGTTCATATAGGTCAGATGATGGTAGAGCAGGAGTAGGAATAATAACGAATATTGAAAGTGCCAATACAGCAAAATGTTACATGCTCCAAACATAAAGCACTTTCATGGTAAAATTGAATGGATGTACTACATACAAAAATACATACCAGTTACATACACAGTATAAAAGGTAAAGTATGTGGCACAACACTACGAACAGGCTACTGGGCTGACTGCAGATAGAGTGCAGGCTTTCTTCACCGTGGCACTAGGAGGGGGAGGGTGGTGAGCCAATTGTCCGAGCTGCCTTTTAATCCCGGTAGGCTACCTGGTATTCATTCGACAGCAAGTTCCGTTGACCTGGAGCCGTGATGGAGGGTACTTGAACGAGACAGAACTCCCACTCCCATCCGGAATTGAACCCAGGACTTTCAGGGTCGTAATCAAGTGCTATCCCCACTAGAGCCATGACAGATGCAGATTGAAACGTCCCCTTAGAAAAATTTATAAATGACTGTGCTTAAACTGACACACAATATTTTTAGCGCAACGCAATCTGACTTCCAATAATCCCTAAAAAAGAATGGCCCTGACTAACATTAACCTATACCTTTCACAAATCACTTACCTCACAAAAATCTTCGTTACTCGAACTACTGCAATACGGCGAGCGCCACTACTGCCAGGTTAATAGTGCTCTAAAGTCGTAATATATATAGCAGTTCATGACATCCATTCGTACAAATGTACTGTTTCTGATGGACACACGTCCAGATCATCCGCTCTCAAAATTCCGCCATTTCTCTCCCCACATCCACCACTGCTGGCGGCTCACCTCCAACTGCGCAACGCTAAGCGCTGTTTACAGCCAACAGCCCAACACTACAATAGCAAATTCCAACAATGCCATCCAGCCACAGACTGCACACAGCACAGCCAGTGATTTTCATACAGAGTGCTACGTGGCGGTGGCTCTACCAATATAAGAACCTAAACAGCCTACTTACATAACCCCCATGCTCCCCACAAATAAATTTACAAATTGTTTTGGGCACTGGCCAATACATATTTGTTAACATTTTTTCACAATTACAATACCAAAGAAATCAAATGCACACACTTATTGGTACAATGTTGGTCAAAAGCTAAAATTTTCTCACAGTCCATAGAGACAGTCCTGATCGTTCATCACAGTAAAATTTCAATGTTTTTCTCAAAGTCTGAGCAGTAAAAGAAAATGCACACGGAAGTAGTGGATTTCCATGCAGTCTTGAAGAAGAAGTGTTGTCCTTCCAACGGAAAGACAGTGCTGACTCTTGACATGCAGACAGGTAATGGGCCACAACAGAGCAAACCCACAGCAGAGTTAGTCGAAGTTTTGAAGAATACTGATAGGTAGGTCATCACAGAGCAGACCCACTGTAGTCCTGGTAGAGATTATGGTATTGGTGGGCCACCAGAGGTGCAGACCCACTGTAGTCCTTATAGAAATAATGGTATTGGTGGGTCATCAAAGATGCAGACCCACTGTAGTCCTTGTAGAGACGGCCAGCAGCCATCTGTTGCGACTGTGCAGGTGCACAATCACCATCGAAGAGTATTGCGGACAATATAGCAAGTCCATAAACCACCACTTGTGCACTCACAAAGTTTTTGGAATTGTCCTTAGAACCAACCAGCAATGCTGTTAACCAGCCCCTTGCTGAATTATCAACACACGTGCAAGCACTAACAGTCCCACCTTCTCACTTACTATGCATATATTATGACCAACAGAAAGGTATGCAGTGAAATGATACTTAATTTGAAGAACTGGTGTCTATACAATTATAAATTTACAACATAAGAATACATTTACAAAGGTACAAAATACATCATTAAAGAACATAACAGTACAGATAACATTTGTAGTAACACAGGCTTTACAAAAGAATAGAAATAAACATATACATCAGTGCTACAGGAATTATGACATAAGTAAATATATAAAATAATGCGAATAGCTTTCGAAACATTAATTTCACACATGAGCATTGAAACAGAACAGAATTAATAATGTCTAAACATCTTTACAAAGTAAATAACATATTATTAATGCAAATTGTATTTGAGGATAACATTATTCCTCATCATAGTGAATGCAGCTGAGTATCAGAAAAATTCTACAACATAAATCGTATCAGATAAACACATAAAGACAGGAAGAACACAAATACACAAGGGTACACAAACATATAGCGAAATAATGCAAAAAGAAAGGACAGGGTTTGTTTTACTGCAGTATTTTGGAAACAAAACTTTCTTTACTTCTTGGAGATCTCCCTTCATTCATTATTATTCCAAGAAAGTCCTATCTATACCTCCTTTCTGTATTCTATTCATATTTCTTTCAAAATAATTATTTCTAATTGTACAATACTCATTTTGGCCCAAATCTTTTTCATATAACTTCTCAATGCACTCTTTGCCTATTCTCCATAGTCAGTTTCTTATATCGTCTACCCCCTCTTAAGCTAATTTAAATCTACTGAGCTCAGATATATATACTAAGGGACGAAGCAATGCAGCAGCACAAAACAATTAACACAAACAGCAATGACAAAAAATGGAAATTGGCAAAGCAAGCAGCAGTATATCTAAATTAGCAAAGCAAATGCAACATTACAACCAATATAAGGCAATGTGCAGCAAATAAGAAAAATGAATCAGTAGTAAAACTGGCTTAACACAGTAATACAAAGTGAAATTCAGTAGCACTATGCCTGGCAAACAGCAGTAGCAAATGTAATAACTTATATCTAAACATGACAAACCCACAAGCAGAAAAAGTAGTACACTAAAGACAACAATGCAGATAAGGGAAATGTATATTCACATCTCAATGTCTATGTCCTTAAAGTGGTGCACCACAACTTATTCTACCAAAAAATTACCAAGTAGTTGAAAAGAAAATTATGTATGCAGTTACTGTTATTAGTCCCTTCTTATTGTTCTTTCCTTTCCAAGTGCTCCTTTCTCAAAGAATGTGGATCATAAAATTATTATTTAACAGATCTGTTGACAGATAGTTTTCACATTAGCAAATGCATTTAATTTTATTTTATAAAACCAATTCTGCAACACCGCTGGAAACCAGATATCAAATGAAATAAGCAACTATGTACAAAGTAAAGCATCAAAATATCATTCAATAGTCAGGTGGCGTTTCGTAAGGTAGTAGAAATTCTCTCAACTCTCGTAGTAAAACGCTTGTCATAATCAGGTGTGCAGATGTAAGTATCTTTCGAAGTAATGAGCGTGTCGTATTTGCGATGCTTCCTAGAAAGAAGTGTCAATATCGAGGATAATGGCCTCTTTTTTTTTCTTCACCTAATGGCTTTCTTTTTTCAGACGACTATCGCTCAGCTGGGCGCCCATTACTCATTACGTGAAGGTCACTTACCTTCCTTAACGAAAAATTTACGACAGCGGTCTCTGCTACAGTGACAGTTTGATACCAATAAAATTCACAGGTCGAAAAATTACGGTAGAAATGTGTAGAAACGAAATTTCATGAATATCAGTGTTGATATACATTCACGCATGTACACACGTTTCACAACTCTTAAAGTACGATTCTTGGTTTCCAACATCCTTTTCCTCAAATCAGAGTCCCTAACCACTACTCATTATTCCTTACCTTATTACCCATATACATATTCGTCGACACTTCTTCGATATTTCATCATAATAAATACGTATCATAATAAACATACCTCAACAGCATAACACACACCGTCGTCGTAATAATAACATCATAACACCTCAACCAAATCTCAAAATCGTCGTAACTTCCTCCAATAATTTCAAAATCTTCAATAAAGTAATCTACCTCAAATGTACTTCAAAAATCATGATCCCTTACCAAATACATCATTCAAAGCTCTCATAGTATCACAATGGTTTCGAAAAAATATGAACAGTTCACAAAGTACAGACAAAATACAATTTCATAAATGTGAAGTTATCCAACTGTGTAATTACGTAAACATCTGTCACTGATGTAGTAAAAAAATGTTTGTCTCTCTCTCAGTTAAATAATCAGATAGCTGTGTAATTCTGTGTTAGAGGAATATGGTACCGATGTGTAAAGTTGTATAAGCAAATACCATATTAGCTAGGGCTCCTTGTGCTTGCCAAACAAATGGTACACAAAGTAAGCGTGTACCCCCCTGAGGATTAATGCAATTATAACCTCAGGTGTTACAGATTACAGCAATGGAATGAAATGTATCACGGAAAACCTTTGTATCATTGTAATTCGAAAATCTTTAAAAATAAATGTTTTAAGTACAAAATTAATCACTCAATGCGTGTCCTGTAGCGCTAAATATGCGTCTTGCTGTAAGATTATTCTGTGGAACTATCAAAGTTATCGTCCTCTGTAAGCAAAGTTCTGCTGAAGTCAATGTACTCACTTCCTCATAAACAAAAGTGAAATGCTTTGGGTGTAGATATCTTAGTAATTACGCTTATTGCCGTGATGAAGAAAGTACTGTGCTCTAATGTATTGTTGCGCTACAGAAAAAGCTGTCTCATTGTAGCTATACCATAAAAGCTACTACTAAAACATGTTTTACTTTCCAGAAGAATTCACAAAAACTGTGCAGATATAAAACAGATACAGCGCAAAAGCAATAATGTGAATTGTGTCACTCATTAGTAGCGTCGTGATATAATCGTGTAGCTGTCAAATTAACTAACCACTGTGTCATCTGGTACCTCTCAGAAAGTACTTTAAATCCAGATTGTATTTTCAAGTAAATCAAAATGTTGCATTAAAATCTCATTAACAGTACCGTTACATGTTCTAAGTATGTGAGCATTATATTCGTTACGTAATCGTGCAACTAACAAGCATGAATGCACAAATAGAAACACTGTGTCGTCTGTTCACTATAACAATGCATTCGGAATTTCTGTTTAAATAAGTTCTCTTGGTTCTTGACTGCATATTTAACTTCAAACATTGTTGCATGTTAACATAATTTAAGTCAGACAAAGCATACTAGTAATGTAGAGTGAAAAATTTTATAGGACAGACTAAGTTAAAAAGCAGATTATCTCTCAATAAACGGTTTTACATGTAAAATATGGTGCAATCCTTTACTCTTCATAGTGCTCAAGGTTTCAGTTTCAAAGGAATTATCATGTTGTATACGTCGGTAAGGAATGCCAAAATTTTTCTCAAGGTTTGCGTCTATGTTATTTTTCTCTGAGGCAGCCGGCGCACGTGGCTGCCTGCGGTGAGTGTCATTGTCTGTCTCTTTGTTGGCGCGCGTCGTTGGTAGGATTAGGAGATCTAACTTCTACAAATTCACTTTGACGAGAAGGCCCTGCCCTGTTTGAATCTCGCCAGTTCTGATAAAATTCAGGTCTGTCGATATGATTATATCGTCTGTCGTCATGTCGGTAATTTCTGTAATTAATTTCTTGTCGGTCACGTGGTGGAGAACTTCTCCCTGAGTCGTAACTGCGCGGAGGACTGTTGTGTCTGAATTTATTCTGTTTCCCTTGATAATAATTGTTTTGGTTCCCATATTTTCTGTTTCTATGGTTGTCTCTGTCACATTCATTACTATGGAAATGCGATCTTTCTTTGTAATTATTACTATTCTGCCAACGGTTGTCATATGGGTGGAGTATGTTTTGGTCACGATTTACGTTGTAACAATAGCCTTGTCACGTCCATTTATTATTTCTGTCATCGCGGAATTGTGACGGATGTGACCTGTAATTATTGTGTTCCTGTTCTTGTAAGAGTCCCTGAAAAGCTTCAGTGTCGTCTTTGCAACGTCTTGCCAAAATAATACACTCCTGGAAATTGAAATAAGAACACCGTGAATTCATTGTCCCAGGAAGGGGAAACTTTATTGACACATTCCTGGGGTCAGATACATCACATGATCACACTGACAGAACCACAGGCACATAGACACAGGCAACAGAGCATGCACAATGTCGGCACTAGTACAGTGTATATCCACCTTTCGCAGCAATGCAGGCTGCTATTCTCCCATGGAGACGATCGTAGAGATGCTGGATGTAGTCCTGTGGAACGGCTTGCCGTGCCATTTCCACCTGGCGCCTCAGTTGGACCAGCGTTCGTGCTGGACGTGCAGACCGCGTGAGACGACGCTTCATCCAGTCCCAAACATGCTCAATGGGGGACAGATCCGGAGATCTTGCTGGCCAGGGTAGTTGACTTACACGTTCTAGAGCACGTTGGGTGGCACGGGATACATGCGGACATGCATTGTCCTGTTGGAACAGCAAGTTCCCTTGCCGGTCTAGGAATGGTAGAACGATGGGTTCGATGACGGTTTGGATGTACCGTGCACTATTCAGTGTCCCCTCGACGATCACCAGTGGTGTACGGCCAGTGCAGGAGATCGCTCCCCACACCATGATGCCGGGTGTTGGCCCTGTGTGCCTCGGTCGTATGCAGTTCTGATTGTGGCGCTCACCTGCACGGCGCCAAACACGCATACGACCATCATTGGCACCAAGGCAGAAGCGACTCTCATCGCTGAAGACGACACGTCTCCATTCGTCCCTCCATTCACGCCTGTCGCGACACCACTGGAGGCGGGCTGCACGATGTTGGGGCGTGTGGGGAAGACGGCCTAAAGGTGTGCGGGACCGTAGCCCAGCTTCATGGAGACGGTTGCGAATGGTCCTCGCCGATACCCCAGGAGCAACAGTATCCCTAATTTGCTGGGAAGTGGCGGTGCGGTCCCCTACGGCACTGCGTAGGATCCTACGGTCTTGGCGTGCATCCGTGCGTCACTGCGGTCCGGTCCCAGGTCGACGGGCACGTGCACCTTCCGCCGACCACTGGCGACAACATCGATGTACTGTGGAGACCTCACGCCCCACGTGTTGAGCAATTCGGCGGTACGTCCACCCGGCCTCCCGCATGCCCACTATACGCCCTCGCTCAAAGTCCGTCAACTGCACATACGGTTCACGTCCACGCTGTCGCGGCATGCTACCAGTGTTAAAGACTGCGATGGAGCTCCGTATGCCACGGCAAACTGGCTGACACTGACGGCGGCGGTGCACAAATGCTGCGCAGCTAGCGCCATTCGACGGCCAACACCGCGGTTCCTGGTGTGTCCGCTGTGCCGTGCGTGTGATCATTGCTTGTACAGCCCTCTCGCAGTGTCCAGAGCAAGTATGGTGGGTCTGACACACCGGTGTCAATGTGTTCTTTTTTCCATTTCCAGGAGTGTATGTCGTGAATGTTCAGGCAGTTTGATTAAGAAAATGCGAAAGAGTTCTGTGGGGCTGTATGGGTTTGATAGATACTGATTCTTATGTAACATGTCTTCGAAATATTTGACAAGACTGGAAAATTCAGATTGTTCGAAATGTTTCGTCATTATGATGCTATGTTTTACTTGGTCTTGTGAGCTTGAGACCAATATGCTGAGAGGAAGGCATGATAAAATTCTCCTTCACTGCGACAATCGTGAATGACCGATCGCATTCTTACAGCTGGTTCATTCTCTAAGTAGCCACACATAAATTCTAATCTGTGCTCTAAAGACCAGTTGGGAGGAAAACAATGAGAGAATTGATGAAGCCACACTTGTGGATGAATGTCGTTACCAGAATTCTTAAATGTTTCGAATTTACGTGTAGTAATGAACAGCTTATAGTCAAAATCATCATGTCGGCGAGTTGCATATCGGTCATTGTTACGTCGTGTCGGCGGTTCCATCTCAAAATTCGGTGCATCTTGCCAATTTCTTTCATAATTTGCGAAATGCCTTGTGTTATTATTTTGTGGCTTTACCGTATTTCTATGTCCCTCTTCCCGTGTCGGAGCGCGAGTGTCCTCTGAACTATGTAATTTTTGTATTACTTGTGCCAACTGATCTTGTACTTCCCGGATTTCTCTTTTGTACTGTGTATTGCTTTGATTTTGATTTTGTTTGAATTGTCTAATTTGATCATATTCTTCTGTGTCAGTGAAAGTTACGGGTCTTGTGTCATTCAGATCATCACCTTTGTAGGTAAGTTAGTGAACTGATCCGAAAGTTCGACTACTTTCTCCGATAGTGAACTGATTTCCTCAGTGTGTTTTTCTGAACCAAGTTTCAGAGTGTCCATTTGTGTTGAAATCGTATCTACTGTGTCCTTTAAGTTTTCCTGAGTTTTTGCAAGTTGCGTAACCGAATCGGTAGATGCAACTGAGTCAATTTTAGCTTTCAAGGTGTCTTGAATACATGAACAATAGTTTGCAGTTCTTTTATGGTTGCTTCATGATTCTGTGATGCATTTTCATGACGTGAAAAAATAGGCTGAAAATGCTCACAAATTTGTGTTTTTACCGCATTACAGACTTTTTGACATTTCGATTCGATTTTAAGTAACTCAGCAGTTAAACCTTCACGTGTTTGTTCAAGAGTTTGTTCCAATGAGTCTAACTTTTGAAGCTGTTGCTGTGTTTGTCTCTGATTTTGTTCCATCGTGTCTAACTTTTGAAGATTTTGTCCCATTGGTTTCTGATTTTGTTCAAGCGTTGTGTCTAACTTTTGTAGCCTTTGTCCCATTTGTTGCATTAACTCTAATAACAATGCATTGGTGTCTGAAACATGTTCCTCAGCGCTATTCGGCAGTGAATTTGAACCGGCAATATCCGCATTTTGAAAAGCAGAAAATGTGTCTTGATTTATTTGAGAAAACGGTGAGGACACAAAACCTGAATCTACAGTATTTGCAAGATTGTGTCCTGTCATTTCGGATTCCTGAGGCGAGCTGTTGCCGACCGATCTATCGATAATGCTTCCCTGTTCACTAATTGCTTCACTGTCTACAACATTATTTGCAGCCTGCTCCATTTCCCTATGCAAAATTACCAAATTACTACTTTGTACATTAGTTAATTCATTAGACGGTGGCGCTAACACACTGCTTTCGTCTTCACTGTCATTTCTTAGTTTACTTTGGAGCCTAGTATTACGTTTTTCAGACATTATTGTCATAATATTTCACACGATAACACAGAAAAGCACAATTTGAAGAGCAAAATAAGGAAAAACATTAGCATAGCACTGAAAATAATTTCTAGTTAATTGCAAGCGCAGCTGCGAAATACTTGGTGCAAATCTACATGCATGCCACAACTGTTTTACTGTACAACTGCAACTACAAAGAAGATTCTCTCTACAATTACGCGCTAGCAATAAACAATAGCTACACTAATTACACAAACTACAAGAAAAAATCAGAAGACTCCAGTGAGGTATCCTCTGCTAAGGGTCGACATATGAAACGTCCCCTTAGAAAAATTTATAAATGAATGCGCTTAAACTGACACACAATATTTTTAGCGCAACGCAATCTGACTTTCAATAATCCCTACAAAAGAATGGCCCTGACTAACATTAACCCATACCTTTCACAAATCACTTACCTCACAAAAATCTTCGTTACTCGAACTACTGCAATACGGCGAGCGCCACTACTGCCAGCTTAATAGTGTTCAAAAGTCATATTATATATAGCAGTTCATGACATCCATTCTTACAAATGTACTGTTTCTGATGGACACACGTCCAGATCATCCGCTCTCAAAATTCCGCCATTTCTCTCCCCACATCCACCACTGCTGGCGGCTCACCTCCAACGCTACGCGCTGTTAGCAGCCAACAGCCCAACACTACAAAAGCAAATTCCAACAATGACACCCAGCCACAGACTGGACACAGCACAGCCAGTGATTTTCATACAGAGTGCTAGGTGGCGGTGGCGTTACCAATATAAGAACCTAAACAGCCTACTTACAAGATGACAACGAAACTGAAGCAGTGTATGATAATGTGAATCTTCTTCTTCCCATGGCGTTGGAACCTTTCGTGGGTCTTAGCCTCGATAACAAGTTTCCTTCATTCTCCCTTTCCCAGGGCAGTTTTCCACCATCCTCTGACTTTGAGAGATTTTGTATCTTCTTCAACATCGTCTATGCACTGCTTTCGTGGCCTTCTTCTCTGCCTTTTTCCAGTTGGCATCCATTCAAAAACCTTTTTAGTTGTTCTTCCAGTATTCATCATAAGGACATGTCAAAGGCAGACTATTCTCCTACATTTTATTGTAAGAGCTGCCCCATAGATCTTGTGCAGAACGCTACGTTCAAATATCCTGAGCTGCTGCTCGTCAGTGCCCTTTAGTGTCCATGTTTCACATCCATAAGTTATTACCAGCCATCTTGATTTAGGTTTTCCATAATTTCCCTAAATTGCTTAAGGAAAATTCCGGTATGGTTCCTTCGAAAGATCAAGGCCGCTCTCCTTCTCCATCCTTCCTAATGCGTCTCTAATAACCTCATTGTCGACGGGACGTTAAAGGCTAATCTCCTCCTTCCTCCTCCTCTGATCTGTTGTTGACCTATTAGACGGAAATTCACACTGACACTCTCTCAGATTCTCTTCTGCATATGTAACTTACTTGTCGTAGATAATACGAGAAAGAACATTAAAGACAGTTAGGCAGTGTCTGTATTTTGCAGTATCTGTATAGCTCGTTGCACTGTGACTTGGGACATGCATTCACACAGTCATTACAGTCATCTAGAGATACACCTAAAGACACAACTCTAACACTTCGTGAAGCGAAGCTACCAGTATGTGTTAACGATAGAGAATACCTCTCCAATTAGGCGGCTGAAGCTGTCCTTCGGAGTCTCCCAGTCAACCATGTCATACGACTTTACTTTATCCGGTCAACTGCTGCACTGAAGTCCATAATATTCACAGTCTAGTCATATGGCGCGAACAGCCTGATCGAGAAGGTCCCACACAATCTCTATTGGGTTTAAATCTGAGGAGTTTGGTGGTCAGGGGAGAGCGGCTAACTTATCCTGGTGTTCTTCAAACCACGCGCGTTCACTGTGAGCTGTGTGACACGTTCCATTCTCCTGCTGGTGGATGCCATCGTGACAATTGTGTTGATCCATCGTAGTTTCCACAATAACGATATCACCCAGGGAATGCCACGAAAACATCATACGGACCATAAAGGTCCCTTTCCCGGCCTGAACCCTTCCGACGATTGTTGCAGGGGCGTACACGCTAATGACCATCTGTCTAATGGAGCATAAAACGTCTAGCTGCGATATTGGCGTGCAAATTTAGCTTTCATCAGTAACGAACTGTAGTCGGCATGGGTGCAGTGTAATCCCACATTTTATTGTCATCCCGACAGCATTGCAATCTGAAAGATATCATAAATTTTATATGAGTATGTTCTGTGACAGTATTTAATTAGTTTTTTGTTTTAAAGACAAATGCTGGAGCCTCAGCATTGTCTTCTGCTCTGTTGCCTGGTAGCGTTACTCCTGCACAGATGGATTATAAAAGCTTGTGTTATTTTATGATGTAATATTCTGTTGTGTTGGCTACTGTGGGAGTCAGCACCGACACAGAAAAGACTTTATTTCTAAAAAGGAAAGAAACATAGCTTAACTTCTCGTTACAAGGTGGCTTCATGTGGTTCCTGTGCCTCCTACCTGCAATTACTTTACACTGTATTACTACTCGCAGAACACAGGCTAAGTATCGTCTTCGTATTACTCAGCATTGATGCTCTCGAAGTCTGCGACCGAAATGGGCTCGACCAGCGATGGATGGCTGGTGGGTCAGAGTTGTGAGGGGGCGCTGATCTCTGTGTTCCTGGAGGTGTGGCGCTGCCCGCTCTTTCCATTACTACGTGCATCAGCGCATTCTTGATGCTGTTTCGCAGCCCTGCGCTGGTCGTTGTGCAGTCGATACTTTAGGACTGCATATATTTGACTTAAATTACAATGTTACGTATGTTTACCTTAGTTGTTTATAATCTGTGTCATTTTTTGTCCTAATCCGCTTTTTAAATACTTTTCAGTAAATTATTGGGAGCACTTTTCTTCGTCGGTAGTCTTAATACGATGATGCAATTGATCGGTTGCCATTGTCATGGCTTTAAGTGCATATTGCACGATCAATGTTAGAATCTATCTTCGCTCAGAAGTTCCATCAT
This sequence comes from Schistocerca piceifrons, assembly GCF_021461385.2. Lineage (NCBI taxonomy): Eukaryota > Metazoa > Arthropoda > Insecta > Orthoptera > Acrididae > Schistocerca > Schistocerca piceifrons. The sequence continues at coordinate 527,233,918 of NC_060149.1, read as the reverse complement.
GAAATCTGATTCCTTTTTAGAGCATTGTTTAATTATATGCTCAGTACCCGTATAAAACTTATAATTATCTTTTCATGGTCACACATCATTCTGTTAAAGATGCGCCGCCAATACAGGCTTCGCCGATTTTCATTGCTCGCGTCAAAATTGTAATCTCCCTTTCTCATTTTTACTTATCTTATTCTTTACAAGCAATATTTAAAAAAATTACCTACAGAGGAAGAGTGATTATAAATGGCGAGACCGCGATTGGACTTATAATCATCTAACATAGCCTGTTTTCCATGCTGCATGTACAACGCCTAGCTGGATGTTATTGATTAAAATTACCGGGAAGGAAAATGGTTATCTGAACACAGAGGAGAGAAATTTCAGTGAATAATAATAATTAGAAGAAACCAATATTGGAAGCATCAACAACGAGAACAAATATCAATTAATTTTAAATTAACATGCTGCGTACAACATATAACGGTGGAATCGTCGTCCCTTACCGTAAATAACAAAATCTTTTGTGCAAAATTCTACCATTTTAAAGAAGTAATATTCGAGAATTGTGAGCCACAAGATGGCTGTCTTTGTAACGTCTTACGTGTAATGTGTAATGCTGTAGGCTTATTCATGCAGATAAAACTCGAAGCTAAATACTATTACCTACTAGATTTTTGTTCAGATGGTGGTAATTCAAAATTTTTGTAAAGATATTTTTGGTTTACGTAAATTTTATGGATAAGATAGGCAAGAAAGCAGAAATGGCTACGGAAAAAAAATGGTAGCATGGAGATTCCTGAACAAAGCAAATCCGCTAGCTTTTGAAGTTGAGAATTTTCTCAGAGCACGATATAGTATCGCGCCCTGAAAGCCAAACTAATGTTTCGACTGAAAATCTCTTTTGTGATGTTAATGTTGGCCGAGAAAATTCCGTAAGTAATGTAATTGTTCAACATGCAGACGCCTCACGTGAAGTAAATGTTCCGATGGGCGATATTTTACGTGAAATGTGTTTACGAACAGGCGGTCAACGAACTGATTTCATTGCTCTATTGCAATAGAGCAATGAAATCAGTTGGTTGCAAAGTTTTAAGACAATGATGGATGACATACCCGCGCAATTAAAAAATCAGTCAACTGAACAGAAATCGAACTTTGACCATTTACTGGCACAACAGGAAAAATTATTCGAAGATTTGAACAACATAATCTAGCGAATTCGAAAAATTGAATTCTAATTTTAACATATTATCATTACAGTACGATACTCTAGCAAATGATGTCTCACAATTAGACGTTGTCTAAAGATAAAAAACAAGTAAAGGGCACTGTTGAAAACAGGAACATCAACTCGATACTTTCGTAGAAGAACAGGACTCGAAAGGGCAAAAAACAGTTTAATGATCAGTCGAAGCACATTGTTGATTATTTTCTTCATTGGCTTTCGCGCAAAGATTTAGAAATTAATGACAAATTAAATTCTGAACTACAGCGTTTTGTGTATGATTTCTGTCAATATCGCTATGTCCGAGTGAGACAATTCTGCCGAATCCGTACAATACAGATTAACTCAAATCAGAATAACTGTAAATAAAGTTTTGCTGGAATGGCGTGACGGAGTAAATGAACGAATTGCAAACGTAAAACAAGAATTGTCTACAGTCATGGATTTAGTTCAAGGCAACCCAACAACTGCTATGTGATGGTTACGGCAATCCTACTCCTTCAGACCATACCCCGCATGGTAACGAAACAAATTTCAATAATTTATGGCCAAATCATATACCATATGAAGTAGCGACTGTGCCATCAGTCTCTTCTATCTTGCTTGAGGAATGTTTGTTCAAGCATACACCATACCAAGTCCTTTTACTCGAGAAAAATGTTCCACGTCCAACTGCATTTTTATGAGCATTTAGAGGGATGTTGCCACCGTCTTGGAGAGAACAGCAAAAGATCTGCTTCACCACAGAGTACGTACAAGATGATCGTGCCCTTTGGGCCACGTATACAGCAGAGCTCTGTCAAATGAGCAGTTCGAAAGAGCATTTCTGTCTAAGTGTTGGTCGAGAGCCTATAAAGAGAAATTGAGAAAACAGGTATTCAATCCCGAGATCTTTCACACTAAACAAGGCAGTCTCTGAAGATGTTTCGAGAAATATTTAAACAAACTCGTTACAGGAACGAGCCTATTTTTCACAAAGACGTGTTAAGAATTCTAAAGGCGAAGTTACCTTTAGACATTCGTTCCAGAAACTCGTACATGTGCCAGAAGACGAACTAGAATACTTTGTGTCTATTCTAGATTCTGTCGATCAGATTCATCAACACATGATGGTCTGCATCTACATCTACATCTACATTCATACTCCGCAAGCCACCCAACGGTGTGTGGCGGAGGGCGCTTTACGTGCCACTGTCATTACCATAATAATAGCGGCCACAATAGCGCGCCGCAGTCAGGTCAGCCAGCAAATAGAATCATAACACCGGCTTTATTAAAACTAACCCGATGCTCGAAGCCCACGAGAAAGACAGGCTGTGACTCATACGTCACAGCACGTGACCCTCCACATCTTACGAGTGCCATCAGCTGTGTCCGACGTAGAGCGAGTAACTATTTCTGACGAGTTTAATAATTTTTGACTTCATGTTTAAATGCATGCAAGTTCTCGATAGCACACGACAAAATTCAAATCTTTAGTCGGTACCTTTTCAGTCAAATGTTGATTTCCCGTGGACCCTTCATGGAACCGAGCGTTCGCGAAGTGTGGCGGACAAGCCTACAAGTATGATGTCACAAATTCGTTGCAGGGCCCGTATATTTCGTTGGCCCCACCGCTGCTCCAGTGACGTTATCTCGTACATCACCTGGATATGACGCGCGTAGTGCAGACCACAGCCCGCAGAATTCGAGTAGTAATAACAGAAGAAGGTTAAATAATAATCGGTATTCTGGTTACATCGGAACCGAGGGGCTGCCAAAACTTTAAAATTAACGATGACGGTTACTGGAATTCAAGTAATAAAACCCAGAATCGAGGAAACATAGGCAATATTTATCAGCAAAACATTCTAAGAAAAAAAGACGACGTAACTCGAAGGAATTATACGACTGGGGGAGCAATCGGTAGATGTTAAGTACATGTACAGACCACCAAACGATTACAATTTCAGAAATATTGGATAACTTAGTCAAGGGAAAGAGTTTTACCAAATGAGCAAGTCAATAACGCCTTGGTCCACCTCTTGGCCTGGCGCAAGTAGTTATTCGGATTGGTATTGACTGATAAGGGTTGTTGGATGTGTTCCTGAGGTATATCATGCGTAGTTCTGTCCAATTGGCGCCGGCTGGAGTGGCCGAGCGGTTCTAGGCGCTTTAGTCTGGAACCGCGCGACCACTACGGTCGCAGGTTTGAATCCTGCCTCGGGCATGGATGTGTGTGATGTCCTTAGGTTAGTTAGGTTTAAGTAATTCTATGTTCAAGGGGACTGATGACCTCAGAAGTTAAGTCCCATAGTGCTCAGAGCCATTTGAACCATTTTTTGTCCAATTGGCGCGTTAGATCCTCAAAATCCCCAGATGGTTGGAGGGCCCTGCCAACATGCTCGCTACGGTCGCAGGTTCGAATCCTGCCTCGGGCATGGATGTGTGTGATGTCCTAAGGGTAGTTAGGTTTAAGTAGTTCTAAGTTATAGGGGACTGATGACCTCAGAAGTTAAGTCCCATAGTGCTCAGAGCCATTTGAACCATTTTTGAACCAACATGCTCCAAAAGTTCGCAATTGGGGAGAGATCCGGTGACCTTGCTGGCCATGGTATAATTTGACAAGCATCGAGACAAGCAGTGGAAACTCTCGCTGTATTCGGGCGGGTCTTATCTTGCTGAAATGTAGGCCCAGGATGGTTTGCCATGAAGCGCAACAAAAAGGGACATAGAATATTCTCGACGTACCACTTTGCTGTGAGGATACTGCGGATGACAACCAAAGCGGTCCTGCTGTGAAAAGAAATGCCAACCCAGACCATCATTTCTGGTTGCCAGGCTACATGGCGGGCAACAATCAGGTTGGTATCCCACCGTTTTCCAGGATGTCTCTAAACATGTCTTCGGTATGGAATCTCATTGACCGTAGTAGAGTTTTCTTTATTTTTGAGTTCTGCTTCGAACTGAGCCCTGAGAACAAGCAAAGACGTGTCTGGAGATGCCACGTACACCAGTGGGCTATCTGCATGCCTGTTACCCGCCAAACGGCCTGCCAACCATGTGTCATGGTCTGAGATGTCATATCTTTTCGTAGCAGAAATTGTTTGGTTGCCATCCACGGCACCCTTACAGCACAATTGTATGTCTACGATATTCTACGCCCCTTTATTTGTCCTTCATAACAAGCTATCCTGGGCTTACATTTCAGGAAAATAATTCCCGCCCGAATACAGTGAAAGTTTCTACTAACTGTCTTCGTGCTTGCAAAACCGTGCCTTGGCTAACAGAGCCACTGGATCTCTTCCCAGTTGAGAACGTTTGACGTATTATGTGCAGGGGCCTGCCACCAACTCGGAATCTTGACGATCTTACGCGCCAATTAGACAGAATTTGACACGATATCCCTCAGGACATCCAACAACTCTGTCAATCAATACCAAACCGAATAACTCTTGCGTATGGCCGAGAGGTGGACCAGTGCGTTATTGAACTGCTCAGATTTTGAAGCTTTTTCTATTGGATAAATCGTGCATTTTTTTATTTTTTTAGCGTGTGGATGCATACAAAAATGTGCACCTGATACTGGTTGGCAAAGTCAAGGTCACTCGGTGAACATTGTTGAAGTCAGTAATGAGCTGCAGCCAGTCATTCGTATCGAAACTTCGTCAGTCTAATTCCGACTCAATAAACCCTTTGCTGGCGGTCGTATCATGGTGTGGGGGCAGTCAAGATTGTTACATCACTTTATTACTGTATAATGACGAAACTGATATCAGAGATTAGTTAACTACGAATCAACATATGTACACTAGTCGTACTCAAGTTCTAGTACAAACCTCAGTGGTCGCCATAGTGGGAAGACTTCCTACCACAATAGTACTAAATACAGGTGCCTTTACCAGTATCTTATCACAAAACTTGTTCAACATGGTTAAAAAAGTAGACACTATGCAAACCTACGCATTACAAAACTGTCGTACTGTTGGAGCTCTAGATAGTAAGTCACAATCTGTCATGTGGCAAACACAAATACCTGTTGTCATGGTAAATGGAGCTACCATATACCTGTTCCTAATTTTTTAAGATCTTATGGTCGACTGCTTGTTGTACATGGAGTTTTTCAGAAGAAGGACTTAAAATTAGACTTTCCTTTGGGTAAGTACTACTTATACCTTGTACATCAACGGAAATGATACTGAAGTTGACTTAATACAAACCCTTCTGGAACATGGTAACTACTACCAGGGAATTAAAATTAATTTTTTAAAGACAAAGAGTACACATAAAGTCATTTTCTCAACTCACTGTGTTGAAAATTGCAGTAACGAAAACATATATACGTGATAAGGCAATGGAATCTTCAGATCTCGATGAACAACCATAGATAGAATTAAGATACATACACTTGAAATACTTACGTGTTTTCAAGAAGAAACTTGGTACAACAGATGTGTATGTGTACCACACGGACGTGATACCGTACGACGCATTTTGCTGTTAATTCTATTCCATTCTGTGGAGGAAACGAGAGGTTGTTGATTGAGAAATATGACAAAGGCTTCAATATAAAGTTATTGAACCATCACATTTTGCGCACTGTAGCTCGTTACTAGCACACCTACTCCTAGATGAGCAAGCCGTTAGTAAAATAATTATGCTAGTTTGCACGGAACCTGAAAATTTAGAAAATCAATTGCAAAAATTTCATGCAGAGAACTATTTGACTAGCTCTGATCTTAACTGTTCCTATTGGCAGGTCCTATTGGCAAATAGTAAATGCACAGCTGTTGTCCATGGTGGGAGAAGTTATCATTTTTGTAATATGCTGTTTAGATTCAACGTAAGTTCTAATGTATTTACTACAGCTCTAGACACACTCCTAGGACTCAGTTTACTATACAGAGAAACATTGTATGTCGATGATCTGACCGCAACTGATACATTGGAAGAAGACCTTGAATCACTGGACAGAAGCTTATGTAAATTTTCACAAGCTGGAGTGACAACAAACTTACAGAAATTACAGTCTGATAACGAATTTTTAGACCATAACATATCTCCTGCAGAAATAATACCTGATTCTGATAAAATCAGTGTAGCGAAAACTCTTCCGGCTCCCAAAACTAAATGGCAGTTGAAAGCATTTCTTAGCCTGTGTTCGTTTTTTCGCCGTTTTCTTCCTGGGTAGTTACTTAATAGTCCAGCACGGCTGTTCACCTGCGCTCAATACTACGTTAAGCTTGGTCAGTCCACTGTTTTTATTTTGCTTTTTTTCACAGTTCGGTTCACTTTCTTTCATGCTTGATCTGTGTTTGTGACGGGCTGTCAACTGGGCCCCCACATACTACTAAATCTAAGGGGGGGGGGGTGTTGGGAAGTTTCCCTTGTCAGGAGTTCCATCACGAAGTCAGATTCCTTTCCAGTGGATTCTTTAGTAGCAAGCTCAATAGCGATACGAAACTTATAATTGAATTTTTGGCGGTTACACATCATCGTGTTGGGCCGCCAATACAGGCTTCGCCGAATTTATTTGCTCCCGTCAAAAGTGTAATCACTTTTTCTCAATTTTACGTATCTTACTCTATGCAACCAATGTTTAAAAAAATCACATGCAGGGGAAGAGCGATTATTGCGTGAATCAGGTGCCTGCTGCGGAGGCCCATCTGTAGCAACGTTCATTGAATGGTCGTTGAGTGGTGACAGTCCGTAGCCCCTTGGTTCATCTGGCTGGTCAGTTGTTCAACGGTTGCATCTATTCACCCATACACATCTCCACAGCTGTTGCTCACTCCTGTCGATTATGGCCCGTGGTGCACCACAATTACCTCGGCGCCAGGGTGGACACAACCATTCTGCCACGCACAGTATACTTTAACAACGGCAGGGCGTGGGCGATTTACAAACTTAGCCGTTTCGAAAAGGTTTCCACGTGTAGCCTGGAAGCAAATGATCACTCCCTTTTGGACGACAGATAAATCGCCCTGTTTCCGCATAACGACGACTGCACTGCTTTTCACGTCCCTCCCACACGCTTTACATACCCTTCACTGCTAGTGTTGCCATCTGCCATTTGTGAGTAGTTGTTGCACACTGACGACGAGCAAAGGTGGTTATCACATTAATGTGACTGGACTGTGTATATTATGGACATCAGTACAGCTGCTGACGGGACACGAGATTAGCCGAGCAGTCTAGGGCACTGCAGTCATGGACTGTGCGGCTGGTCCCGGTGGAGGTTCGAGTCCTCCCTCGGTCATGGGTGTGTGTGTTTGTCCTTAAGATAATTTAGGTTAAGTAGTGTGTAAGCTTAGGGACTGATGCCCTTAGCAGTTAAGTCCCATAAGATTTCACACACATTTGAACATTTTTTTGCTGATGGGATAAAGTCGTATGTCATGGAAGACTGGGAGACCCCAAAGGGCTGGTTCAGGGAGCTAATTGGAAAGATTTTTTGTATCTTTAACGCATGCTGGCACCTCTCCTTCGCAAAGTGTCAGAGCCGTGTGTTTAATGGTAATGACTGTATGCGTAGTGTGACCTCCAGGAGGGAGAGAGTGAAACATGGTGCAAGCACGTAACCTTGTCTTCTCGAATAGCAACCAATGGGGCCACAGAGCTGATGCTCCATCGTCCTTCCGCCTGCTGACCAGCACACCTCGAAAATTCTCGTTACTGTATCTTCACTACACTACATGGCAGTCTTTGCTCACCATAGGTACAGGGAAAATTCTCCATAATCAGACAGGTGTGATTTTAAACAATACCATTAAATCTGTGTCTGAAGAGGCCAAGGAAGAAGCAAAAATGTAATTAAAATATGTACTTGAGAGGGTTGCAGTAACTGCTTAACATCCTCAACGGTTGGCTATTCCACACGCACAATAAAGGCAATAATGAAGGAGGCTGAAAACATGGCTACAAGTACTTACCAAGGCTTCACTAATTCCGGACAGATGCGGAAGAAAATTTTATGCTTTCGTAATATCGACGAACAGATTGTCAGTGGACTGACATGTATTAGCCAAGTGCCAAGTGTTCTTTATTTTACACTGTCAGTATAGTAGTGAGAGGTGGTGTCCGTTGCACTACATTAGAACCTCTTTCTTGTTTTAGGAGATTTCCTACTGGCAGCGAGTGCTCGGACTTGTTTTGCTGTGGCTTATCATTTGTTTACATGACTATTTATTTTTCAGTACTCTAATGAGAAACTGTTGACTTTGAACGTCTACATTTATATCACTAGCTGTGCATGAAAAGATACGCGAGGAATGTCTTTGTGAATAGGCTTCAGCTGTGGAACAGCACCTCCCCTGTCGCGCAGTTGCCATTCACAAGGAAACCATACTGTGATCAGTGCACAAGTACGGGCCAAGTGCTTTTGTGCACTCGCTAAACTGTTCCTGTTCAGCGAGGATGTGCACTGTTTAACACACTGAACCCGCGTCCAGTTGTCACGATTTATGTTTTCCATGATTTCCCTAAATCCCTTCAGGCAAATTCCAGGATAGTTCCTTTGAAAGGGCATAGCCTACTTCCTTCCCTATCCTTCCCTAATCCGATGGGACCGATGACGTCGCTGTTGGTCCCCTCTCACGAATCAGCCAACCAACCAACTGTCCCTTGCCACTGCACATCGCTTCACCACCTTTCTTCGTATGTTGAAACTAATACAGTACTAACCGACCCATCTGCTGTTACTGCTTCTCAAGTGAAGACAAAATGCTCATTCCCTCCTTTCATACTGGCAGGTCTGCCTATTAAGACATATAGTGATCAATTCTGTATTGTAGAGAATGGTCTGGAACCTGTTGATCCTCAAAATGAAATTATCAACCAAAACCATTGGCACAGGTAAACAGACTCATGTGGAGTATCTTCAATCCTTGGGTAATGTTCTGCAGACAGGATGACTGAGACACATCTCTTTGACCCTTTGGTATTGCTCAGAAGCCACGAACTATTCCCATATTCAACTAACAGAAGACAAAGCGAACATCCACAGAACATAATTTAGTAGACAAAGAGCATCACATAGTTATTGGTCTTGAAACATCATTAACAAATTCCAATAGCATACATTGCAACAAGAGTTGCGTGACATGTTGTGTTCTAGGAGACAGGAAATGAGGCTACCAATGCACATTTTTGTGCAGTGCTATTCTCTGTCTGCAATCAACTGAATTCCAAATCAATTTCAAGAACACAATTTTTATTTCGACAAAGATAAAATAAAAAACTGAATTTAATAAACAAATATAATTAAAACATCATTAAAAATTTAAAGTTTAACCAAATATAAAAATAAATACAAAATCAGGAAAATCATAAATTGCAACTGAACACAAAAATGATTGAAAGTCATGTAATTAAAAATTTTTTACTGAATGAAAAAACTGCACATGAAAAATATTAAAATTTTTTTGAGAGATTAAATTTTAAACTAATTAAAACAACTTTTGTTTTCATTTTTATTTTTTTAATTCTTTATTTTCATTTTTATATTTCCATTTTTATTTCTTAGTTTCATGTGTGGCTCATTTTCTATCTACAAGCAACTCAATTCCTATTCACTTTCAAGCAAACCATTTTCATTAAAAAAATAAAATAATACACTAAGTTTTATTAGCAAAAATAAATTAACAGAAAGATAGTTAAAGACATAAATTGTAAACGAACTTAAATTTAAATAAAAAATCACAGATTTTAACCTGAGTGTAAGGAACATTTACAATGAATACCAAATGAAGAAGATTGACAAATATTATTATCATTGGAAAACATAAAAAGAATGAATATTCCTTACCTGTAGTAAATTCAAAAAAAGGTATAAATTGTCAATAAATTAAAGACAACAATTGAAAGGAATGTAAAAATAACAAAAATAAAAGTTAATTATTTATAAATGCATCAATGTTGCACAAGAGTTATAAAACTGTAACATAATTTTTTTTAAAGACAGAACGAAAATATTTTGATAAATCTGTAAGAAAGTTAATTATTACACATTACCCACTGAGAATTACAATACAAAAGTTTTCCAAGTTTTATTGATTTTATTAACTTAAAAGAGGATCATGAGGTTGGAAATGTAGCTTTGAACCAAAGATAATGCAATTTCATAATGGAAATCATAAATACATTAACTTTGAATTTAATAAAAAGTGAAATGAATTTATCTAATTGTTTATAAATTGTGTAACAACCATATGTTGACAGATCTATTTTATTTTCTTATCATCATGACTTAGATACTTTTTATTAATATCAGTAATATAAGTTTCATACTTAAAATTTTTTACACAAATCACAGATTTGTATTGTCCTTTATGGTTAATAAATAACCTTTATAACCTCTAAACACATTTTAATTTTAATAACCCAGTTAATTACTCCTTTTGATTTTTTCTATATCTTATCAACTTCAAAAGAATACAGATTTTCTCTTAACACACAAAGTTGTTCATATATTTTTCCTTACATTCCTCTTTCATTGCTCCTAATACATCTTTATTAATTTGAATTAAATCATTACAGATATTTACTTGTATCAAAACAATCAGTCATTGATTTCGTATCTTCCTAAATATCCTCAGTTTTTATATCATAGATATAACTATCAGTATCTTGATAGCAAAATTCAGTGTTATGTTTATATACTGGTTTCGTAACATTATAGTGCAACTCATAGATAATTTTACAAAAAATCAAGTATAGTCACCCTTATAAATAAATTTATCGAACAAAATGTTGATTTTATTCATTTGGACTGCCACTAAATTTTTATTAAATATATTGTGTTTTTAAAATTTGATGTAGCTAATAATTTCTTACACTTTTTGACATCTGAGACTAATTTTATGTCTACTCTGTTTCTTGCATTTTCCGTCATTTTCCCTAACACAGCAATATTCATCAATTTGCAGAAATCATTTTCAGAATAATTTTTTCTTTCATTCTCATGTCTGTATTGTAATCTATATATCTTTTTAACCAATCAGATAGTTTAAATATTAAACCTTATGAAATTTTTTTTTTCATACTTAGAGACAGATACTGTTTGAGAGTTCTATAATGAAGAATATAATTATATTTATTTCCTAACATGAATAATAATTTTTTCATTACTTCCTGACACAATTCTGTTTTTGGGGCTAATGGTATATCTTTATGAAAATCATGTAAATTTTTTAATATCCTCAATGTGCTTCAAAAATAGAAGCAATTTTAGAAGTGTCTGAAACTCCACTTTCTCCCAGAAACGAAATTTTTTGGTTCACCCAATTTTAATTCACCATATGGTAAATATTGACTCACAGCGTCACCATATAAATTATAAGTTTCTCAAAGTATAGTAAATAGTTTAATATCAGATTTACATCATACTTCTTTGTATATTATTTGCTTTAAGGTATCTTTTACAATGTTGGGAAATACCATCTTTTATTCATGTTTCAATCATTAAAAAAATTTATAAACATGTAATAATTCAATTGGTGGTTTAATTATTCCCTTACCAAAACATCGCAAAGAAAACCAGATGCTGTATACCACTAAGATGATTTTAAATCGTAACTTTTAATAAAGGTTTTTCTGGAATTTTCAAAATATCAGCAAATAAAAGATCGTTTTTAAGAAATAAATCATTATATTCCCAAACTAATTGTGTTTGTTCATAACTTTCTTCACTAATAACTGTTTCACTAAATTTATTATAAAATCTTCTGTTTTTTGTTTCTTTAGAAATTTCTCAATTTTCCATACAACAAATGTAAATACCTCTTTTAGTCAGTAAATTTATTACTTCTTCTGTAAAAAGTTTCATGATAGTTCACTTAATACTTTTTTAAAATATAAGAAAGTTTATCAATGCTAAAAGGCATAAATCCAAAGGCATCAATCAATCCCAGTTTCAAAATTTTTGTTCCTTTATCAAAAGAATATATTTATTTTTAAATTTGTGTAAAATATATTTCTTTTTCATTGTATCCAAGTTCGTTTACTAATAAATGAATATCATACACTGATAAATAATGTAAATAAATTGGTATGAAACTGTGATTGCTTTGTCCTAGATTATAATTCCTACTTTGTTCGTACTTCAATTTATCCTCAGTTCTTGAAATATCATCAATTTAATTGGTAATGAAAACCTTTAAATGCTTGGTCACTATATTTGATAACTCAGTGGATTTTTATTTACAAGAGACAACGTAAAATTTATAAACCACAGGAAACGTATTTGACCACTACTTTTACCATTAATACAAGCATTTTCTTTAATTTTTTTCAGTTAATTCGATGCATGATTAGTTTCTTAACAAAACATTATTATTAATTGCTAAATGTATTCCAATAATTTTGTTTAATGTCCAAGTAGAAAGCTGAACTCAAAATTTAGTCAGTTTTGTTGAAATTTCTTTTTTCTCCTTTTAAAATTTTACAATTATATCTTTTTCTGTAGTAATTCTGTAAATGTGGGTTTGATTTCCATTCCCCTTAACATCATTATTTGTTTACATTTAGTATTCACAAGCTATATTAAGATTTGTTTCTAGTTCTTCAAATAATTTTCGATTTTCCTTTATTACTTTCAAAACTTTTAGTTTTACAGAATTTCGGAAAATATTAGGCTTAATCGAGTTTATATTATTTGCTGAAAATACAGTTTGTAATGTTTTTCATACGTTTTTTCAAATAAATAGTAATTAACTGATAGTCCAGAAATTCTGAAAATATCATCACGATATTTAAAATTGTAGAAAGGTAATGGATTCACAATTTTTTTATTAGATGTTTATTTATAAATAAATTTAATTATGTTTCCTTAATTTATAATAACCTTTCAAATAAGCTAATTTAGATAAACCAGAGAGTTTATTTACAATGAAGTTACCTTTTAGAAACACGTGAGCTTCATTCACATTGGGTGTATTAGTGAATTGAATATCGAAAAATGTATTTTTAAATGTCTTTATATTTCAGTTTACTAATCCCTTCAATTCGTTTATTATATCTTTATGGCAAAATAATTTTAAATTCGTTATTGAGTCCAAAAGAAATTCTTTTATGACAATTAGTATTTGTATATTCACAGTTAGTCATAGTATATAAGAAATTTAATTTCTGCTCACAAATTTTTTAAACAAATTAGAATCGTTTTTTATTTGCATAAAAGTTTAGAAGGATAATAATTTCTTTTAAATAAAAATTTATATGGGAATTTAAAAACAGATTTGGTAGAATTGCTTCACAAGATGGAAAATCTGTTATATTTTAAAAAATTTAATTTATTTAAATATTAGATATTTTACAGAGGTTCTGAAAAATCACATTGTGAATTCCATTAGAGAGATCCCATTTTTTATATTTTTTCACACCTTCATATTTTAATTTTACCTTGTTGTTGTTGTTGTGGTCTTCAGTCCTGAGACTGGTTTGATGCAGCTCTCCATGCTACTCTATCCTGTGCAAGCTTCTTCATCTCCCAGTACCTACTGCAAACTACATCCTTCTGAATCTGCTTAGTGTATTCGTCTCTTGGTCTCCCCCTACGATTTCTACCCTCCACGCTGCCCTCCAATACTAAATTGGTGATCCCTTGATGCCTCACAACGTGTCCTACCAACCGATCCCTTCTTCTGGTCAAGTTGTGCCACTAACTTCCCTTCTCCCCAATCCTATTCAATACTTCCTCATTAGTTATGTGATCTACCCATCTAATCTTCAGCATTCTTCTGTAGCACCACATTTCAAAACCTTCAATTCTCTTCTTGTCCAAACTATTTACCGTCCATGTTTCACTTGCATACATGGCTACACTCCATACAAATACTTTCAGAAATGACTTCCTGACACTTAAATCTATACTCGATGTTAACAATTTTCTCTTCTTCAGAAAGGTTTTCCTTGCCATTGCCAGTCTACATTTTATATCCTCTCTACTGTGTCCATCATCAGTTATTTTGCTCCCCAAATAGCAAAACTCCTTTACTACTTTAAGTGTCTCATTTCCTAATCTAATACCCTCAGCATCACCCGACTTAACTCGACTACATTCCATTATCCTCGTTTTGCTTTTGTTGATGTTCATCTTATATCCTCCCTTCAAGACACCATCCATTCTGTTCAACTGCTCTTCCAAGTCCTTTGCTGTCTCTGACAGAATTACAATGTCATCGGCGAACCTCAAAGTTTTTATTTTTCTCCATGGATTTTAACACCTACTCCAAATTTTTCTTTTGTTTCCTTTACTGCTTGCTCAATATAGAGATTAAATAACATCAGGGAGAGGCTGCAACCCTTTCTTACTCCCTTCCCAACCACTGCTTCCCTTTCATGTCCCTCGACTCTTATAACTGCCATCTGGTTTCTGTACAAGTTGTAAATAGCCTTTCGCTCCCTGTATTTTACCCCTGCCACCTTTAGAATTTGAAAGAGAGTATTCCAGTCAACATTGTCAAAAGCTTTCTCTAAGTCTACAAATCCTAGAAACGTCGGTTTGCCTTTCCTTAATCTTTCTTCTAAGATAAGTCGTAAAGTCAGTATTGCCTCACGTGTTCCAGTATTTCTACGGAATCCAAACTGATCTTCCCGGAGGTCGGCTTCTATTAGTTTTTCCATTCGTCTGTAAAGAATTCGTGTTAGTACTTTGCAGCTGTGGCTTATTAAACTGATTGTTCGGTAATTTTCACTCTGTCAACACCTGCTTTCTTTGGAATTGGAATTATTATATTCTTCTTGAAGTCTGAGGGTATTTCGCCTGTTTCATACATCTTGCTCACCAGATGGTAGAGTTTTGTTATCATACAGTTAAGCTGCATGCCGTCGGGAAAAATTACGGCCGTAGTTTCCCCTTGCTTTCAGCCGTTCGCAGTACCAGCACAGCAAGGCTGTTTTGGTTATTGTTACAAGGCCAGATCAGTCAATCATCCAGACTGTTGCCCTTGCAACTACTGAAAAGGCTGCTGCCGCTCTTCAGGAACCACACGTTTGTCTGGCCTCTCAACAGATACCCCTCCGTTGTGGTTGTACCTACGGTACGGCTATCTGTATCGCTGAGGCACGCAAGCCTCCCCAGCAATGGCAAGGTCCATGGTTAATGGGGGGGAATTTTACCTTGTATCTGTCAAATAATTAAAATCATATCCATTAACTACTTAAGTGTATCTGCCTGGCAAAAAAGTTTTTAATTCATTATTGAGCTCTAAACAAAATTTTTTAAAATACCTAGTAATCAAATATTCACAGCCAGCAATATTATATAAAAACTTTAATTCAATCTCACCAATTAAAAAAAATTGAATTACGTATGTTTATGAACTCCTTAATAAATTGGAACAAATAAAGGATATTTTGGAAACCCAAATCCTAAATTAGGTTTAAAGGAAGCTAAATTTCGGTTTCTGCATGAAAATATTCAATTTCTAGAAATATTCCTCCAGCTAAATTAAAATTTATTATTATTAATATAATTTGTGGTAAATTATTAGCAACAGGTTTTTGTTTAGCTTCAATAATGTGATCATTAGTTTGTAAAAATTTTCCAATACTATCTTTCATAAATTTTGCATCCCCCCCATGAACCATAGACCTTGCCTTTGGTGGGAAGGCTTGCATGCCTCAGTGATACAGATGGCCGTACCGCAGGTGCAATCACAATGGTTGGGGGTTCCCTGTTGAGAGGCCAGACAAATGTATCGTTCCTGAAGAGGGGCAGTAGCCATTTCAGTAGTTGCAGGGGCAACAGTCGCAATCTACGACCATAATTATTCCCCAATGGCATGCAGCTTTACTGTATGGATAAATGATGATGGCGTCCTCCTGGGTAAAATATTCCGGAGGTAAAATAGTCCCCCAGTCATATCTCTGGGCGGGGACTCCTCAGGAGGACATCATTAACAGGAGAAAGAAAGAAAACTGGCGTTCTACGGATCAGAGAGCGGAACGTCAGATCCCTTTATTGGGCAGGTAGGTTAGAACATCTCGAAAGGGAAATGGATAGGTTAAAGTTGGATATAGTGGGAATTAGTGAAGTTTGGTGGCAGGAACAAACTTTTGGTCAGGTGAATACAGGGTTATAAATACAAAATCAAATAGAGGTAATGCAGGAGTAGGTTTAAATAATAATTAAAACAATAGGAATGTGGGTAAGCTACTAGAAACCGCAGAGCTAACCCATTCTTGTGGCCAAGATAGACACGAAGCCCATGCCTGCAATAGTAGTACAAGTCTACCTGCCAACTAGCTCTGTAGATGATGAAGAAATTGAAGAAATGTGTGATGTGATAAAAGAAATTATTCAGATAGTGAAGGGAGACGAAAATTTAATAGTCATGGGTGACTGGAATTCGAGAGTAGGAAAAGGGAGAGAAGGAAACGTAGCAGGTGAATATGGATTGGGGGTAAGAAATGAAAGAAGAAGCCGTCTGGTAGAATTTTGCACAGAGCATAACTTAATCATAGCTAACACTTGGTTCAAGAATCATAAAAGAAGGTTGTATACATGGAAGAAGCCTGGAGATACAGGCAGGTTACGGATAGATTATATACTGGTAAGACAGAGATTTAGGAACCAGGTTTTAAATTGTAAGACATTTCCTGGGGCAGACTGGTCTCTGACCACAATCTATTGGTTATGAACTGTAGATTAAAACTGAAGAAACTGCAAAATGGTGGGAATTTAAGGAGATGGGACCTGGACAAACTGACTAAACTAGAGGTTGCACAGAGTTTCAGGGAGAGCATAAGGGAACAATTGACAGGAATCGGGGAAAAAAATATAATGGAAGAAGAATGGGTAGCTCTGAGGGATGAAGTAGTGAAGGCAGCAGAGGATCAAGTTGGTAAAAAGAAGAGGGCTGTTGGAAATCCTAGGGTGACAGAAGAAGTATTGAATTTAAATGATGAAAGGAGAAAATATAAAAATGCAATAAAAGAAGCCGGCAAAAAGGAATACAAACGCCTCAAAAATGAGATCGACAGGAAGTGAAAAATGGCTAAGAAGGGATGGCTAGAGGACAAATGTAAGGATGTAGAGGCTTATCTCACTAGGGGTAAGATAGATACTGCCTACAGGACAATTAAAGAGACATTTGGAGAAAGGAGAACCACTTGTATGAATATCAAGGGCTCAGATGGAAACCCAGTTCTAAGCAAAGAAGGGAAAGCAGAAAGGTGGAAAGAGTATATAGAGGGTCTATACAAGGGCGATGTTATAGAAATGGAAGAGGATGTTGATGAAGACGAAATGGGGAGATATGATACTGCATGAAGAATTTGACAGAGCACTGAAAGACCTAAGCCGAAACAAGGCCCTGGGAGTAGACAACATTTCATTAGAACTACTGGCAGCTTTGGCAGACCCAGTCCTGACAAAACTCTTCCATCTGGTGAGCAAAATGTATGAGACAGCGATATACCCTCAGACTTCAAGAAGAATATAATAATTCGAATCCCGAAGAAAGCAGGCATAGACAGATGTGAAAATTACCGAACTATCAGTTTAATAAGTCACAGCTGCCTAAAAACTAACGCAAATTCCTTACAGGTGAATGGAAAAACTGGTAGAAGCGAACCTCGGTTAAGATTAGTTTGGATCCCATAGAAATATGGGAACACATGAGGCAATACTGACCCTACCACTTATTTTAGAAGCTAGATTAAGGAAAGGCACATCTACGTTTCTAGCATTTGTAGACTTAGAGAAAGCTTTTGACAATGTTGACTTGAATACTCTCTTTCAAATTCTAAAGGTGTCAGGGGTAAAATACAGCGATCAAAAGGTTATTTACAATTTGTACAGAAACCAGATGGCACTTATAAGAGTCGAGGGGCATGAAAGGGAAGCAGTGGTTGGGAATGGAGTGAGACAGTCTTGTAGTCTCTCCCCAATGTTGTTCTATCTGAATGTTGAGCAAGCAGTAAAGGAAACAAAAGAAAAATTCAGAGTAGTTATTAAAATCCATTGAGAAGAAATAAAAACTTTAAGGTTCGCCGATGACAATCTAATTCTGTCAGAGACAGCAAAGGACTTGGAAGAGCAGTTGAACGGAATGGGCAGTGTCTTGAAAGGAGGGTATGAGATGAACATCAACAAAAGCAAAACGAGGATAATGGAGTGTAGTCTAATTAAGTCGCATGATGCTGAGGGAATTAGATTTGGAAATGAGACATTTAAAGTGGTAAAGGAGTTTTGCTATTTGGGGAGCAAAATAACTGATGATGGTCGAAGTAGAGTGGATATAAAATGTAGACTGGCAATGGCAAGGAAAGCGTTTCTGAAGAAGAGAAATTTGTTAACATCGAGTATGGATTTAAGTGTCATGAAGTCGTTTCTGAATGTATTTGTATGGAGTGTAGCCATCTATGGAAGTGAAACATGAACGATAAATAGTTTGGACAAGAAGAGAATAGAAGCTTTTGAAATGTGGTGCTACAGAAGGATTCTAACGATTAGATGGGTAGATCACACAACTATTGAGTAAGTACTGAATAGGATTGGGGAGAAGAGGAGTTTGTGGCACCTTTTGACAAGAAGAAGGGATTGGTTGGTAGGACATGTTCTGAGGCTTCAAGGGATCACGAATTTAGTATTGGAGGGCGGCGTGGAGGGTAAAAATCGTAGAGCGAGACCAAGAGATGAATACACTAAGGAGATTCAGAAGGATGTAGGCTGCAGTACATACTGGGAGATGAAGATGCTTGCACAGGATCGAGTGGCATGGAGAGCTGCATCAAACCAGTCTCAGGATTGAAGACCACAACAGCAACATCTGTTACATAATTTATAATCACTCTCAGTAATAACTTTATTTTGTATATTATCTTACTTCATGTGATTTTTTCATTAACTTCTTAAATTATATTGAATGATAAGAATCATTAAAGTTGCCTCATCACAATATAGTTTTTTATTTCTACATGTAGTATTTGGAGTTGTAAAGGTTTTGTAGGAACCAACTATTTTAAAGTAACAGATAATCTTTTTTTAGGAACCTGAAGCTGACTGCTGAGCGATTTTGTCATTGCCAACATGCATTGTGCATAAACACCACAAAGATATGATACAAGAAATTTGATTTCATGTGGATTCATTCACACAGTCGGTTTTTCCTTTCTGTATTAGTGAGTGAAATAGGAAAGTAAAAGTCAAGTAGTGGTGCATGGTACTGTCTGCCACACACTGTACGATGTACAGAGCACCTATGTAAATATAGATAACAGAAATACGCAGTGGACTTAATATAAGTAAATATTCATTTAATTAAATGAAATGCAGCTATCACAAAACGGCTTGGAAACCAAAAATAAGAATTCCAAAAAGAAATTTAAAAAATACATGGTAATCAGACCTACTGGATGTGGAAAAGTACATTAATCATTGATAATTATACAGGGTGTATCAAAAAGAATCATCCGATTTGGTATGGCTATATTTCTGAAGCCAATAAATACATACAATAAATTCTTTTTGATGCACTGGAAACTCAAGAATTTTTTTCCATACCTTTTCACAGTTGTTCATTATGCCCAACTTGAGATGCGTGGCATATGTCAATGTGGCATTCAAATTGTTCCCACACTGCAACGAGTAAGTCTTGAGTTACAGCATCTACAGCTGCTGGATTTCATTCATTGTTATTGGTAATGGAGGCATACAAACAGAGCCCTTTATAAACCCCCTCAAGAAATAATCACATACAGTGAGGTGCAGTTACCTTGGAGGCCAGTAATGTAAGGCAGAATCAATTTGTCCAGTGTGACTGATCCAAAGTTCAGTAATTCTTTGATTTAAAAATTCCCGCACTTCCAGATGCCAGTATGGTATATGAAGTCGTTCGAATCAGACTCCAAGTGTGGGAAAAGAAAGTTCGCAAGCACGTCCAATACCCCATATTTTTAAATTGTGTTAGTTCACCTTTCCATTTAAGTGGAATGTTGTCTCATCAATAAACACTGAAAGTGGTGGAAAACTTTCATCCTCCATCTTGCCAAGAATGAAATTACAGAACTCCACACATTTTTGTTTGTCTCCGCCATGAAGACCTTGAAGTAGCTGAATTTTGTGTGGTTTCATGTACATATGACAGACAGACATTGGGGCATGTCGAGACGTCAAGCTGCATGGGAACAACTTTAGGGAGACTCCTTGTGATACTAAGGCAGATGCATTTCATATCTATGTCAGACACTCGGGGACTGCCTTGCAATTTACCTTAAACAAACAACTTCTTACTCGAAACTGTTCATGCCATCATCTAATGCTCTTTGATGTAGGAGAATACATACCATACATAGTATGAAAGTCACGCTGAACAGTTATTCCTGATCCACACTGCACAAGATGTAGAGCACAAAACGCTTTCTGTTATCCCGACACCATTTTTACTTGACTTGAAGTGATTGCACATTGCTGCTGCATAGTGGGACCAAGTACAACTCGACATTTGGTCTTTCCAACAGTAGGTTGTCCACATGTATATCTCAAATAACATGATAATTATGACTTTTTTAATTTGTATGATTCTTTTTGTTGCATCATGTACTTTTGGTTCCTGTGTGGTTAAACTAGGATAAAATTATCATCTCTGTATTTATTCCAAAAATTTATATCAATCAAAATATTCAGAATTTATAAAAAGATGGTATAAAATTGAAAATAAGCATAATGAAAAAATATTATGGGAAATAATAATGAAATTATACTATTAGATAAATGTTTAGATAATTCAGTTGCTTTATTTGATGATTTTATTCTTGCAAATCAAAATACAGTTAAGGAGTATTTTACAAGCTGCAGGCATAAAGGAACAGATTGCTTTTATTTAGCCCAGCCATATCCAAAAACCACCAAAACAATTACTTTGAGGTAATTTTAAGTATTTATTTACTTTTAGATAACATGGTATGAATTTAAACAATATAGGCCTTCGATTTATCGGCAAAAATTTTAAATTTGATATTAAATAAACGTTTATTAAATGTTGGAATATTGATAAATTTCGATTTATTAGAATACTAGACTAGTAAATGAAGGGAAACATAGATATCATACAAAAGTTTTTTGACAACAAATTTTTAACAACATAAACTTTACTAATAATTTCTAAACAACGTTTTATAACTGCAGAAACATAACAAAACATGTTTAAAGTTTGTGGGCGACAGTAGTTAAACATAAATTTTAAGAAAAATCATAAATGTTATTTTGCTTATAAATGAAGAAGATAAATGGAATGGAAAGACAAAAGAGCAACTAAGACATGAAATTAAAAAAACCAAGAATAACTTAGAACTGAATATTAAAAACATAAAAAAGGTCAACCTGTTATTGATACAATTGTAAAAGTTAGTGAAAACGTATTACAAGCATTTTAGAAGAATTTAATGACATAGCAACAACAGAATACTAGACTGTAATTCTTTAAATATGTTCAACAACATGTGTTTATAAGTTTTTAATCAAAATTTGAAAAATTTAAATTATATTCAATAAAACGTTTTCAAACATCATTTTTCAAATATTTGAAAAATTTTAATCAGAATAAAATGTTTTTATAATTTTTTTATTCAAATTTACAAAGTTTAATTTATATGACTGAATATATTTTAAATTAATTATACTTAGTTGCTGAATGGTAAAACTAAATAAAAGCAATTGAAATCAAACTAAGTAATTAACAATTTTATACTAATTATAATTTTTGAACTAAAACACAAATGAAAACAAAACAGATAAGAAAGGTGATGGGAATTTACTTATAGCATTAGGTATAGCAAATGTGAAAAAGTATTTAACATGTAATATGAAAAGGACAAACTATTTCTGGATAAACAAAAAATTTTAATGGATTTTTACCATTATTATTGGCATTATTACCATATTCAGCTGCAGCTAGTTTTCTAGTTGGCTCAGTAGCAGACAAAATGGTAAATATGAAATCAGAAAGATAGAGAATTCAAAAAAGAGAATAAGAATTAACTTAGCAGTTGAAAAGAAAAAAAACTGAATTAAAAAATATTTCAAAAAATTATAAAAAATAGCACATTGATAAAACATTGATATAGAAAATCTTGCTAAAGAGTTAAAAATTATACATTTTAGGGGATTTCTCATGATTGATGAATCACCATATAATTCGAAAAAATTTGAATGTGGTATAGTTAATTTAATTATTTCTGATTATGGTTTACTCATTGATTTTTTATTATAAAAGAAGAGTATACACAAACTGTAATTGATTCATTTGGTGGTAATAAATCAAAAGAATTAATTAATTATTTGGAAAAAATTATTTATATTGTAATATTTGAACTAGAAATATTAGCAAATATTAATGTTAATATTAAATAACATGACTCAGAAAAAATTAAAAAATGAAATAGATCTGAAAAGAGAAAATGAAATGAGACAATTTCAGAATGAATTACTAAAATTTTTCAAATCAATATGCTTTCATTAATTTTAAAAATTGAAGATTGGTAGAAGTGAGTGATCCAATTATGATGCTATTACAAAAAAATATTTTGAAAAAAATTCAAAATTCGAATAACTAGAGCTTAATTTACGAGTATTCAGACAACATTTTGTTGTTATGTTACAAAAAAAATTAACAAATATTTTAAGGAATTTTAATAAAACAAATACAATTTATGATAGTGCTATAAAAAGATAAATAGTACAAATTCAACACATTATTATGCCTTAGATGATTTTAATGGACTAAAACATAAGTTCTATTATAGAGAAATAAATCAGTTTTTATTTATTAAGTGAAATGAACTATAAACATACACTTTTGAGTGTTACTTACCCTTGAAAATTTTATTATTGGCTAAAATATAAGTACAAATTTGTTATTTAATGATTCTGACATTTCATTATGTATGTTTGATGATCTTAATGAAGTATGTACTGCTAACAAGTCAATAAATATAGTGCATAAATCAAATTTTCCAGCTGCAGAATTAGAAGACAGAGTTAAAAGTGTCACATTAGATGTGAAAGTAATTGAGTTTGATAAATTTAATGTTATATAAATGAATAACCTTAATTATCTTATGAACAGATTTAAAAATTTCCTCCAATGCATCATCGAAACAAAACAACAGTGAAATGTGGATGATTTGAAATAATGTTCTGCTTTCCTAAAATTAAAAACAGAAAATCGGTTCATAAATGTAGGTAAAGGATTATAACATAATAATAGCCATGAAGACTAATCTAATGAACTAAAGAAACAAATTAGAAAAACTTTAAAACAAAGAAATATCATTTCTTTTCGAGTATGTAATTTATTGTAAGGGAATTAATTGGAAATGAAGTCAGGTAAGTTAAAAGTAATTTCCTAAAAATAAAGGCTATAAGTATTTATTACCTATAAATGATTTTTCCAAAATTTGCTTAGGCTGTCTAGATTAAAGATAAAACTGGTAAAAATAATTCAGAAATTTTTGAAAAATTTTTAAAGCAAAGATATACAAGTAATTTACAAACAGATACCGGTAAACACTTTTTAATAAATATTTTCGAAAACTAATGAAAAATATAAGTTTAATTATTATTCCAATTTTAGTGAATTAAGTGCATCCATTGTTGAAACTATTAATAGAACATTAAAACAAAAGATGTAAAATTAATTTAACTTAGAAAGAAATTATAAATTGAATGATTTAGTTTCTAATTAATTAGTGAATATAATAATACAAAACATTAAACAACTAAAATGAAGTGAAAGTTGTGAGCAGCAAAAGAGCAAAAATTAATTGTAACTCTTTCTACAATAACTTTTGAACGCAATAAGTCTAATCATAAAACAGTGAAAAAGTAAGAATAGTAAATTAAAATGAACTTTGGAGAAAGTTTACATAGCTAATTGGTCAATAAAAATTTTGGAAATTAATTGTGTTATTTATCCTAATCCCACTATATATAAAATGAGATCCTTACACAGAGAGGAAGTAAAAGGAATTTTTATGAACAAGAACTACAGAGTACAAAACATCCAAATTTATATCATGTTAAAATGTTAGAAAAAAGAAAGTGACAGTGATTTTATTAAATAGCTCGGTTTTCATAATTCTCATAATAGTTGGGTATCCAAAAATAATTTTATAATATAATTTTTAGTGAAATTTAATGTTCATAAATGAACAAAATTGTAACTTATCAATTTTATTCTTCTCCAGTCAATGAGAAAAGTAAAAATAATTAAAATATTTATAATAAAGAAGTAGAAATTAGTACAAATATTGGTGATGGTTAGGTTCATGTTAACCACGATAATCGTTGAAACTGATTGTTCAGATTATCCTATATATGACAAAAAAGTAATAAAACATTAATAGATCACTACATTTCAAATTATCTACTCTTGTATAACAAGTGAAATAATATTTTATCTAGAATAGAGTATCTGCTCATTTTTTTACAGGTTTATTAAATTCAGCTTTGCTTCTTTCATATGAAATTGGTGTGAGTGGACTAATATTAAATAATGTTAAAATAAAAGGTAGAGAAAATGAGGTACTTTATTCATTAGAAATGTTTGTTGGTTTTTTAGAGATTATGAAGGCGTTTAGCTATTATTTTTGCTTTTAGTTCAAGTTCAAATGATGCCATTCTTACTTGGTGTTAAAATAAACAATGATGGAGTCAAAATAAAAGCTACATTACCAATCAAAGAAATAACTATTAATGAAAATGTGGAAATTAGGGTACATATTGTTAAATGTGATCCTAATTATGAACCTGAATTATAACACAGAAGATTGAAAGATCCTACAATTCCAATATCTTTCTTTGTAATATAAACTAGGGAATCGCTGGATTGAGTAACAAAAATAGTTTTGAAATAGTTGTAACAAATCTTTACAATTCAGCAGGGTTCGATATGCCCTATTTTATTTGTGTTGTGTTTTCTTAAAAAAAGAAAAATTAGTAATTTAGTTGATTCTTCATATGTTGATAATGTTAAATTACAGAACATTTGTTTAAAAATTGAAGGGACGAAATTTATCCTCAACGAATTGTAATTTAGGTGCAACAAATAATTTCTTAAAAACTTACAGTTCATTCTGTGATTTTAAACACGTAACAAGAATAAAAGGAGAAATTGATATAAGCCCATATGATTGCAGTACAAATGATCCTATTTGTGTTATACAAATGATTCGAAGAGAAAATATTATAGAAATACAAAAAACGACTATGAAATTATGTGCAAGTTTTAATGACAAAGTTTATAATGGTACTTTGGAATTAAAGTCCCATGCTTCTTCACAGAGTGTAGGGGAACTAAGTGGAAGACCTGCACCGGGCGTGAGTCGTGCTTCGGTAGCTGAGTTGGTAGAGCACTTGCCCACGAAAGGCAAAGGTCCCGAGTTCGAGTCTCAGTCGGGCACACAGTTTTAATCTGCCAGGAAGTTTCATATCAGCGCACACTCCACTGCAGAGTGAAAATCTCATTCTGGATTTTTAATGATGTTATTTGTTTTTGTTCATGAGATTTGGTTTTTATTTAATTTTTGCCAAAATAAAAATGCTATGCTTGAAATTGATTTGAAATTCAGTTGATTGTAGATAGAATCTACTCTTTCTGCAATATGATTCCCACAAAACGGTGGTGACCCGCGATCAGAAAATTAGGGCATGTTCAGAGACTTACCAATAGTCTATCCACCTGTTTACCTTTCACAAATGGAACAAGAAAGGAGTGAAAGGTTATTGGTATCAAAAGTATCCCCCGCCACGCGCCGAAATGTGATCGCAGAGTGTAGATACGATAATTTTCGATAACATTGTTGGAAAGAACGCTAAAACAGCAAGTCCTTCGAAAATCCTTTTTCGTAAAGGGTCCACACATGCGAAACAAAAACTGAGTTGGAATATAATCCTAGATTACAGTTATACTCAGTGACAAAGTATTTACTTTCTGTGACAGGGAAAAAGATGCTGTTATACATTTTTACTTTGTGCATTGTCTTGCCGTCAGTGGTTGAAAACTGACGTTCCGTCATTCACAGAGAATGAAGCCTGAATCTCGCAGATCACAAGGTAAACAAATTTGCTCACTGGCCTGTGGAACGTGTGACCAAATCGTGCCTGCAGACATTATGAGGATTACGTGCTGACCTTTAATCTTTTCACTGGCGCAACGTACCAGGGCATCCGCTCATTTCGCCGTAAAAACCCGGCGCTTGCGGAAGTTACTGCTGCTGTCTTTCGGAGAAAAGTGCCTGTTAGTGTCATAACAGCACAATGGGATTCTGCTTCCAGTGCCTAGACTACATATTTGCTTTGAAAATTAAGGGGTTCGCATCAGATGCAGGGCGGCGGCAGTTGTCGATACCAGATGCTTGCTCACAAGGTAAGCATGTTTTAGTCTTCAAATGTCGTCTAAATATCGTCAAAATACCATAAAATAGTCAAGTTTGGATCTTCTACAGGGTATTTCGCTGTGTTTTGACGATTTCAAATTTGAATAACACAGCGATGGTAACACCGTCTATTAGTTGTGTGGTGAGTCAATTTTCATCCCAGATACCTGGTCAGTAATAATGTCGAAAGGGTCGAAGCAACATAGTGCTTTCGCAGTGATGTACCATTTTCGCAAAGGCGAATCTGTCGTGCGCGTGCAGCGTGCGTTTTGTAAGCACTTCAAGATTCAGCCGAGGCATCTAATTCTTGCTCGGGGAACAATACTGAATTAGGAAAGAAACTCCCATACAACTGCCAGTGCATATGGTCGAAAGTCAACCGTCCCTCGAAAAATCGTCCGAACTGCGGAGAACATAGAATGCTTGGATAGCAGATTACAGGCAAGCTCTAGTCGTTCGTTACGAAAACTTGTTTCCAAAACGACGATGCGACATGCCACACATCCAACAAGACCTTGCAAGTTCTCTGTGAAGCGCTTGGTAATCACAAAGTCTCCAAACGCCCTTGTATCCAATGGCCACCCCGCTCGCGTGATTTAACCGTGCCAGCCTTAACCTACGGGGTTATTTGAAGACGAGAGCGTACTCCGACAGGCCGAGATGCTAGCTAAAGTAAAAATATCGAATTCACCATGAAATTTCCAGAATTTCTCCAACAGTTGCGAAAAATGTGTTCAAAAATTGTGTGAAATGCCTCGAGTATGGTGTAGCAGCCACTGGTCGTCATTTGTCCGATGTAGTATTTCATAAATAAACTTGAAAAAATGTTGTAACTTGTGTAAAATGATCAACTTTGTTTCGTGATTATTTTGTGTGTTATTTAAATTTGAAATCGCTAATGCATTGTGATACATCCTGTATTTCAGTTTCTTCTTCTTTCAGTAAATCTATCATCAGACTAACATCAACCAGACGTTCTCCATACGTCTCTCTCCTGAGCATTATCCTTCATTCCCTTTTAACTTCTTCCTCTCTTCACATTTACTAGTATTGCAAAGGTTTTTCCTCCTTTCTCTGTCTTTCCTTCTGCTTTTCCCGCCATGATTATCTGTAGTAGACAATACCTGCACAATATGCGTCCCATCGAAAACGTTTTCCTCTTCTGTATTTTCCTCATGAAGTTCACTTGCTCCCCGGTTAGCCGTGCGGTCTAACGCACGGCTTTCCGGATTGGAATGGAGCGCCTGGTCCCCGGTACGAATCCGCCTGGCGGACTTGTGTCGAGGTTTGGTGAACCTGGCAGTCTGTGAATGGCTTTTAGGCGGTTTTCCATCTACCTCGACGAATGCGGGCTGGTTCCCCTTATTCCGCCTCAGCTGCGCAAACAAATTCTCCACGTACGCATACACCAGCATTACTCTGCCACCCAAACAAAGGGGTTGCACTCGTCTGGTGTTAGACATACCCTGGGAGGGTCCACCGGGGGCCAAACACCACAATAACCCTGAAAGAGTGGTTCGGTGTGGGGCGGCGGAGAGGTGAAGTGGACTGTGGTAGTCGTGGTGGGGTTGAGGACCACTGCTGGAATGGAGCCTTACTGTCATTTCTAGGCACCCAGTTAACATACAATACAGTACAATACAATACAAGTCTTTTAAAACGGCATTACCAGGAACATGGAGTGATCATCATAAAATCAAGTAATCGTAGACTATGTAAGGCAGCTTTGTGGGCTATGGAAACAATTGTCTCGATTATAACCAATTTGAACACGCTTTTCTTAGTAAATTTTGGTCGAACTCTGTTCAAAAAAAAATACGACACCAAGTTTTTGAACGACAATTTTTCAATCCGCACCAGGGTAGCCTGAGACGCTAGTTTCAATAATACTTTAACATGACACACTACTGGGATGGTACATTCTCCAGTTGCAAAGGAATAAGAATACTAAACGGAAAACTACCTTTACAATTACGATAAAAGTTAATTTAAGCATCAGAAACTGATCTCGTGTATTTTGTGTCTGTACTCGATTCGTTGGACTTCATTCAGGACGTTATACGCGCCAATAATAATACGAACAGCCATCTGGCTCATGTGACGAACCACAGCAGCACGATATCCACTGCGAAGACTCCGTAAATTATATGGCATCTGCCAATCCACCACCGAACGCGAATTCGTATCCTCCAGATTATGATTCGAATTTGCTTAGTCGAAAGCGAAATAACGATAATCGATATCATCCAAGGTACAATGATAATAACTGACTATTTTTTTTGAGCACTATGGGACTTAACATCTTAGGTCATCAGTCACCTAGAACTTAGAACTACTTAAACCTAACTAACCTAAGGACATCACACACATCCATGCCCGAGGCAGGATTCGAACCTGCGACCGTAGCAGTCCCGCAGTTCCGGACTGAAGCGCCTAGAACCGCACGGCCACCGCTGTCGGCAATAACTGACAATGTCCCTGGAATAGAAATAACAGTAACGTAATTGGAGTAACTGTCGTCATAACAATAACAACACTAATCAAGGAAATGATCATTGGCAGCGATGTCCACAGAACTATAACACTAACTGTCCTGGGAACCAGCCTGCTTTAATCAATAACTCAAATAGCATACGTAAAAATGGACATAACCATGTAATTCGGTTGATTGGAGGACACAACATCCTCACGTAAATGTAATTGAAGTGGAAAATGAACCACAGCAGTCAAATGATGGTGGGTCAAACAAAAAAACAGTCTCATAGTACCCTTAATGATGACTGGGGATAATATCGGTGTAACAACCTGTTACAACACAGTAAAGAAAAGCAAACTAAAGGTAATAGTAATTTGCAAATTTTGTACACTTACCAAAGTACAGTTATGATGCAGATCATCACGAGGAGTTTATGGAAGAGAATGCGAAGTGTTGCGGTCATCCGAACGAAGTAATTCAGGCCACAGCAGAAGCTGTTGTTAGCGGTGTCCCGACGGCAGTTTGTTTTGGACACAGGGACAGTGATATACTCTGTGCCGTATAAAAAGAGTGAGGGAACGAGGTCTTATTCCATACTTTCAAGCCCAAAAGTGCTGAATCGCTTGCGCCGTTGGCATTAAGTGCCATGGGGTGTAATTGCAGGATTTTGTTCAAATGGTTCAAATGGCTCTGAGCACTATGGGACTTAACTTCTGAGGTCATCAGTCCGCTTGAACTTAGAACTACTGAAACCTAACTAACCTAAGGACATCACACACATCCATGCCGGAAGCTGGATACGAACCTGCGACCGTAGCGGTCGTGCGGTTCCGGACTGTAGTGCCTAGAACCGCTCGGCCACCCCGGCCGGCCAGGTTTTTGTGTCAATTAAACTGAGAAATGGAGTGATGGAAAGCCTATTCCTCGTGAATGATCAGTTAGTGTCAGATTGTCATACACGTGTGGATTTTCTAATGGAGGAAGACGTAGGGAAAGTGTTTCTGAACGGAAAATGGCTAAAACATTGCAGTAGCTCTGGACAGACAAAAGTTACATAATGGCAGATACTTCCAAAGTTATCGAATGTAATTATTTTGGAATCATGACAGCCATAACGTTAACCCCCTGACCAATAACGAGAAAACAGATATAACAAATTCAAAGAAACCTTTGTTTCTCACAGCGAATACAAGGTTCATATAACTTACAGGAATGCAGCCGGGTGACGTCGTTAACAAATGTGACAGGAGCACACCCTGCCATTTTCAAGGCAAAACTGCAGCACGTAAGAGCTGTGCAAGCGAATTTAATACCTCGGTTTTTACAGAAACTCCGTAAAGGTAACCACACACACACACACACACACACACACACACACACACAAACATACAGACAGACAGACATATACTGTAAACACTAGCGTAATCACACCAAAAGCAATTGAAAATGGCACTGGGGCACGTCCACCCAAGAGTAGTACAACAACAGCTTAGAGGGCTGCTTTACATTCACCATTCACTTAGAGTTGATCCGTATATTGTTATTTTACCTGCGGACAAGGGCGATGCTTCTGTTGTTTCGGACAAGCAGGATTAAATTCAAAAGATGAAGTGTTTATTGTATCGCAGGATCAGTCCTGACCCCACAAAATATTTTGAGTGAAAGACTAACACTTTCCTGAAGAGAAGTTCCTTATCGCAAGAAACCATCATGAGTCTCAATTCTTACGGTTCTTTTCCCCCTGGGTTAGATGACCTCCTTAAGGTTGTAACGGGACGTCTCCTTTAGCATTCGCTTTCCTCAAAGTAGTTGTCGATACCAGTATTATTTTTCGAATTTTGGACAGGTTAGTATTTTCTCAGTTGATTTTCTCAAAACTTTCATATAATTTTATACACAGTATGTTATATTTCAAGCTAAAATTTATGAAAAGGAATTACTTTATAAAATACTTTAGTTAAGATGTTATAATCGATAAGTACTAGCTCTGAATGTACAGCTAAAATTAGTTTTTAGAAATATTTGAAATTACAAATTATTTGAATACTTCAAATTTCTATTATTAATCACGCAATCCTGTACTGTTTACTACGTTTATTTTTATATTTATTTATGAAATAACATCCATATTTATAATGTAACGAATACTAGTAGGCATTCATTTGTTAAGAAAAATTGTAAACCCTTTGAAACGTTGTTATTTTGGCAGAGTGTGAGAGTCGTAAGCTACCCTCTGATGTGATCGGACGTATTTTTGTGTAATAGGTGGGAACAATGTAATTTCGGCTTTGTTAATGTATAAAATCAAAATAGTGCATGATATAGTCAAATTCAATCCAACTGAATATTCGTTTCACGATGGCGGTGGAAAAGGACGGATGTCTTCCCTTCCTTGATGTGTTGGTCGAGGGGAAGGTGAATGGTACATTGGGACATGTTGTTTATAGGAAGCCTACTCAAATTAATTTGCTTCTGCAGGCTGACAGGTGTCACCATCTGGCTCAACGTGCAAGGGGTACTCCGTACCTTAGTTGGTAGGGCCATTGTCAACACAGACCCTGAGAGTTTGTGAGCTGAGTTAGTCCATCTCGAGGTCACCTTTCGTCAGAATGGTTATAGTGAAAGATAGATTAGACGTGCGTTGCGCTATCGACCAAATGTGCATCGGGATAGTGGCGATAATGCCGAGGGGGCACCAAAGTCTACGGCCTTTTTGCCCTATACGAGGTTTCGAATAGAACTGGTCGTATTTTGAAGAAATGTGATGTGAACTGTGTTTTTCGACCACCATCTAAAATCATGGTCCTTTTGGGTTCCGTATAGGATGATTTTGGTTTGCGTAAGGCGGATGTCTACCATATTCCTTGCAGTTGTGTCATGTCATATATTGATCAGACTATCAGGACTGTGGAGGAGCCGCGTTCTGAGCATAAGCGGCACAGACGTTTTCAACAGTCGATCAAATCCAACAATGCAGAATATGGTCTTGGCATCCTATGGAACGTAACAACACGAAGATTCTGGCTTGCACTTCCAGCTTGTGGGATAGTGTTATTAGGGAAGATGTTGAAATTAAATTATCAAGTAACCTTATACATACAGATTGTGGTTTCCATTTGTCTGTGTGTGAGTGTGTGTGTGTATGTGTGTGTGTGTGTGTGTGTGTGTGTGTGTGTGTGTTATCTTTACAGAGTTTCTGTGAAAACCATGGTATTAACTTCGCTTGCACAGCACTTACTTGCCGCAATTTTGCATTGAAAATGGCCGGCTATGTCCACGACGTCACCCAGCTGCTTTCCCGTAAGTTATCTGAACAGATTTAAAGGAACTCGTAGGCGACAAAGTAATTTAATCCACTGCAGTAATAAAAGTACAGGAAAATAAGTTATATCATCTATTTCAACATTATTTACAGGTATTTACACGCTAAGCACGTGTTATTATAACATATATTTAAAATTTGGAAGTTGGCCCCACGTTCCATTTTCTCACAACACTTACACGATCCCCCGTCAAAGCGAGCAGCAATAAAGAAAGGAATTATACAAATGTTTGAATGGAACATAACTGAAATTTCCATATCACAGAACTGCAGTCTGTTGCTAGCTGTAAGCAATTAGAATAGAAGCATTCGCCTCGTGCTAGACGCCTGAGCTATAAATAAGGAATAAGGGAAACATACCAATACGAACCAGACCTGAAAGTCTCGATGAACAACTCCAAAAGTTTGCAACTCTCTCACAGGTATCGATTTTAAAAAATCTTAGAGCTACTTAAACTTAACTAACCTAAGGACATAACACACATCCACGCCCGAGGCAGGATTCGAACCTGCGACCGTAGCAGCCACGTGGTTCCGAACTGAGCGCCTAGAGCCGCTCCGTCACAGCGGCCGGCAACTAACGAAACCTGTAAGACTGAAATACACCTAACTCAATTAAACTGCAAATTCGTGAACTATGTGTAAATAATATCTAAACTGAGGAATAACATGACTTGGCTTTGACCTGTAGTGAACACATGTGTATATATTAGTGTAAGGAAGGAAATTTGGGCCGGCCGGAGTGGCTGTGCGGTTCTGGGCGCTACAGTCTGGAGCCGAGCGACCGCTACGGTAGCAGGTTCGAATCCTGTCTCGGACATGGATGTGTGTGATGTCCTTAGGTTAGTTAGGTTTAATTAGTTCTTAGTTCTAGGCGACTGATGACCTCAGAAGTTAAGTCGCTTAGTGCTCAGAGCCATTTGAGCCAAGGAAATTTGTGATAAGGTCTCATGGGACCAAAGTGCTGAGGTTATCGGTCCCTAAGCTTACGCACTACTTAATCTAACTTAAACTAACTTACGATAAGGACAACACACACACCCATGCCCGACGGAGGACTCGATCGTCCGACGGGGGGAGCCACACGGACCTTGACAGGGCGCCTCAGACCGCGCGGCAACCATGTGCGGCTTTAAGGAAGAAGTGCAATAGCACCTACTTATTTTTACTTATGATTTTTTTTATGTTGATAAATATTTTCACTTGTATAGGTTCAGGATTTATTTTTCTGTGTTCAGAAGTGCACCACAGACCGAAGCAACGAGGGAGGATAATCACACAACTTTATCAAACTGATTAAATATTAGAATTTTGTAGGATGACAACATGTTACTGGAATTACTACATTTATGTAGGAAAAACTGGGTAGAGGTACATAAAACTGTATGTTCTGAGGGTTGGGTTGGGTTGTTTGGGGGAAGAGACCAAACAGCGAGGTCATCGGTCTCATCGGATTAGGGAAGGAAGTCGGCTGTACCCTTTCAAGGGAACCATCCCGGCATTTGCCTGGAACGATTTAGGGAAATCACGGAAAAACTAAATCAGGATGGCAGGACGCGGGATTGAACCGTCGTCCTCCCGGATGCGAGTCCAGTCTGCTAACCACTGCGCCTTCTCACTGGGTGTGTATGTTCTGAACCAACCGAATTACATCACAACGACACGCAAATACTGAATGCATTACCTTGTTTACTAAATAGAATCAAGAATTACACTAACAAGAGAAATACAAGTAGCAAAAGGAGTAGTGTACTGCTGACGTGAAATTTGTCACTCGATAGTTTGCCTCTGCTCACTTTAATCGAGCCAGTGTGCTCGTTTTATTCTTAATTTCTTTCTCCAGAAAGAGTGTTGCTAATTCGTCCTCATGTACTTTGGGTAATGGTGTGTTGTAATGGCATTTCTCTAACCTATGTTTTATATGTAGGTGATTTATTGCGATTTTAGTTTTAGTGACGTCTTACACTTTAAAACTTATCGAACTTACAAAACTGATAAACTAAAGTTTTAACCTCCGTAAAAAATGATAATACCTCGATCATTAAAGAAAGTAAATGCAAGAGACCTGGACACATTGTATGCAAACATGGAAGCCCATCGTAAGCAAAATAGATGGTAAAAGGGTACTTGAACTTCAAAGCAAGGTGTTAGGATAGTGACTAATGGGTGTGTAGGACTGACGAAAAGGTGCTTCACATATAATATTGCTGCCTGACGGAGTGCTTAAAAAAAAAAAAAAAAAAAACACTAGGACGTGAAGACAGCATTTCTGCCGAGTAGGAATGTGCACTTACAATGGGGAGAGCTAGGACTGCATTCTCCTGGGAGTGTGACACCGAAGGGAAGCCGATGAATTCAAAGACACAAGATTCCTTAAAACACGTTAACAACACCAGCGATGAAGCCTTAAAACACAAGCACACTGTGTCGAGTCCAATAGCTGCTTGTGAACTGAACCG
This sequence comes from Schistocerca piceifrons, assembly GCF_021461385.2. Classification (NCBI taxonomy): domain Eukaryota; kingdom Metazoa; phylum Arthropoda; class Insecta; order Orthoptera; family Acrididae; genus Schistocerca; species Schistocerca piceifrons. The sequence continues at coordinate 527,199,086 of NC_060149.1, read as the reverse complement.
CGGGAGGGCCGGCAGTTAAATAGGATTCCTGAGGAACTGTAGTGTGGCTCCCATTCTTGAACATTCAAACAACCGCATGATGATGCGACTACGAAAACAAAGTCAATACTGTTGTACTCTTGTGGATTGCCAGACTTGTACTCTTGCAGGTGGACAATGGGGATTCACTTTAAAACAACCAACTTTCAAGCTCGAAAAGTACACTCTCACACTGGGCATACTATAAGTCCAAATTTAGCCTGAGTGAAGCGAAAATGACTAAAGAAAAAACTTACAGTGTATAAACGACTGTTATCTTTATTGTAAATAAGGAAAAACCTATTTTATATCTGATATTTATTTATGTATATATTTCTAGTTATGTATGTGTTCTTTTCTCAAGAAACTAGTATTATACTACGATTATTTCATGAATCCGAAAATGATGTCGGTGAGCTTATGCGAGCAGACGGTGCTGGTGGAGGCAGGCCTGGATCTAGGGGAATGGGGGTGGGGGCAAAAAGGAGTATCTGCCCCGGGTGACAATTTTAGGGGACGCCAAATTCGTAAAGCGCCTAGCATTCAGTGCACGTCGGTCAACAATTATTTATATGACTTTGGAACGCATCTCAGTTGGTTTTTGATCATTTTTGAACACATTGTAAGTTGATTTCTGAAAGAATCATGAGTTTATATTTGAATGCGTGCATAGTGTACGAGATGTCACTGCCATGAGAATTCCCGGCGCATCTAGAAATAACAAACTTTCCCGCAGACAAAATGGCAGTGAGCACTATGGAACATAACTTCTGAGGTCGTCAGTCCCCTGGAACGTAGAACTACTTAAGCCTAACTAACCTAAGCACATCACACACATCCATGCCCGAGTCAGGTCACGAACCTGGGACCGTAGCGGTCGCGCGGTCCCAGACTGTAGCGCCTAGAACCGCTCGGCCACTCAGACCGGCCGCAGACAAAAGGGGACCGGGCTATACGAGCTGAGCCGAATAGACCCGAACGGGTGATGGCCAAAATCTGTTTGTTTATGTGATTGATTGTGTGTGCCAATGATAAGCGTTGTTATAGCTTTACGCTAAATTAATAGATTCAGACCGTTGTTGTTGTTGTTGGGGTCTTCAGTCCTGACACTGCTTTGATGCAGCTCTCCATGCTACTCTATCCTGTGCAAGCTTCTTCATCTCCCAGTACTTACTGCAACCTACATCCTTCTGAATCTGCTTAGTGTATTCATCTCTTGGTCTCCCTCTACGAGTTTTACCCTCCACGCTGCCCTCCACTGCTAAATTTGTCATCCCTTGATGCCTCAGAACATGTCCTACCAACCGGTCCCTTCTTCTTGTCAAGTTGTGCCACAAACTCCTCTTCTCCCCAATTCCATTCGATACCTCCTCATTCGTTATATGATCTACCCATCTAATCATCAGCATTCTTCTGTAGCACCACATTTCGAAAGCTTCTATTCTCTTCTTGTCCAAACTACACTCCTGGAAATGGAAAAAAGAACACATTGACACCGGTGTGTCAGACCCCCCATACTTGCTCCGGACACTGCGAGAGGGCTGTACAAGCAATGATCACACGCACGGCACAGCGGACACACCAGGAACCGCGGTGTTGGCCGTCGAATGGCGCTAGCTGCGCAGCATTTGTGCACCGCCGCCGTCAGTGTCAGCCAGTTTGCCGTGGCATACAGAGCTCCATCGCAGTCTTTAACACTGGTAGCATGCCGCGACAGCGTGGACGTGAACCGTATGTGCAGTTGACGGACTATGAGCGAGGGCGTATAGTGGGCATGCGGGAGGCCAGGTGGACGTACCACCGAATTGCTCAACACGTGGGCCGTGAGGTCTCCACAGTACATCGATGTTGTCGCCAATGGTCGGCGGAAGGTGCACGTGCCCGTCGACCTGGGACCGGACCGCAGCGACGCACGGATGCACGCCAAGACCGTAGGATCCTACGCAGTGCCGTAGGGGACCGCACCGCCACTTCCCAGCAACTTAGGGACACTGTTGCTCCTGGGGTATCGGCGAGGACCATTCGCAACCGTCTCCATGAAGCTGGGCTACGGTCCCGCACACCGTTAGGCCGTCTTCCGCTCACGCCCCAACATCGTGCAGCCCGCCTCCAGTGGTGTCGCGACAGGCGTGAATGGAGGGACGAATGGAGGCGTGTCGTCTTCAGCGATGAGAGTCGCTTCTGCCTTGGTGCCAATGATGGTCGTATGCGTGTTTGGCGCCGTGCAGGTGAGCGCCACAATCAGGACTGCATACGACCGAGGCACACAGGGCCAACACCCGGCATCATGGTGTGGGGAGCGATCTCCTACACTGGCCGTACACCACTGGTGATCGTCGAGGGGACACTGAATAGTGCACGGTACATCCAAACCGTCATCGAACCCATCGTTCTACCATTCCTAGACCGGCAAGGGAACTTGCTGTTCCAACAGGACAATGCACGTCCGCATGTATCCCATGCCACCCAACGTGCTCTAGAAGGTGTAAGTCAGCTACCCTCGCCAGCAAGATCTCCGGATCTGTCCCCCATTGAGCATGTTTGGGACTGGATGAAGCGTCGTCTCACGCGCTCTGCACGTCCAGTACGAACGCTGGTCCGAGGCGCCAGGTGGAAATGGCATGGCAAGCCGTTCCACAGGACTACATCCAGCATCTCTACGATCGTCTCCATGGGAGAATAGCAGCCTGCATTGCTGCGAAAGGTGGATATACACTGTACTAGTGCCGACATTGTGCATGCTCTGTTGCCTGTGTCTATGTGCCTGTGGTTCTGTCAGTGTGATCATGTGATGTATCTGACCCCAGGAATGTGTCAATAAAGTTTCCCCTTCCTGGGACAATGAATTCACGGTGTTCTTATTTCAATTTCCAGGAGTGTATTTATGGTCCATGTTTCACTTCCATACATGGCTACATTCCGTGCAAAAAGTTTGAGAAACGACTTCATGACACATAAATCTATACTCGATGTTAACAAATTTCTCTTCTTCAGAAACGCTTTCCTTGCCATTGCCAGTCTACATTTTATATCCTCTCTACTTCGACCATCATCAGTTATTTTGCTCCCCATATAGCAAAACTCCTTTACTACTTTAAGTGTCTCATTTCAATATCTAATTTCCTCAGCATCATCCGACTTAATTCAACTACATTCCATTATCCTCGTATTGGTTTTGTTGATGTTCATCTTATATCCTCCTTTCAAGACAATGTCCATTCCGTTCAACTGCTCTTCCAAGTCCTTTGCAGTCTCTGACAGAATTACAATGTCATCAGTGAACATCAAAGTTATTATTTCTTCTCCATGGATTTTAATACCTGCTCCGAATTTTTCTTTTGTTTCCTTTACTGCTTGCTCAGTATACAGATAGAATATCATCGGGGAGAGGCTACAACCCTGTCTCACTCCCTTCCCAACCACTGCTTCCCTTTCATGCCTCTCGACTCTTATAACTGCCATCTAGTTTGTGTAAAAAATGTAAATAGCCTTTCGCTCCCTATATTTTACCGCTACCACCTTTAGAATTTGAAAGAGAGTATTCCTGTCAACATTGTCAAAAGCTTTCTCTAAGTCTACAAATGCTAGAAACGGAGGTTTGCCTTTCCTTAATCTTTCTTCTAAGATGAGTGGTAAGGTCAGTATTGCATCACGTGTTCCAACATTTCTACGTAATCCAAACTGATCTTCCTCGATGTCGGCTTCTACCAGTTTTTCCGTTCGTCTGTAAAGACTTCGTGTTAGTATTTTGCAGCTGTGACTTACTAACTGATAGTTCTGTAATTTTCACATCTGTCTACACGTGCTTTCTTTGGGATTGGAATTATTATATTCTTCCTGAGGTCTGAGGGTATTTCGCTTGTCTCATACACCTGGCTCACCAGATGGTAGAGTTTTGTCAGGACTGGATCTCCCAAGGCCGTCAGTAGTTCTAATGGAATGTTGTCTACTCCCAGGGCCTTGTTTCGACTCAGGTCTTTCAGTGCTCAGTCAAACTGTTCATGCAGTATCGTATCTACCATTTCATCTTCATCTACACCCTATTCCATTTCCATAATATTGTACTCAAGTACATCGCCCTTGAATAGACCCTCTGTATACTCCTTCAACCTTTCTGCTTTACTTAGAAATGGATTTCCATCTGAGCTCTTGATATTCATACAAGTGGCTCTCTTTTCTTCAGAGGTCTCTTTAATTTTCCTGTAGGGAGTATCTATCTAACCCCTAGGGAGATAAGCCCCTACATCCTTACATTTGTCCTCTAGCCATCCTTGCTTAGCCATTTTGCACTTCCTGTCGATCTCATTTTTGAGACGTTTGTATTTCTTTTTGTCTGCTTCATTTACTGCATTTTTATATTTTCTCCTTTCATCAATTAAATTCAATATTTCTTCTGTTACCCAAGGATTTCTACTAGCCCTCGTCTTTTTACCAACTTGATCCTCAGCTGCCTTCACTACTTCATCCCTCAGAGCTACCCATTCCTCTTCTACTGTATTTTTTCCCCCGATTCTTGTCAATTGTTCCTTTATGCTCTCCCTGAAACTCTGTACAACCTCTAGTTTAGTCAATTTATCCAGGTCCCATCTCCTTAAATTCCCACCATTTTACAGTTTCTTCAGTTTTAATCTACAGTTCATAACCAATAGATTGTGGTCAGAGTCCATTCTGCCCCAGGAAATGTCTTACAATTTAAAACCTGGTTCCTAAATCTCTGTCTTACCATTATATAATCTGTCCATAACCTGCCTGTATCTCTAGGCTTCTTCCATGTATACAACCTTCTTTTATGATTCTTGAACCAAGTGTCAGCTATGATTAAGTTATGCTCTGTGCAAAATTCTACTAGACGGCTTCCTCTTTCATTTCTTACCTCCAATCCATATTCACCTACTACGTTTCCTTCTCTCCCTTTTCCGACTCTCGAATTCCAGTCACCCATGACTATTAAATATTCGTCTCCCTTCACTACCTGAATAATTTCATTTATCTCATCGATTTGTTCATCATCTGCAGAGATAGTTGGCATATAAACTTGTACTACTGTAGTAGGCATGGGCTTCGTGTCTATCTTGGCCACAATAATGCGTTCACTATGCTGTTTGTAGTAGCTTACCCGCACTCCAATTTTTTTATTCATTGTTAAACCTACTCCTGCATTACCCCTATTTGATTTTGTATTTATAACCCTGTATTCGCCTGCCACCGAACTTCACTAATTCCCACTATATCTAACTTCAACCTATCCATTTCCCTTTTTAAATTTTCTAACCTAGCTGCCCGATTAAGGAATCCGACATTCCACGCTCCGATCCATAGAACACCAGTTTTCTTCCTCCTGATAACCACATCCTCTTGGGTAGTCCCTGCCCGGAGATCCGAATGGGGGACTACTTTACCTCCGGAATATTTTACCCAAGAGGACGCCATCATCATTTAACGATACAGTAAAGCTGCATGCCCTCGGGAAAAATTAAGGCTGTAGTTTCCCCTTGCTTTTAGCCGTTCGCAGTGTAAGTAGGCTGTTTATGTTTTCTTTTTGGCAATGTTACGTAGTGCTCTGTATGAAAATCACTGGCTGTGCTGTGTGCAGTCTGTGGCTAGTTTGCATCGTTGTCTGCCATTGTAGTGTTGGGCAGTGGCAGCTGGATGTGAACAGCGCGTAGCGTTGCGCAGTTGGAGGTGAGCCGCCAGCAGTGGTGGATGTGGAGAGAGAAATGGCGGAGTTTTGATACTTGTAAGAATGGATGTTATGAACTCCTATATATATTATGACTTTTGAAGATATTAAGGTAAATACATTGTTTGTTCTCTATTAATATCTTTCATTTGCTAACTATCCCTATCAGTAGTTAGTGCCTTCCGTAGTTTGAATCTTTTATTTAGCTGGCAGTAGTGGTGCTTACTGTATTGCAGTAGTTCGAGTAACCAAGATTTTTGTGAGGTAAGCGATTTGTGAAACGCATAGGTTGATGTTAGTCAGGGCCATTTTTTTGTAGGGATTTTTGAAAGTCAGATTGCGTTGCGCTAAAAAAAAAATATTGTGTATCAGTTTAAGCACAGTCATTTGTAATTTTTCGAAGGAGACGTTTCAGCAGTACCAGCACAGCAAGGCCGTTTTTGTTAGTGTTACATGGCCAGATCAGTCACCTTCTCCAGACTGTTGCCCCTGCAACTACTGAAAAGGCTGCTGCCCCTCCTCAGGATCCATACGTTTGTGTGGTCTCTCAATAGATACCGTTGTGGTTGCACCTGCGGTACGGCCATCTATATCGCTGAGGCACGCAAGCCTCCCCACCAACGGCAAGCTCCATGGTTCATGGGAGGGGATTCAGACTACCAGAGAGTAAATAAAAGACTAACAAGAATAACAGGGTAGAAGGATTACATACTAACTTCTCGGTGTACCCAAGAAAATGAAATTTTGTTAGTAAATTTTTGCCATAACGCTACAGCTTAAGGGACAGTTCTACAGTCTCCGGTTAGCAGTCGCTTAAGTTCTATTTTCGGAGTTGCGCGGAAAACACTCTGTACAAACATCGAAACCCACGAGAAAGACAGACCATGGCGTGTACGTCACAGTAAGACAATGCTGGTCTTGCGAGTGCCAGCAGCCGTTTCTGGCGGGGAGCGATTAACTATTTCAGAAGAGTTTAGTACTGTTATATCTTAGCCAGTAATGCCACCCGAGCCCGCTGCCAAAAGGTTGGCAGCATCAAAGTTCGGACGCCGTCCGCATAAGCAGCGCCAGCGAGACAGGGACATAACAAGTACATCTTGAATGCTGGGTTAAATGCATGCAAGGTCTCGACGGCACACGACAAAATTAAGACGTTTAGTGGGTATCTTTTCAATTAAATACTGATTTCGCGTGGGCCACTGCACAGAGCCGAGAATTCGCGAAGTGCGGCAGACAAGACAACTAATTTGATGCCACAAGTTCGTTGCAGCGCCCGAATATCTCATTGGTCCCGACGAACACCTAATGATGCCTAGCCAGAGAGTAAACACGGGATAACAGAACCGGTGATTCTGGCAGGGTTAGTGAAGTTAACATGACAAGATTGTTTGTTAGAATGAGGAATGAGAAGAAACGGGGACATCACACAAATTTTATGGAAGAATATTTGTATAAAAATTTCACACTACTGCTTTTCGGTCTCATGCTTGAGAAACTGGAGCGTATGAATGAAATGTGAAATTTTTTTCCAACACAAAACATTTTGCTTGTAGTATGCCGAATAGCCGTTTGATATTGGTACTTCGCCTGTTATATTCCGTCACGTTATTCACGTAAATAAGGTGCATAAAAATGACGATTTGCGCCAAAACAGTCTCCCTTGTTTGGCATGTGATACAACGGTTGCAATATTAGAAACGCCTATTTCTCTTTATCTAACTGACAGTGACAAAATAGACGTAATCAGATCAAGAAACAACTCCAGTCATGGGTACTAGTGGTATTAACAGCTCTTTCAGAATTAAACAACGACGTTTTGATTTTTCGTGTAGCAGAACGTTTGACGAACTTTGATGTGGTAATAGATTCATTCTCAGACTGTAGCAAGAGTAGAGAGCAAAAATGATGGGACCAAGGTATTCGAGAAACGTGTACTGTCTTGCCTGTCTCTTTCCTCTACTCATGTATGTTTTCTATATTTAATTTTATGTCAAAAAAAAAGAGAAAGTTAATAGCTAATAGGCAATAAAGAGCAAATTTTATGAAGAGTTCCTATTTTTTCCGGTGTCAAAGAATTCTGCCCAATATTAATTGTGAGTTCTTGTTTTAAGGCGGGGAAGGGAGGCGGGGGATTAGAATGTCAGAGGCACCACAGGACATTTCAATTTCCACTGCCCTAAATATAGGTTTGATGGGCTCCACTACAAAATATACACGTTTGAATTCCACACAACGAAATACAGTACGTACGGTAGAAGAATGCTATGTAAAGAGGTGTGGCACTGCACTTTGGCACACTTACGGTAAAGCGCAAACTAAGATGAGCCACGCTGGTCCTGCCCATATTGAGATGAATACTTTGCACCCGTTGGTTGGCGACGCTCTGCGCTCATAGAATCCAAGCGCGCGCACCCTGTAATCTTTCTCAAACGATTTTACAGAAACTGTTGAGTAAAAACATTTGATTTTTGCGTCACTTGTAGCGTTATATATCAGCTTCGTGGCGAAGTGTCCGTCATCTCGCTAACAGTCATACATATTGTGATATAGACATTTTAATAAGACACTACGCAAAATTCGAAAAGTTTACAATGAGAACAGGAATTACTGTGATTTTGTGTTCGCTGTGTGTTACACCATGTGTTGCTGCGTATGAAATTTAGCTAACCTATTAAATTTTTCTTTAGACTTATGAGGCGGCCTCTATCTGTCTCCGATCTCGAGAAAATAGGTCCTATGCATTGCGTTCACACCTGATCTGACACCCGCGAGAACGAAATATTCACAACATCCCTCATATCTCCTAAACCGCTCGAGATATCTAAACGAGATTCTGGCAAACGATACCAGACACGAAAAAGAGTATTTTGCCAATTCGTAAACTCACCGAATTTTGTAATCTACGGCGATGAACCAGAAGTTATACTTTCTGTTTTATCTTTTTCACTCCAGTGACTGTAATTTTTAAGAGCTAGGAAACAAGAGTTTCCTAGTATGAAAATAAATATGAAATTTTTTCTTTTATGTTACTGCAAACCGACAAACTGAGGTTTCTCGTAAGCTATTGACCTCTTTGGTCGCCAGTTACTTGTTTAATGAGACACTCTGTTTCTGAATTCCGTCGCAATAGCTGCTGCAGGATGACTATGTGCAATTTATACTGTGTTTTGGCAAAAGAAGTACAATTAACCCTGTTAACAAGAGAAATGTGGTAGTTACTCATAAATGGTAACGCTTCTTCGAATGAGAAAATGTTAACAATTAACACAAAAGTAAGTCGTCAATTCTATTGGAATTTTGGTTGAATTCCGGTAATCCATTGTATTTTTAACAGTGCATGACTAGAACGGAAACTTTCCAAAAGATTTTATTCCTTTTCTTCATCTGAGCAGTATTAAAATAATGACGAGCGTTCCATTCAGGCGGAATGATGGCACATGACAGATGCTGGTTACTCACCTACAAGTTGCCAAATTGATAATGTGTGATTCACGAATAAAAGGATTGTCATTGAGATAAGTAAGCAATTGATCCATCGCACAGCAAAATAGTCAGTGTATTAGCAGCAGCTGAGAATAATGAGCGAGACAGGACTGCGAAAGCTAGCCAGGTTTTCCTTGTGAGCGGAAGAGTTCATTTCGTTTGAAAAATATTGTCATGAAAGTAGATCTGCCATTGCCAGCAATACATTTCAATAAATTAAATATATCAAATCACCACACTCTTTCAGGATACTCATACTTTCAGAATAGTACTGGCCACTTATTCATTTGTGTAGCCTATTGTATAATTAGTTTATTAATGCTGATAGTGTGTATGCAACTACTGAAATGATTTTTCTCGTCACGACGAGCCAATTAAAACATTGCTATTCGTGAGGTCTTCTCGAGTATTGCTAACTTGCAGTGGAAATGTGATGTCCACATGTACGTATTATAATGCCTCTTATTACATCATTTTCAAGTACTGATGGTGAAACTTACGTAGTTCAGATCTTGGACGCTTTTTACCAGGAGCACAAAGGGGTCATACCTGAGGGAATTACGCCTTTTCGACTTTTTGTAACAGATCGCAAAGATACATCAGCATAACAGTCAGCAAGTATATAATCTTGTTCTACTTTCCTGCCTCGCTTCTACATCATATGATTTTATAATATTTCTTATTTCCTTATTCACTACCCTCATGATGAATCGTCTGTCCCTTCTTACGATCTGAAAATACTGTGGAGGCAGAAGATATAATCCCTGTGGCTAATGGCTCACCAGTTAGTGAACTGCGCATTGTTTAGTGCAAAAGAACGAACAAAACAAAAAACTATACAGACACAAGTAACTGAAAACTATCATGTATTATATTGTACTCTATGGAACTGGGGACCTAGAAACGATGGAGAGGCTTTGTCCCCACCGTAGCCCTCAGTGGTTCACAACCCCACAACAGGTTACAGCAGTCCACTCATCCCACCGCCAACCAAAAACTGAACTCAGGGTTATTGTGTGGTTCGGCCCCCAGTGGACCCTCCTGGGAACATCTCACACCAAACGAGTGTAGCCCCAAATGTTTGTGTGGTAGATTAATTATGGTGTAGGTGTATGTGGAGACAGTGTTTGCGCAGCAATAGCCGACATAGTGTAACTGAAGTGGAAGAAGGGGAAACAGCCCGCATTCGCCGAGGCAGATGAAAAACCGCCTTAGACACTATCCACAGACTGGCCTGCACACCGGACCTCGACGTTAACCTGCTGGGCCGATTCGTGCTGGGGACTGGCACGTCTTCTGGCCCGGAAAGCAGTGCGTGAGACGGCACGGCTAACCAGGTGGGCTAAACTATCATGCATTAACGAAAAGAGATGGGGCGCTTAAATGGCGAAAAACGAAGCAGTACTCACCGACAATAAAAGTCTGTGTACTGTAAGGCTTTATTTTTCGGATGGGCAGTACTTTCACTGTCCATACGCACCATGCAGATGTGAGCATATGGCTGGACTTCCTTCCCGCTCCCTGCCTCTGCCCTACCATAGTATTCGCGTGGCGCGGGTTGCGAGAAACTGTGCCACAACCACAACGCCGTGCGACCTAGCGTAGGCACGTGTCGCGTCCCAGTCGCATCGCGTCCCAATTTGCGTGGTCTCTTTTGAACCTGTGTAGTTACAAAAATGCGCATAGAGCTGCGCTGCACCGCACCACTCGCGCTATATGCATCTCAGTTTGCACCTAAGTTTGCACCTAGCGTCTTACACTTCCTTGAACATATATGTTTTATACATCAAACTCTTCAGAAAAATGTGTGATACAGAATGAACTTATTTTTGAAAATCGATTTTTTAAAAAATTTATGACATCCTATCTCAGTCGCTGGACAAAGGGGGGGGGGGGGGGTGGCGCCACTATCAAGCAAATTTTGGCGGCGGTTCAGAAGTATCGAAGATCAGGGGCTGGGTAGAGGCAAGTAATCAACACTGCGTACGTTGACTGCTAAGCAATGCGGTGCATCACGCCACATTTACCTGTCCACTCCATTCAGTTTCCTGTACTGTGGGTAGTCGACCTCAACTGTGTCGGCAATGAAGTGAGCGAGCCACGATGTGCAGTCAATACCAGCAGCTTGTTCGTGTACCCTGTCGAGCATGTGTGTCAAAAGAACAGACAGCGCTGGGAAGGCAGGAGTGGCTGGCCACACACGACCAGAATTGCTGTCTGAATCAGCTGCACTCCTTTGTGAATCGTGAAGTTCTGAGAGGGTGGGAACAAGGGGTTCTTGATTCTCAGTAAAGAAAAACCTCATAATGTAATATAATGAATATAATAGAGTAACGCATAATACGGTGATCAGTACAGCACAGCCAACTTTTTATTGGTTTATACAATTCATCCTTTCCTTTTTCTGCTTCTTATTAAAGCTTCCATCTTTCTGAACTCTTTCAAGAAACTTGATTTCAAATGTAGCCGCTAAGTTTTTATTACACATTGAACCACAGATGGAATATCGTCTAGAAATGTTTAAGAAATATCTTTGTACAAACTACTTTTTATAGTCCACACACACCAAAAAACGTTTTTCGTCATCCCGGTTCCCAGAACTCCAGAAGATATACGTTGACTGTAGATATTGTATCACACACACATTGACTGTTCAGAGTGAACCAAAGCGATGTTGTCTGGACTAGAGAAGATACAGAGAGACAGGAACTGTCAATGACATGGCTCGTTCAGGGCACCCAGGTGCTGCCACTGCAGAGGATGACAGATACCTATGGATTATGGCTCGGAGGAACCCTGATAGCAACGCCACCATGTTGAATAATGCTTTTTGTGCAGCCACACGGCGTTGTGTTACGACTCAAACTGTGTGCAATAGGCTGCATGACGCCCAACATCACTCCCGGCGATGTCTATCTTCGAAACCATGGCACCATGCTGCGCTGTACAGATGGGCCCAACAAGATGCCGAATGGACTGCTCAGGATTGGCATTACGTTCTCTTCACCAATGAGTGTCGCATATGCCTTCAACCAGACCATCGTCACATACGTGTTTGGAGGCAACCCAGTCCGGCTGAACCCCTTAGACACACTGTCCAGCGAGTGCAGCAAACTGGAGGTTCCTTGCTGTTTTGGGGTGGAATTTTGTGGGGCCAATGTATGCCACTGGTGGTCATAGATGGCGCCATAACGGCTGTACGATACGTGAATGCCATCCTCTGACCGATAGTGAAACCATATAGGCAGCAAATTGGCGAAGCAGTCGTCTTCATGCACGAAACCTCTGAGGGGTCTACGCCAGTTGGCGTTCAGGAGTGGGTCAATCTGGACCAACACTGCCTTGATGTACTTGTGGATAGTATACCACAACGGATACAGGCATGCCTCAATGCTAGAGTATGTGCTACTGGGTATTAGAAGTACCGGTGTGTACAGCATTCTGGACTACCGCCTCTGAAGGTGTGGCTGTATGATGGTACAATATGCAATGTGTGGTTTTCATGAGCAATAAAAAGGGCAGAAATGATTCCAATTTTCTGTACTGGTTCTGGAACTCTCGGAACCGAGGTGATGCAAAACTACACTCCTGGAAATGGAAAAAAGAACACATTGACACCGGTGTGTCAGACCCACCATACTTGCTCCGGACACTGCGAGAGGGCTGTACAAGCAATGATCACACGCACGGCACAGCGGACACACCAGGAACCGCGGTGTTGGCCGTCGAATGGCGCTAGCTGCGCAGCATTTGTGCACCGCCGCCGTCAGTGTCAGCCAGTTTGCCGTGGCATACGGAGCTCCATCGCAGTCTTTAACACTGGTAGCATGCCGCGACAGCGTGGACGTGAATCGTATGTGCAGTTGACGGACTTTGAGCGAGGGCGTATAGTGGGCATGCGGGAGGCCGGGTGGACGTACCGCCGAATTGCTCAACACGTGGGGCGTGAGGTCTCCACAGTACATCGATGTTGTCGCCAGTGGTCGGCGGAAGGTGCACATGCCCGTCGACCTGGGACCGGACCGCAGCGACGCACGGATGCACGCCAAGACAGTAGGATCCTACGCAGTGCCGTAGGGGACCGACCGCCACTTCCCAGCAAATTAGGGACACTGTTGCTCCTGGGGTATCGGCGAGGACCATTCGCAACCGTCTCCATGAAGCTGGGCTACGGTCCCGCACACCGTTAGGCCGTCTTCCGCTCATGCCCCAACATCGTGCAGCCCGCCTCCAGTGGTGTCGCGACAGGCGTGAATGGAGGGACGAATGGAGGCGTGTCGTCTTCAGCGATGAGAGTCGCTTCTGCCTTGGTGCCAATGATGGTCGTATGCGTGTTTGGCGCCGTGCAGGTGAGCGCCACAATCAGGACTGCATACGACCGAGGCACACAGGGCCCACACCCGGCATCATGGTGTGGGGAGTGATCTCCTACACTGGCCATACACCACTGGTGATTGTCGAGGGGACACTGAATAGTGCACGGTACATCCAAACCGTCATCGAACCCATCGTTCTACCATTCCTAGACCGGCAAGGGAACTTGCTGTTCCAACAGGACAATGCACGTCCGCATGTATCCCGTGCCTCCCAACGTGCTCTAGAAGGTGTAAGTCAACTACCCTGGCCAGCAAGATCTCCGGATCTGTCCCCCATTGAGCATGTTTGGGACTGGATGAAGCGTTGTCTCGCGCGGTCTGCACGTCCAACACGAACGCTGGTCCAACTGAGGCGCCAGGTGGAAATGACATGGCAAGCCGTTCCACAGGACTACATCCAGCGTCTCTACGATTGTCTCCATGGGAGAATAGCAGCCTGCATTGCTGCGAAAGGTGGATATACACTGTACTAGTGCCGACATTGTGCATGCTCTGTTGCCTGTGTCTATGTGCCTGTGGTTCTGTCAGTGTGATCATGTGATGTATCTGACCCCAGGAATGTGTCAATAAAGTTTCCCCTTCCTGGGACAATGAATTCACGGCGTTCTTATTTCAATTTCCAAGAGTGTATTTTTGATGTGTGTATATCGTGTAATGTTCCTAGGTCCTTTGCCCCAAACAAGGTCTTTTACAGTACAATCCTTCGCCATACTGGATGCAACTAGAACCTGCCATCACATGAAAACTGCAGGAAGTCTCATGGACATTTTGAACGTGGCCTGGCCCGTTACTGCAGAAATTCTCATGTCTGCGCCCATCTAAGGAGGCCGGATCGGCTACTTCCAGAATTGCAGTTGATGGCCTCATGGTCGAGTCTCCGCTAATCAATAGGCAGTCTGCAGGTTTTCGAGAATCAGTCATAAATATCCGTTGCCCGGCATGAACATCTCCTTCTGTGTGGCCAGCTAATGCAGTCCCATGCAGACAGTTCAGTGCAAGATTTGGGTTATTATATATTATTATCTCAGAAGTACATATCGAACAGCAAAGGTGCTTGCAATGTTGAATGATTAGAAAATGTGCAGAAGAGAAAAAAAGTTTCCCTAAAAGTGGAGGCGACAACCAACACTCGTCTGAAGAAATCAAGGCATAGCATGATACGACACAATTTGACACAGATTGTAGGTAATTGAAATAAGTCTGTAGGTTTAGCAGAGATTAATGGCTGTCATAACGTATAGCTTTTGTTATAGCAGTACCTGTTGCGACATTTGAATGCCTGTAAAGCTTCTCCTAACAGTCAGATCAATAGCAGTGGCAACCTTCCAGCATCAGCAAAATCCAGCGTGCTGGCGAAGTATGTAGCAATATGTGCAAGAAATCTGTGGCAGTTCAGTACAGTTGCAGGAGAAGGATTTCTAGAATTTGCAGAGACACCACCAGAAAGAAGAGCATAGTATCCTAAAGCAAGTACAAGAGACATTCTTCCTTACCCATCAAATATTTCTCGCAATCAAATAGAAATAGGAGACAAAGACAGTTTGCCATAGTGCCCCACGTGTTGCAGGACGTGGGGGATGGTATGTATGCATCTACAACTGACGTGTGGACAGACAGACACACTGAACTGCATTATTTGACACTCACATCGCATTCAATCTTGCGAGGGTTCCAGAGCAAAAATCGGGCCCTTTTTCTTGCTAAGTTTCCATCTGATATGGAGAAAATTGCTACAAATATGCCAGAGGAAAAGGAAACCAACATGGAGAAGTTACGGATATTTAGAATCCATCTGTCATGGGGTATGTTCATTACCGATCAGGGAGCAATCGCGAAAAAGCACTTGAGAACTATTGTCCCTTTCCTACAACGACCACTCGCTCAGCATGGGTCTACGCCATACCCTTGAGGATAAATGGTGGCAGAAGTATTGCCTTAACGTTTACGCGTTGTTAGAATCAACGAAAAATACCCTAACTTATTTGCAAGCAGTGGCCATGTGAAAGACTCACAGTGGCAGTTTGCTGTAAAGCAGCACGTTGAAACTCTCTGGAATAATTTTTGTGTCATGCTAAAATCTGTGTTTATGCATCATAAACAAACTGCTGAAGTTTTATGTGAATTCAGGAAAATACATTTGTTTGGTAACTGGATTTACCATGTAACTGACAAATTAATTCAGTTTTTCAAAGTATTTCAAGAGGCTACCAAGGATATGGATGCTTACAGTGGCCCAATGCTGCAGTTGCATTTGCCATTGGTGTTCCAGGGACAGTAACACTGTGCTGAGCATGCAGCAGACAGTGAGGTAAGCACTCCCATACACGTAAAACGACGTATTTATAAAGATATAAATTTTAAATTTTGGTTAAATATTTTAACCACTCATAACTGGATAAGAGATCGTATTTAAAAAGATCATCTTAAAACATTTGGAGAAAATAGCACGTGCCATGAATCTCTTAAGCGGAAAAAATGGAAATAAAGCCACTGCATTCACTTGCATTATTTCTGGTACCACAGGCTTTTCATCTGAAGCGGCTTTTGATAACTGACAGAGAGGAAGCTTATGCTGCAGCATGTTACTGATGTGTTGCACTTCAAGGTAAATGTGGTATTATGTAGGTCCATTAAGTTAATGTTTTATCAATACCGATGTCCTCATATGTTGATCATATAATAGTGAAAAGACATAACAATGCACTATATTCAATACCAGCTAAGAGTAGACAGAAAAATGCACAAACAGCACACTTTTTGTGTAAGCCCACATTATCTATCTTCAATCCATTCCAAATCAATTTCAATTTTATTTCGACAAAAATAAAATAAAAAACGGAATTTCGTAAACAAAATAAATAAAAACATCATACATAGTATATATTTTTTCCGAATATAAAATAAATAAAAAATCAGAAAAATCATACATTTTAACTCAATACAAAAATGAATAAAAAGGAGTCAAACATAAATTTCTAACTGAACAAAATACTGCATATGAAAATATTTAAATTCCTTAAAAGTAAATTTAAAAATACAAATTACTGATAATTCGTTTTTATATTTTATTTAACATCCTTTCTAATAAGTATTTTAAAATTTTGGAAATAAAAACACTTCTTCATTTTCTGTTTTCTACTAATTGTTCTATATTAATGAAGTCATTAAATCTAGAATTGTAATAACTGTATTGTTGAGAAATCAATTTTGAATTTTACTCTCCAAAATATATGAGAGAAAGTTATGGGAGACTGTGCAGATCTTGTTTAAATGAATATCATAAAAAATATAGAACAAAACTTAAATTCTGTCTGTATGTGGAGAATGTATTTGTAAATACTATTACAAAGAACATTTAAAATGAATTACAAGTTAAAGATATTCGAAAATATTGTTATCACTGGGACACATAAAAAAGATGAGTCCTCTTTGGCAGATATTAATTTAAAAATTGTAAATATTATCTAGAAATTAACGATTTAAATTGTTTTTACATGATGCCCAGAACTGAAGACAACTATTGAAATAAATATAAATAATGTTTTGTAGAATATAAGAAAAATTAATTCTATATAAATCAATATTTAAATATTTTAGAGAGTTCGAAAAATATATCTTAAAAGAAACATCAAGTGTTTTATTTCATTAATCTATGTAAATGCTGGTAACACACATACATTTCACACTGAAAATTAAGATGAAAATGTTTTTCAAATTTCGTTAATGTTATGAGATTAAGAGAAGATAAAGATATTTGGGAATGTAGCTTTGGAATAAAAAAATATAATCTGTTTATTTTTAGTGGAAA
Source organism: Schistocerca piceifrons (assembly GCF_021461385.2). Lineage (NCBI taxonomy): Eukaryota > Metazoa > Arthropoda > Insecta > Orthoptera > Acrididae > Schistocerca > Schistocerca piceifrons. The sequence goes on along the minus strand of NC_060149.1, from coordinate 527,181,721 downwards.
ACATAAATATATTAGATATGAATTAATAAAAAAAGTAAAATCTATGAAATCCAGTTATTTTCAAGTGGCATAATGTCCATATGGTGATGTATCTGTTTTATTTTCTCAAACATTTTTATTGTTATAAGAACTTAATGAATTTTTATTGATATCTGTAAAATTAGTTCGTTGCTTAAAACTTTCTATTGAATTCATAGATCTATGTAGTTCATTATTATTAAATAAACAATCATCATAATTTTGTAGAGTTTTTGTAACAACACATTTCCGTATGACTTTTTGCTCTGCCTTATCATCAGCCTTCAAAGCATTCATTTCTGCTCTTAAACCATAAAATTGTTCTCCAAATATTTTTCCTTTACATTTGTCTTTCATTTTTCCTAATATATCCTTATTAATTTGAGGTAAGTTATAAATATTATTTTCTGGGTATTCACTTCCACCAAAGTAATCAATAATTGTTTTCATATATTCATACAAAATTAATTTTTATTTTATAGATATAGCTATCAGTATCTTGATAGGAATGTTTTCTTTATAGTTTGTTATACAATGTTATTTAGAATTCAATAATACGCAAACAATCAAATAACATGATATCAATTATACTTTATGAGAATCAGAAATACATGATTTATTGAATAAGTTTGTAAAAGCTAAAAAATGATGAACATGCATCAAACAAAGAAAAAATGTATCTCAAAGAATGCTAAAATATATCAAGCAGAGTGAAGATGCCATTTTTGGATTAAAACTTGTTGGAATGTTTAACTTTGTAGGGAAAGTACTTGTTCAAATTGATCAAGATAAATTAGCAGCTGGTTATAAACAAAATGTGGGAAAAAATAGTTTAAGGAATCTTTTAACTAATAAACAGAAAACTGTGTATGAGATGAATAATGATTTATCAAATTATACAGATACATTAAATTTATTAGGTGCTCTCCTGCTTCTGTAAAGTTTGGAAGGTAGGAGACAAGATACTGGCAGAAGTAAAGCTGTGAGGACCGGGTGTGAGTTGTGCTTCAGTAGTTCAGTTGGTAGAGCACTTGCCTGTTAAAGGCAAAGGTCCTGAGTTCGAGTCTCACTTAGGCACGCAGTTTTGATCTGCCAGGAAGTTTCAAAGATAATAAATTTAGATTCAAGTTGATCAAGGATTTATTAAAGAAATTGATTTATTAAAGAAATCAAAGGAATATATTTATACAAATGTTGTCCATCAGTTAATCAAGATATTACTAATAATAATCAGAATAGTAAAAATGGAAACAAAAAATTAATAATTTTTATTATTAATTCACAAAGTATACCTTACTCAATTAGATTTTTGACTGACTTACCTCAAACACATTCGATATTAAAAAATTGCAGAAATGGATCAGTTAATGTTTAATAAAAAGTTATGTTTTAAAATGCATCTACCTGTTTATAATTATTGTTACTGAGGAACAAAATTAGAGAAAGATTTGGTATATGCGATAAAATAACGAATCCATTAGAGGAAGTTTGTAAAAAACTTGGTATCTCATACAGACATTAGAGAGATAAACAAAAAAGACATGAAGCAGATGAAGATTGTTTAATAACCGCAAAAGAAAGAATGTATGCCAAAGATGCTTCATTTGGCGAAAAATTTGCAGCAACAGAATTTAGAGAAATAATGAATGAAAAACCAAAGTTAGAAATGGGCTGCAATGATAATAGTTGGGGGTGATAAATTTTAATTATATTCAATGAAATATTTTTTCAGTGTTCAATGAAAATATTATGAATTTTAATCCAAAGGATATCTTTCATAAATTTTTTAATTAGAATTTGCATTATATGCAGTGAACTTTTTTTCTAAATATTTTATCAGAATTTTATGTAAATAGAATGGATTTATCAATTTCTAATCAAAATTTTAATCTACATAAATTACTGTTAAAATTCTTAATTCAAAGTCTTAAAAATTTTAATAGCAATAAATGAATAATTTTTAAATTTATGATCCCTTGCACCCAAGTGGTAAAACTATAAGTAAAGCAATTAAAATTAAATGTAATAATTTACAGTTAAATAATAATGATAATTTTACTGATACACAAAACGAACAACAAGACACAAAATTGGTGCAAATTTACTCATAAATTTATGTGAACAAGTTGTGAAAAAATTATTGACTATCTTACAAAATAAAGAACATGAAGATGGGTGTTCACCATTATTATAGGCTGCATTACCATGTTTAGCAACTGCTAGTACAGAAGCTGGTACGGTAGCAAACACAATACCAAATAAAAAGCAAAAAGGTAAACAACTCAAGGAACTCAAAAGACTTAATTTAGCTATGATGGATAGAGGAACTAGAATAAAAAAAAATTGAGAAATTAATAAACCTTTAACACGTGGATACAGAAAATCTTATAGAGAGACAGGAACTAAACAATTTAGAGGCATTTTTACAACAAAGGAAACAGGTAATAAAAAAAAAGAATCTATGAATGGTGTAGTTAATTCAGATTTTTCTGATAATGTTAGTAGTCATTGTATTTGTTATGATAAAACAAAAAGTATAAATATTGTTTTTGAGTCATTGGGTAGAAATATACCAAAAGAATAAATGAATTATTTGGGAGAAAGTAATTTATATTACATTGCTGAAATAATACGAAATGTTGGTGAATTCATTTATGTTTAAATGTATTATCAGATAAATACAAATTTAAAATACTTTTATTTAATAAATATACATTATTGGAAAAAATGTGAAGAATTACTTAAAAATATAGAACCAAAAGTTAAACATAATTGATTTACGACAGTTAGACTCAAAAACATGAATAGGGAAAAATAAAAAAATAAAATATAAAACAAAAAAATTAATTAAGATAAAATAGAGATAGAAGCAATAATTATTACATAAATTAAGAACTATAGGAGATAAAGAATCAAAATTTAATGAAGAATTAGGATCTAAAATTAATAGGTATGAATTGGAAAAAATAAAACTGAAACAGGTCCAAAAATATAAAATCAAATTGAGCAATTTCAGAAATGGTTTATTTGAAGTGAGTGGTCTAGTTACTGGTGACGATACTGTTAGGAAACAATATTGATAACATAAATTTAAAACTCTTGTTACTAAAGCTCAATATAAAAATTTTCTAATGTAATTTAATAATTATTTTATAATATTTTTAACAAATATAATGTATGACAGTGTTGTAGAAAGTAAATAACATGCATTCACCAATTAATTATACTTTAGCTAAATTTAATATATTTAAAAACTCTAGACAAACAAATAATTTATTTTCATTAACACCTCTAGGTGAACAAAAAAAAGGTCTGAGTACTTAAGGATTTTGACATTTTGTTAACTATGTTTTATAATATTCATGAAATAACTACTGCTAACCAAGCAATGAAAATAATGTATAAAACTAATTTTCCAAATCTAAAATTATTAGATAAAGTAAAACTGTTCCAGTAGATATGAATATACATTTATTTTTGGTAAAACAAGTTACTTAATGATATCATCCAAATAGAACTAGAAAAGAAAATGGAAGACAAAGAATTGAAGGAATTTGTTCAATCTGTAAAACCTAAGAAAGGTGTGTATGTTTAAAACATGATTTTAATAAAAGAAATATAATGTATGACAGTGTTGTGGAAAGTAAATAACATGCATTCATCAATTAATTATACTTTAGCTAAATTTAATATATTTAAAAACTCTAGACAAACAAATAATTTATTTTCATTAACACCTCTAGGTGAACAAAAAAAAAGGTCTGAGTACTTAAGGATTTTGACATTTTGTTAACTATGTTTTATAATATCCATGGAATAACTACTGCTAACCAAGCGAAGAAAATAGTGTATAAAACTAATTTTCCAAATCTAAAATTATTAGATAAAGTAAAACTGTTCCAGTAGATATGAATATACATTTATTTTTGGTAAAACAAGTTACTTAATGATATCATCCAAATAGAAATCGAAAAGAAAATGGAAGACAAAGAATTGAAGGAATTTGTTCAATCTGTAAAACCTAAGAAAGGTGTGTATGTTTAAAACATTGTAGGTAATGGCATATTATATTTGTGAAGAAACAATTATTGAATTAAATAAATCAATTAGGAAAATATTAGACAAAAAGATATTTTTTCTTTTGGTATAGATGATTTATGATGAGTTGATTTACTAGATATAGTCTGAGGTAAATTGAAGGAAATTTCAAAATCAAATTATTAATATAAACATTTATTAATTATAATTAATAATTTTTTCAAAACTTACTTGAACAAAACCTGTGAAGGTAAAACTGGTAAAATATTTCAGACACTTTTGAAAAAATTTTGATGCAAAGATATGAATGAAATTTACAAACAGGTAATTGTGAATAATTTTAGAATAGAGATATTGACAAGCTTATGAAAAATATACAATTTATCACTTTATATATTTTAGTGTATTAAAAGTATCCTTTGTTGAAAGATTTAGTAGAACAGTGAACAGTGAAAAAATTAATTTACAATGAAATTCTAAATAGATTGAATCAGGTTCTAAATTAATTAATGAATATAATAATACAAAACAGTCAACAATAAAAATGAAGCTGAAAGATGTAGGTAACAAAAGTGCAAAAATGTTTGCAAACTGTTTATTCAACATGTTTGGAAGACACTAAGCCAAATATAAAAATGTGATAAAGTAGGAACAAATTAAGTAAAGGGAATTTTCATAATAGAACACACAGTTAATTGGTCAACAGAAATTTGTGAAATCGACAGTGTGATTTATTATAATCCAGTCACATACAAAATAAGAGCTTTAGATGGAGTTGAAGTAAAAGGAAATTTTTATGAAGTTATTCGAAATATTTATGAACCGGAAATACAAGCAGCAAAATATCAGGTTATATCTTGTCGACAAACATATACAAAGATAGATGATTATGTGGTAATGTAATATTTAATACATTTTATTTTTAGTAACTTAACAAAATTGAAAGGTATCAGTTTTATTCTTCTCATATAAATGGAAAAAATAGAACATAAATTTAAATATCCCTAATAAAGATGTAGAAATTACTATAAATAGATGTGACAAATGGGTTCATCCTAACAATGATCAATTACATATCAATTTTAAAATAATTAATGCCGGTGGATCAGATTATCCTTATTATGATGGAAAATCTAATAAAAGGAGAATCGATAATTGAGTTGCAAAATTATTTGAATTTGTAATTATAAGCATAAACGATAGAACATCCTTTATTTCTTTGGCAGTTTTATTAACTTTAACTTGACCTCTTTCTCATAAAATTTAAATGGAAGATCATATGAGAGAATAAAAAGTGAAGAAAAGTAAGTACTTGATCTGTTAGAAATATTTGGTGTTTTTTTAAAAGATTATGAAGAAGTAATGGGGGAAGGAGATATAATTTTTATTTTTTCTTTCAGTTCAAGCTCACATAAAGATATTTTTAGATGGTCTGATAAAAATATTTCTGGAGTCAGAAGATACATTACCAACAAAAGAAGAATTGTTATTGAAAATATGGAGTTTAGAGACTCTACTGTTAAATACAATTCTGATTAAGGACTTGCATTAGAAGAAGAAAGATTAAAAAATTTTAAAATACCAATGCCTCCTATTGAATTAAAAATTATAGAAATCGCTGAACTGATTAATAAATACAATTTTGAAATAGATATTACAAATCCTAATTCAGCCAAGGTTGACATGGCTTCTTTTATTTTTGTTTTAAACAAAAATAAAAAATAATCAACTAGTGATTTCCCATTATTGATATTGTTATATAACATAAAATTTATTTAAAAATGGGAGGAATGAAGTCTTTCTGCAAGAAATGTGGAATTTAAATCCACAAAATAATTTTTAAAATCTTATGTTTCATTTCGTCATTTTAAATGAGTAGCACAACTAGAAGAAGGTACCGCTATTAATCTGTACAATTTCTTTACAAATTATCCTATTTATGTTTAAATATACCTCAAAGAAATAATATTATGTCAACATAATTAAAACTATGATATTATATGCGACTTTGAAAGACAAAATTACCAATGATATATCTCCTCACATAATTTTTATGCTACAAAGTCTTTAACTCATAATCGTGAAAACAGAACATTAATAGAAAATTTTTAATTTATATATCTTCAGAAAAATTTTATTAAATTAATTAAAAATCAAAAAGTTTTAACATTTAACCTTCAAAAACTTAAAATTTTTTAAGTGTGGAGTTGTTTTTCAAATTAAAAATTTTTGATCAATTGATTGTTATTAATTTTTAATTTCCTTTTATATGCAGTTAAAATATATTTTTTATAATTTTTTGTTTATTGCTGTTCACAAAATCAAGTTTACTTTATTTTTACTAAAATAAAAATAGGGTGCTTGAAATGGATTTGGACTCCATTTGACTGAAAATGGGGTCAAAAAATAAGTACAAATAAAAATTAAAAAGTAAGTAATAAAAAATTGAAAAATAAAACTGAAAATTGATAAAAACAAAAATAAAAAGTAGAAAACATGTTTATATTTTTAAGATTCAATCACCAAAAAATTTAGATTTCTTTTCATTTGCAAGTTTTTTGTCCAGTTCAAAATTTGTGATTAACTGATTTTCTTTCAATTTCATATTCAGTTAAAATTTATAATTCATCTGGTTTTTAATTATGGTTTCTTTTATATTTGTTTGTGAAATTAAGTTTTTCATTTTCTTTTTGGTCAAAATAAAACTGGTGTGCTTGAAATTGATTTGGAATTCAATTGATTGTGGATAGAAAATGAGATCCAACGTAAGATGTGTGCCAGTTGCCCCATTTTTCGTCTACTGCTACATGGTGTAACATATTTGTCCTCAATGTGGGCATGTCATATTATATGCTGAATGTCATACAGTTGACAAAGACTCAGCATTAGTTCCTTCAAAACATGCAAAGAGTGTCCATGCATTGTGGGTCAAGGAGGAGGAACTGACAATGATTTTTCTGTCCACCCGTTGATGGGAAAACCAGACGAGGGTCAGTCAATTCTCGAGTGGTGGAAATCAAGAGCAACAACTTATCCCAGACTGTAGCAGGTGGCATGAGAAATTCTGTGTACACCTGCCTATAGCGAAAATAGTGAGAGCGTATTTATTGGGGATGGGCTCGTCAGTAGAAACATGTAAAACAAAACACTGGCGGCGGACAAAGTAGCCAGACGTCCAGTAAGTGAGCACGTTTCCCATGATTCTAAAGTCCTGTCATTTAAAAATTCAAAATTAATTTGAAAACCAGTGTACATAAATCAGACATACGCAACAAAGCCTGCAATAAACGAAAACTTTTCCACCACAAAAAAAAGACGGAGAAGGGAAGTGGATGTTCGAAAACAGTTTCAGCATACTTTTTCAATCATTTGTCTCCGATATAGTTACTATGATTAAAAATATCACCAACATGTCTGGGACTAAAAGTGATCGACTTTCGCTGAGCAAAGAACCGGTAGAACTAAAATTTCTTTCAGAAGCAGACAAGATGCTTGTTTAGAGAATATTTCTCTGGTAACTTTCTGAAGAGTAGGAAAACTTTGGCCGCTCGTTTTCCAGTAAGAAGCCACATTTTCTTCCATTTTGCAGTTCTGATTTGGAGCAAGACTACCATCGACATCTGCCCACAAAGGAAACTTCTTTACTTTCTCTGGTAGCTGAATTCTTGTGGAATTTGATGAACGAATTCCCTTTTCGTGGCTTATGTGATGGTAAAAGCTTGAAATGGATTCTGTGACCAACCTCGGGAGTAGTTAGTTCCCTCTGGGACTGGCCGCTGGGGAGCTATTACTATAGAAATAAATGGATTCTAAATCATACCTCTAAGTTGAGGCGTTTATGTAAAAGTCCGATTACAGAAGCTTCTCTGTCCTGAGGCGCCTGACTCAAATGCTCTAACATTGATATCGTCCACGTCAACGGAAGGTGCAGTGTAGGTAATTTCTCCAGTTCTAATTCCTTGGACGCCGCTTTGAAGAGCTACAAAAACCCTTATGTTTTAAAAGCTATAAAATAAACGATTGCGTATAATAGTTACAGTAATAGGATAGCATACATAGCGTAAAACGTTCTTTCATCAGCGAATTATCAGTTCATCATTTCGTGCTATTTCTCCCTTCGCAGAGAGCTTCTCGCACAAAGACGTTCTAACATTGTCAGCTGCTTATTCCAGCGAGTATCGTTAGACTGGCTCAGTGATCTATCAAGGGCATTAAGAAAACCACTTTTCTTTACGTAAGTGACGCGTTCTTTCACCACAGACAATAACTGTATTCAAGACTTGGTCTCCCTCTAAAATTTTAACCCCCCTCCCAACACCAACATGTACACACTTCTCTCCATTACCAAACTGACAATTCCTTGAAACCTCAGGACATGCCCTACGAAACGAAGTTGTGCCATAAATTTCTTCTTTTCACCAGTTCGACTCAGTATCTTCCTATCAGTTATTCGATCTGCAGCGCCACTACTGTTTTTCGGCGCTACTGAGAAAAATTGTGATACTGCCATGGCTGTTGCAAATGATCTTGGGAGTGGGCCAGCTCAGAGTTGATCAAATACCATAACGTCAGATACAGCAATGCCACTGGCAAATTCCCACATTATGCTCCAGGAAAGGGACTGACACCGTCATAACGACGACACAGCAGAAAGGCGTTGGTAGACCAGTTACTAAACATCCAATCAGCAGACATGGTTGCAAGCTGTGATTTGCAAAGCAAGATCGCTCTGTCCCAACATAAATTATCACTATTTACAGTCAAAGGTGTCTCAGTCTGGTAGCTACTATTTACGAGGGGAGGTGTATGCCGCTCCACGAGGCGACATGATGCTACAAGCAGCCACCACGAGATATAGCCTCCACTAACTGTGGTCCCCCGCTGCTGGTTTTAAGATCAGTGCTGTGAGCTTAGCATCTTCCAGTTTGTGGGCCAACTACCAGGTGCAACAAGCCTTCGGCCATGGACGGCAGTCGTCTGACACAATGCGTACCTGTTGCATTAGTTCCTTAACCCTCGCTGTGTACAGTGCACGCAATCGAGGATATTGCACCACAGAATGTTCTAGTTTGTTCCTCAGTAAAATGTATGACTAATAGTGAAGTTTTTATGAGCAGCCACCGATCATCATCCCGACAACAACCCACCACGTCAACTCAGACCTCCACATGTAGAGGTCATCCATCTTGGACCTCTACATTTTGATGTCAGAAGTGTGTGTCACCTCTAAATGTCAGTGACAGAGGAATCTTCCCAGGCCGGTCGATGTGGCCGAGCGGTTCTAGGCACTTCAGTCTGGAATCGCGCGACCGCTACGGTTGCAGGTTCGAATCCTGCTTTAGGCATGGATGTGTGTTAAGTCTTTAGGTTAGTTAGGTTTAAGTAGTTCTAAGATCTAGGGGACTGATGACCTCTGATGTTAAGCCCCATAGTGCTCAGAGCCATTTCAACTATTTGAATCTTACCAGCCAGCCTCCCAGGAGACGATGACTCTCGACTACCTCAGGGTTGCAGTTTCGTCGACACGCAGCTCAATATGCAGTAGGGAGTGCACTGGGTATATATATATATATATATATATATATATATATATATATATATATATATATATATATATATATATATATATATTGTGATTTTTAATGGTTTCTTCTTCCAGATTCCGTAATTGGTTTAAATTTTTCAGTACAACTCTACACAAAAATTTAGGTCTCTTCAGTGGTGTAGCATTTGCAGAACACGTGTTATGTCAATATTGTCTGGTTTAGGACCCATCTTACACATAAATATATGTTTAAAAAGTATGTTGTGCGTAACAGACAACGAAAATTAACGAAATCCGTATATCTTTGTGTTGGTCATATATTACGCCCCCCTTTTGGTAGTACACGTTATGGAACATCCGTTGGTACCGCAAGGTTTATTTCAAATACGTTCCAAAGTTTCAAACTTTCATTTAGGAAAACCGGGATACCCAAGGATTCACGTGTTACCAGTTGTGGAGGAACATGTAAGAATGAGCGTCTCTCCTATTTCAGAACATTAAATGTTATTTTTGTAACCTACAGAAGAGCAGAGTACACTGAGATAACTACTTCTAGATCGAAAGGTAAGCCAGTTCGTTTGAATCCACTAGCAAGAACAAAGAGAAAAGACGGTTGGAGATGCAGTAATGGGAAATGTCGTTAGAGTGTATTGTGGGATTGGAGAAGTATGAGGAAGGGAATCTATTGTATCCTTTTCATGACTTTACCTCTCTTACCTACAGGTATCATTTTTAAATGACGAATGGTGGCCAGAGGAAAGTTGCTACCTCTAAGTATCTCTGGACAAATAGCTTTTCATCTAAGTATAATTTGAGGCGTTTATGTAAAAGTTCGATTTCAGAAACTTCCTGGGACGCCTGACTCAAATGCTTTAACATTGTCATTGTCGATGTCAACAGAATGTCCAGTGCAGGTGATTTCTCCAGTTCTAATTCCTTGCACGCCGCTTTGAAGAGCTACAAAAACCCTTATGTTTTAAAAGCTATAAAATAAACGATTGCGTATAAGTTGACAGTAATCGAATAGCACACACAACATAAAAAGTTCTTTCATCAGCGGGATATCAGTTCCTTCATTTAGGGCTATTTCTCCCTCCTCAGAGAGCTTCTCGCACAAAGACATTCTAACATTGTCAGTTGCTTATTCCGGTGACTATCGTTGGACTGGCTCAGTTATCTATCAAGAGCATTAAGAAGATGACTTTTCTTCACTTAAGTGACGCATTCTTTCGCCGCAGTCAAAAGGCCATGAAGTTATGGACAATTGTCGCATATATACTCCGCATTAAATTTATTTCGTAGCACTGTATTTAGCATATGGCAGGGCAATTCAATCGTGAATATATCGCGCAGTGTAACGACAATGTTGGTACCTTGATCGGTCGTGTGCTGTATGTTTCAAATGACTCTGAGCACTATGGGACTTAACTTCTGAGGTCATCAGTCATCTATAAGTTAGAACTACTTAAACCTAACTGACCTAAGGACATCACACACATTCATGCTCGAGGCAGGATTCGAAACTGCAACTGTAGCGGTCGCGCGGTTCCAGACTAAAACGCATAGAACCGCTCATCCACTCCGGCCGGCGTGTGCTGTATGTCTTTCAAAATAGAGTCGTGGATAGCAAGAGATATTACTCGTGTAACCAATTCTCTTAGAATATTACCGACCGTTTCTGGTTCATCTGGAAACTGGGTTGTAAATAAAATGCGAGATCTGTGAGTCCAGTCAATAAAACAGGAGACAGTAAATGTCAGCTAATGGCTTCTTCTCGCGCTGGACGTCTACATCTCCGTAATTGCTGAGTATTTACCTTCTGTTATATGAGCGATTACCTCAGGCATAATTATATTTCGTAGGAATTGAACACTTTCTGCCATGTACCGCGACACTGCTGTGGGGTGAGATATAATGGCCTTTGCAGTGTCGATTAAGATCCATAAGACCTTCACATCTTATAGCTCCATATGACCTCACGTCTCGTGCACATATAGTCACACATTTATCGACAGTTATCTCCTGAGCAGATTTAGGAAGTCGTTTCTCGTCCGCACAAGACCCTTGTTTGTTAGACACGCATGGATGGCGCGAAATGTGCGACGTGCCACTTGACCTTGCAGCATGGGAGTAAATTTCACCGCACAGCGAACAGCAAACAAAATGAACGCTTCATTTCAGGCTGTGTGGTTCTCTGCTCACAACTGATTAGTTTTTCTTCCCTTTTCCTTGACATGCCCTCCTTCTTCTGCAGACCACGTTTAGTTTCAGCGCTCGTTTTCTGCGTTACGAAAAAAATGAAGAAATCCCACCACTCCACTAAACACTGCTCTACTGACGGCTCATAGACCGTAGATCGCAACTGCGGTCAGTGCTGCCAACAGCTCGTAGACCGCAGCACGTCAGTGCTTACTCACGAATTACAGTGACGTCACGGGCTCAGTGCGGAGCAGTGGGGCCGCGGCCCTTGGGCTGTGTCTCATGCGCAACTCTGCTGAGCCCATGTCACACAGGTTCTTTCGCAACAGTACTGCTCGACCCTTGGGGTGACGTCAGGGATTCGCTGGGCCCGAGACTGCTGCAGTCCAGTGCTGCCGCAGCTCGCGGGCTGGGCCTGTGTGCACGACTCTGCTCCGTGCGGCCCGTCGGATCTCGATGCGGCTTCCCCGGCAGCGCGAGGCAAGGCTTGCACGGCTGGCATGGCTACGGTCCTGGACGGGCCACGCCTCAATGCCCATCTCTGCTACAAAGTGCACAACCAGAGCTCACACTCAGCCGGTCGTCACCGACCGATGGGCATCATACAAGCCAACTGCGACGTCACTCCAGCAGCGGCTGCATCAATTCCCACGGGCAGACACGTCCCTGAACTGACTTAACCTCTTATCCTCAGAACAATGGTACCTCTCAAATTTCAAGTTAGTCTATCTTGTACAAATATCTCCCTTGCCAATGAGAATGATTTGTCAAACTGTTTATTTAAAACATGTCAAATTGTGTATTGTTTTTTCTTGTGTACACCAATCTTGTAATTTTGTTGTACTGACGACTTGAATGACTACTCATGTAAAAACCAGAATCGTAGTCAAACGTATCGTAGGAAAATGTAAGACACCAAGAAAATTTTTCTTTCTTTATGTTTATGAAATATGTGGTTTCCAGAAAGCCCACAAAGTTTAATAAGTACATGTAATACTTTCTACGACAATGAAGAACAGAGAAGCCTTCTGATTTTTTCTGGCATCAGCTAGGAGATGCCTTCCTGTTTCGTATCGTCCTTTGTTCCTCAGCTTTCATTATGCATGCATCTATCTTGTTAGGTCTTGTTGTTGTTGTTGTCGTCTTCAGTCCAGAGACTGGTTTTATACAGCTCTCCATGCTACTCTATCCTGTGCAAGCTTCTTCATCTCCCAGTACCTACTGCAACCTACATCCTTCTGAATCTGTTTAGTGTATTCATCTCTTGGTCTTCCTCTACGATTTTTACTCTCCACGCTGCCCTCCAATACTAAATTTGTGATGCCTTGATGCCTCAGAATATGCCCTACCAACCGATCCCTTCTTCTTGTCAAGTTGTGCCACAAATTTCTCTTCTCTCTAATTCTGTTCAATACCTCCTCATTAGTTATGTGATCTTCCCATCCAATCTTCAGCATTCTTCTGTAGCGCCACATTTCGAAAGCTTCTATTCTCTTCTTGGCCAAAAAAAATGGCTCTGAGCACTATGGGACTTAACTTCTGAGGTCATCAGTCCCCGAGTACTTAGAACTACTTAAACCTAACTAACCCAAGGACATCATACACATCCATGCCTGAGGCAGGATTCGAACCTGCGGTCGCGCGGTTCCAGACTGAAGCGCCTGGAACCGTTCGGCCACTTCGGCCGGCTCTTGGTCAAACTATATATCGTCCACGTTTCACTTCCATACATGGCTACACTGCATCCAAATACCTTCACAAACGACTTCCTGACATTTAAATCTATTCTCTATGTTAACAAATTTCTCTTCTTCAGAAACGCTTTCCTTACCATTGCCAGTCTACATTTTATATCCTCTCTACTTCGACCATCATCACTTATTTCGCTCCCCAAATAGCAAAACTCATTTACTACTGTAAGTGTCTCATTTCCTAATCTAATTCCCGCAGCATCATCCGATTTAATTCGACTACATTCCATTATCCTCGTTTTGCTTCTGTTGATGTTCATCTTATATATATAATGAGTTCCTTACAATAACTACTAGTACTATTTACCTTACATCGTTCCTTTATATAATACTTTGTCTATGCATGAGGTCAAGAAGTAATCAAGCAAACTTTCTTTAGAAACTCGGCACGAGTTTCTTTACGTTCACACACTCTTTTTAGGTATTGGCAATTTATTTAGGAGAAACAAGCGAGAGGGCTCCGTTTGGTGTGTTCTATATTAACACTATTACCAATCGCTATTAAAGGCACTCTGCTATGTCCTCTTGAGCATTATAGCTCTGGACGCCCATGGTCCCTAAAACCATTAACCATTCCCTTTGGTTCTTACTGTCCGAGTAAATACAAAAATACACAAAATTCCTTCTGACCTGATAACAAAATCTCTTCCATATAAACCCTTTTTAGTTATCTTTCCTTTCTTGAAGTACTGGTAGATTACTGTTGAGCGCTTGTGCAAACTTTTTGTCATTTCCTTAAAATAATACGTCCCTATCACAAAAAAGTTGCATGAATAAACCACGAAAACTCGTTCATATGTAACATAAACGTAATATTAACTTCTTTAGGAATGAAGGGTTTAATTTGATCAACACTATATAAACCTTTAATTACACCTGACGAAGGTTCCATAAGAAGTAACGGTTTGGGATGTACAATCTTATGGACAACATATGGACCTTCAAAGGTAAAGAAAAATTTCCTACATCCCTTATTAATTGTCGAACTTTTAGGATGAAATCGTACTAACACAAGGTCTCCTACTTGAAATGAGGGTTCTATAGCATGTTGATTATAACTTCTAAGTCTCCGTTCAGCTTTCTTAGCAATCTGTTTGCAAATTTTGTCGCTTGAAATGCATTGTTGGGTCTCATTTACTGGTGGCCAAGGTAAAACAGCTACTAAAGGCTCTCCTATAACTCGTTTGCCTAAAATATCTATAGGTGATAACCCTGTCATTAGATGAGGCAATTCGTTTAATAGTTTTTCGAATTCAGGCATTAGTTTGTCCCACCGAGTATGTCTAGATGCACAATATGTTTTACATCACCGTCCTAATTCTTTCATTACTCTTTCTACTAAATTACTTTGTGGGTGATATTTTGAGATTAAGATCTGCCTTATTCCATATTGTTTTATCATATCTTGAAACTTTTGACTAATAAAAGCACTACCGTTGTCAGACATAAGTCGTTTAGGAATGCCCCAGTTAACAAAGTAATTTCGAGTGAGACAGCGTATAACGCTTGTTGTATTCGCTCGTTTCAAAGTATATAGTTTCACATGTTTGGACTAACATTCCATTGTAACAAACACATAACTGAATCCTCCTGAACTACGAGGCAGACGACCGAAAAAATCCAGTGATAGTAGATCCCATAGACCTCGAGGAATTACCACATATAATTTATATTGCTTAGATTTGTTACTAACTTAAACTTTTTGGCAGATTTCAGAAGTTCTAATAATGTTTCTTACAATACGGGACATATTTTTGAAATAATAATACTTCATCAGATGTTTGACACATTTATGAATACCAAAATGCCCGTAACCTTCATGGATATAAGTAACTAATTCGTAAGCGACAGTTTCGGAATGCAAAGTTTCCACCTCTGATGTTCCCTCTGTTTTCCAATACAACAACTCGTTGAAATATAACCACACACCTCTAGTGTTAACTGTTTCTCCCCCATTACTAAGGTTTTGTATATCATCCCTATACTGATGGTCATTGGTTTGATTGCATTTAATAGCATTTATTAACCGTTTAACCTTATGTTCGTTCTTCTGATTTAAAAGGAAATAAACATGGTAATTTCTTCCTGGTTCTTCTGCAATGCTAATATTCTCCATTCCTACTGGAAGTCTCGACAAAGCATCCGAAACTACGTTTTGAGATCCTTTTATATAACTAATTTCGTACTGAAATTCCTGCAAGCATAATGCTCAACGTAATAACTTACGGTGAAGTAACCGGCAATTGTTTAAAAAGGTTAAAACCTCATGATCAGTATATACAACTGTTTTTCTTCCAATTAATAATCCTCTAAATCTTTGAAAACCCCATACCACAGCGAGAGCTTCCTTCTCGGTTACAAAATAATTTCTTTCATGTTTATTTAAAGTTCTACTAGCGAATCCAATAGGTTGATATAATCCCTTTTCATTAGTCAAAACACCTTGGAATATTACGCAAGACACACCATAATCAGAGGCGTCTGTACACATACAAAAGTCCTGATTGAAATCTGGGTGGTATAACATTTTAGCTTCTATTAATACCCCTTTTATCTTATTAAAGACTTCCCCTTCCTCTTTCCCCAGAGCCATACCGATTTCTCTTTTAATAAATCGATTAATTTAGGATTCACAATATCCTGCCCTGGAAGAATTCTTCTCAGAAATCCTACCATTCCTAATAATGATTTCAGTTGTTTCCGATTTCTAGGACTTGGACATCGAGCAATAGCTTCAATACGTGCTGGGTCTGGCCTAATACCTTTCCTGTCCACTAGATACCCTAAAAATCTCACTTCTTCTTTTACGAAGTGAGATTTAGATAATTTTAAAGTAAATCCTCTATCAATTATATGGTTAAACAATTCCCGTAATTTAGTTACGTGTTCTTTCCACGTTTTAGTGGCTACCAAAATATCATCTACATATAAGATAATCTTCTGTAGTAATTGCTGACCCAAAGCAGAATCGAACGCCCTAATGAAAGTTGACACTGATTTATTAAGTCCAAAAGGTAAAACTTGGAACCGGTATGATCTACCTTCAAAAAGAAAAGCCGTATATTGCCGAAAACCTGAGTGTAATATGACTTGATGGTAACCAGCAGTTAAATCGATTGTAATCATGTAGCGAGAACCAGCAATTTTAAGAAATACCTCCTCCATAGGAATAGATCTGTCTCTTTCCATCTCTACATTTTTTTTTTAATTCACGAGCATCCAGAACCAGTCGTACCCCACCAGCAGCTTTCTTAACTACCCACAAAGGACTGTTAAAAGCACCATGTGATCGTTCGATAATATTCTGTTCTAGCATCTTATTTATTTCCCTGCTAGCTGGTTCTTTGAATTGTACTGGAATAGGATAAGGTTTCTTAAAGAATGGTTTTTGATCCATAATTTTAAGTATGCAGACGTAATCTTTGATTCTTCCCAGTTCATCTGAGAAGACGCCTCTACATTCTAACAATAAAGATTCTAGCTCTTCTTTTTCTTGTTCGGATAAACAATTCATAGAATAACATTTTTCTTTCACTTCGGTTTCGATACTATTACTAGCCTCACATTGGTACACCTCATATTCAAGATTATTAGAATCTACAAATAGATTTATGGGCCGTGTGTACTTAACTTGCAAAGATTCGTAACAATTTTCAGGTACTTGGTTATTAGAAAACACCACTTTAAAAGTATATGCTTCCTTATGAATGGTGAAGGAAGAGTCTTTAAAATCTAATATAGCTTTATACTTACACAACCAGTCTATACCAAAGACGATGGCCACGTTTAAGTTGGCTACAACAAGTAAAGAGTGAGAAAATGATTATTTAGAAATTTCAAAAGTTAAATAAACCTCTTCACTAATATTTTGACTTCTTTTACTAGTAACGCCTATAATTGTTACGTCAGTTACAGGTAAGGTTGGAAAATTCCAATATTTCCTTTTAAGTTGAAATAATTCTTTAGACAAAATACTTACTTCGCTACCCCAATCGATTATAATATTTGCTTCGGTATCTTTAATATAACCTTGAATAATGGGTTTATAAGTTATTTTCTCTCTTATCTGATTGTCTTCACGAAGTAAATCTTGTTGCCAATCATCCTCCTTTTGGCAGGTTATTGAAAAATTGCAAGTGGGTCTTGTATAATTTTGCCTAACAGTTCCCTTTAGTCGATCTGTACTAAAGAACTTTACTAGTTTTCCGAAATTTCTATGATAACATCACCTACAACTTGACCCTCATTAATTACTTGAGAGTGATTTGTCTCATTATCGTTATTGTGTAATTTCCGTATTTTAGAGTTATTATCCCGATTTTGCTTGCTCTCTTGATCTTTAGATTGACGTTTTATATTACAAAACCGGCTATCATTGTTGTTGTTAAATTTTCGCGGTTCTGAATTGTTATTGTTTCGAGAATTTTAATTTCCACTAAATGTAAATTTCCTGTCTTCCCGTTCTCTACTAAGTATATCTAACTGTTCTAAATATCCCAGTAATTCGCAAGGTGGCGACCATTCCCTTTCTATCATTTTTCTTTCACATGATACTGTAATCTACTAATAAAGACTCGTATTAGATGACTTTCAATAATTGGTTCTTCAAATAATTTAGCGCGGCTTAAATGCCATTCGAAATAATTTCTATAACCTCCCCACCGTTTAGAATAAGGAGGAGGGTCTAACAACTCTAAAAGTGAAGTGTTGTTGTTTTCCTCTTGACCAATAATTTTGTTTAAACTACTTAACGAAGTCCTCCCAGTCCCTAAATTCAGTCCTATTCAGTACCGTCCATTGTTTTTACTTCTAAATGCCCTATTATAAATTAAATCCGTTTTTCATTACTCAATTTAGTAGATAATGAAGTTTCAAAAGCCTTCATGAAGATTATATGGTGAAGTTAACCTCCTGGTTTGAATACAGGAAATCGACTTGTTACATTTGAATTTGTCGTTATATCGTCCCAACATTCTGCTTGAGACATGGCCGGATTTTGTTCGGATTGCAGAGACGGAGTTGCGTCGGATTTGCTTGCGGTGGTTTCTTTATTTGCATTGTTGTCTTCCATGCTAGCGAACACGATGCGACTGTTGTCTCTGATTACGTTATTAGTTCTGCTACTTGAAATGTTTTCATTATTATCTAATTCTGATAGCGGTTTAGTAATTTCCTGTATTTGCATCTCTGTGCTGGATACACGGTTTGCTAACATGGATTCTTCACTATGTTCACGATGTGAACGCTCTGTACTTTCATCGATACCATTATCTTTGAGAGTATCGATATTACTGCATATTTCAGTAATTAAAGATTTTATATTTTCAATTTCAGTATGGTCCTTTTCTACTCGTTGAGCCAATGTCTCTAATTCTACATTATCTATTGAAGAAATCTCTACCGTTTTGGTAGAGACTTCTTTAATAGATTCTAATAATTCTCTACGAACAATTTCTGTTTGCACAGAAAAATCATCTCGTAACTTAACATTATTTTTCTCTATTTCATTTACAACTAAGACACTGACATTATCTAGTTTGCGAGCTTTTCCCTCACGCGATTCCTGGATATGCTCTTCTAACCGTTTACAATTATCAGCAATCTTATTACTAAGTCCTATTAATCTTTCCTGCGTCTCAGTTTTAGAAGCCTCTATTTTACCACTGAGTTCTCGATTGATTTCATTAAGATCTTCCTTTAACCTGTCTGTAGGTTTTGTTAGTTACTCTTTAAGTTCCCTTTTAAGTTCCTCTTTTAGTCTAACTATAGACTCAACGTTAGATTGTTTCAATCTGGTTTCCATCTTAGCCATAGCCCTTAAAAAGGATCTCATGCTCCTATCAGACACAGATTTCTCATCGTCCGACATTTCACTTCCTTACATTTTTGAAAAATGCTAACTAATTACACACGCAGACTTGTAATCACCAATCCTATCAAAAGCACACTTCCCTAAGTGCAACACACCACTTCCTACTTAAAACAGGCTCACCGGGCACTAATATTGTAGTTTGTAGCTCTCGGTGATCAGTGCGCTGCTGTGAGCTGCAGAAGTAACAGCCGTCGATGCAACCACTGAGATGCTGCGACCCCGCTTCCGCAACCGGAGGGGCGCTGAGTCGAACACCGGAGACGTCGCTGGCTGCAACCACGCCCGGCCGCACCGTAGACAGGCGAAGCCCTCAGTAACACCGTTAATACCAGCCGGGGCCCACCAGTCGACGTACTGGGCCTGTTAGTTTAGGGAGAAAAAGGTTTCCGGGGTTTGCAGCGTTCAGCTGCTGCCCAACAGGTGCGCCTTCTCATGGAATAACTGCGTGACCGTACTGCTTGGCTGCACTCCGTCAGATGCCCACACCCGCGAAGTCGCTCCTGGCTGGTGAAGGCTCCACGAAGAACCGCATTGACTTCGGAAGGACTCTTGATGTTTTAATTGTTTCGTATTAGTGTGCCTTTATTTGCACACAAGACCTGTTTATAAGGTCGTCACGGTGTAGTGTAACGACGCGTATGACTCAATGATTTTTGTTTAAAATATTGTAAGCAGGCTGTTCAGGTTTTTATGTTGGTAACGTCACGTAGTGCTCTGAATGAAAATCACGGACTGTGCTGTGTGCAGTCTGTGGCTGGTTTGCGTTGTTGGAATTAGCTATTGTAGTGTGGGCGGTTGGCTGTTAACAGCGCGAAGCGTTGCGCAGTTGGAGGTGAGCCGCCAGCAGTGGTGGATGATGTGGGGAGAGAGATGGCGGAGTTTTGAGAGGACGATCTGGACTTGTGTCCATCAGAGAGAGTAAATTTGTAATACTGGATGTCATGAACTGATATATATATATATATATATATATATATATATATATATATATATATATATATATATATATATATAATGACTTTTGAACACTATTAAGGTAAATATATTGTTTGTTCTCAATCCAAATCTTTCATTTGCTAACTATGCCTATCAGTAGTTAGTGCCTTCAGTAGTTAGAATCTTTTATTTAGCCGGCAGTAGGGGCGCTCGCTGAATTGCAGTAGTTCAAGTAACGAAGATTTTTGTGAGGTAAGTGATTTGTGAAAGATGTAGGTTAATGTTAGTCAGGGCCATTCTTTTGTAGGGATTATTGAAAGACAGATTGCGTTGTGCTGAAAATATTGTGTGTCAGTTTAAGCACAGTCATTTATAATCTTTCTAAGGGGACGTTTCAATATGACCATGTGCAGACTTCGTCACTTACGTCGTTTACAAAACACTCCAAAACATTATTTAAATTCTTTTTAAGTTCTCTATAAAACATTCTTGAAAGAAACTGCAATTAAAACACCTTCAGTTGAGTCGTTTGTGCAAAATTACGTCACTCAATCCAACTTGTTTGCGCAAACTTTTGAAATTTAGATGTCGTTTGTTTCTTCTTGGAATTATGTTCCTGCAAGTTATCTCATTTTTCCCATATTAAAATCAGACTGTAAAACCCTTAAGATTCAAAAATCGAAATCACACTCTTCTGAAAATTAATATCTTGGAAAAATTCAGTAACAATTCTTCTTCAATATAACTCTTCATAAACAATTGTCGAACACGTATTTAAGCTTTAGAGCATACACTGTTTTATTGTCTTCGTATATGCTACATACAGATGTGGACATCAGACTCGACGAAACAGAACTGAACAAAATACAACATGAACCAAACATTCTGTGACGTCATTACAATGGAAAATTACAAATTTTTATTTATTTGAATGTTGGAGGTTCGGCGCAGCAACCAGGTCACAGGATCTTCTGCTGCTCTTTGGCCGTTGACCCGCGACGTCTAGTGGCCAGCATTTGTCTTTCTGGTTCCGGCAGTGAAGATGCTGTTTCCGCGAGTTGCGCTGCTCTCTCCAAACATGAAACATACAAAACAAAAATACAAAACTTTAAATCTTTTACAAACATAACAAAATATCACAAATACATAAACAAAACACTAAATTAAACTTATATTAACCTGCAAACTGAGCTGGCTTTGTGGATGGGTGATGCTTTAATTTCGCGTCCCGTTGTACTTCCCAATCACTGCTTCCCTTTCATGCCCCTCGACTCTTATAACTGCCATCTGGTTTCTCTACAAATTGTAAATAGCCTTTCGCTCCCTGTATTTTATCCCTGCCACCTTCAGAATTAGAAAAGCCAGTATTCCAGTCAACATTGTCAAAAGCTTTCTCTAAATATACAAATGCTAGTAACGTAGGTTTGCCTTTCCTTAATCTATTTTCTAAGATAAGTCGTATGGTCAGTATTGCCACACGTGTTCCAACATTTCTACGGAATCCAAACTGATCTTCTCCTAGGTCGGCTTCTACCAGTTTTTACATTCGTCTGTAATGAATTCGTGTTAGTATTTTGCAGTCGTGGCTTATTAAACTGATAGTTCGGTAATTTTCACATCAGTCAACACCTGCTTTCTTTGGGATAGGAATTATTATATTCTTCTTGAAGTCTGAGGGTATTTCGCCGGTCTCATGCATCTTGCTCACTAGATGGTAGAGTTTTGTTAGGCCTGGCCCTCCCAAGGCTGTCATTAGTTCTAATGGGATGTTGTCTACTCCCGGGGCCTTGTTTCGACTTAGGTCTTTCAGTGCTCTGTCAAACTCTTCACGCAGTATCATATCTCCTTTTCATCTTCATCTACATTCTCTTCCATTTCTTTAATATTGTCCTCAAGGACATCGCACTTGTATAGACCCTCTATATACTCCTTCCACCTTTCTGCTTTCCCTTCTATGCTTATTACTGGATTTCCATCTGAGCTCTTGATATTCATGCAAGTCGTTCTCTTTTCACCCAATATCTCTTTAATTTTCCTGTAGGCAGTATCTATCTTACCCCCAGTGATATGCGCCTCTACATCCTTACACTTGTCCTCTAGCCATCCCTGCTTAGCCATTTTGCACTTACTGTCGATCTCATTTTTGAGACGTTTGTATTCTTTTTTGCCTGCTTCATTTACTACATTTTTGTATTTTCTCTTTTCATCAATTAAATAACATACGAGGGCGATTGGAAAGTCCGTGCAAAAATAAAAACTGCTTACATGTTTGGGGTAAACCTTTTTTATTTTTCAGCCTAGTCTCCTTTTAGAATTATACACTTCGTCCAATGCTGTTCTAATATGTTGATCCCTTCCGAATAATAGGAATTGTCAAAGTCTGCAAAATAGCTAATAGTTGCTGAAACCACTACCTCGTTTGAATAACATCTTTGTTCCGCCATCCATTTCTTCACGTCTGGTGGGGGGGGGGGGGTGGGGGGGGGTAGAGGATGCGAAACGAGTTGGAATCCTATTTCCATTAATTTTGCGACCACAGCTGCTGAGGTGTATGCTGGTAGATTGTCGTGATGGAAAAGGACGGTCCAATAACGATGAATAATATTCACCTGTAATAGTTTTACCTTTTTCCAGATATTCGAAGAGGATTATTCATTGTGAATCCCAGAAGACAGTCACTATAAACTTTCCGGCCAAAGGAATTTTCTTCGCATTATTTGGTGCAGATTGTCCCTTGGTAACCCATTGCTTAGATTCCTGTTTGGTCTCAGGGGTATGGTAATGTATCCGTGTTTCATCCACAAAGACAAAACGACGTTGAAAGTCCTGCGAATTCTTCTGAACAGCTGCAAACCATCCTTGCAACACTTCGCACAATTCCGTTTTTGGTCAAGCGTGAGCAATCGCGGAACGCATCTTGCGGATAGCTTTCTCATGTCCAAATGTTCATGCAAAATGTTATGAACCCGTTCATTCGAGATGCCCACAGCACTAGAAATCTCACGCACCTTAACTCTTCTCGATTTTATCAATGATTTCTGAAGTGGTAACCTCCACAGGGCGTCCAGAACGTACAGCACCACTTGTGCCTATATGGCCAATCCGAAAATTTTGAAATCAATTATAAACTGTTCTAATCGAAGGCTCAGAGCCTCTTTAGTCTCCTGAGGCGTTTTGCCTTCCACAAAGTAATGTTTAATCATCAAACGAAATTCTTTTTCGTCCATTTTTTGACAGTCACTCGACTTCTTTGATTCACACGAATGCCAAACACAAAGAAATAGACCAATATGACTGAAACTTGGTGTGCGTTCTTTCCATAGATGCTACTAACTAAACATGACTTCGATAGGCGCAGGTGGTATCATCTCTCGGACTTTGCACGGACTTTTCAAACGCCTCTCGTATTTGAGTATATTTAAATTAGTACCTTTCAGATGTATTAATTTAACAAACTAAACATATCTCTTTGTATTAATGTCTTTATCAGCTTTGTATACAGCTATTCGTGAAAGAAATGCAAAACTGCTGACGTGGAGCCCATCCGAGATTCGTGTGATCGAAATACTGATTAGCAATTTATAAGATCTTTTATGCTGCACCAAAGAATCTACAGTCTTTCAGAAACGAAGTCCGATACTCAGTTAACTAAATAGCATAATTCGATTGACCGATCGCGTTATGCGCTTGCCTTATGAATATTACATTGGAGCCACATCTGTAACTTTGCGTTTCTCTCGAACAACAACCTGGAGTAATAGGACATCACAACAGGAATCAACAAGCACAGCTCAGTTAATTTCAATTGACAATACTGAGCCGACTACCGGCTGGTTTGTGGTAGGTGATCACGACTATTTTCCTTAAATTCTCTATCTTCCTTCCACCTTCGTAAGCAGGTGAGGTAGCAGTTTGCAGCTGACATCTTCCATCACTCATCCACCTTTGAAAGAGCTTGTTGCTATTGTTGGATAGGGACCACTTATACTGTGGTCACACCACGTATGGCTGCAGTTTAACGTCATACCAGAGACACGTCTGTTTACAACAACAAAATAATACAACAACCGCTACATCAGTTCGTTGCATCGGCCAACAGTGTGAGAGAAATAGCTTTTCTCATCGAGAATGAGCAGCGCCGTTAATTTAAAGCAACATAGAAACGTCTTTTGCCATATCAACCGCCAAGAGAGCTGAATCACACGAGATCTACTTCACTCATGAGCTCTCCCGGTAAAGAACTTGCAAAATTGTGGACCAGGAGCCTACCTTACTTCCCGCCCCCATTCTCAATGTTGTTTTCGTGGTCTTCAGTCTGAAGACTGGTTTGATGCAGCTGCTCAAGCTAGTCTATTCAGTTCAAGCCTCTTCAGCGCTGCACAGCTAATGCAATATACATCAGTTCGAACCTGCTAACTGTATTCAAGACTTTGTCTCCCACTACAATTATAACGCCCCCCCCTCACCAACACCCACATATGCACACTTCTCCCCATTACCAAACTGACAAGTCATTGATGCCTTAGGATATGCTCTATGAAAGGAAGTTGTACCATAAATTTCTTGTTTCCACCGGTTCGACACAGTATCTTCTTATCTGTTATTCGATCTGCAAGGCCACCACTATTTTTCGGAGCTACTGAGTAAAATTGTGATGTTGCCATGACTGTTGCAAAAGATTTTGGGAGTGGGCTAGCTCAGAGCCGACCAAACACCATTTCGTCCGATGCAGCAATGCCACTGGCAGATTCCCACATTGTGCTCCAGGAAAGGGGTTGGCACCGCCATAACGACGCCATAGCAGAAAGGCGTTGATAGGGTAGTAAATACACATCCAATCAACAGACTTCTTGTGGTCTACATGGCTACAAGCTGTGATTTGCAAAGGAAGAACGCTCTGTCCCTACATAAATTACCATTATTGTCAGTCAATGATGTCTCACTCTGGTAGCTACTATTTAAGAGGAGAGGTGTATGCCGCTCCACGAGGCGACGTGAGGCCTCTGCTGCTGGTTTTAAGATCAGTGCTGTGGGCTTAGCATCTTCCTGCCTGTGGGCCAACTACCAGGCGCAAACAGTTTTCACCCATAGAAGGCAGTCGTTTGAGACCATGGGCACCTGCTGCATCAGTTGCTTAACACTCGCTGTCTTCAGCACACATTATGGAGGACGTTGCACCACAGAATGTTCTAGTTTGTTCGTCAGTAAAATATATGACAAACAGTGAGATTTTATGAGCAGCCATGGATCACCATTCCGACAACAGTCCACCACCTCAACACAGACCTCAACGTGTAGAGGTCATCCATCCTGTGTGTCATGTCTACATTTCAGTGATAGGGGAACCTTAGGAGCCACTCTCCCTGGAGAGTTGCAGTTTCGTCGACACAACATCAGAATGCAGTGGGTGAGTGCACTGACTGTTCTTTTTTTTCCCCTGCGAGTGACACGTCGAGTCATTGCACCTTTTAGCAGCTTATTAGTTCTGTTTTCATATATGACATGTGTCAAGTAAACGCAGACTGTGTTCTGAAGAAGTGTAAATATAAGCGTTTTTTGCCTATCATCAGTGAGTGTGGATCATTGTCTGGAAGTGTATAAGGTGTTAAACATGAGTAACTTCATAGGACGGGGATATGAGATTTGTCGAGGAGTTGGAGTTTTGTGGTAGTTTCCGCGTTTTTTAATGGGAAACGTATTTCATTTTGAGCAATAAATGTGGCTCACTGCGTTTCAGCTCGAAAAGTAGTAGTCATGAGTAGCCGCTCAATTGAAGAATTTAAGTTACAGTAAGTGTTAGGATAGAATTAGATTAAGTGTCCTTGTCGTCGTACTGTTTTGTTCTCCTGGTTTGTTGTTTACATAATTAGTGAGGTATACCCTAGAGGAGAGGTTGTGAATTTCTGCAGCATGGACCAGATGTGGAGGGAAGTGCATGTGCCGATGATTTTTGTGTGTTGCAACTGCCGACAGTAATTTTGTTGTAGATGCTTAGGAGACGGCATAGAAAGCTATCAATAAGGCTGATTGTATTGCAGATATTTGGGGTACTGAAATGGTACAGACGCATTTAGTATTTCCGAAAGCCGCAGATTCGGCACCATCTTTGACGGCACTGCCTCATCAGAAGGTAGGAGGAAAAGAAACAGGAAATGTGTTTGTAAGGTTTATGATCGGGCCGACAAGGATTATGCCAGTGGATCAGGAGATTGACAAAAGTGACGACACTTGTAGTGTAATGCGTGATGCAGGTGAAGGCTGTGGTGCAATCCCACGGCTAGACTCTCTCTTCAAGCATCATGCCGAAACTGACTTTCGATGACTCGCGGTGGAACCCAGGGGAATAACGTAGAAGCTGGGGGAAGCTGTCAGCAGTGAAATACTGTCGCAAGGTTTTTATTTCATTATAGGACAAATGTCGGCAAAATCACTAAGGCTTAATTTGCATGGTATTGTGCCACAAGGTACTTGGAAGTTGCTTTAGATGACCGAAGGTGTTGCTAACTTATACGATTCTGAACTTCGCCTCCGCGTATGGAATCGTCGTTGAGTACGCAGCGTTCAATGATTCAGAGCACTTCTGTCTATACTCACGTTGAGACGTTACCTGAATTCCGTCCTTGTGGCTGGGAGTTCGCGTTTCTTGTCTGTAGATTACAGAGAGGAGAACATAGTATTAGATTATACTAGTCAGAGGACCGCCTTCTGCCGTCCTAGTGTTTAATGAGCTTTTTATTTTGTGACTTGAGTTCTTCCATCGCAGCAGACGTGTAGGACAACCATCACTCCGACGCATGGGACGCAGTATATTCGGTGATGTTGCTAATTGCTTCGGCTTCTTAGGGCTATAAAGCTGAACAGCTGTGACCACGTAAGTTTCATTTCCACTGACGTTGCACACCACTGTAGATCACCTTTGAAAGTAGTGTCTTCTATTGTTTGAGACGTAGATGAAATCAGATCGCGTAGCCACAAAAAGGGGCAGATTTGGGCAGTTGATCAATAATATTAGTCAGGAAATTCATTTGTAGCTCTTTATGTCCATTGCACATCGACGTATAAGCATTTGTAATGTATAAAGAAGTTTCAATCTACATTCAATGAATAAGCAGAAACAACATTAATATTTAGTAGTTATTAGTTCCCTTAATCATTCACTTATTTTTATGTTATAATTTATACGGTAAAGTGGAAGAAGGAAGAAGTAATGTCACCGTTAAGAGATCCTAAGATCTGTTTCAGGGGTTAGTCAGAGTAGTCCAAAACTTTATTTTCGCGTTCAGTATTTTCCATTGCGCACATTGATTTTTGCACCTGTCTGGAGTAGCATCTTACTAACCATACAAATACCTTCAAGAAATACTTCCAAACACTTATATTTACATTCTGTCATAGCAAATCCGTCTTTTTATTAATACTTTTCTTGCTACAGCCAGTCTTCATTTTAAATCCTCTATACATCGGCCATCATCATTTATTTTGCTGCCCAATAGTCCTTCTGGTGTCTCATTTTGTAATCTTAACACTACCTGATTTAACCCCCGCAATACCAAGGGAGCGGGAAAGGGTACTTTATGCCTATCTTTTCAGAATACTGTAATCTAGTCATGTACATTATATTTTAAAATGTTGAAAATAATATATTTGTGATTTTTAATGTTATATTCTTCCAGATTCCGTAATTGTTTTAAATTTTCCAGTAAAACTTAACGCAAAAATTTAGATCTTGTCAGTGGTATAGAATTTTCAGAACAGGTGTTATATTGATATTTTCAGGTTTAGCACCCTTCTTACACATAAATATATCTTTAAAAAGTACGTTGTGCGTAAAAGACAAAGAAAATTAAAGAAATCCGTATATCTTTGTGTTGGTCATATATTACGCCCACGTTGGTACCGCTAGGTTTATTTCGAATACGTTCAAAATTTCTAACTTTCATTTAGGACAACATGGATTCCCAAGGATTCACGTGTTACCAGTTGTGGAGGAACATGTAGGAATGAGCGTCTCTCCTATTTCAGAACATTAAATATTATTTTTGTAACTTCCAGAAGAGCAGAGTACATTGAGATAACTATTTCTAGATCGAAAGGTAACCCACTTCCGTCCGAAACCACTAGCGAGAACAAACAGAAAAGACGGTTGGAGATGCAGTAAAGGGAAATGTCGTTAGAGTGTTGTGGATTTGGAGAAGTATGAGGAAGGGAAACTATTCTATCCTTTTCGTGACTTTACTTCTCTTATCTTCAGGTATCATTTTTAAATGACGAATGGTGGCCAGAGGAAAGTTGTTATCTCACAGTATCACTGGACTAATAGCTTTTCATCTAAGTATAATTTGAGGCGTTTACGTAAAAGTCTGATTTCAGAAGCTTCTATGTGCTGGGGCGGCTGACTCAAATGCTTTAACGTTGTCATTGTTCATGTCAACAGAAGGTGCAGTGCAGGTCTTTTCTCCAGTTCTAATTCCTTGGACGCCGTTTTGAGAAGCTACAAAGAGCTTTATGTTTTAAAAGCTATAAAGTAAACGATTGCGTTTATGATTACAGTAATCGAACAGCATACATAACGTAAAAAGTCCTTTCATGAGCGTTTTATCGGTTCCTTCATTTAGGGCTATTTCTCCCTTCTCAGAGAGGATCTCGCACAACGACATTCTAACATTGTCAGCTGCTTATTCCAGCAACTATCATCGTTCGAATGGCTCAGTGACCTATCAAGAGCATTAAGAAGACCACTTTTCTTTACGTAAGTGATGCGTTCTTTCGCCACAGTCAAAAGACCATGATTTATTGACAATTGACGTATGTATACTCCGCATTAAATTTATTTCATAGCCCTGTATTTACCATATGGCAGGAACAATTGAATCGTGAATATTTCGGGTAGTGCAACGACAATGTTGGTACCTTGATCAGTCTCCTGCTGTATGGTTCAAATGGCGCTGAGCACTATGGGACTCAACTTCTGAGTTCATCAGTCCCCTACAACTTGGAGCTACGTACACCTAAATAACCTAAGGACGTCACACACATCCATGCCAGAGGCAGCATTCGAAAATGCGACCGTAACGGTCCCGCGATTCCAGACTGAAGCACTCAGAACCGCTCATCCACTCTGGCCGACGTGTGCTGTATGTCTTTCAAAGTAGAGTCGTGGATACCAAGAGACATTAATCGTCTAAACAATTCTCTTAGAATATTACCGAACACTTTTCGTTAATCTGGAAACTGGGTTGTAAACAAAATGCTAGATCTGAGAGTCCAGTCAATGAAACAGGAGACAGTACATGTGAGCTAATGGTTTCTTCTCGCGCTGGTCGTCCACATGTCCGTTGTTGCTGAGTATTCACCTTCTGTTATATGCGCAATTACCTCAGGCATAATTATATGTCGTAAGCTTTTTACACTTTCTGCCATGTACCGCGACTCAGCTGTGGGGTGACATATAATGGACTTAGCATTGTCGATTAACGTCCGAACAAGATCCATAAGACGTTCATATCTTATAGCTCCGTATGACCTAACGTCTCGTGCGCATATAGCTACGCATTTATCGACAGTTATCTCCTGAGTAGGTTTAGGATGTCGTTTCTCGTCCACGCAAGACCCTTGTTTATTAGACACGCATGGATGGCGGAAAATGAGCTAAGTGATACATGACCCTGAATCGCAGGAGATCTACCTTACTCATGAGTTCTTCCAGTAAAGAATTTGCAAATTTGTGGATCAGAAGCCTACCTCTCCCTCCGGCCCTCTTCCACAATGTAGTTGTTGTGGGGTTCAGTCTGAAGACTTGTTTTGATGCAGCTGCCTAAGCTAGTCTATTCTGTGCAATCGTCTTCAGCTGCACAGTTAATGCAATGTATATGAGTTTGAACCTGCTAACTGTGTTCAAAATATTCTCTCTCTACAATTATAATACCCCCCTCCCCAATACCCACATATACACACTTCTCTCCATTACCAAACTGACAAGTCCTTGATGGCTCAGCATATGCCCTATAAAACGAAGTCGTGTCATAAGTTTCTAGTTTCACCAGTTGGACTCAGTATCTTAATATCAGTTATTCGATCTGCAGTGCCACCACTATTTTTCGACGCTACTGAGTAAAATTATGATGTTGCCTTGGATGTTGCAAAAGGTCTTGTGAGTGGGCCAGCTCAGAGCCGAACAAACATCATTTCGTCCGATGCAGCAATGCCACTGGCAGATTCCCACATTGTGCTAGCACCGCCATAACGACGACACAGCAGAAAGACATTCGTAGGACAGTTACTACACATCCAGTCAATAGATTTCTTATCGTCTACATGGTTACAAGCAGTGATTTGCAAAGCACGAAAACTCTGTCCCAACATAAATTACCATAATTTTGAGTCAAAGGTGTATCAGTCTGGTAGCTACTATTTAAGAGGAGAGATCTTTCCGCTCCACGAAACGACACGAGGCTACAAGCAGCCACCATTGGAGATGGCCTCTACTAACTGTGGGCCCCTGTTGCTGGTTTTAAGATCAGTGCTGTGAGCTTAGCATCTTAGAGGGTGTGGGCCAACTACCAGGTGCAACCAGCATTCGGCCATAGAAGGCAGTCGTTTGAGGCCATGCCCAGCTGTTGCGTCAGTTCCTTAACACTCACTGCCTTCAGCACACACTATGGAGGACGTTGCACTACAGAATGTTCTTGTTTGTTCTTCAGTAAAATGTATGAGTAATAGTGAACTTTTCATGAGCAGCCATCGATCATCATCCCGACTACAATCCACCACCTCAACTCAGACCTTAACATGTAGAGCTCATCCATCCTGGACTTCCACATTTTGATGTCAGAAGTGTGTGTTACCTCTAAATTTCAGTGACAGGGGAACCTTAACAGCCACCCTCCCTGGAGACGATGACTCTCGACTACCTCAGGGTTGCAGTTACGTCGACACACAACAATGTCGAGTCAGTGCACCAGTAAGCAGTTTTTCAGTTCTGTTTTGTGGCAAGTAAACTCAGACTGGGTTCTGAGGATGAGTAAATATGAGCGTTATATTTAGTTATCATCAATGAGTGTGGCTCGTTGTCTGGAAGTGTATAAGGTGTTAACCATGCATAGCTTCTTAGGAGGGGAAGATGAGTTTTGTAGAGAAATCGGAGTTTTATAAAGTAATAGTTATGAGTAGCCTCTCAAGTGGAAAAGTTATGTTTTAGTAAGTGTTAGGATAGGATTAGATTGAGTGTCCTTGTCGTCATACTGTTTTGTTCTCCTCGTTTGTTGTTTCATAATTAGTGGGGGACACCCCGGCGGAGAGGTCGCGAATTTCTGCTGCCTGGACCAGATGTGGAGGGAAGTGCATGTGTCAATGATTTCTGTGTCTTGCAGAGTGCAACTGCCGACAGTAATTTTGTTGTAGATACTTAGAAGGTGATACAGAAAGCAATCAATCAGGCTGATTGTATTGCAGATGTTTTGTGTACTGAAATGGTACAGACGTCTTTGGTATTTCCGAAGGCCGCAGATTCGACACCATCTGTGATGGCACTGCCTCCTTAGGACGTGGGAGGAGAAGAAAGAGGAAATGTGGTCGCAAGCTTTATGATCGGGCCAACAAGGCTTGTGCCAGTGGATCAGGAGAATGACAAAAGTGACGACACTAGCAGTGTATTGCGTCATGCAATCGAAGGCTGCTGCGCAATCCCAGGGTTAGACTTTCTCATCAAGCATCATGCCGAAACTGACTTTCGATGTCGCGCGGTGGAACTCAGGGGGATAATGTTCAAGCTGGGGGAAACCGTCACCATTGAAATGCTGCTGCAAGGTTCGTTTATCATGATAAGACAAATGCGGGCAAAATTACTAAGACTAAATTAGTGTGATATAGTGCCACAAGGCACTGGGGAGCTGCTTTAGGTGACCGAAGGTGTTACTAACTGACACTTTTCTGAACTTCGCCTCCGGGTAGAGAGTCGCTGTTACGTACGCCAGTGACAGAGAGCACTTCTTCTGTCTATACTCACTTTGAGACGTTATCTCAATTCTGTCCTTGTTTCTGGGAGTTCGCGTTTCTTGTCTGTAGAACACAGAGAGGAGAAGATAGTATTAGATTACACTAGTCAAAGGACCGCCTTCTGACGTCCTAGTGTTTGTACGATTTTTTTATTTTGTGGCTGGAGTTCTTACATCGTCGCAGACATGTACGACAACCATCTCTCCGACGCACGGGACGCAGTACATTCGGTGATATCGCTAATTGCTTTGGCTTATTAGGGCTATAAGGCTGAACAACTGTGATCACGTAATTTTCATTTCCGCTGAGGTTGCACACCACTGTAGATGATCTTTGAAAGTAGTGTCTTTTAGTGTTTTGGACGTAGATGATATCAGTCATCTCGTGTTATTTATACTAGATCGCTTAGACATAAAAAGGGTAAGATTTGGGCAGTTGATAAATATTATTTGTTAGGATGTTCATTTGTATCTCTGTATGCCCATTGCACATCGGCATATAAACATATGTAACACATAAAGAGGTTTTGGTCTATATCCTCGTATGAGAAAAGGTATTTAGCTCACAATGTTGGCAGATGCCACGAACTTATGTAGCGGTTCTTGTATTATTTTGTTGTAGTAAACAGATGTGTCTGTGGTATGACGTTAAACTGCAACCACACATGGAGTGACCACAGCATAAGTGGTCCCTATCCAACAACAGCAACAACCTCTCTGGTAGGTGGATGAGCGAGTGGAAGTTGTGAGCTGTAACTGTTACCTTGCCTGCTTGCGAAGGTAGAAGGAAGCTAGAGAACGTAAAGAAAATAGTCGTGTTCACCTACCATTTACCATCAGGTAGTCAGCTCAGTAATGTCAATTGAAATTAACTGAGCAGTGCTTGTTTATTCATGTTATGATTTCCTCTTACTCCAGGTTGGTGTTCGAGAGGAACGCAAAGTTACAGACGTGGCTCCAGTGTAATTTTCATAAGGCAAGTGCATAACGCGATCGGTCAATCGAATTATGCTATACAGTTAATTGAGTGTCGGACTCTGTTTCTGAAACAATGTAGGTTCTTTGGTGCACCATGAAAGATCTGATAAATTACTAACCAGTATTTGGATTACACCAGTGGCGGACAGGCTCCACGTATGCAGTGCTTGCATTTCTTTTACGAATAGCTTTATACAAAGCTGATAAAGACATTACTACAAAGAGATATGTTTAGTTTGTAAAATTAATACATCTGAAAGGTATTAATTTAAATATACTTAAACACGAGGTGCGTTTGGAAAGTCTGTGCAAAGTCCGAAAGATGCCACCACCGGCGCCTATCTAGGTCATGTTTAGTTAGTAGCATCTTTTGAAATAGCGCACACCAAGTTTCAGTCAAATTGGTATATTTCTTTATGTTTTGCATTCGTGTGAATCAAGGAAGTCGAGTCAAAAAATTGACGAAAAAGGATTTCGTGTGGTGATTTAACATTACTTTATGAAAGGCAAAACGCCTCAGGAGACTAAATAGAAGCTTGATAAACATTACGGTGGGTGTGCACCTTCGATTAGAACAGTTTCTAAGTGTTTTCAAAATTTTAGAAGTGGCGATATGGGCACAAGTGATGCTGAACTTTCTTGATACATGTGGAGGTTACGAATCCAGAAATCATTGATAAAATCCAAGATATGGTGATGGATGACAGAAGAGTTAAGGTGCGTGAGATTGCTAGTGTTGTGGGTATCTCGAATGACGGGTACATAAAATTTTGCATGAACATTTGGACATGGGAAAGCGATCCGCAAGATGCGTTCCGCGTTTGCTCATGTTTGACCAAAAACGGAATTGTGCGAAGTATTGCAAGGATGGTTTGCAGCTGTTCAGAAGAATCCTCAGGACTTTAAGCGTCGTTCCGTCACTGTGGATGTAACATGGATACATTAGTATACTCCTGGGACCAAACAACAATCTAAACAATGGGTTACCAAGAGAGAATCTGCACCAAAAAAGGCGTAGACCATTCCTTCGGCCTGAAAGGTTATGGCGACTGTCTCTTGGATTCGCAAGGGATAATCCTCATCGACTATCTGCAAAAGGGTAAAACTATTACCGGTGAATATTATTCATCGTTATTGGACCGTCCTCTTCCATCACGACACTGCACCAACACTCACCTTAGCAGTTGTGGTCGCAAATTTAATGGAAATAGGATTCTAACTCGTTTCACATTCCCTTCCACCCCTCCCCCCCCCCCCCCATTCGCCCGACTTGGCGCCCTCAGACTACTATTTGTTCCCCAATTTGAAGAAACGGCTGGAGGGACAAATATTTTAGTCAAACGAGGAGGTGATTGCAGCAAGTATTAGCTATTTTCCAGACTTGGAGAATTCCTGTTATTCGGAAGGGATCAACAAATTAGAACAACGTTGAACGAAGCGTTTAAGTCTAAAAGGAGACTATGTTGAAAAATAAAAAATGTTTACTCCAAACATGTAAGTAATTTTTATTTTTGCACGGACTTTTCAAATGGCTCTCGTACATTCATAGTTCTTAAGAGCTAACAAGATGCATACATAGCGAAAGCTGAAGAACAAAGGACAATACGAAACAGGAATTCATCTCTTCGTTGATCACAAGAAAAAGGTGGACGCTTCTCTGTTCTTCATTGCCGTAGAAAATATTTCATGTACTTACTAACATTTGTGGTCTTTCTGGTACATATATCTTTCATAAGGATAAAGAAAGAAAATTTTTCTTGATGTCTTACATTTTCCAACGCTATAATTGACATCGATTCTGGCTGTTACATGAGTTGTCATTCAAGTCGTCAGTAGAACAAAATTACAAGATTGGTGTATACAAGAGAAAAAATAAACAATTTGACATGTTTTAAATATACAGTTTGACAAATCATTTTCCTTGGCACAGGAGAAATTTTGCACAAAATAGAGTAACTTATAATTTCAGAGGAATCGTTATTCTGAGGATAAGATGTTAAGTCAGTTCAGGGACGTCGCAGTTAGCGTGTATGATGTCAGTCGGTCGGTGACGACCGGCTGAGCGCGAGCTCTGGTTGTACACTTTATAGCAGAAGTGGGCATCGAGGCGCGGTCCGTCCAGGATCGTAGCAATGACAGACGTGCGAGACTTGCCTCACGCTGCCGGTTCAGCCGGGACAGCCGCATCGAGGTCCGTCAGGCAGTACGGTCAGAGTTATGCACAGAGACCCGGCCCGCGAGCTGCTGCCGCACTGGCCTACAGCAGTCTCGGGCCGAGCGAGTCCCTGACGTCACCCCGAGGGCCGAGAAATGCTGTTGCGAAAGAACCTGTATGCCACGGGCTCAGCAGAGTTGCGCAAGGAGACGCAACCCACAGGCCGCGGCCTCACTGCTCCACACAGAGCGAGTTCGTGACGTCACTGCACCAGTGCGGTGCGCAACCACTGGTGTGCTGAGGGCTGCGGGCTGTTGGTAGCACTTCAAACGTTCAAATGTGCGTGAAATCTTATGGGACTTAACTGCTAAGGTCATCATTCTCTCAGCTTACGCACTACTTAACATAAATTAACCTAAGGACAAACACACACACCCATGCCCAAGGGAGGACTCGAACCTCCGCCGGGACCAGCCGCACAGTCCATGACTGCAGCGCCTTAGACCGCTCGGCTAATCACACGCGCCGTTGGTAGCACTGATCGCAGTTGCGAGCTACGGGCTACGAGCGGTGAGTAGAGCAGTCTTTAGTGGGATGGTGGGATTTCTTCATTTTTGCCGTAATGCACAAAGCGAGCTCGGAAACTAAACGTGGTCTGCAGAGGAAGGAGCGAATGTCAAGAAAAAGTGTAGTAAAAGATGAGTAGAGAACCACACAGATTGAAGCGAATCTTAAAAGTTCTGTTTGGACTGTGTTAAACCGTATTGTGGATGGCGTTAGGAAAAACGTTCACTTTGTTTGCTGTTCGCTGTGCGGTGAAATTTACTCTCATGCGGAAGGGTCAAGTGGCACTTCGCACATTTCTCGCCATCCATGCGTGTCTAATAAAAAGGGTATTGCGTGGACGAGAAACGACTTTCTAAACCTGCTCAGGAGATAACTGTCGATAAATGCGTGGCTGTATGTCTGTATGTGCACGAGATGTAAGGTGATACGGAGCTGTAAAATGTGAAGGTCTTATGGATCTTCTTAAGACGTTAATCGACACTGCAAAGACCATTATATCTCACCCCAAAGCTGTGTCGCGGTATATGGTAGAAAGTGCTAAAAGCCTACGACATACACTCCTGGAAATTGAACTAAGAACACCGCGAATTCATTGTCCCAGGAAGGGGAAACTTTATTGACACATTCCTGGGGTGAGATACATCACATGATCACACTGACAGAACCACAGGCACATAGACACAGGCAACAGAGCATGCACAATGTCGGCACTAGTACAGTGTATATCCACCTTTCGCAGCAATGCAGGCTGCTATTCTCCCATGGAGACGATCGTAGAGATGCTGGATGTAGTCCTGTGGAACGGCTTGCCATGCCATTTCCACCTGGCGCCTCAGTTGGACCAGCGTTCGTGCTGGACGTGCAGACCGCGTGAGACGACGCTTCATCCAGTCCCAAACATGCTCAATGGGGGACAGATCCGGAGATCTTGCTGGCCAGGGTAGTTGACTTACACCTTCTAGAGCACGTTGGGTGGCACGGGATACATGCGGACGTGCATTGTCCTGTTGGAACAGCAAGTTCCCTTGCCGGTCTAGGAATGGTAGAACGATGGGTTCGATGACGGTTTGGATGTACCGTGCACTATTCAGTGTCCCCTCGACGATCACCAGTGGTGTACGGCCAGTGCAGGAGATCGCTCCCCACACCATGATGCCGGGTGTTGGCCCTGTGTGCCTCGGTCGTATGCAGTTCTGATTGTGGCGCTCACCTGCACGGCGCCAAACACGCATACGACCATCATTGGCACCAAGGCAGAAGCGACTCTCATCGCTGAAGACGACACGTCTCCATTCGTCCCTCCATTCACGCCTGTCGCGACACCACTGGAGGCGGGCTGCACGATGTTGGGGCGTGAGCGGAAGACGGCCTAACGGTGTGCGGGACCGTAGCCCAGCTTCATGGAGACGGTTGCGAATGGTCCTCGCCGATACCCCAGGAGCAACAGTGTCCCTAATTTGCTGGGAAGTGGCGGTGCGGTCCCCTACGGCACTGCGTAGGATCCTACGGTCTTGGCGTGCATCCGTGCGTCGCTGCGGTCCGGTCCCAGGTCGACGGGCACCTGCACCTTCCGCCGACCACTGGCGACAACATCGATGTACTGTGGAGACCTCACGCCCCACGTGTTGAGCAATTCGGCGGTACGTCCACCCGGCCTCCCGCATGCCCACTATACGCACTCGCTCAAAGTCCGTCAGCTGCACATACGATTCACGTCCACGCTGTCGTGGCATGCTACCAGTGTTAAAGACTGCGATGGAGCTCCGTATGCCACGGCAAACTGGCTGACACTGACGGCGGCGGTGCACAAATGCTGCGCAGCTAGCGCCATTCGACGGCCAACACCGCGGTTCCTGGTGTGCCCGCTGTGCCGTGCGTGTGATCATTGCTTGTACAGCCCTCTCGCAGTGTCCGGAGCAAGTATGGTGGGTCTGACACACCGGTGTCAATGTGTTCTTTTTTCCATTTCCAGGAGTGTATAATTATGCCGGAGGTAATTTCTCATATAACAGAAGGTGAATACGCAGCAACTACCGACATGTGGACGTCAAGGGCGAGATGAAACTATTAGCCGGCATATACTATCTCCTGTTTTATTGACTGGACTCACAGACCTCGCATTTTGCTTACAACCCAGTTTCCAGATGTACCAAAAAACGGTCGGTAATATTCTAAGAGAATTGTTTAGACGATTACTGTCTCTTGGTATCCACGATTTTACTGTAAAAGACGTACAGCACACGCCGCCTGGAGTGGCTGAACGGTTCTAGCGCTTCCGTCTGGAACCGCGCTACCGTTACGGTCGTAGGTTCGAATACTGCCTCGAGCGTGGACGTGTGTAATGTCCTTAGGTTAGTTACGTTCTAGAGGACTGATGACCCCATAGTGCTCACAGCCGTTTCAACCATACAGCACATGACTGATCAAGTTACCAACATTGTCGTTGCACTGTGCGATTATTCACGATCGAATTGTTCCTGCCATATGCTAAAAACAGAGCTACGAAATAATTTTGATGCGGAATATATATGCGTAAATTGTCCATAAGTTCATGGTCTTTTAACTGCGGCGAAAGAACACATCACTTACGTAAAGAATAGTGGTCTTCTTAATGCACTTGATAGATCACTGAACCAGGAGACGATACTCGCTGGAATAAGCAGCAGACAATGTTAGAATGTCTTTGTGCGGAAAACTCTCTGAGAAGGAAGTAATAGGCCGAATTCAAGGAACTTATATCATGCCTACCTTTCAAAAATGGTTCAAATGGCTCTGAGCACTATGGGACTTAACATCTGAGGTCATCAGTCCCCTAGAACTCAGAACTACTTAAACCTAACTAACCTAAGGAGATCACACACATCCATGCCCGAGGCAGGATTCGAATCTGCGACCGTAGCGGTCGCGCGGTTCGAGACTGAAGCGCCTTTAACCGCGTGGCCACACTGGCCGGCTGCCTACCTTTCATAACACTGTAATCCAGTCATGTACATCATATTTTAAAATTCTGAAAAAATATATTTATGATTTGCAATGATTTCTTCTACCAGATTCCGTAGTTGTTTTAAATTTTTCAGTAAAATTTAACGCAAAAAAATTTGATCTTTCCGGTGGATGTGAATTTTCAGAACATGTGTCATATTCATATTTCGAGGTTTCGGGCACTTCTTACACATTAATATATCTTTAAAAAGAATGTTGTGCGTAAAAGACAACGAAAACTATCAAAATCCGTATATCTGTGTCTTGGTCACATATTATGCCCCCCTTTTGTAGTACACGTTATGGAAAATACGTTGCTATTGCTAGGTTTAATTCGAATACGTTCCATTACCTTTCATTTAGTTCCATTGAGGGTTATCTTATAATACCTTTCCAGGGCACTATCTATTCCACTCAAGTGTTATTCCAAGTTCTTTGCTGTCTCTGAAAGAATTGCAGTGTCACCGGTGAACTTCCAAATGTTTATTGCTTTTCCCTAATATTTAATTCTGTTTACAAATTTATCCTTGTATGCTTTACCGCTTGTTCGGTGTAGATGTTGCATAAAATCGAGTGTAGGCTACCCGTATGTCTCATTCACATCTTCAAATTGCAGTACTAGAAATCCAGCGGATGGAGTAGCAGAATTTATGTGGTTCAACAATTTTTGTTTTTTGAAGGGGTGGGGCTCTGAAATACATGTCCAGTCTCAATACACGTCTCTTCTTTTTACCTGAGGACAGTAAAATTCATATTTCAGTGCATACACGGCAAAATTCAAACTTTCATTTACGACAATATGGATTCCCAAGGATTCACGTGTTGCCAGCTGTGGAGGAACATGTAGGAATGAGCGTCAATCCTATTTCAGAACATTAAATATCATTTTTGTAACTTCCAGAAGAGCACAGCGCATTGAGATAACTATCACAGTGTCTCTGGACAAATAGGTTTACATCTAAGTATAATTTGAGGCGTTCATGTAAAATTCCGATTTTAGAAGCTTTTCTGTCCTGGGGCGCCTGACCCCTAATGCTCTAACATAGTCATTGTCCATGCCAACAGATGGTGCAGTGTAGGTGATTCTCCAGTTCTAATTCCTCTGACGCCGCTTTGAAGAGCTACAAAAACCCTTATGTTTTTAAAGCGGTTACTCATCTTAGCTGCTCGTAAAAACATCACTATTAGTCATACATTTTACTGAAGAACAAACTACAACATTCTGTGGTGCAACGTCCTCCATAGCGTGTGTTGAAGAGAGCGAGAGTTAAGGAACTGACGCAACAGGTGGACATGGTCTCAAACGACTGCCTTCTACTGCCGAAGGCTGGTTTCACATGGTAGTTGGCCCACAGGCCGGAAGATGCTAAGCTCACAGCAGTGATCTTAAAACCAGCAACAGGTGCCCACAGTTAGTGGTGGCCAAATACCACGGTGGCTGTATGTAGCTTCATGTCGCCTCGTGGAGCAGCAACACCGCTCCTCTTAAATGGTAGCTACCAGACTGGGACACCTTTGACTGAAAATAATGGTAATTTATGTAGGGCAGAGCGTTCTTGCTTTGCAAATCACAGCTTGTAACCATGTAGACCATAAGAAGTCTGTTGATTGGATGTGTAGATACTGGCCTACCATCGCCTTTCTGCTGTGTCGTCGTTATGGCGGTGCCAGCCCCTTTCCTGGTGCATGATGTGGGAATCTGCCAGTGGCATTGCTGCATCTAACGTAATGGTGTTTGGTCGACTCTGAGCTGCCCACTCCAAGATCTCTTGCAACAGCCATAGCAACATCACAATTTTACTTAGTAGCACTGGAAAATAGTGGTGGCTTTGCAGATCGAATAACTTATAAGAAGACACTGAGTCGAACTGGTGAAAACAAGCTATTTATGGCACAACTTGGCTTGGCTCTGAGTGCTAAAGACTCAACATCTATGGTCATCAGTCCCCTAGAACTTAGAACTACTTAAACCTAACTAACCTAAGGACAGCACACAACACCCAGTCATCACGAGGCAGAGAAAATCCTTGACTATGACACAACTTCGTTTCATACGGCATATCCCGAGGCATCAATGACTTGTCAGTTTAGTAATGGCTAGAAGTGTGCATATGTGGGTGTTGGTGAGGGGGGGGGGGCGTTAAAATTGTAGAGAGAGACAAAGTCTTGAATACAGTTGGCAGGTTCAAAATAAGGCACATTGCATTAGCTGTGCAGCGCTGCATAGGCCTGCACAGAATAGTCTAGCTTGGTCAGCTGCATCAAACCAATCGTCGGACTGGAGAATGTAAAGAAAATAGACGTGATCACCTACCATTTACCAGCAGGGTCAAAATGGTTCAAATGGCTCTGAGCACTATGGGACTTAACATCTGAGGTCATCAGTCCCCTAGAACTTAGAACTACTTAAACCTAACTAACCTAAGTACATCACACACATCCATGCCCGAGGCAGGATTCGAACCTGCGACCATAGCAGTCTACATCTACATCTACATTGATACTCCGCAAGCCACCCAACGGTGTGTGGCGGAGGGCACTTTACGTGCCACTGTCATTACCTCCCTTTCCTGTTCCAGTCGCGTATGGTTCGCAGGAAGAACGACTGTCTGAAAGCCTCCGTGCGCGCTCTAATCTCTCTAATTTTACATTCGTGATCTCCTCGGGAGGTATAAGCAGGGGGAAGCAATATATTCGATACCTCATCCAGAAACGCACCCTCTCGAAACCTGGCGAGCAAGCTACACCGCGATGCAGAGCGCCTCTCTTGCAGAGTCTGCCACTTGAGTTTATTAAACATCTCCGTAACGTTATCACGGTTACCAAATAACCCTGTGACGAAACGTGCCGCTCTTCTTTGGATCTTCTCTATCTCCTCCGTCAGACCGATCTGGTACGGATCCCACACTGATGAGCAATACTCAAGTATAGGTCGAACGAGTGTTTTGTAAGCCACCTCCTTTGTTGATGGACTACATTTTCTAAGTACTCTCCCAATGAATCTCAACCTGGTACCCGCCTTACCAACAATTAATTTTATATGATCATTCCACTTCAAATCGTTCCGCACGCATACCCCCAGATATTTTACAGAAGTAACTGCTACCAGTGTTTGTTCCGCTATCATATAATCATACAATAAAGGATCCTTCTTTCTATGTATTCGCAATACATTACATTTGTCTATGTTAAGGGTCAGTTGCCACTCCCTGCACCAAGTGCATATCCGCTGCAGATCTTCCTGCATTTCGCTACAATTTTCTAATGCTGCAACTTCTCTGTATACTACAGCATCATCCGCGAAAAGCCGCATGGAACTTCCGACACTATCTACTAAGTCATTTATATATATTGTGAAAAGCAATGGTCCCATAACACTCCCCTGTGGCACGCCAGAGGTTACTTTAACGGCTGTAGACGTCTCTCCATTGATAACAACATGCTGTGTTCTGTTTGCTAAAAACTCTTCAATCCAGCCACACAGCTGGTCTGATATTCCGTAGGCTCTTACTTTGTTTATCAGGCGACAGTGCGGAACTGTATCGAATGCCTTCCGGAAGTCAAGAAAAATAGCATCTACCTGGGAGCCTGTATCTAATATTTTCTGGGTCTCATGAACAAATAAGGCGAGTTGGGTCTCACACGATCGCTGTTTCCGGAATCCATGTTGATTCCTACATAGTAGGTTTCGCACTGCAGCGCCTAGAAAAGCGTTCCCACCACGGTCGGCACCAGCAGGTAGTCAGCTCAGTAATGTAAACTGAAATTAACCGAGCAGTGCTTGTTGATTCCTGTTGTGATTTCCTATTACTCCAGGTTGGAGTCCGAGAGAAACGCAAAGTTACAGATGTGGCTCCAATGTAACATTCATAAGGCAAGTGCATAACGCGATCGGTAATCGAATTATGCTGTATAGTTAAATGAGTATCGGACTTCGTTTCTGAAAGACTGTAGGTTCTTTGGTGCACCATAAAAGACCTCATAAATTGTTAATCAGTATTTGGAACACACCAATGGCGGACGGGCTACACGTCAGCAGTTGTGCATTTCTTTCATGAATAGTTGTATACAAAGCTGATAAAGACATTAATACAAGGAGATATGTTTAGTTCATTAAATTAATAAATCTGAATGGTATTAATTAAAATATACTTAAATACGAGGGGCGTTTGGAAAGTCGGTGTAAAGTCCAAGAGATGCAACCACCGGTGCCTATCGAGCTCAAGTTCAGTTAATAGCAATATTTGAAAGAACGCACACCAAGTTTCAGTCATATTGGTCTATATCTTTGTGTTTGGCACTCGTGTGAATCAAGGAAGTCGAGTGGTTGTCAAAATTTACGAAAAAGAATTTCGTGTGGTGATGAAACATTACTTTATGAAAGGCAAAACGCCTCAGAAGACTAATGTGAAGCTTGATAAACATTACGGTGACTCTGCGCCTTCGATTAACACAGTTTATAAGTGATTTCAAAATTTTAGGAATGGCCATAATGACACAAGTGATGCTGAACTTTATGGACGCCCTGTGGAAATCACGACTCCAGAAATCATTGCTAAAATCCATGATATGGTGATGGATGACAGAATAGTTAAGGTGTGTGAGATTGCTAGTGCTGTGGGCATCTCGAATGAACGGGTTTTTTTGGACATGAGAGAGCTAGCCGCAAGATGGAATCCGCGATTGCAAAAACGGAATTGTGTGAAGTGTTGCAAGGATGGTTTGCAGCTGTTCAGGAAGAATCCGCAGGACTTTGTGCGTCGTTTCGTCACTGTGGATGAAACATGGATACATTACTATACTCCTGAGACCAAACAACAATCTAAACAATGAGTTAGCCGGCCGGAGTGGTCGTGCGGTTCTAGGCGCTACAGTATGGAACCACAAGACCGCTACGGTCGCAGGTTCGAATCCTGCTTCGGGCATGGATGTGTGTGATGTCCTCAGGTTCGTTAGGTTTAAGTAGTTCTAAGTTCTAAGGGACTGATGACCTCAGAAGTTAAGTCCCATAGTGCTCAGAGCCACTTGAACCATTTTGAAACAATGGGTTAAAAACAGAGAACCTGCACCAAAAAAGGCGAAGACTATCCCGTCGGCCGGAAAGATTATGGCGACTGTCTTTTGGGATTCGCAAGGGGTAACCCTCATCGACTATCTGGAAAAGGGTATAACTATTGCAGGTGTATATTATTCATTGATAATTGACCGTCCTTTTCCATCACGACAATGCACCAGCACACACCTCAGCAATTCTGGTGGAAAAATTAATGGAAATAGGAATGCAACTCGTTTCAAATCCCCCCCCACCTATTCTGCAGACTCGGCTCCCTCGGTTTACTATTTGTTCCCCAATTTGAAGAAAAGTCTCACAGGGCAAAAGTTTCATTCAGATGATGAGGTGATTGCAGCAACTATTAGTTATTTTGCAGACTTGGGCAATTCCTATTATTCGGAAGGGATCAACAAATTAGAAGAGCATTGGACGAAGTGTATAAGTATAAAAGGAGACTATGTTGAAAAATAAAATAGGTTTACGCATGTAAGCAGTTTTTATTTTTGCACGGACTCTTAAACGCCCGTCGTGTACTCATAGTTCTTAAGAGCTAAAAAGATAGATGCATACATAGCGAAAGCTGAAGAGCAAAGGATGATAGCTGATCGCAGAAAAAATGTGAAGACTTCTCTGTTCTTCATTGTTGTAGAAAGTATTACACGTACTTATTAACATTTGTGCAGTTTCTGGTTCAAAATGGTTCAAATAGCACTATGGGACTTAACATCTGAGGTCATCAGTCAACTAAACCTTAGAACTACTTAAACCTAACTAACCT
This sequence comes from Schistocerca piceifrons, assembly GCF_021461385.2. Lineage (NCBI taxonomy): Eukaryota > Metazoa > Arthropoda > Insecta > Orthoptera > Acrididae > Schistocerca > Schistocerca piceifrons. The sequence continues at coordinate 527,136,856 of NC_060149.1, read as the reverse complement.
AAGGACACAACACACATCCATGCCCGAGGCAGGTTTCGAACCTGCGACCGTAGTAGGGTTCAAGGCGCTTCAGTCTGGAACCGCGGGACAGCCACGGTCGCAGGTTCGTATCCTGCCTCTGGCATGGATGTGTGTGATGTCCTTAAGTTAGTTAGGTTTAAGAAGTTCTAAGTTCTAGGGGACTGATAACCTCAGAAGTTAAGTCCCATAGTGCTCAGACCCATTTGAACCACACAACGGCGAAAGAACGTGTCACTTACGTGAAGAAAAGTGGTCTTCTTAATGCTCTTGATAGATCACTGAGCCAGTCTAACGGTACTCGCTGGACTAAGCAGCTGACAATGTTAGAATGTCTTTGTGTGAAAAGCTCTCAGAGATGGGAGAAATAGCCTGAGCTGAAGGAACTGATATCACGCTGATGAACGAACTTTTCATGGTATGTATGCTAGTCTATTACTGTAATTCTTATACGCAACCGTTTATTTTATAGCTTTTAAAACTTAAGGGTTTTTGTAGCTCTTCAAAGTGGCGTCCAATGAATTAGAACTGGAAAAATCACCTACATTGCAGCTTTTGTTGACATGGACGATGACAATGTTACAGCATTTGAGTCAGGCGCCCCAGGACAGAGAAGCTTCTTAAATCGGACTGTTACATAAACGCCTTAATTTATACTCAGATGAAACGCGATTTGTCCAGAGATACTGTGAGGTAGCAACTTTCATCTGGCCACCATTCGTCATCTAAAAAGAATATCTGAAGATAGGAGGCGTAAAGTCATGAAAAGGATGCTGTAGTTTTTCTTCCTCATACTTCTCCAATCCCAGAATACACTCTAAAGACATATCCCTTTACTGTATCTCCAACCATCGAAGGAACTTTGTTGTCGCTTTACTGCATCTCCAACCGCCTTTTCTCTTTGTTGTAGCTAGTGGGTTCAAACGGAACTGGCTTACCTTTCGATCTAGAAATAGTTATCTCAATGTACTCTGCTCTTCTGTAAGTTACAAAAATAACATTTAATGTTCGGAAATTGGACAGACGCTCATTCATACATGTTCCTCCACAACTGGTAACATGTGAATCCTTGGAAATCAATGTTGTCCTAAATGAAAGTTTGAATTTTTCCGTATATGCACTGAAATATGAATTTTGCTGTCCTCAGGTAAGAAGAAGAGAGGAGTAATGAGTCTTGACATGGATTTCAGAGCCCCGCCCCAGCAAAGAACAAATCTTGTTGAAACACATAAATTCTGCTACTCCATCCGCTGGATTTCTAGTTGTGCAATGGGAAGATAGGAGTGAGACATTGGGGTAACCTACACTCGATGTCATTCAACATCTACACCGAACAAAAGATTTGTAAACAGAATTAAATATCAGGGAGAAGCAATAAACGTTTTGAAGTTTACCAGTGACACTGCAGTTCTGTGAGAGACAGTAAACAACGTGAAATAACAGTTGAGTGGAATAGATAGTGCCCTGGAAAGGGATTATAAGATAACCCGCAATGGAACTAAATGAAAGGTAATGGAACGTATTTGAATTAAACCTAGCAGTACCAACGGATTTATCATAAAGTGTACTACAAAAGGGGGGCCTAATATATGACCAACACAAAGATATACGAATTTCGTTAATTTTCATTGTCTTTTACGCACAACATATTTTTTAAAGATATGTTTGTGTGTAAGAAGGGTCCTAACCTGGAAAAATTTATATGAAACCTGTTCTGAAAATTCACATCCACTGACAAGACCTAAATTTTGGCGTTTTATTGGAAAATTTGGTACAATTACTTACTCTGGTAGAAGAAATCATTACAAATCATAATTATATTTTTTTCAGAATTTTTAATATATAATATACATGACTATATTCAAGTGTTCTGAAAATGTAGGCATAAAGAACCCCTTCCCTCCCCCTTGGTATTGCGAGGGTTAAATCAGATACTGTAAAGGGTATACGATTACGAAATGAGACAACAAAAGGACTACTGGGCAGCAAACTATCTGATGATGGTCGAAGTAGAGAGGATATAAAATGAAGATTGACTATTGCAAGAACCGTATTAATGAAAAACAGGGATTTGCTAACGATGAATATAAATTTAAATATTAGGAGGTATTTATTGAAGGTATCTGTATGGTTTCCAAGATGTTGCTCCAGACGGGTGTGTAAAAACGAATTACTGACCGCGAAAATAAAGATTTGGTCCTGTCTGACTGCCCCCTGAAGCAGATCTTAGGATGTCTCAACAGTGATATTATTTCCTTCTTCTTGCTCTTTAACATATAAATTACAACATCTAAATAAATGAATGATTACGGGAACTAGTAATTACTAAATATTAATGTTGTTCCTGCTTACACATTTATTGTAGATTAAAACACCTTTATATATTACAAACGAATGTCCTGACCAATATTATTAATCATCTGCCCAAATCTGCCCCGTTTTGTGGCTAAGCGATTGATTATAAACAACGCGAGATGACTGACATCATCTACTTCCCCCAACACTACAAGACAGTGCTTTTAGAGATGATCTACAGTGGTGTGCAACCTCAGTGGAAATGAAAATTACATGATCACAGCAGTTTTGCTTTATAGCACTAATAAGCCGAAGCAATTAGCAATATCACGGGATGTACTGGGTCCGGTGCGTCGGAGTGATGGTTTTCGTGCACGTCAGCCACAAAATAAAAAACCTCATTAAACACTAGGACGGCAACAGGCGATCCCCTGACAAGTATAATCTAATACTATCTTTCCCTCTCTGTATTCTATAGATAAAAAACGCAAACTCCCATTCACAAGTCGGAATTTAGATGTGTCAACGTCGTGAGTATCGACAGAAGAAGTGCTCTCAATCACAGAACGTTGCGTACTCAACGAAGTCTCCCAACCCGGGGGCGAAGTCCAGAATCGTATAGGTTAGCAACACTTTCGGTCACCTAAAGCAACTTCCCAGTGCCTTGTGGCACTATACCATGCAAATTAAGCATTAGTGATTTTTCCCACATTTGTCCTATCATGACAACCTTGCGACAGTATTTGACTGGCGACAGCTTCCCCAGCTTGAACGTTATCCAACTGAGTTCCACCGCACGTCATCGAAAGTCAGTTTCGGCATGATACTTGACGCGAAAGTCTAGCCCTGGGATTGCACGGTAGCCTTCGCCCACATCACGCATTACACTGCAAGTGTTGTCACTTTTGTCAATGTCCTGATCCACTGGCACAAGCCTTGTCGGCCCGATTTTAAACCTTACAAACGCATTTTCTCTTTCTTCTCCTCCGACGTTCTGAGGACGCAGTGCCGAGAAAGATGGTGCCGAAACTGCGGCCTTCGGAAATACTAAATACGTCTGTACCATTTCAGTACCCAAAACATTTGCAATAAAATCAGCCTTATTGATAGCACTCTGTGCTACTTCCTAAGTATCTACAACAAAATTACTTTGAGCAGTTGCACTCTGCAATACACAAAAATTATCGGCACATGCATTTCCCTCCACATCTGGACCTGGTTGCAGAAATTCGCAACCTCTCCGCCAGGGTATACCTCACTAATAATGCAAACAACAAACGAGGAGAACAAAACAGTATGACTACGAGGACACTTAATGTAATTCTATCCTAACACTTACTGTAACTTAACTCCTCCACCTGAGTGGCTTACGTAAGTGACACGTTCTTTCGCCGCAGTCAAAAGACCATGAACGTATGGACCATTAAAGCATATATACTCCGCATCAAAAATATTTCATAGCCCTGTATTTAGCATATGGCAGGAACAAATCAATCGTGAATAATCGCACAGTGCAACCACAATGTTGGTATGTTGATCAGATGTGTGCTGCATCTTTTTCAAAGTAGAGTCGTGGATACCAAGAGACATAAATGGTCCAAACAATTCTCTTAGAATGTTACCGGCCGTATTTGATTCATCTGGAAACTGAGTTGTAAACAAAATGCGAGATCTGAGAGTCCAGTCAGTAAAACAGGAGACAGTATATGCCGGCTAATAGTTTCATCTCGCCCTTGACGTCCACATGTCGGTAGTTGCTGCGTATTCACCTTCTGTTATATGAGAAATTACCTCAGGCATAATTATATGCCGTAGGCTTTTAGCACATTCTGCCATATACCGCGACACAGCTGTGGGGTGAGATATAATGGTCTTTGCAGTGGCGATTAACGTCTTAATAAGATCCATAAGACCTTCACATATTATAGCTCCGTATGACCTTACGTCTCGTGCACATATAGCCACGCATTTATCGACAGTTATCTTCACACAAGACCCTTGTTTATTAGACACACTTGGATGGCGAGAAATGTGCGAAGTGCCACTTGATCCTTCAGCATGAGAGTAAATTTCACCGCACAGCGAACAGCAAACGAAGTGAACGTTTTTCCTAACGCCATCCACAATAGGGTTTTACACAGTCCAAATTGAACTTTTAAGATTCTTCTCAATCTGTGTGGTTCTCTGCTCATCACTGATTAATATTTCTTTTAGTACCTGTTGTGGCGTAACAAGCTTGCTACGCCACACTGGGAAGGGAGCCGTAAGAAAGACACGCGTACACACACGCCGACTGGCGTCAAGTCTGGAACAGGATAACTATTGAATGGTAGCAAGAAAAGTACGTAGCTGCTTTATACTTAACTTTTATTCTTTGATGTATACATCGTTCTTCTTGAGACATTTATACGATAACTCTCAAACTATGTAAGGCTAATGGCGCGTTGCTAGGTCGTAGCCATGGACTTAGCAGAAGGTTATTCTAACTGTCTCTCGGCAAATGAGAGAAAGGCTTCGTCCGTATTGTCGCTAGCAATGTCGTCGTACAACTGGGGCGAGTGCTCGTCCGTATCTCGAGACCTGCCTTGTGGTGGCGCTCGGTCTGCGATCACACAGTGGCGACACGCCGGTCCGACATGTACTAAATGGACCGCGGCCGATTTAAGCTACCACCTAGCAAGTGTGGTGTCTGGCGGTGACACCACATTCCTCCCCCGCAAATCGGCGAACGGTCGTGAGATAAGGCTTCCGCCCGCCGTGGGGAGGACCTCATGTTGACGTATGCGATGAGGTGGGGAGCCTAACAACAGGCGAGGCTGTGCCACCCGCACCCGGCCATTCGGTCCGAGGGGAGCTAGGAAACGCCTGAAAACCTAGTCCAGGGTGCACGTCAACATGCGGCGTACGCGCCCGGAAAGAGACAGGAGGGGCCGAAGGGTCGACCTCCATTGCGTCGGGGTATCCGACGCGCGATGACATCATGTAGTCCGGAGCGGGCAAGAGTTCCATGGCGGAGGACAGCTGGTCACGGGAAGCGATCGGCGGCGCGTGACCCAGGGAGGCGCGTGGCGGCTGCAGCGAAGCGTCGAATGCGGGCGGCGCCGGCGGGAGAACAGGCGGCGGCGGCGGCGGCTGCTGCGGCGGCGCGTCGCCATGGGCCAAAATGGAAGGCATCGTCGGTAACACCTGGGGATGAGGCGAGCCAGTAGATGGGTCCCCAGGGCGCTGACCGGACGGCACCGTCGCTGAAAGCAGACGGGGAGCGGCAGAACCCGTGCGACGACAGAGGCGCAGCTGATTGAGATGCCGACGCACCTCACCAGAGGCCCCCAAAACCAAATACATCGCGCGGCCGAGGCAGCGAAGAATGCGCCCTGCGAGCTAACGCCGTAAACCTCGATAGTTGCGATAAAATACAACGTCGCCTGGAGCAAAAGCAGGAGTCTGCCGCTGCACAGGAACCTGATACGGCGGATGCAGCAAAGACATCAAGGTTCGATGAGGACGACCATGGAGCAACTCAGCCGGCGAGCGACCATCTCGGGGCTGAGAGCGATACGATGACAAAAAGAGCAACAACGCGTCCTCCCAAGAATGCAACTCTTTCAACTTCAACATCTGTGACTTGAAAGTCCGGACCAATCGTTCAGCAGCACTGTTTGACTGAGGCGAAAACGGCGCGGCTGTCAGATGTTGAATACCATTGGCCTGGCAGAATGACTGAAATTCTGCAGACATGAATTGTGGGCCATTGTCGGAAGCAATAGTCTGCGGAAGACCTTCAATGCAAAAGATAGCAGACAACGCTTGGATGGTGGCGGAGGACGTCGTGGAAGACATCCGGACAACAGAAGGAAAATTACTGAAGGCGTCGACCAGAACCAACCATCGAGCATTCCAGAATGGACCAGCAAAATCAATGTGCAAGCGTTGCCAAGGGGAAGTGGCTTTTGGCCATGCAAAGACTTTCCGCGGCGGTGCGGGTTGTTGTTCGGCACATGCCATGCAAGAAGAACACAGATTCGTAATCGCAGCATCGATTCCGAACCAAGGACAGTGCTGACGAGCAAATTGTTTCGTTTGCACTATACCCCAATGTCCATGGTGAAGAAGCCGTAAAACAGAGGACTGTAACGAACGTGGGACCACTACTCTGGACTGATCATTATCAGAACGCAACAACAAAACACCACGTCGAACAAAAAATCTCTCCTTGTGAGCAAAAAAACGGCGAACCAACGGATCCGCAATCCGAGAGTTTGACAAAGGCCATTGCGTAGCAACAAAACGCAAAACAGTAGCAAGGACAGGGTCAGCAGTTGTGGCGGTATCTACACGACGAAAATCAATCGGAAACGATTCGACCACTTCATCGGTTTCCGAATCAATGAACAGGCAAGCAAGTTCGGAAGAATCGAATGCTTGATCCTCAGCAACAGGCAAACGGGACAACGCATCAGCGTTGCCGTGCTTAGCAGTGGACCGATACAAGATATCGTAGCGGTACTGCGAGAGGAAAATAGACCAGCGAATGAATTTCTGCGCTGTACGCGGAGGTACAGGCTTGGTCGGATGAAAAAGCGATGTCAAAGGTTTGTGGTCTGTGATGATGGTAAAGTGACGGCCATACAAGAAATCATGGAACTTAGTAACACCAAACACGAGAGCCAAAGCTTCTTTCTCTATCTGGGAATAATTTCTTTGCGCAGACGAGAGCAATTTGGACGCAAAGGCAATAGGGCGATCATGTGAGCCAACTTTGTGCGCAAGCACAGCACCGATCCCGAAATCCGATGCATCTACCATCAACAAAAGGGTTTTCCGGGGATCGAAAGGCGTGAGGCAAGTATTAGAAAGCAACGCCGATTTCAACTGGCGAAAGGCGCGTTCGCATTCCGTCGTCCAGAGAAACGGAACACCGGTACGGCGTAAGTGATGAAGCGGAGCTGAAATCGAAAAGGCATTGCGCACATTCACTCACACCTTGCGATTCTAAATCGTTCAATGTTCGTGCGACCTCATCACGCAATGCGTGAGTAACATTGCGCGCTCTGAAAAATTTCGGTTGCGCGTTTACTTTCAGGTCCAAATGTGCGTCATAGTTTGTAGCGCAACCTAAGCCCGGTGCAAAAATGTCTGCAAATTCGTCACACAGACGAGAAACACTGTCTGAAGGCACAGTTTGGTTCACTGATAGGACCTGATTTACAATAGACATGTTAAACAACTGACATAAATCTAAACCAAACAAGTTCACTGCAGAAGAAGAACGAAGAACGTAAAATGACACAAGTTTTGTATGTCCCTTGTATGTGGCAAGAAGGCAGCACTGTCCTAACACAGGTATATTCTGTCCTGAATAACTATGTAACTTAACATTAGCGGCACGCAACGGAGGTGCGCCCAGTTGTTTGTACGTGTCGTGATTGAGCAATGAAACCGCAGCTCCGCTATCGAGCTGGAATGGTATGACCTTTCCATTAAAGTCCAAATCTACAAAAAGTTTATTGTCCTGCTGACGACAAGAGCGACTGTTTTGTGCAATTTGAACAGACACTTGTACAGAATCACGTGCTAATTGACGTGATTTCCGGCGACGTCGACGCACAGTTTGTGTGGGACGAACACAGTCACTGTTAGAGAAAGTGGCACTGGACGAATCGGAATTAACTACATGAATGTCCATGGGCGAAGGTCCACGATCCTGAGTGTCCTTGGTTCGATTCCGGCGCGAAGCAAAGGGCCTGGAGTGATTGTGATTGTCTGATCGGAGCTTTTTCTGGCAAACACTTTGAACATGTCCTTTCCTATTACAGAAAAAGCAAATAGCTTGGCGTGACGGGCAATGTTCACGCGAATGTCTAGTAGCACACCGCGGGCATGATTTCACTGCATTTGTGGGCTGGCGCGGCACACCTGGTTTAGAGCGCGGCGGCAGCTGCGTTTGTGTGCGCGAGGGCAGTTGACCGGGCCGCGCAGCTCGCCCGGCGGGCCGGTTAATGTTACACACTGCTGGCGAAGTTTCAAAAGATTCCTGAGCACAGTCAAGTGTGTCTTGTCTATCCAATATGTCTATCACTTGTTGAAGGGAGGGATTAACTATTTTCAAAATGTGCTCCCGTATGCGAACATCAGAAACGTTCTGTGCAATTGCATCACGTACCATTGTATCTGAATAAGAAAGGCCACAGTCACAGTCAAAGGCACAGTCCCTAGTAAGTCCTTGCAATGTTGCTACCCACTCCCTATTAGTTTGACCAGCCGTATGTTTTGTTCGAAAGGAAGTATACCTTTTTTGCAACTACATTAACTGTTTCTTTGAAATAGGCATCTAAAGCAGACAAAATTTCTTCGTAGGACAGAGTTGCTACGTCGCGTCGGGGAAACAATTTCACTATCACACGGTAGGTGGACACACCGACACAAGAAAGCAAAAACGGCTGCCGCTCATTACCTTGAATTCTGTAGGCGGCTAGATGGAAGGCGAACTGTCGGGAGCATTCTGTCCACGATTCGTGCGCCGCATCAAAACTGCAAAACGGCGGTGCAGCTGCATGTTGTGGCTGCGGTAGCGGTGAAGCGGCGGCTGCCGCATCGTGTTGCAGTGCACGTTGACCCTGGACGAGCTGTCCAAGGGCATCCAATAACGCCTGCGTCTGCTGATTCTGCAAGCGATAAAATTCGGACAGTACATCTGGAGATTGTGGCGAAGGCATGACACAAATAAATTAAAGCAAAGCAAGTAGAAAGAACACGATCCTTTAAGCCTCGTCGCCAATCTGTTGTGGTGTAACAAGCTTGCTACGCCACACTGGGAAGGGAGCCGTAAGAAAGGCACGCGTACACACGCCGACTGGCGTCAAGTCTGGAACAGGATAACTATTGAATGGTAGCAAGAAAAGTACGTAGCTGCTTTATACTTAACTTTTATTCTTTGATGTATACATCGTTCTTCTTGAGACATTTATACGATAACTCTCAAACTATGTAAGGCTAATGGCGCCTTGCTAGGTCGCAGCCATGGACTTAGCAGAAGGTTATTCTAACTGTCTCTCGGCAAATGAGAGGAAGGCTTCGTCCGTATTGTCGCTAGCAATGTCGTCGTACAACTGGGGCGAGTGCTCGTCCGTACCTCGAGACTTGCCTTGTGGTGGCGCTCGGTCTGCGATCACACAGTGGCGACACGCGGGTCCGACATGTACTAAATGGACCGCGGCCGATTTAAGCTACCACCTAGCAAGTGTGGTGTCTGGCGGTGACACCACACTACCCTTTTTCGTGACATGCGCTCCTTCTTCTGCAGACCACGTTTAGTTTCCGAGCTCATTTTGTGCGTTACGACAAAAATGAAGAAATCCCACCCTCCCACGAAACACTGCTCTACTCACCGCTCGTATCGAGTAGCTCGCAACAGCAGTCAGTACTACCGACAGCGCATAGGCCGCAGCACGCCATTGCTTGCACACGGCACTGTTCCAGTGGCGTCACGGACTCGCTCAGTGCGGAGCAGAGACGGCGCGGCACGTGGGCTGCGTCTCCGCGCGCAACTCTCCTGAGGCCGTGACATAAAGGTTCTTTCGCAACAGCACTGCTTGGCACTTGGGATGACGTCAGGGACTCGTTCGGCCCGAGACTGCTGCAGTATAGTGCGGTCGCAGCTCGCGGCCTGGGCCTGTGTGCACGACTCTGCACCGTGCGGCCCGTCGGACCTCGATGCGGCTTCCCCAGATAAACCTGCAGTGCGAGGGAAGGCTCGCACTTCTGCCATGGCTACGGTCCTGGACGGACCACGCCTCGATGCCCACCTCTGCTACGAAGTGCACAACCAGAGTTCGCACTCAGCCGGTCGTCACCGACGGATTGACATCATACAAGCCAACTGCGACGTCACTTCAGCAGTGGCTGCATCAATTCCCACTGGCAGACACGTCACTGAACTGACTTACCCTCTTATCCTCAGAACAAAGATTCCTCTGAAATTTTAAGTTACTCTATCTTGTACAAATGTCTCCTGTGCCAATGAAAAGCATTTGTCAAACTTTTTATTTAAAACAATTCAAATTGTGTATCGTTTTGTCTTGTATACACTTATCTTTTAATTTTGTTGTACTGACGACTTGGATGACTAATCATGTAACAGCCAGTACCGTAGTCAAATATATCGTAGGAAAATGTAAGACACCAAGAAAAAGTTTCTTTCTTTATGTTTATGAAATATGTGTGTACCAGAAAGTCCACAAAAGTTAATAAGTACATGTAACGCTTTCTATGACAATTAAGAACAGAGAAGCGTTCACATTTTTTTTTTTGTGATCAGCTAGGAGATGCCTTCCTATTTCCTATCGTCCTTTGTTCTTCAGCTTTCGCTATGTATGCATCTATCTTGATAGCTCTTAAGAACTATGAATATACGACGTGCGTTTGAAAAGTCTATGCAAAAATAAAAACTGCTTACATGTTTGGGGTCAACCTCTTTTATTTTTCAACATAGTTTCCTTTTAGACTTATAAACTTCGTCTTCCATTTTGTTGATCCCTGTCGAATAATAGGAACTGTCCAAGTCTGCAAAATAGCTAATAATTGCTGCAATCACCTTCTCATTTGAATAAAATCTTTGCCCCGCGAGACATTATAGGGGGGGGGGGGAGATGTGAAACGAGTTGGATTCCTATTTCCATTAATTTTTCCACCACAACTGCTGAGGTGTGTGCTGGTGCATTGTCGTGATGGAAAAGGACGGTCCAATAATGATGAATAATATTCACCTGTAATAGTTTTTCCCTTTTCCAGATAGTCGATGAGGATTATCCTTTGCGAATCCCAAAAGACAGTCGCCATAACCTTTCTGGCCAAAGGAATGATCTTCGCCTTTTTTGGTGCAGATTCTCTCTTGGTAACCCATTGTTTAGATTGTTGTTTGGTCTCAGGAGTGTAGTAATGTTACGTCAGATGGCCACTTGTTACGACTTCTACAGTACTTGTTATGGCCGTTTGCTACTTTTTACGACTTCTGCAACACTCGTTAGCAGCAGACACAGTGGCGGTGCCAAAGACTGAGACAGCGTGGAGTTTTACAATTAATTATTGAGCTTTCTTTTTCAATTGCTCCCTCTGTGTCGCTGCTCAGCCCTGCGGATCCTTCCGCCTGGATGCTGCTGTGTACATCCTCCGACAATGCGCGACAGCAGTGCTCCGCTGAAGTCAGGATGCCCTGTGGTTGAGATGAACTCGTCGCCGCTCGGCAGCCCAGTATGGCACCCCCACGGAACCGCGTCGCCGTGAGCTGCCGACGTCTCCTGCACCGGCGACTGGGAAGCCGTCAGTCGTGATGTCCGCAAGGTCCCGCCATGGACGGACCATGCGCCGTGGGGCCGGTTTGCCGTGGAGTCCGGGCGTCAGTCCCTGGCGGCGCCTGTGCTCAAGACCGCGCTGCGGCCAGTCCTGTTGTAAGTTCTCGCTGCAGTTAGTCAGCCATGGTGCCGACCGGAGTTGGGCCGACCCCCAGAGCTAAAGTTGACATCTGGCAGCGAACGGATGACTCCTGCGAGCTGGAACAGACTTCCGAAATCGTCACCTACGAAGATTGAACATTCGGGCACGGATCACGTCCGTTCTCAGATCCGAACTGCTTCCTAATGGCTTCTGTCCGGTTCTGCCTGCGCTCCACTATTTGTATCCGCAGGAGGACGTTTTTTACCCTCGGTGGCAGCTTCTTGTTATTACTCCCACAGTATATTGCAGCGTAACCTAGCGTGCTGGCCTCACTTCCCTTACTCAGCACTCTCCAGGCTTCGCTCGGCCCTCCGTCTGCATGCGTCCTTGCGTCGGCCGGTTGGTAGACTGCAACTGTCAGCAAGGCTATCTGTGCCGCGCCAACTTCTCAATGCCGCGATCGCCGGCTGCCTCTGTTTTGCCATTCTCCACTGCGTGAAGCAACGCTTATTGCATGTGGCCGCAACGGTAATGTATCCATGTTTCATCCACAGTGACGGAACGACGCTCTATGTCCTGCGGATTCTTCTGAACAGCTGCATAACATCCTTGCAACACTTCGCACGATTCCGTTCTTGCTCAAGCATGAGCAATCGCCGAAAGCATCTTGCGGTTAGCTTTCTCATGCCCAAATGTTCATGCAAAGTATTATGTACCCGTTCATTCGAGATGCCCACAGCACTAACAATCTCAAGCACATTGACTATTCTGTCATCCATCACCATATCATGGATTTTATCAATGGTTTCTGGAGTCGTAACTTCCACAGGGTGTCCAGAACGTTCAGCATCACTTGTGCCCATATGGCCACTCCTAAAATTTTGAAATCACTTATAAACTGTTCTAATCGAAGGTGGAGAGTCACTGTAATGTTTATCAAGCTTCGCTTTAGTCTCCTGAGGCGTTTTGCCTTTCATAAAGTAAAGTTTAATCACCACACGAAATTCTTTTTCGTCCATTTTTTGACAATAACTCGACTTCCTTGATTCACACGAATGCCAAACACAAAGAAATAGACCAATATGGCCGAAACTTGGTGTGCGTTCTTTCCACAGATGCTACTAACAAAACATGATTTCGATAGACGCCGGTGGTGGCATCTCTCGGACTTGGCACAGACTTTTCAAACGTACCTCGTATTTAAGTATTTTTAAATTAATACCTTTCAGAAGCAGTAATTTAACAAACTAAACATATCTCTTTGTATTAATGTCTTTATCAGCTTTGTATACAGCTATTCGTAAGAAAAATGCAGCACTTCTGACGTGGAGCCCGTCCGCCATTGGTGTGATCCAAATATTGATTAGCAATTTATCAGATCTCTTATGGTCCACCAAAGAACCTACAGTCTTTCAGAAACAGAGTCCGATACTCAATTAACTGTATAGCATAATTCGATAACTTGCCTTATGAAAATTACAGTGGAGCCACAACTATAACTCTGCGTTTCTCTCGAACACCAACCTGGAATAAGAAGAAATCACAACAGGAATCAACAAGCACTGCTCGGCTAATTTCAATTGACATTACTGAGATGAATACCTGCTGGTCTGTGGTAGGGATCACGACTATTTTCTTTACATTCTCTATCTTCCTTCAAACGTCGCAAGCAGGCAAGGTAACAGCTACAGCTCAAACCTTCCACTCGCTCATCCACCTACCAGAGAGGTTGATGCTATTGTTGGATAGAGACCACTTATACTGTGGTCACTCCATGTGTGGTTGCAGTTTAACGTCATACCAGAGACACATCAGTTTACAACAACAAAATAATACAAGAACCGCTACAGCAGTTCGTTACATCGGCTAACAGTGTGAGATAAATACATTTTCTCATACGAGAATGAGCAGCGCTTTTAATTTAGAGCAATATAGAAACGTCTTTTGCCAAGTCAACAGCCGAGGGTGCTGAATCACACGATATCTACCTTACTCGTGAGTCTGTATTCAACACTTTGTCTGCCTCTACAATTTTAACCATCCCCTCCCCTCCCCAACACCCACATATACACACTTCTCTCCATTACCAAACTGTGCCATAAATTTCTTGTTTTCCCCAGTTCGACTCAGTATCTTCTCATCAGTTATTCGAAATGCAGCGCCACCACTATTTTTCGGCGCTACTGAGTAAAATTGTGATCTGGCCATGGATGTTGCAAAAGATCTTGAGAATGGGCCAGCGCAGAGACGACCAACACCAATACGTCATATGCAACAATGCCACTGGTAGATTCCCACATTGTGCTCCAGGAAAAGGGCTGGCACCACCATAAAGACGACACAGCAGAAAGGCGTTGGTAGGCCAGTCACTACACATCCAATCAACAGACTTCTTATCGTCCACATGGTTGCAAGCTGTGATTTGCAAAGCAAGAAAGCTCTGTCCCTACATAAATTACCATTATTTTTGGTCAAAGGTGTCTCAGTCCGGTAGCTACTATTTTAGGGGAGAGATGTTGCCGCTCCACAAACCCGACATGAAGCTACAAGCATCCACCATGGGATTTGGCATTCACAAACTGTGAGCCCCCGCTGTTGGTTTTAAGATCAGTGCTGTGAGCTTCGCATCTTCCAGCCAGTGGGCCAACTACCAGGTGCAACTAGCGTTCAGCCATAGAAGGCTGTCGTTTGAGACCATCGCTACCTATTGCGTCAGTTCCTTAACACATACTGTCTTCAGCACACACTATGGAGGACGTTGCACTACAGAATGTTCTAGATTGCTCTACAGTAAAATGTGTGACTAGTAGTGAAGATTTTATGAGCAGACATCGATCATCATCCCGACAACAATCCACCACCTCAACTCAGACCTCAACGTGTAGAGGTCATCCATCATGGACTTCCACATTTTGATGTCAGAAGTGTGTGTCACGTCTAACTGTCAGTGATAGGGGAACCTTACCAACCATCCTCCCTGGAGACGATGACTCTCGGCTACCTCAGGGTTGCAGTTTCGTCGACACACAGCATCAGTGTAAAGTGCGAGAGTGCAATGAATGTTCTATTTTTCCCCTGCGAGTATCATGTCGAGTCAGTGCACCTTTTAGCAGCTTTTCAGTTGTGTTATCATTTGTGACATATGTGTTAAGTTCTGTGGCTGGAGTTCTTCCATCGTCGCAGACGTGTACGAGAACCATCACTCCGACACACATTCGGTGATATTGCTAATTGCTCCGGCAAATTGGGGCTATAAAGCTGAACTGCTGTGATCACGTAAGTTTCATTTCCACTAAGGTTGCACACCACTGTAGATCATCTGTAAAAGCACTGTCTTCTAGTGTTTGGGACGTAGATGATATCAGTCAACTCTCTTTATTTGTATTAGATTACGTAGCCATAAAATTGTATCTCTTTATGTCCATTGCACATCGCCATATAAACATTAGTAATATATAAAGCGTTTTTTACTCTGCAATAAATGTATAAGCAGAAACATTAATATTTAGTAGTTACTAGTTCCCTTAATAATTCATTTATTTTTATGTTGTAATTTACATGTTAAAGAGCAAGAAGGAGGAAATAATATCACCTTTAAGAGATCCTAAGATCTGCTTCAGGTTGTAGTTAGACAGGGCCAAATCTTTACTTTCGCGTTCAGTATTTTCAATTGTGCACATTCATTTTATACCCGCCTGGTGCAGCATCATGGAAACCATACAAATACCTTCAAGAAATACTTCCTAACACTTAAATTTATATTCGATATTAGCTAATCCCTCTTTTTCATTAATACTTTTCTTGCTATAGGCAGTCTTCATTTTATATCCTCTCTACTACGGCCATCATTATTTATTTTGCTGCCCAATAGTCCTTTTAGTGTATCAATTCGTAACCTGATTCCCTTAACACTACCTGATTTAACCTTCGCAATAACTTCCAGAAGAGCAGAGCGCATTGAGGCAACTATTTCTATATCGAAAGGTAAGCCAGTTCCGTTCGAACCCACTAGTGACAACAAAGAGAACAGACGGTTGGAGATGCAGTAAAGGGAAATGTCGTTAGAGTGCATTCTGGGATTGGAGAAGTATGAGGAAGGAAAAGTATTGTATCCTTTTCATGACTTTACGCCTCTTATCTTCAGACATCATTTTTAAATGATGAATGGTGGCCAGAATAAAGTTGCTACCTCACAGTGTCTCTGGACAAATCGCGTTTCATCTGAGTATAATTTAAGGCGTTTATGTAAACGTCCGATCTCAGAAACTTCTCTGTTCTGGGGCACCTGGCTCAAATGCTTTAACATTGTCATTGTCCATGTCAACAAAAGGTGCAGAGCAAGTGATTTCTCCAGTTCTAATAACTTGGACACCGCTTTGAAGAGTTACAGAAACACTTATGTTTTAAAAGCTATGAAATAAACGATTGCGTATAAGACAGTAATAGAATAGCATACATACCGCAAAAAGTTCTTTCACCAGCGTGATATCAGTTCCTCCAATTTGGGCTATTTGCCCTTCTCAGAGATCTTTTTGCCCAAAGACGTTCTAACATTGTCAGCTACTTATTCCAGCGACTATCGTTAGAGTGGCACATTTACCCAACAAGAGCATTAAGAAGACCACTTTTCTTTACGTAAGTGACGCGTTCTTTTGCCACAATCAAAAGACCATGAAGTTATGGACAGTTGACGCATATATAATCCCCATTAAAATTATTTCGTAGCCCTGTATTTGACATATGGCAGGGACAATTCAATCGTGGATATATCGCGCAGTGTAGCGACAATGTTGGTACCTAGATCAGTCGTGTGCTGCATGGTTTTCAAAGTAGAGTCGTGGATACCAAGAGACATAAATGGTCCAAACACTTCTCTTAGAATGTTACCGCCCGTTTTGGGTTCTTCTGCAAACTGAGTTGTAAACAAAATGCGAGATCTGAGAGTCAAGTCAATGAAACAGGAGACAGTACATGTCAGATAATTGTTTCTTCTCGCACTTTATGTCCACTTGTCTGTAGTTGCTAAGTATTCACCTTCTGTTATATGAGAAATTCCCTCGGTCATAATTATATGTCGTAGGCTTTTAGCACTTTATGCCATGTACCGCGACGCAGTTGTTTGGTGAGATATAATGGCCTTTGCAGTGTCGATTAACGTCTGAACAAGATCCATAAGACCTTCACCTCTTATAGTTCCGTACGACCTTACGTCTTGGGCGCACGTAGCCACGCATTTTTCGACAGTTATCTCCTGAGCAGGTTTAGGAAGTCGTTTCTCGTCCACATACGACCCTTATTTATTATACACACATGGACGGCGAGATATGTGCGAAGTGCCACTTGGGCCTTCAGCATGAGAGTAAATTCCATCGACCAGCGAACAGCAAACTAAATGAACGCTTTTGCTAACGCCATCCACAATAGGCTTTCGCACGGTCCTAACTGAACTTTTAAGATTCGCTTTACGCTTTGTGGTTCTCTGCTCACCTTTGATTAGTTTTCCTTTTAGATCCTTTTTTCTGCAAACCACGTTTAGTTTCCGCCCGCATTTTTGCGTTACGAAAAAAAAAAGACGAAATCACACCACTCCACTAAACACTGATCTACTCTCCGCTCAGTGCCGAGCAGTGAGGCCGCGGCCCGTGGGCTGCGTCTCCATGCGCCACTCTGCTAAGCCGGTGGCATACAAGTTGTTTGGCAACAACACTGCTCGGCCCTTGGGGTGACGTCAGGGACTTGCTCTACCCGAGACTGCTGTAGTCGAGTGCGGCCGAAAGACTCTGCACTGTGCGGTCCGTCGGTCCTCGATGCGGCTGCCCGGCCGAACCGGCAGCGCGAGACAAGGCTCGCACGGCTGTCACAGCTACGGTCCTGGACGGGCCGCACCTCGAAGCCCATCTCTGCTTCGAAGAGCTCACACTCAGACATTCGTCACCGACCGATTCACATCATACAAGCCAATTTCGAAGTCACTCCAGCAGTGGCTGCATCAATTCGCACAGGCAGACACATCACTGAACTGACTTAACCTCTTATGCTGAGAACATTGACACCTCTCAAACTTTTAGTTAGTTTATCTTCTACAAATATCTCCTGTGCCAATGTAAACGATTTGTCAAACTGTTTATTTAAAACATGTCAAATAGTGTATTGTTTTTCTTGTATACACCAATCTTGTAATTTTGTTGTACTGACGACTTGAGTGACTACTCATGTAACTGGCCGTTTCAAAGTCAAATGTATCGTAGGCAAATGTAAAACACCCAGAAAATTTTTCTTTCTTTATGTTTATAAAATATGGGTGTACCAGACAGTCCACAAGTGTTAATAAGTACATGTAAAACTTTCTATGATACTTAAGAACAGAGAATTCTTCACATTTTTTCTGTGATGAGGTATTAGATGCCTTCCTGTTTCGTATCGTCCTCTGTTCTTTAGCTTTCGCTATGTAAGAATCTATCTTGTTAGCTCTTAAGATTAATTAATATATTTAAGTATATTTAAATTATTACCTTTCAGTTTTGTGTTCAGCTATTCGTGAAAGAAATGCAAAACTGCTGACATGGTGCCCCTCCGCCATTGGAGTGATCCAAATACTGATTAGCAATTTATCAAATCTTTTATGGTGCACCAACAAACCTGCAGTCTTTCAGAAACGAAGTCCGATACTCAATTAACTATACAGCATAATGCGATTGACCGATCACGTTGCCGGCAGGGTTGGCCGAGCGGTTCTAGGCGCTACAGTCTGGAACCGCGCGACGGCTACGGTCGCAGGTTCGAATCCTGCTTTGGACATCGATGTGTGTGATGTCCTTAGGTTACTTAGGTTTCAGTAGTTCTAAGTTCTAGGCGACTGTTGACCTCAGAAGTTACGTCTAATAGTCCTCAGAGCCATTTGAACCATCTGAACCGATCATGTTACGCATTTGCCCTACGAAATTTACATTGGAGCCACATCTCTAACTTTAAGGTTCTCTCGAACACCAACCTGGAGTAATATGAAATCACAAGAGGAATCAACAAGCACTGCTCGGTTAATTTGAATTGACATTACTGAGCTGACTACCTGCTGGGAAGTGGTAGGTTAACACGACTATCTTCTTTACATTCTCTATGTTCCTTCCACCTTCGCAAGCAGACAATGTAACAGTTACAGCTCACAACTTCAACTCGCTCATCCACTTACCAGAGAGGTTGTTGATATTTTTGGGTAGGGACCACTTATACTGTGGTCACTCCATGTGTGGTTACAGCTGACTACCTGCTGGTAAGTGGAAGATGATCACGACTATTTTCTTTACATCCTCAATCTTCCTTCCACCTTCACGAGGAGGCAAGGTAACAGTTACAGCTCAGGACTTTCACTCGCTCGTCCACCTTCCAGAGAGGTTGCTGCTATTGTTGCTTATACAGTGGTGACCACACCTGTGGTTACAGTTTAACGGCATACCAGAGACACTTCTGTTTACAACAAAAAAATAATACAAGAACCGCGACTTCAGTTCGTTGTATCGGCCAATACTGTGGGATAAATAGCTTTTCTCATACGAAAATGGCCAGGGACGTTAATTTAGAGCAATATAGAAAAGTCTTTTGCCATGTCAACAGGCGAGGGCGCTGAATCACACGAGGTCTACCTTACTCATGAGTTCTCTCAGTAAATGATTTGCAAAATTGTGGACCAGAAGCCTACCTCTCCCTCCCGCCCCCATCCACAATGTTGTTGTTGTGGTCTTTAGTCTGAAGACTGGTTTGATGCAGCTGCCCAAGCTGGTCTATTCTGTGCAGGTCTCTTCAGCGCTGCACAGCAAATGCGATGTGCATCAATTTGAACCTGCTAATTGTATTCAAGACTTCGTCTCCCTCTACAATTTTAACACCCCCCTCCCAACACCCACATATGCACACTTTTATCCATTACCAAATTGACAAGTCCTTGATGCCTCAGGATCTGCTCTACGAAACGAAGTTGTGCCATAAATTTCTTGTTTTCCCCATTTCGATTCAGTATCTTCTTATCCGTTATGCGATCTGCAGTGCCACAACTATTTTTCGGCGCTTCTGAGTAAAATTGTGATATTACTATGGCTGTTGGGAGTGGGCCAGCTCAGCGCCGAACAAACTCCTTTACGTCATATGCAGCAATGCCACTGGCGAATTCCTATATTTTGCTCCAGGAAAATGGCTGGCACCGCCATAACGACGACACAGCAGAAAGGCATTGGTAGGCCAGTTACTACACATCCAATCAGGAGACTTCTTGTCGTCTACATGGTTGCAAGATGTGATGTGCAAAGCAAATGCGCTCTGGCCCAACATAAATTACCATTATTATCAGTCAAATGTGTATCAGTCTGGTAGCTACTATTTAAGAGGAGTGTTGTTGCCGCTCCACGAGACGACAGGAGGCTACAAGCAGCCACCAACGGATTTGGCCTCCACTAACTGTGGGCCCCTGTTGCTGGTTTTAACATTTTAACATAAGTGCAGTGAGCTTAGCATCTTCCAGCCTGTGGGCCAACTACCAGGTGCAACCAGCCTTCGGCCATAGAAGGAAGTCGTTTGAGACCATGCCCAGCTGTTGCGTCAGTTCCGTAACACTCGCTGTTTTCAGCACACGCTATGCACCACAGAATGTTGTAGTTTGTTCTTCAGTAACATGTCTGACTAATAGCGAAGTTTTTATGAGCAGCCATCGATCATCATCCGGATAACAACCCACCACCTCAACTCAGACCTCCATGTGTAGAGGTCATCCATCCTGGACTTCCATATTTTGATGTCAGAAGTGTGTTTTACCTCTAAATTTCAGTGACAGGGAAGCTTACCAGCCACCCTTCCTGGAGACGGTGTAATGAGATCAAGGACTTCGGTATTCTAGAGTGCGAATATAATTTCTTGGTCTGTTTGTTTCTAGTTCTTCAGTGGTTTAAAGGATGCTGTACTTGGAAAAAAAATTTGTTTGGTCTTGTAGTCTATGAGTCTGGATAAGTTTGTAGAAAAAAAGCGAGCAGGCAAGGAAGAAGAAGAGAGAGTAACGTATTTGTGTTGACGGGGGGGGGGGGGGGGGGGGCGATCGCCGAATTTTTGGAACAGTTCTGAGAGGGACTTCCGTCCGTTGATGCAAAAGGGCTGATTACCGCTGAGTGTGGCATGTGTAGAAAGAAAGAGCAGGTTCACAGCGCTTCCTTAGGAATAGAGAGAACTGGGGCATGTGGTGGGTATTGTAAAGTTAATGTGGCTTACATTGTGTAGGGTTTGTATATAATGGAATGTAAAATTGCTATTGCTAATGTTATGGGATGAGTAGAGAGGATGACCGTGTGTGTGTGTGTGTGTGTGTGTGTGTGTGTGTGTGTGTGCGTGTGTGTGTGGATTGAGGGGCTGTGGATGTAATTTAGCGATCTCTGTAAAAGTAAGCACAGGAAGCCACAGAAAGAAATGCAGGATGGTACTTCGATAACGGGTCCTTAGGATATTAGGCCAGTAAATTCGATAAGAAGGAATAAGAATGATTAATCGGTTGTTCTGGGATATAGGAGGGTTCAGAACATTTGCGTATGTTGAGAGCTGGAGAGGTAGGAGGTAAGGAGCGCCCTCAGTATTATTTTGGTGAACAAGTTCTGTTAGGGTAAGAAATTGAATTTACAAATAAGCTGAGAAAACACAAAAGCGAGCGTTAGCTATTTTTGGGGGCACTATAGAATTTCGGAGAGGTTGACTGGGCTCTTATTTCTTTTTCTAAATTTTCAAATGATCGTTTTAGATTGTGAGGGGAGAGAAGCGCTGGGATGTGTGCGGACGGTGTGTGTGTGAACTCGCTCTCGGGTATTCTGACAACAGACGTGAAGGTGGAGATGTGTCGCATATATGCCGACAAGCAATGGAGTGCGGCCTTAACATGTGTGTTGGACCGCACTGAGTTAGGACGGTGACATACGACTCGCGTGGCCAGACTTGGATAGTTATGTTCGGCGTGTAGCTGATATGAATTTCTCAGGTGTTCGGTGTGAATGCGGCTGTCATCAAGTCATGTTTCAAGGGTCGACGGCGGCCTTTGAGGGAATTGAGAGCTGTCGGACGTGTGACTTAGTGTGGGATAGGTTGATTGTGTGCGTCTGTTGAGTTACTTTGCTGTGCGTTATTTGTACAGATTACGAGTACTGATGGTGTTTACAGTCATGTGTACTGCATTATTTATGAGCAGTTTGGTATTGTGCACTGAAATTAGGAGCTGTTTGCGTGTCTGCCGACTGTGCAACATGACACCAGGTATATCAGGGCGAGTGTTTTTTGTATGAGAGTAATAGGTATACTCAAAGCGTAAATAAAATGTACGTTAAGTATTTGTGGGACGATATAGAATATAAGTGGGTTCGAGTTGGTTGTTATTTTTTCTACTTGGAGGGTTTGTTAGATCGAATTGCTGAGGCGAGTAGCTACGAGAGCGCGAGGGATGTGATTGCAGCATATCTCCGTCTCTCAGTGGTTAACTAAAGATGGGGCGAGCAATGTTCTCGGCTTAGGTGTTGGGGGTGTGCTCTGGCCATGTGTAGACCGTGTGGATTGAACAACAGTATTACGGTCATAGTTTAGCTGGAATATTTATAGAGGAGTATGTCCGACGTGAGTATAAAGGTCCAGACTGTGATGTGGGCGGTCTCGCGCTCGTGGTGTGTGAGAGAGGCAAAGCAGACGATTTTGAGTCATCACAGGTGACTTAGGTTAGTGGCTTCGTTTGCCACAATTTTATTGTGTTTGGTAGCGAAACACGGACTGACCATCAGAATTGAAGCTTGGCTTATTTGTATAGGCAGGATGTGATATAAGTTAATGTAGGTTAGTACAAGTTAGTGCACTTTAGTAAACGGAAGCAAGCATTAGTACATGTTAGCCAACGAACACGGGTCGGTAAAAAGACGTGGTGGTCGGTACGGGCTTTAACTATTTCGTTTCAAGTCCAGGTGGGTGTGGCAGTGGCGAAAATTGATTCCAATTCTAGGTGGACGTGGGAGTTTTCCGCATCAGAGAGGTTAATTAATTGATCATAGTAATTAAATAGTCATCTGGAATTTGTTACATTCACTTGCGGAGGTACTAAGTAGGTGCGGGCGATGGCTTATGTGTACGGACGTGTGTTTTCGCCAGGATCCTGGATTAGATAATCGAAGCATGTGGGCTGAATAATGAGAATCAGGTGATCAGTTAACTTAGTGAGAGCGTTCTTTGTCTGACAGAGTCACGTGGCCGATCGCGCGTTGTGACGTCAAGGAAGTTTCCAACTCGGTAGAAAAAGCATTTCAGTACGAGCGTGTCGGTTCCTGTCTATCGGTCTTGATTTGCAAAGTTTATGAGGATGAGGGTGTCCTTTGCGCTCCATCACACGTGCTGGTGGGGCGGTATGTGGCGTGAGGGTGGTTTGGACAGAGCAAGCGTGTCAGTTCCTTTCCGTCGGTGCTGAGAATTTGCGAACTATAGGACCGATATAGCTTTTAGCGTGTCACGTGATAGAACTTTCCAAACATCTCGGGCGGTTGTGTGACGTAGGTATCGGCAGGTTCGAACCCGTTCAGAAATATGAATTTAGGGTGGAACGTGTCCTTTGTCCAGCACGTGGTCGACAGGTTCCAGCATGTCTAGCGTTAAGTGCTCGCGGGTGCAGAAAGATGTTTATGTTGTCGAAGTTTCGCTGTGTGAGCATGGAGAAGTCAGTTGGGACACACTTGCATGACCGTAATGTCTGAAATAAAGAATAATTTTCCAGGTATTTACAGAAGACTATGTCCGTCGCGTGTATGGAGGGTGTGTGACGTAAGTGGGGCGGCGGCGGCGCAGCGATTGTACAGTTATTACGCGCGTGCGAGAGTGAGTCAATTAGCGAGCGTTCCAGTGCGGACCAAACGTGCTGTTATATAGTCATGGCGGATTCCATTGTCGAGCAAACTTTGCCGCCAAAAGTGTAGCATGTCGTTCTCGCCTCCACAAGGACACGTGGTGGACGGTGCGCGGTCGGCATCGACATGTTTGAACGTGCCCAGGAAAAAACAAACTTTGGCGCCAAAAGTGTAGCAGGGAACAGCCGACCGTTGTGTGATTCAGCTCCGAGGCAAACAATTTTGGCGGGAAACGTGCGGAGGCGACGAATACACGTGGTGAGCGGTCAAGGGACCGCTGTGACGTCAAACTCGGCAACCTCCAGCGTGTCCAGCGAATAGATGTTTACGACGTGGGAGCGATCGCTGGGCTCGCCCCCCGCGCTATTGGCCGGGCGCCTTACTTGACAGGCATAGGCAGTGTCTCCGCGCGCTGGCCAGGGGGTGGCGGGGATTTGAACTAACTCAGTAGGAGTGCGGACGTCGTGGTGACTGCACTATGAAAGATGTATGTGCTGACTGTGTTGGAGAACAAGTGATGACCGCACTGCTTGAAATAAAGTCTTCAGTCCCTTCCCCCCTGCAAAATCAAAGGACGTGACTTACGTTACTATAAGTACAGTTTATTGTTTGACGCGATTATGATAGGCTACCAGTGATAAAAGATAAGTGACGGAGATAGCTCGTACATGTGATCAATTATGGTGTTGGGGATTTGAACTTGTGATAGATTTTTGTTATGGATGTAAGGAGAATGGCTTTCTCACCGAGAAAATCGGACATCTTGAATAAATAATAAATGATAAAAATACATAGAAGTACAGCTTTCGACAGAATATCGTGTTGGAATTTGAATTTGGCGCAATTTTCTGGTGGAGGTAGGCCTATAATAATAAATGATGATAATAATAATAATAATAAATGATAATGAATGATAATAAATGATAATCAATGATTATAAATGACAATGAATTATAATGAATGTTAATAAATGACAATGAATGATAATGAATAATAATAAACAAAAGTAAGGTTTTGCAGCCATTATCATGTTGGAATTTTAATTTGGAGGGAATTTTCTAGTGGTGGCAGGTCAATAATAATAAATAATAATAAATGAAATAAATAATAATAAATCATAATGAATGTTAATAAATTATAATCAGTAATAATGAATAATAATAATAAAGACAACTACGGTCTATGCATGCATTATCCTGTTGGAATTCAAACTTCCCGCCATTTTTTCTTCTGGAGGCTTAGGTTAGTGGACGTAGCACAATTGGCCTATTTTCCCGCCTAAAGCCGCCATCTTGGATGACGTCATGCGATGTTGCCAAGTCTATATGCCGCCGTCTTGGATGACGTCATCGCCGCCATCTTGAATAAATTTGGCAACAATGAAGCATGTCTTGACGCAAAGGCTGTCATACAACTACTGAAATGGTACAGACGCATTTAGTATTTCCGAAGAAAACAGTTTCGGCACCATCTGTGACAGCACTGCCTCGTCAGAAGGTGGGACGCGAAGAAAGAGGAAATGTGTTTGCAAGGTTTATGATTGTGCCCGCAAGGTTTGTGCCAGTGGACCAGGAGATTGACAAAATGACAACACTTTAAGTGTAATGCGTAATGCAGGTGAAGTCAGCTGTGCTGTCTCATCAAGCATCATGCCGCAACTGACTTTCGATGTCGTGCGGTGGATCTCATGGGGATAACGTTCAAGCTGGGGAAGCTGTCACCAGTGAAATAGTGTCGAAAGGTTCGTTTATCACGGTAAGACAAATGCGGGCAAAATAACTAAGCCTTAATTTCCATGATGTAGTCCCACCAGGCACTGGGAACTTGCTTTAGGTGACCAAAGGTGTTGCTAACTTATACCATTCTGTACTTCACCTCCGGGTGGAGAATCGTCGTTGAGTACGCATCATTCAGTGATTGAGAGCACTTCTCCTGTCTGTACTCGCGTTGAGACGTTATCTGAATTCCGTCCTTAAGGCTGGGAGTTCGCGTTTCTTGTCTGTAGAACACAGAGAGGAGAAGATAGTATTAGATTAAACTAGTCAGAGGACCGCCTTCTGCCGTCCTAGTGTTTAATGTGTATTTTATTTTGTGGCTGCAATTCTTCCATCGTCGCAGACGGGTACTAGAGCCATCACCCCGACGCGCGAGACACAGTACATTCGGTGATATTGCTAATTACTTCGACTTATTAGGGCTATAAAGCTGGCCTGCTCTGATCACGTAAGTTTCATTTCCACTGAGTTTGCACACCACTGTTGGAAATGCAGTAAAGGGAAATGTCGTTAGAGTGTATTGTGGGACTGGAGAATTACGAAGAAGCTCGATTCTCAGAGAACTTTTCGCACAAAGACATTCTAACAATGTCAGCTGCTTATTCCAGCGAGTATCGTTAGACTGGCTCAGTGATCTATCAAGAGCATTAAGAAGACCAATTTTCTTTATGAAAGGGACGCGTTCTTTCACCGCAGTTGTTACGGTGCTCGCTTATTTCCAAGTCCGTATCGGTCTTAGTGCTGAGTTTTCACTCAGACGGCGCTTTGGCGTTAGCCGGTTGTTTTCCGTGTGTGATCGCTGGCCAGAGCTAAGCTGGAGGCGTGTGAGGTGGAAAGAGGGAGGGCCAAAGTGGCCGAGCGGTTGTAGGCGCTTCAGTCTGGAACCGCGCGTCCACTGCGGTCGCAGTTTCGAAACCTGCCTCGGGCATGGATGTGTGTGATGTCCTTAGGTTAATTGGGTTTAAGTAGTTGTAAATTATAGGGGACTGATGAGCTCAGATGTTAAGTCCGATAGCGCTCAGAGCCATTTGAACCATTTTTGAGAAAAGAGGGCTGCCTTGGCTTGGAGACAGTTTGGCTCTACTGTGGTTGTTTGCGTCTGGAAGCCGAGTGGTTCCCGATACGAAGACCGGACCGTGAGTTTACGGTTAATAGTGTGAACAGCGGCGTGGTGTGCCGTTTAACTTAATTCGGAAGGGGAGAAAAATCTCGCCTGTTGTACTTTGTCGAGCCTGAGAATGAAATACCTTCTATGTGCGGCGGGATGCCTTTTCGTCCTTCTGTCTCTCCGTCGTTGGGATAACTATCCTCGTTTACCGTCCCATGGATGTATATCGATGGTGTACGCTGCTCTCCGTACTCTGCTAGACGCTGGTGATGGAAGTGCGTCGGTCAGCGGCACGTTAGTCTGGGTGCTTTAAGTTTGATCTTCAAATGCATAGTCTTCGAGTGGCACTCCTTAGAGTTTGCCTTGCACAGTTAGATTGGTATATGTTTTGTGTTGTGGTGCTTCCGCTTTCCGTTAACGAAGGTTAAGCTTGATTCGGCACTCCGTACAACGCTCTGCATCTCAGCAGGCGGGTCGGAGCCACCTTCGCGACTAAACGGAAGCCTTTGGACTGAGAGGTCTTGGGTTTTGCATATTGTTCATAAATTGTTGTTTTGGTATTAAGTTGGCTGAGGATTATTATGGATTCCCAGGAATTTGGTCTGTTGTCAGGCCCAGGCTAGGTCTCGTTATTTTAAAAGTTGGTCCCTCTTTTGGCTTAGTACGATTTTGGTTTACTGCCTGGTGGTTCTGGTAGTACACCAGGTCGCTGTGGTTGTGTTGCATTTTGTAGAGGGCTGTCTGCTCGGAGCCGTGGAGTACCATTTGTGTGAACTGCTTCGCTGGGGAGTACTGATCGGGCCATTCTTGGTCCTTTGCTGTATTAAATTATTTTATTATTATTTTAAAGTAACATTATCACTTAAATGATTTAATTCTTGTTGCGTTAATTGCACTTGGCCACTGAGAAATTTGTTAGTGTAATTACGGAAGATTTAATAGTGGCACATGCCCTTTACCTGTTTCGTAATCTGTTAATTACCGAAAGACCTTAAGCTCACGCATCCGGCCATCCTGGTTTAGGTTTTCCGTGATTTCCCTAAATCGCTCCAGGAAAATGCCGGGATGGTTCCTTTCAAAGGGCACAGCCGGCGCCCTTCTCCGCAATTCCCTAATCCGATGAGACCGATGACGTCGCTGTCTGGTCTCCTTCCTCAAACAACCCAACCCCCCAACTCTTAAGCTCATAGTCATATAATGTAATTTTCTTAAATTATTGTATTTTTATGTCATGTTATTGTTTCTCTAATTTGCTGATCACTGATGTACTCTTCCAAGTATTAAAATGTTTCAGGTAGCTATTACTTTGGTGGAACGCGCGGAACCGCAACGGAGAGAGTAGTTGCGTGCCTTACGTGTCCGTTGTTGGCACGGCCTGGTGTCCGGGATTTGTTTTGGTGCACCTGAGTTAAGTATTGTGTTGCCTCCTCCCTTGTGGCCCCGTCGTGTTCTTCTCATAAACATTTCCTTCAGGGCATTTTAGTTAATTTTATGTTAGTATTATTTTAATTTCTTACATTGGTAAAACCTCGGGGAAGATCAGTTTGGATTCCGTAGAAACACTGGAACACGTGAGGCAATACTGACCTTACGACTTATCTTAGAAGAAAGATTAAAGAAAGGCAAACCTATGTTTCTAGCATTTGTAGACTTAGAGAAAGCTTTTGACAATGTTGACTGGAATACTCTCTTTCAAATTCTAAAGGTGGCAGGGGTAAAATACAGGGAGCGAAAGGCTATTTACAATTTGTACAGAAACCAGATGGCAGTTATAAGAGTCGAGGGACATGAAAGGGAAGCAGTGGTTCGGAAGGGAGTAAGACAGGGTTGTAGCCTCTCCCCGATGTTGTTCAATCTGTATATTGAGCAAGCAGTAAAGGAAACAAAACAAAAATTCGGAGTAGGTATTAAAATTCATGGAGAAGAAATAAAAACTTGAGGACGATAAATAGTTTGGACAAGAAGAGAATAGAAGCTTTCGAAATGTGGTGCTACAGAAGAATGCTGAAGATTAGATGGGTAGATCACATAACTAATGAGGAAGTATTGAATAGGATTGGGGAGAAGAGAAGTTTGTGGCACAACTTGACCAGAAGAAGTGATCGGTTGGCAGGACGTGTTCTGAGGCATCAAGGGATCACCAATTTAGTATTGGAGGGCAGCGTGGAGGGTTAAAATCGTAGAGGGAGACCAAGAGATGAATACACTAAGGAGATTCAGAAGGATGTGGGTTGCAGTAGGTACTGGGAGATGAAAAGGATTGCACAGGATAGAGTAGCATGGAGGGCTGCATCAAACCAGTCTCAGGACTGAAGACCACAACAACAACAACACATTGGTAAAATTGTACGGCCTTCATTAAGCACACTGTTTGTCATAGCGAAATTGATGTGCCATTGTAATTTCTTAAACTCCGTTGTGTGTGCCCTTCGTGATACATATCGTTTGTCTTAATAGATTCGAGTATGCCAATTATAATGTCTCATATATCAGGATGTGCGTGTGTAATGGTGCAATAAATGGATGATTGTTATTTCTGTTTCGGCGCCCTTCATGCTTCCTTTCTTGTCCCTATTGGTACGCTATACTTGTACTTGTGTTGGTAACCCACATCAGCAGTCAAAATACCATGAACTTATGGACAATTTACGCATATATACTCCGCATCAAAATTTTTTCATAGCCCTGTACTTAGCATATGGCAGGAACAATTCAATCGTGAATAATCGCGCAGTGCAACGACAATGTTGGTACCTTGATCAGTTGCGTGCTGCATGTCTTTCAAAGTAGAGTGGTGGATACCAAGAGACGTAAATCGTATAAACAATTCTCTTAGAATGTTTACGTCCGTTTTTGGTTCATCTGGAAACTGAGAGTCCAGTCAATAAAACAGGAAACATTAAATGTCACATAATTGTTTCCTTCTCGCACTGGATGTCCACATGTCTGTAGTTCCTGAGTATTCAACTTCTGTTGTATGTGCAGTTACCTCAGGCATAATTATATGTCATGGGCTTTTAGAACTTTGTGCCATGTACCGCGACACAGTTGTGGGGTGAAACACAATGGCCTTTGCAGTGTCAATTAACGTCTGAACAAGATCCATAAGACCTTCACATCTTATAGCTCTGTATGACCTTATGTCTCGTGCACACATAGTGTAGGGAAGCAGCCTACTCACGCTGTAATAAATTCACATCAGTTTCCATTGTGTGCCAGCCAGTCTGCTGTAACTAGCTCTGACGTCATAAATGTTGCGCAATACCTTAAAAATCAAGCAAATGAACTAAAACTTTTCTAGCATGTCAGAAATAATACTGAATTAATGTGTGTTAAATATCAGTTCGATAACTTCAGCCATTTCCGAGATTTGGACGTTTTTCTGGAAAAATCATTGGCGCAACAGAAAAGAGCTAGAGACTTCAAAATTTATATTTAGATTCATCTTTCATAATGATTTAATAAAAACAGTACTTTGGATTTCACATATTAAGACTTTAGTGGAAATTCATGATTTTCTGGTTTTCGTCTCAAAACTGAAGGAAGCAAGATAGATTAAGTAGGCTAGTAAATAAGGCTAGGATGTTTAGATTTAAATAGGTTGGAGGTCCGCTATGATTATGAAAATGTGTAAAGTTTCTTTTTAATACCTATAAAATTATAGCGATAGCGGATCTCAACAGGGCCAGTTCAGAGCTCATCTAGTGCGTGCAGGGCAATTAAATTAATTCTCTCGCCTAAAGTATTTAACTTAGCCACGTCAAAATCTTATTATCAATACTTACCTGCGTGCTGAATGCACGTTTAAATTAAGAGCTTCTTCGGCCATCAGCCAAAGAAGCTATAAATTATTATGTAACTTGAAGTGGTGCGTTACTAGCCCAGCGGCTAGTCGGGAGAGCGGATTTAATCAGGCGTTCCCTCAGCCGTCCGCACCGCGGCTTTATATATAAGAACACAGCGCGAGGAAGGAAGGCCCCAGTTCTCTCCAGACGCTGAATGACACGCCATCTGTGTCGGTAGTCGCGTCGCATCAGTGTATCTGCTACAAACAGCCTCGGGTGCCGTATTAAGTTACTAGAGATACGCGGAACCATGAAAACATTTCATGTGAAGTGTTAATTCTGGAATGATTTTCATTATCTAGCTTCAGTTTGTGTATTGTCGTAATTTTTCACGTGCCGTCGCGGGACAGACATTCTACCAAATATTTAGCGTGGCGTTTGATGAAATATTTTCATCAAATTATGGCGAGCATTCTTTTTAACATTTGATTCGGACATTTATAGTTGCATCAGCGCATTAGACTCTGAAATGTTCTGTTAGTTAGGTTGTAGGGATACTTGTGTTGTTTATCAGTGAATTTCAGAATATACTCAACTATTTTGGAAAACCGTTTTTGATTAGAAATCCCGGACAATCTCCTAATTCCTCAGAGCTATAAGCTGCAGTTATAATAACATTCTTAGGTAAAGTGGGCACTAGGATATCTATTTACTGGCTCCAAGTTTTATTAAATCACTTTCTGGGGGCCACGAAGTAAATAGAGAGCCAGTGTTGAGAACGGCAAAAGACAGCATTAACAACATTCTAAAAGCTAGAAACTGATTCAACATGCAATCATTTATACAGTAAATTATTATTTTACATAAAATTATCCGCCGCCCCACATATGGTGCATCGGCCGGGAAATCAACTAAGTGAAAGTGATTTTTAACTATTCGGATTCGCGAGTGAAATGCGACACGCAACTGAGTATAGAACAGTGAATGTGTTACGTGTGCATGTTGACGACGCAATTGGATTAACAACGCATCTGGATTGACGGAGCTGGCACTGAGTCTAGCGGTGCTGCCGGCATCGCGAGAAGCGTCTCGCCGCACGACAGTCGTCCGCTGGAGCAGCCGACGCAGAGCCTGCAATTGCGGGCCACGCAAACACACAACAGCCGTCGGAGAGCCGTCTGCAGTTCAACGTGCCACGTCGCATCAGGAATCCTGGTACGCCGCGCCGGCAACGCCATACGTCGTGCAGAAGGAACTAAGTTAAGTGAAAAGCTGTTAAAAATTTTACTAACCTGCACTAAAAGACTGTCGGCGATGGAACCGCCAAAAGAAACTGAGATTAAACTTATATCAGAACCCATGTCTGTTGAGGGAACTGTAAATCCAGACAACGGTTCAAGTGTAAATATGCATGAAAGTAGTAATGTGAAAGTGAAAAATGAAGTATTGTCTCCTGACAGTAGTGTGGGAAGGGGCAATGATTCAATAATAGAGACCCCTGTAGTAAAGCGGAAAGTAGAAATTGTAAACTTATGGGTTGATAGTTTCTCTAATGAATTAAAAATGAAACAGTCATCAGAGATGGTAGAGTTTAAGAAGGAGCAGTTGGATATGACTAATCAATCAGAAGTTTCATGTAGTTTTGATGATTCTGGTATTGGAGCTAGTTTTTCGTCACCTGGGTGTGATAAAAAGCCAGCTCGGGAGCAACCCAAAGATGCTGGGGCTGTTGATTTAAATGTCATATTACAAGCAATAGCTGCCAGCAATGCTGAATTAAAATCTGATATAATTGAGGTAAATAATAGGATTGTGGCCAGTCAAACTAATTTTAATAAACGATTGGAGGTAATGGACGATACCTTCAAGGCTGGTTGCAATAAGTTGAAAGAGGATCTAGACAGTTTGAATTGTAAAATTGATTGCAATCATGAGGATATTAAGAAAAAGGTTGCTAAACAGTTTTCTGAAATGTATAAGACAATAAAATCCGAAGTCGCTGAGGTTCGCAAGGACTTCCAAATGGAAGATGCGAAGCTGGAGCACAAGTTAACAGAAAAGATCGAGGCGGAATCTGAACTGTGCTCAGATAGATTTAAAGATGTTAATATAAAAGTAAACATATGTCAAGCAGAAGTAGAAGCAATCAAAACTGACA
Source organism: Schistocerca piceifrons (assembly GCF_021461385.2). Lineage (NCBI taxonomy): Eukaryota > Metazoa > Arthropoda > Insecta > Orthoptera > Acrididae > Schistocerca > Schistocerca piceifrons. The sequence continues at coordinate 527,104,388 of NC_060149.1, read as the reverse complement.
CTACTCATATTGTGCAAAGAGTAGATAATGTTGAAATGAAAGTAGAAAATATCAGTACTAACATTGCTAACATTGAGAGTAAAATAGCTTCAGTAACTTCTGGTAATGGTAGTATACAACAAGTTGTAGCTGCAAACGCCGCTTTTATCGGGTGTCGGCAGTTCTTGCGGTTCGATCCAGATAAAAATATCCACCCGCTAGATTTCTGGAACGATTTTGAAGATGTGATTCCACCAACTTGGTCTGAGCGAGAGAAAATCTCATTTATTAGAAGCCATTTAGCAGGTGACGCCATGCGTTGGTCAGCTGATGTTATGTTGAAATGTAAAACATTAGCGGAATTTAAAACAGCTTTTATTAATGAATATTGGTCTAGCAATAAGCAAAATGAAGTGTTGAGAGAATTTTGGAGTGGAAAACGCTTCAATGCAGGCAAGGAATCTATTAAAGAGTTTGCTAGGTCATGGATTTCACGTTTGTCACATTTGGCGGAAAAGCTAAAACCAGAAATGATTATACTAGGTCTGGAAGCCAAACTGCCATGGTACTGGCAAACTAGAATTATATCAGCCCCTAGAGACAATCTGGATCGTTTCATTGAATATTTGGAACGTGTAGAACGTGTTGCTGCCAATGAGGAGCAAGCACGTAATAACCGTAATGCCAATAATAATAATAGTAATTTTAGGAACGAGCAAAATGGCAATGTAAACATCAGAACAGTAGGTGTTCGTCATCCTAAGAGAGGTAGGAATTGGGGAAATAATTATCAGAGCCAACAATGGCGTCCAAGGGATAATAATGTTGTTCCAAACAGAAATATGCATGTAAACAACAGTACGCAAAGTAATGCTATGCCAGCTAACTATAATGAAAGTAAAGGAAACAGCAGTAGGCCGAGGCAGGAAAACTAGTTCCCGTCTATGAGGACACTGGCGCTCACCAGGCGGTTACTTTTCCTAAGCCAGTAGTTACAGGAATTGGTAAGACAGATCAGAATACTCAAACTGAACATGTGGATGAAGAGTCGGTAGCACCTAAGGATACAACAGAAATATTAGATCACTCACAGTATTTGATAGATACCGTGTTAGAGACGCTTTCTAAGTGGGAAGAGAAAGAGAAGGCTCAGCAGTGTAACGATAGGGAGGAGCAACAAGATATTGAATTGTCAGGTGAAGAAGCAGAAGAAATTCATGCTTATATTTACGATGAAAATGATGTGCTCTTATCTAAAGTGCCTGTGCAGGATGTTGATAATGTACTAATAGATTTAGGACAGGAGATAAGTGAGGATGTAGAGGGTAGGCTGTTTGGGGTCGATGAACCCAGTAGCTGTGACCAGTTGTCACTTGAGAAGGAAACCGACGATAATGGTGAAAGTGGTTTAGCTGTAACTAGTGTTATGCCCGGTCTGGAGACGCAGAATCGCTCAGACTACAGTAATTTGGGTTATGTTCAGCAAACTAAATGTAATGAAGTCGTGCGGTGTTTTGATTTAAAATTAATAGACCGACTGGAAAAGGCAGCTGAAAGTGTAATTCAGGAAACCCCTACACACTGTAACCTAAATGTAATGAAGACAGATGTCGATTACTTTAGTTGGAGACAAATCCAAAAGGAACTACTAGATGAATTTGAGGAACCACCTGTACAACCTAGAATAAGCCACCCTATAATAATAGTGAATATGTTGGGTATCAATGTACGATGTCTCTTAGATAGTGGAAGTGAGGTGAGTGCAATATCTCAGTCCTTCTTTGATGCATTACCTGGTATAGACAAGCTTACAGTAATGAGGGTATCAGGACTAAGAATAATTGGTGCTACTGGCAAGGTTTCAAAAACGGTAAAGCAAGAAGCTTTACTACCCTTTAACATTAATGGTAATTTAATTGATCATCCATGTTTAATTGTAAATAATCTCAGTATTGAGGTTTTAATTGGCATAGATTTCTTGTCAAAATATCAGAGTGTTGTTGACTTTGAAGGAAGCCAGTTGAAAATGGTCTTGCCAATAACCGGAGTAATTATAGTACCTTTTAGTGATAAGCATGTAGTGACTGATGATGGAACTTGGGAGCTGCCTATACGAGTTCTGAAAAATAGGAGATATTGGGACGAAGGTGTTAATCTTAGTAACAGTAAGCTGAACACAGAAGAAGAAGAAGCAATTATGTTAGACAAGATAGAAGCTAAATTGCAGGAAATCTATAAGATTTCAGACAATACAAAGGAAGAACTGAGACAGGTTCTAAAAAGGCATCATAAAGTATTTTCAGATCGACGTGGCAGATTCATAGGTAGCCACTGAATGCTGTAGGGAGGAGGTTGTTCTTTAACATCTACGCAGTGTAGCAGCTGTGCAGTCCCAGCTGTGTGAGATCTTCTTTCCCATTTCAGGTCTCACTCAATCTTTATCTTTCCTTTCCCCAAAAATTTCGACCTCTACTTTCCAACACAAAATTTTCCGGTATGATAATCAAGCCAGCATTAAACTAATGAATGCTGTAGGGAGGAGGTTGTTCTGTAACCTCTACACAGTGTGGCAGCTGTGCAGTCCCAGCTGTGTGAGATCTTCTTTCCTTTTCAGGTCTCACTCACTCTTCATCTTTTCTGTCCACCTAAAATTTCTAACTCTTCTTTACAGCATTAAGCTAATGAATGCTGTAGGGAGGAGGTTGTTCTTTAACCTCTACACAGTGTGGCAGCTGTGCAGTCCCAGCTGTGTGAGATCTTCTTTCCCTTTCAGGTCTCACTCATTCTTCCTCTTTCCTGTCCTCAAAAATTTCGACCTCTTCTTTCCAGACATGAAAAATTTCTGTCATGGCTATCAAGCCATGAGTTATGGAACCATTCTATCCACCGATTAGTGAAGAAAAATACTTAATGTGACAAACCTAATAGTGACAAACAATAGAGAAGTATGACGTAATTAAGATACAAATGTATTTGAGTAACAATTATGTATAGCACCCTGGTAATATAATAAGTACTAAGTGTTGTTTTATTGGAAATGGTCCACCAACAGTAATTTAAAAAGATATATGAATTCATGTACAAGCAGGATCTGAAATGGTAGTGAAACCTAGTGTATGTTGTAGAGCTAACTATTTAATAATAAAAGAGATTGCTTAGTGTTATGAAAAATATGCAGATAAGTTGTAAGGATAAACTCACCTGGTATAGCAAGGAAAGGCAGTGTAATGGAATTGAGCAGTGTTTGTGGTTGAGACGTAAAGGACACGTCCCTGAAGTATTTATAAGGTTGGAGCTGGCCATTATTTTAGTGTAGTGTGTGACAGGATACACCTACACGTATTGAGGTTATGAGTTGGAGGCGTGAATGCGACCATAGGTACCCTTATGTTAGATGAGACAGAGCAGCTCCTGGTGTCCTATAGGTTTAAGGAATTTAGCATTACACTCGTCCATAATTACTTGTTGCACTTTAGTGGTAGGTCTGAGAGAGACTACCTGAGGTTTCAGCGTCCGATCGAGTGGAAATGGATTGCCACGTGAGCAAACTAATCAGCTGCAATACACTATGAATATGAAATAAATATGCTATCCTATGCTTTAAATATTAATAGAGTGAGTGTTAAATAAGTACATACACTAGCAAAATGAATAAATAACATACTGACAGGCGTAAAACATTATTTTAGCTCAGCATAAATACAATTCAAAGTAAGTAAGTACCTAATTGCAGATGTGGAACTGGCAACAGCAGAGGACCAATAAGTGGATTTTGTAGTCAACTAAACGTAGTGTGTTTTGAACACTCACAACTGTACTATTACCAAAAGTTACTCACATGTACAAAGAAGCTGAGAAAACAACCACTAATCATACTCATACTATCTCTAAGAATAAGGTAATCGAAGATGAGTCAGCTAAATGAATAAAATACAGATTTGTCAGGAATGTACCGAGCATTGGTTCAGTGTTCCGGCCCAGAAATAGTAAATTCAGATTAAATATGATTCATGATTGTATGCCTTGAGCATAGATTTTCTCTAGTACGTGACTAACGGCGTTTCGAGCCATTTGTTTACCGATTTTATGACAATTAAGTAACCACGAGAGTAAAATTGAAAAAGTTCTGTTAACTTTGTTCCAGCAAAATAACAAAGGATAAAATGTATATATCCCCAATTTCATTGTGACCCACCCTTAGAGATTAAGTGAACAGAGTCTGAGGCACTCTTTTTGTTTGTTCTACAGGACAAACCAGATAATGGCAGCCTGGTAGCTGCGTGAAAGCGTGGAGTGACTTGGACACAACTCACAGTGACCCCTCCCCTTTCCCCCATGTAATTTAGAGAGAACGTGAAGGACGCACACCATAGCAACTTCCCCTCCTCTACCCTTGTGAATGGAAGTGTAGGACGCCAGCCAAAGCGGCTACAACCACGTGTGTAAAAATTATTTGTGAACTTTTCTTTCAGGTTTAGAAAAAACTGCTAAGAGATAAACATCTGTTTATGTACCATGTTATTTTCTTTGAATTTGTGTATGTAAAAATGTATTTAATGGATCTAAGATTTTCATAATTTTTCAATTTGTATGTGTTTGTTTGTCTAAGGCAATATGTATGCCAAAATATTTCATGACTTTGCTTTAAAAATTTGAGTAATGACATTGTTTAAAAGGCAGTGAACATGCCTACAATTTAAATAATTAATGTAGGTAATCAGTTTTCTTTAATGTTTCTACCGGTTTATATTTCAATTTTGATTTTTCATAGGGAATTAAACTGTACTCTTGCTTCCCTTTTGTAATTAAATTTTTTTTCATTCATTAACATTCATAAACAAAAAAATTTAAGTAGAGGGTGATGTAGGGAAGCAGCCTACTCACGCTGTAATAAATTCACATCAGTTTCCATTGTGTGCCAGCCAGTCTGCTGTAACTAGCTCTGACGTCATAAATGTTGCGCAATACCTTAAAAATCAAGCAAATGAACTAAAACTTTTCTAGCATGTCAGAAATAATACTGAATTAATGTGTGTTAAATATCAGTTCGATAACTTCAGCCATTTCCGAGATTTGGACGTTTTTCTGGAAAAATCATTGGCGCAACAGAAAAGAGCTAGAGACTTCAAAATTTATATTTAGATTCATCTTTCATAATGATTTAATAAAAACAGTACTTTGGATTTCACATATTAAGACTTTAGTGGAAATTCATGATTTTCTGGTTTTCGTCTCAAAACTGAAGGAAGCAAGATAGATTAAGTAGGCTAGTAAATAAGGCTAGGATGTTTAGATTTAAATAGGTTGGAGGTCCGCTATGATTATGAAAATGTGTAAAGTTTCTTTTTAATACCTATAAAATTATAGCGATAGCGGATCTCAACAGGGCCAGTTCAGAGCTCATCTAGTGCGTGCAGGGCAATTAAATTAATTCTCTCGCCTAAAGTATTTAACTTAGCCACGTCAAAATCTTATTATCAATACTTACCTGCGTGCTGAATGCACGTTTAAATTAAGAGCTTCTTCGGCCATCAGCCAAAGAAGCTATAAATTATTATGTAACTTGAAGTGGTGCGTTACTAGCCCAGCGGCTAGTCGGGAGAGCGGATTTAATCAGGCGTTCCCTCAGCCGTCCGCACCGCGGCTTTATATATAAGAACACTGCGCGAGGAAGGAAGGCCCCAGTTCTCTCCAGACGCTGAATGACACGCCATCTGTGTCGGTAGTCGCGTCGCATCAGTGTATCTGCTACAAACAGCCTCGGGTGCCGTATTAAGTTACTAGAGATACGCGGAACCATGAAAACATTTCATGTGAAGTGTTAATTCTGGAATGACTTTCATTATCTAGCTTCAGTTTGCGTATTGTCGTAATTTTTCACGTGCCGTCGCGGGACAGACATTCTACCAAATATTTAGCGTAGCGTTTGATGAAATATTTTCATCAAATTATGGCGAGCATTCTTTTTAACATTTGATTCGGACATTTATAGTTGCATCAGCGCATTAGACTCTGAAATGTTCTGTTAGTTAGGTTGTAGGGATACTTGTGTTGTTTATCAGTGAATTTCAGAATATACTCAACTATTTTGGAAAACCGTTTTTGATTAGAAATCCCGGACAATCTCCTAATTCCTCAGAGCTATAAGCTGCAGTTATAATAACATTCTCAGGTAAAGTGGGCACTAGGATATCTATTTACTGGCTCCAAGTTTTATTAAATCACTTTCTGGGGGCCACGAAGTAAATAGAGAGCCAGTGTTGAGAACGGCAAAAGACAGCATTAACAACATTCTAAAAGCTAGAAACTGATTCAACATGCAATCATTTATACATTAAATTACTTTTTACAAATTTATCCGCCGCCCCACAATAGGCACGCATTTATCGACAGTTATCTCCTGAGCAGGTTTAGGAAGTCGTTTCTCGTCCACACAAGACCCTTGTTTATTAGACATGAATGGCTGGCGAGAAATGTGAGAAGTGATACTTGACCCTTCAGTATTAGAGTAAATTTCACGGCACAGCGAGCAGCAAACAAAATGAACGCTTTTCCTAACGCCATCCACAATAGGCTTTAACATGGTCCTAACTAAACTTTTAAGATTCGCTTCAGGCTGTGTGGTTCTCTACTCACCACTGATTAGTTTTTCTTGTACTTCCCTTTTCCTTAATACGCTCTTCTTCTTCTGGAAAGCAAGTTTAGTCTCCGCGCTCATTTTGTGCGTTACAAAAAAAATGAAAAAAAAAACACCACTCCACAAAACTCTGGCGGTCTCAGGCGCTGCAGTCATGGACTGTGCGGCTGGTCCCAGCGGAAGTTCGAGTCCTCCCTCGGGCATGGGTGTGTGTGTTTGTTCTTATGATAATTTAGTTTACGTAGTGTGTAAATTTAGGGACTGATCACCTTAGCAGTTACAGCTCACAACTTCCACTCGCTCATCCAACTAGCAGAGAGATTGTTGCTATTTTTGGATTGGGACCACTTACACTGTAGTAACTCCATGTGTGGTTGTAGTTTAACGTCATACCAGAGACATTTCTGTTTACAACAGCAAAACATACAGGAACCGCTACTTCGGTTCACTGCATTGGCTAATACTGTGAGATAAATAGCTTTTGTCATAAGATAATGAGCAGCGCCGTTAATTTAAAGCAATAAAGAAACGTCTTTTGCCATGTCAACAGCCGAGGGTGCTGAATGACATGAGATCTCCCTTACTCATGAGTTCTCCCAGTAAAGAACTTGCGAAATAGTGGACCAGAAGCCTACCTTACCTCCCACCCCCTTCCCCAAAGTTGTTGTTGTGGTCTTCAGTCTGACGACTGGTTTGATGCAGCTGACCAAGCTATTCTATTCTGTGCAAGCCTTTCTGCGCTGCACAGCTAATGCAATGTATATCATTTTCAACCTGCTAACTATATTCAAGGCTTGGCCTCCCTCTACAATTTTAACACCCCCCCCCCCCAAACACCTATATATACACACTTCTTTCCATTACCAAACTGACAATCCCTTGATGCCTCAGGACATGCCCTATTAAACTAAGTTGTGCCATAAATATCTTATTTTCCCCAGTTCGAGTCAGTATCTTCTTATCAGTTATTCGATCTGCAGTGCCACGTCTTTTTTTTCGACGCTACTGACTAAAATTGTGATATTGCCATGGCTGTTGCAAAAGACCTTTGGGGTGGGGCAGCTCAGAGCTGACCAAACTCCATTACGTCAGATGCAGCAATGCCATTGGTAGATTCCAACATCATGCTCCAGGAAAGGGACTGGCACCGTCATAACGACGACACAGCACAAAGGCGTTGGTAGGCCAGTTATTACACATCCGATCAGCAGACTTCTTATCGTCCACATGGTTGCGAGCTCTGATTTGCAAAGCAAGAACGCTCTGTCCCAAAATAAATTACCATACTTTCAGTCAAAGGTGTCTCAGTATGCTAGCCACTATTTACGAGGAGAGGTGTATGCCACTACACAAGGCGACATGATGCTACAAGCAGACACCACGAGATTCGGCCTCCACTAACTATGAGCCCCTGCTACTGGTCTTAAGATCAGTGCTGAGGGCTTAGAAGTTAGGGCGCGACCCGTGGGCTGCGTCTCCTTGCGCAACTCTGCTGTGGCCGTGGCATACAGGTTCTTTCGCAACAGCACTTATCGGCGCTTGGGGTGACGTCAGGGACTCGCCCGGCCCGAGAGTGGTGAAGTACAGTGCGGCGGCAGCTCGCGGGCCGGGGCTCTGTGCACGATTCTGCACCGTGCTGCCCGTCAGACCTCGATCCGACTGTCTGAGCTGAACCGGCAGCGCGAGACATGGCTCCCACGTCTGTCATGCCTACGGTCCTGGACGGACAGCGCCTCGCTGCCCACCTCTGCTACAAAGTGCACAATTAGAGCTCACACTCAGCCGGTCGTCACCGGCCGATTGACATCAAACAAGCCAACTGTGACGTCACTTCAGCAGTGGCTGCATCAATTCCCACGGACAGACACGTCCCTGAACTGAGTTATCCTCTTATCCTCAGAATAATGATTCCTCTGAAATTTTAAGTTATTCTATCTTGTGCAAGTATCTCCTGTGCCAATGAAAATGATTTGTCGAACTGTTTATTTAAAACATGTCAGATTGTCTATTGTTTCTTTTGCATACACCACTCTTGTAAATTTGTTGTACTGACGACTTGAATGACTATTCATGCAACAGCCAGTATCGTAGAAAATGTAAGACACGAAGAAAATATTCTTTCTTTATGTTTATGAAATATGTGTGCACCAGAAAGTCCACAAACGTTGATAAGTATATGTAATACTTTCTACGACAATGAAGAACAGAGAAGCCTTCACATTTTTTCTATGATCAGCTAGGAGACGCCTTCCTGTTTCGTATTGTCCTTTGTTCTTCAGCTTCCGCTATGTATTCATCTATCTTGTTAGGTCTTGTTGTTGCTGTTGTGGTCTTCAGTCCTGAGACTGCTTTGATGCAGCTCTCCATGCTACTTTATCCTGTACAAGCTTCTTCATCTCCCAGTACCTACTGCAACCTACATCCTTCTGAATCTGTTTAGTGTATTCATCTCTTGGTCTCCCTCTACGATTTTTACCCTCCACGCTACCCTCCAGTATTAAATTTGTGATGCCTCAGAATATGTCCTACCAATCGATCCCTTCTTCTAGTCAAGTTGTGCCACATATTTCTCATCTCTCTAATTCTATTCAATACCTCCTCATTAGTTATAACATCTACCCATCGAATCTTCTGTAGCACCACATTTCGAAAGCTTCTATTCTCTTCTTGTCCAAACTATTTATCGTCCACGTTTCACTTCCATACATGGCTACACTCCATGCAATTACTTTCAGAAACGACTTCCTGGCACTTAAATCTATACTCAATGTTAACAAATTTCTCTTCTTCAGAAACGCTTTCCTTGCCATTGCCAGTCTACATTTTATATCCTCTCTACTTCGACCATCATGAATTTTTTTGCTCCCCAGATAGAAAAACTCATTTACTACTTAAAACCTCTCATTTCCTAACCTAATTCCCGATTTAATTCGACTACATTCCATTATCCTCGTATTGCTTTTGTTGATGTTCATCTTATATATACCTTTCAAGACACAGTCCATTCTGATCAGCTGCTCTTCCAGGTCATTTGCTGCCTCTGACAGAATTACAATGTCATCGGCGAACCTCAAAGTTTTTATTTCTTCTCCATGGATTTTAATTCCTACTCCGAATTTTTCTTTTGTTTCCTTTACTGCTTGCTCAATTTACAGATTGAATAACATCGGGAATAGTCTATAACCCTTTCTCACTCCCTTCCCAGCCACTGCTTCCCTTTAATGCCCCTCGACTCTTATAACTGCCATCTGGTTTCTGTACAAATTGTAAATAGCCTTTCGCTACCTCCATTTTACACCTGTCACCTTCAGAATTTGAAAGAGAGTATTCCAGTCAACATTGTCAAAAACTTTCTCGAAGTCTACAAATGCTAGAAACGTAGGTTTGCCTTTCCTTAATCTATTTTCTAGGATAAGTCGTAGGGTCAGTATTGCCTCACGTGTTCCAACATTTCTACGGAATCCAAACTGATCTTCCCCGAGGTCGGCTTCTAGTAGTTTTCCCATTCGTCTGTAAAGAATTCGCGTTAGTATTTTGCAGCCGTGGCTTATTAAACTGATAGTTCGGTAATTTTCACATCTGTCAAGACCTGCTTTCTTTGAGATTGGAGTTATTTTATTCTCATTGAAGTCTGAGGGTATTTCGCTGTCTCATACATCTTGCTCATTATATGGTAGAGTGTTGTTAGACCAGGCTCTCCCAAGGCTGTCATTAGTTATAATTGGATGTTGTCTACTCCTGGGGTCTTGTTTCGACTTAGGTCTTTCAGTGCTCTGTCAAACTCTTCACACAGTATCATATCTCCTATTTCATGTTCATCTACATTCTCTTCCATTTCTCTAATATTGTCCTCAAGAACATCGCACTTATATAGCCCTCTATATACTCCTTCCACCTTTCTGCTTTCCCTTCTTTGCTTATTACTGGATTTAGATCTGAGTTCTTGCTATTCATGCAAGTCGTTCTCTTTTCTCTAAAGATGTTTTTAATTTTCCTGTAGTATCTATCTTACACCTAGTGATATGCGTCTCTACATTCTTACATTTGTCCTCTAGCCATTCCTGCTTAGCCATTTTGCTCTTGCTGTCGATCTCATTTTTGAGACGTTTGCATTATTTTTTGCTTGCTGCATTTACTGCATTTTTGTATTTTCTCCTTGCATCAATTAAATAATATACGAGGGGCGTTTGAAAAGTCCGTGCAAAAATACAAACTGCTCATATGTTTGGGGTAAACCGTTTTTATTTTTCAACATAGTCTCCTTTTAGACTTATACACTTCGTCCAATGCTGTTCTAATTTGTTGATCCCTTCCGAATAATAGAAATTGTCTAAGTCTTCAAAATAGCTAATAGTTGCTGAAATCACCTCGTCGTTTGAATAAAATCTTTGACCCACCAGCCATTTCATCAAATTGGAGAGCCAATAGTAGTTTGAGGGAGCCAAGTCTGGAGAATTGCTGGGAGGGGGGCTGTGAAACGAGTTGGAATCCTATTTCCATTAATTTTGCGACCACAACTGCTGAGGTGTGTGCTGGTGCATTGTCGTGATGGAAAAGGACGGTCCAACAACGATGAATAATATTCACCTGTCATAGTTTTACCCTTTTCCAAGCAGTCGTGTGGATTATACCTCGCGAATCCCAAAAGACAGTCGCCATAACCTTTCCTGTGGAAGGAATAGTCTTCGCCTTTTTTGGTGCAGATTCTCCCTTGGTAACCCCTTCTTTAGAATGTTGTTTGGTCTCAATAGTATAGTAATGTATCCATGTTTCATCCACAGTGACGAAACGACGCTCCAAGTCCTGCGGATTCTCCCTGAATAGTGCAAACCATCCTTGCAACACCACACACGAAATCGTTTTGATCAAGCGTGAGTAATCGCGGATAGCTTTCTCATGTCCAAATGTTCATGCAAAATATTATGTACCCCTTCATTCGAGATGTCCACAGCACTAGCAATCTCACGCACCTTAACTGTTCTGTCATCCATCACCATATTATGGACTTTATCAATTATTTCTGGAGTGGTAACCTCCACAGGGAGTGAAGAACGTTCAGCACCACTTGTGCCCATATAGCCACTCCTAAAAGTTTGAAATCGCTTATAAACTGTTCTAATCGAAGACGCAGAGTCTCCGTAATCATGATTAAGCTTCCCTTTTGTCTCCTGCGGCACTTTGCCTTTCATAAAGTATTGTTTATTCACCACAGGGAATTCTTTTTAGTCGATTTTTTTCCAATCACTCGACTTCCTTGATTCACACAAATGCCAAACACAAAGAAATAGACCAATATGACTGATAATTGGTGTGCGTTCCTTCCAAAGATGGTCGGCCAGAGTGGCCGTGTGGTTCTAGGCGCTACAGTCTGGAACCGCGAGGCCGCTACGGTCGCAGGTTCGAATCCTGCCTCGGGCATGGATGTGTGTGATGTCCTTAGGTTAGTTAGGTTTCAGTAGTTCTAAGTTATAGGGGACCGATGACCTCAGCAGTTAAGCCCCGTAGTGCTGAGAGCCATTTTGAGTAACATCTGTAACTTTGCGTTTCTCTCGAACACCAACCTGGAGTAATATGAAATCACAACTGGAATCAACAAGCACTGCTCGGTTAATTTCAATTGACGTTACTGAACTGACTACATGCTGGTAAGTGGTAGGTGATCACGAATATATTTTTTTTTACATTCTCTATCTTCCTTCCACCTTCGCAAGCAGGCAAGGTGACAGTTTCAGCTCACAACTTCCACTCGCTCATCCACCTTCGAGCTTTGAGAGAGGTTGTTGCTATTGTTGGATTGGGACCACTTCTACCGTATGGTTGCAGATTAACGTCATACAAGAGACACTTCTGCTTACAACAACAAAATAATACAAGAACCGCTACATCAGTTGGTTGCATCAGCCAACAGTGTGAGATAAATAGCTTTTCTTATACGAGTATGAACAGCGCCGTTAATTTAAAGCAATATAGAAACGTCTTTTGCCACGTCCACAGCCGAGGGCGCTAAATCACACGAGATCTACCTTACTCATGAGTTCTCCCAGTAAAGAACCTGAATTTGTGGACCAGAAGCCTACCACTCCCTCCAGCCCCCTTCCACAATGTTGTTGTTTTTCCGGTCTTCAGTCTGAAAACTGGTTTGATGTAGCTGCCCAAGCTAGTCTATTCGGTGCAAGCGTCCTCAGCGCTGCACAGTTTGAACCTCCTAACTGTATTCAAAACATTGCATCCTTCTACAATTTTAACACGCCCTCCCTCCGCAAAACCACATATACACACTTCTCTCCATTACCAAACTGACAAGTCTTTGATGCCTCAGGATATGCCCTATGAAACGAATTTGTGCCATAAATTTCTTGTTTTCCCCAGTTCGACTCAGAATCCTCGTATCAGTTATTCGATCTGCAGTGCCACCACTATTTTTCGGCGCTGCTGAGTAAAATTGTAATGTTGCCGTGGATGTTGCAAAAGATCTTGTGAGTGGGCCAGCTCGGAGCCGACCTAATACCATTTCGTCCGACGCAGCAATGCCACTGGCAGATTCCCACATTGTGCTCGAGGAAAGGGGCTGGCAGCGCAATAACGACGACACAGCAGAAAGCCGTTGGTAGGCCATTGACTACACATCCAATCAACAGACTTCTTATGGTCCACATGGTTACAAGTTGTGATTTGCAAAGCAAGAACGCTCTGTCCCAACATAAATTACCATTATTTTCAGTCAACGGTGTCTCAGTCTGGTAGCTGCTATATAAGAGGAGAGGTGTTGCCGCTCCACGACGAGATATGAGGCTACAAGCAGCCACCATGGGATTTTAACCTCCACTAACTGTGGGCCCCTGTTGCTGGTTTTAAGATCAGTGCTGTGAGCTTAGCATCATCCAGCCTGTGGGCCAACTACCAGGTGCAACCAGCATTCGGCCATAGAAGGCAGTCGTTTGAGGCCATTCCCACCTGTTGCGTCAGTTCCTTAACACTCGCTGTCTTCAGCAAACACTATGGAGGACGTTGCTCCACAGAATGTGCGACTCTGTTATTCAGTAAATTGTATGACTAATAGTGAAGTATTTATAAGTAGCCATCGATCAGCATCCCGACTACAATCCACCACCACAAATCCGACCTACCATGTAGAGGTCATCCATCCTGGACTTCCACATTTTGATGTCAGAAGTGTGTGTCACATCTATATTTCAGTGGCAGGGGAACCTTACCAGCCACCCTCCCTGGAGACGATGACTCTTGACTACCTCAGGGTTGCAGTTTCGTAAATATACAGCATCAGTATGCAGTGGGTGAGTGCACTAACTGTGCTATTTTTCCCCCCTGCGAGTATCACGTCGAGACAGTGTGCCTTACAGCAGTTTTCATGCGTGACGTGTGACAAGTAAACTCAGACTGTGTTCTGAGGATGTGTAAATAAGAGCGTTATTTTTGGCTATGATCAATGTGTGTGGCTCATTGTCTGGAAGTGTATAAGGTGTTAACCATTCATAGCTTCTTAGGAGGGGAAGATGAGTTTTGTCGAGCCATCAGAGTCTTGTAAAGTAGTAGTCATGAGTAGCCTCTCAAGTGGAGAAGTTACAGTAAGTGTTAGGATAGAATTAGATTAAGTGTCCTTGTCGTCATACTGTTTTGTTCTCCTTGTTTGTTGTTTGCATAATTAGTGAGGGTTACTCTGGCGGAAAGGTTGCGACTTCTGCAGCCTGGACCAGATGAGGAGGGAAGTGCACATGCCGATGATTTTTGTGTCTCGCAGAGTGCAATTAGCAACAGTAAATTTGTTGTAGATACTTAAGGGAAAAGCTATCTGTAAGGTTGATTGTATTGCAGATGTTTAGGGTACTGAAATGGTACAGACGCATTTAGTATTTCCGAAAGACGCAGATTCGGCACCTTCTGTGACGGTAGTGCCTCCTCAGAACGTGGGAGGAGAAGATCTGTGTAAGCAGTCACTTGAGCACGAACAACTGCTACATTTCTGCACTGCATTGATAATGACCTGACACAGGTCGAAATCCGATCTGCGCTGTGACTACAAGTGTCATATTAAAGCAACTTAATTCTATGACTGATTGCTGCTCTATCTAACCAGAGAGAAAATGTGTTTGCAAAGTTTATGATCAGGCTGACAAGTCTTGTGCCAGTGGATCAGGAGATTGACAGAAGTGCCAATACTTGCAGTGTAATGCGTGATGCAGGAGAAGGCTGCTGTGCAATCCCAGGGCTAGACTTCCTTATCAAGTAGCATGCCGAAACTGACTTTCGATGACGAGCGGTAGAACCCAGGGGGATAATGTTCAAGCTGGCGGAAGCTGTCACCAGTGAAATACTGTCGCAAGGTTCGTTTATCATGATAGGACAAATACGGGCAAAATCATTAAGCCTTAATTTGCATGATATAGTGCCACAAGACACTAGGAAGTTGCTTTAGGTAGCCGAAGGTGTTGCTAACTTATACGATTCTGGACTTCGCCTCCGGGTGGGGAATTGTTAAGTACGCAGCGTTAAGTGATTGAGAGCACTTCTCCTGTCTGTACTCACACTGAGTGTTTTATTTTGTGGCTAGAGTTCTTCCATCGTCGCAGCCGTGTACGAGAAACATCACTCCGATGCATGGGACGCAGTACATTCTCTGATATTGCTAATTCCTTCGGCTTATTAGGGCTAGAAAGCTGAACAGCTGTGATAGTGTAAGTTTCATTTCCACTAAGGTGTCACACCACTGTAGATCATCTTTGAACGTAGTGTCTTCTAGTGTTTGGGACGTAGATGATATCAGTCATCTCGTGTTATTTATACTAGATCACGTGGCCATAAAAAGCGGCACATTTGGGCAGTTTATTAATAACGTTAGGAAATTCATTTGTATCACTTTATGTCCATTGCACATCGACATATAAACGTTTTTAATATATAAAGGGGTTTTATTCTACAATAAATGTATAAGCAAAAACATAATTAATAATTAGTAGTTACTAGTTCCCTAAATTTATTTCTATGTTGCAATTTATATGTTAAAGAGAATGAAGGAGGAAATAATATCAGCATTAAGAAATCCTAAGATCTGATTCAGGTCGTAGTCAGACAGAGCCGAATCTTTATATTTGCGTTCAGTATTTTCCATTGCTCACAGTCATTTTTACACCAGCCAGTATCAGCATCTTGGAAACCATACAAATACCTTCCAGTAACAGTTCCTAACACTGAAATTTATATTCGATGTTAGTAAATCCCTCTTTTTCATTAATAATTTTCATGCTATGGTCAGTCTTCATTACATATCCTCTCTACTTCGGTCATCATCAGTTATTTTGCTGCCCAATAATCATTTTACTGTCTTATTTCGTAATCTGATTCCCTTAACAGTATCTGATTTAAACCTCGCCGTAACAAGAGACAGGGAAGCGTTTCTTTTTGCCTACCTTCTCAGAATATTGTAATCTACCCATTCACATTATATTTTTAAATTTTAAAGAAAATAAATATGTGATTTTTGATGATTTCTTCTACCAGATTACGTAGTTGATTTTAATTTTTCACTAAAACTTAACGCAAAAATTTAGGTCTTGTCAGTGGATGTGAATTTTCAGAACAGGTGTCATAATCATATTTCCAGGTTTAGAACCCTTTCTTACACACAAATATATCTTTAAAAAGTATTTTGTGCGTAAAAGACAACGAAAATTAACGAAATCCGTATTTCTCTGTGTTGGTCATACATTACGCCCGCTTCTATAGTACACGTTAGGGAAAATCCGTTGGTACTGCTAGGTTTAATTCAAATAGGTTCCATTACCTTTCATTTCGTTCCATTGAGGGTTATGTTATAATCCCTTTAAAGGGCACAATCTGTTCCATTCAACTGTTATTCCAAGTGCTTTGCTGTCTCTGAAAGAATTGCAGTGTCACCAGTAAACTTCATAATGTTTATTGCTTCTCCCTGATATTTAATTCTGTTCACAAATTTATCCTTGTGTGCTTTACTGCTTGTTCGGTGTAGATGTTGAATTACATCGAGTGGAGGCTACCCGTATGTCTCACTCCCATCTGCAAATTGCACAGCTAGAAATCCAGCAGATGGTGTAGCAGAATTTATTTGCTTCAACAAGTTTTGGTCTTTGATGGGGTGAGGCTGTGAAATACATGTAGAGCCTCATTACTCCTCTCTTCTTTTAACTGAGGACAGCAAAATTCATATTTCAGTGCATATACGGCAAAAATTCAAACTTTCACTTAGGACAAGGATTCCCAACTCCTCAACTCCCCAGTTGTGGAGGAACATGTAGGAATGAGCGTCCCTCCTATTTCCGAACATTAAATGTGTTTTTTAAGTTCCAGAAGAGTAAGGTACATTGAGATAACTATTTCTACATCGAAAGGTAAGCCAGTTCCGTTCTAACCCACTATCGAGAAGAAATACAAAAGACGGTTGGAGGTGCAGTAATGGGGAAATGTCGTTAGATTGTATTGTGGGATTGGAGAAGTATGAACAAAGAAAACTCTTGTATCATTTTCATGACTTTACGCCTCTTATCTTCAGATATCATTTTTAAATGACGAATGGTGGCCAAGGGAAAGTTGCTACCTCACAGTATCTCTGGACAAATAGCTTTTCATTTAAGTATAATCTGAGGCGTAAATGTAAAAGCCCGACATCAGAAACTTCTCTGTCCTGGGGCGCCTGACTCAAATTCTTTTAACATTGTCATTGTCCATGTCAACAGAATGCGCAGTGTAGGTGATTTCTCCAGTTCTAATTACTTGTGCGCCGCTTGCAAGAGCTACAAAAACCCTTATCTTATTTAAAGCATAAAATAAACGATTACGTATAAGAATTACAGTAATGGAATAGCAAACATGCCGTGAAAAATTCTTTCATCAGCGTGATATCAGTTCCTTCATTTCGAGGTATTTCTCCGTTCTCAGAGAGCTTCTCGCACAAAGACGTTCTAACATTGTCAGCTGCTTATTCCTGCGACTGTCGTTAGACTTGCTCATTTATCTAACAAGAACATTAAGAAGACCACTTTTCTTTACGTGGGAGAAGCGTTCTTTCGCCGCAATCAAAAGACCATGAACTTAAGAACAATTGACGCATATATACTCCGCCTTAAAACTATTTCGTAGCCCTGTATTTGAAATATGGCAGGAACAATTCAGTCGTGAATATATCTCGCATTGCTACGACAATGTTGGTACTTTGATCAGTCGTGTGCTGCATATCCTTCAAAGAACTGTGATGGATACTAATCGACATAAATCGTCTAAATAATTCTCTTAGAATGTTACCGCCCGTTTATGGTTCATCTGGAACCTGAATTGCAAACAAAATGCGAGATCTGAGAGACTAGTCAATGAAACAGGAGACAGTACATGTCAGATAATTGTTGCTTCTCGTAGTGGATGTCCATATGTCTGTAGTTGCTGAGTATTCACCTTCTGTTATATGAGCAATTACCTCAGGCATAATTATATTTCGTAGGCATTTAGCACTTTTTGCCATGTACCTCGACACAGTTGTGGGGTGAGATATAATGGCCTTTACAGTATCAACTAATGTCTGAACAAGATCCCTAAGACCTTCATCTCTCATATTTTCATACGTGCACACATAGCCTCGCATTTATCGACAGTTATCAGTTATCTCCTGGGCAGGTTTAGGAAGTCGTTTCTGCTCCACTTAAGACCCTTGTTTATTATACACGCATGGATGGCGAGAAATGTGCGAAGTGCCACTTGGGCCTTCAGCATGAGAGTAAATTCCATCTAACACTGAACAGCAAACAAAATGAACGCTTTTCCTAACGCCATCTACAATAGGCCTTAACACGGTCCGAACTGAACTTTTAAGATTCGCTTTACGCTGTGTGGTTCCCTGCTCACGACTTATTAGTCTTTCTTTTGCATCCCTTTTGGTAGGCCAGTTGCTACACATCCAATCAACAGACGTCTTATGGTCTACATGGTTACAAGCTGTGATTTGCGAACCAAGAATGCTCTGTCCGATCATAAATTGCCACTATTTTCAGTCAAAGGTGTCTCAGTCTGGTACCTACTATATTCGAGAAGAGGTGTATTCCACTCCTCGAAGCGACATGATGCTTCAAGTAACCACCACGATATTTGGCCTCAACTACCTGTGGGCCCCTACTTCTGGTTTTTTGGTCAGTGCTGTGGACTTAGCATCTTCCAGCCAGTGCACCAACTACCATGTGCATTGTAAGGTGTATGATCGGGCCGACAAGGCTTGTGCCAGTGGATCAGGAGACTGACAGTGTAATGCGTGATACAGGCGAAGGCTGCTGCGCAGTCCAAGGACTAGACTTTCTGATCAAGCATCATGACGAAACTGAGTTTCGATAACGAGTGGTGGAACTCAGGGGGATAACTTTCAGCTGGGGAAAGGTGTCACCATTTAAATGCTGTTGTAAGGTTCGTTTATCATGATATAGTGCCACAAGGCATTGGGAAGTTGGTTTGCGTGACCGTAGGTGTTGCTAACCTATACGATTCTGGACTTACCCTTCGGGTAGGGAATCGTCGTTGAGTACGCAATGTTCCCTGATTGTGAGCACTTCTCCTGTCAATACTCACGTTGAGACGTTATCTGAATTCCGTCCTTGTGGCTGGGAGTTAACATTTCTTGTCTGTAGCATACAGAGAGGAGAAGATAGTGTTAGATTATACTAGTCAGAGGTCCGCCTTCTGCCGTCCATGAGTTTAATGAGGTTTTTTATTTTGTGGCTGGAGTTATCCATCGTCGCAGACGTGTACGAGAACCATCACTCTAACACTCGGGAAGCAGTACATTCGGTGATATAGCTAATTGCTTCGGTTTATTAAGGCTATATAGCTGAACAGCTGTGATCACGTACGTTTCAATTCCACTGATGTTGCACACCTCTGTAGGTCATCTTTGTAACTAGTGTCTTCTAAAATTTGGGATGTATACGATATCAGTCACCTCGTGTTATTTATATTAGATCGCGTAGCCAGAAAAAGGGGCACATTTGGCCAGTTGATCAATAATATTACTCAGGAAATTCATTTTTATCTCTTTATGTCCATGGCACATCGACATATAAATATTTGTAATGTATAAAATAGTTTGTATCTACAATAAATGTATATGGAGAAACAACATTTATTATTTAGTAGTTACTAGTTCCCTAAGTATTTCATTTATTTTTATGTTGTAATTTATATGTCGAAGAGCAAGAAGGAGGAAATAATATTACCGATAAGAGATGCTAAGATCTGCTTCAAGTGTTACACAGACAGGGCCAAATCTTCATTTTCGCGTTCAGTATTTTCCATTGCGTACATTGATTTGCGCACTCGCCTGGAGTAGCATCTTGGAAACCATACAAATACCTTCAAGAAATACTTCCTAACACTTAAATTTATATTCTATGTTAGCAAAACTCTCTTTTTCATTAATACTTTTCTTGCTGTAGTCAGTCTTCATTTTATATCCTCTCTACTTCGGCCATCATCAGTTATTTTGCTGCCCACTAGTCCTTTTAGTGTCTCATTTCGAAATTAGATTCCCTTAACAGTACCTGATTTAACCCTCACAATACCAAGGAAGAGGGAAGGAGTACTTTATGACTACCTTTTCAGAATACTGTAATCCAGTCATATACATTATATCTTCAATTTTTTTAAAAAATATATTTGTGATTTTTAATGGTTCCTTCTTCCAGATTCCGTACTTGTTTTAAATATTTCAGTAAAACTTAACGCAAAATTTAGGTCTTATCATTGGTATAGAACTTTCAAAACAGGTATTATATTCATATTTTCATGTTTAGGACCCTTCTTACACATAAATATATCTTTAAAAGGTATGTTGTGCGTAAAAGACACCGAAAATTAACGAAATCCGTATATCTTTGTCTTGGTCTTATATTACGCTTCCATTTTGCAGTACACGTTATGGAAAATCTTTTGGTACTGCTAGGTTCATTTCGAATACGTTCCAAGATTTCAAACTTTCATTTAGAGCAACATGGATTCCCAAAAATTCGTGTGTTACTAGTTGTGCAGGAACATGTAGGACTGAGCGTCTCTCCTATTTCAGAGCATTAACTGTTATTATTGTAACTTCCAGAAGAGCAGAGTACATTGAGATAACTATTTCTAGATCGAAAGGTAAGCCAGTTCCTTTCGAGCCCACTAGCGAGAACAAAGAGAAAAGACGGTTGGGGATACAGTAATGGGTAATGTCTTTAGAGTGTATTGTGAGATTGGAGAAGTATGAGAATGGAAAACTATTGTCTCCTTTTCATGACTGTACGCCTCTTATCGTCAGATATCATTTTTAAATGACGAATGGTGGCCAGAAGAAACTTGCTACCTCAAAGTATCTCAGGACAAATAGCTTTTCACCTAAGTATAATTTGAGTCCGATTTCAGAAGCTTCTCTGTCGTGGGACGCCTGACTCAAATGCTTTAAGATTGTCATTGTCCATGACAACAGAAGGTGCAGTGCAGGTGTTTTCTCCAGTTCTAATTCCTTGGACGCCGTTTTGAAGAGCTACAAAAACCCTTGTGTTTTTAAAGCTATAAAATAAACGATTGCGTATAAGATTACAG
Source organism: Schistocerca piceifrons (assembly GCF_021461385.2). Taxonomy (NCBI): domain Eukaryota; kingdom Metazoa; phylum Arthropoda; class Insecta; order Orthoptera; family Acrididae; genus Schistocerca; species Schistocerca piceifrons. The sequence continues at coordinate 527,083,171 of NC_060149.1, read as the reverse complement.
TAATCGAATAGTATACATAACGTAAAAAGTTCTTTCATCAGCGTATTATGTGTTCCTTCATTTTGGGCTATATCTCCCTTCTCAGAGAGGTTCTCGCACAAAGACATTCTAACATTGTCAGCTGCTTATTCCAGTGACTATCCGGTATCTATCAAGAGCATTAAGAAGATTACTTTTCTGTACGTAAGTGACGCCTTCTTTCGCCACAGTCAAAACGCCGTAAGGTTATGGACAAGTGACGGATATATACTCCGCATTAAATTTTCTTCATAGCCCTGTATTTAGCAGGAACAATTCAATCGTGCATACATCGCGCAGTGCAACGACAATGTTGGTACTTTGTTCAGTTGTGTGCTGTATGGTTCAAATGACTCTGAGCACAATGGGACTTAACTTCTGAGGTCATCAGCCCATAGAACTTAGAACTACTTAAACCTAACTAAGCTAAGGACATCACACACACTCATGCCCGAGGTAAGATTCGAACCTTCCAGACTGAAGATCATAGAACCGCTCGGCCACTCTGGCCGGCGTTTGCTGTATGACTTTCAAAGTAGAGTCGTCGATACCAATACACATTAATCGTCTAAACAATTCTCTTGGGATATTACAGACCGTTTATAGTTCATCTGGAAACTGGGTGGTAAACAAAATGCAAGATCTAAGAGTCAAGTCAATAAAACAGGTGACAGGACGCGTCAGCTAATGATTTCTTGTCATGCTAGACGTCCACAAGTCCATAGTTGTTGAGTATTCACCTTCTGTTATATGAGCAATTACATTAGGCATAATTATATGTCGTAGGCTTTTAACACGTCCTGCCATGTACCGCGACACAGCTGTGGGGTAAGATATAAGGGCCTTTGCAGTGTTGATTAACGTCTGACTAAGATGCATAAGACCTTCACAACTTATAGCTCTGTATGATCTTACGTCTCGTGCCCATATAGCCACACATATATCGACAGTTATGTCCTGAGTAGGTTTAGGAAGTCGTTTCTGGTCAACAGAAGACCCTTGTTTGTTACACACGCATAGATGGCGAGAAACGTGCGAAGTGCCACTAGACCCTTCTGGATAACAGCAAATTTCACTGCACAGCGAACAGCAAACAAAACGCCATCAACAATAGGGTTTGCCGCGCGGGATTAGCCGAGCGGTCTGGGGCGCTGCAGTCCTGAACTGTGCGGCTGGTCCCGGCGGAGGTTCGAGTCCTCCCTCGGGCATGAGTGTGTGTTCGTTTATCCTTAGGGTAATTTAGGTTAAGTAGTGTGTAAGCTTAGGGACTGATGACCTTAGCAGTAAAGTCCCATAAGATTTCACACACATTTGAACATTTTTTTTTTGAACAATAGGGTTTAACATGATCCAAACTGAACATTTAAGATTCGCTTCAGGATGTGTGGTTCTTCACTCAACACTGATTAGTATTTCTTTCACTTACCATTTTAATTGACATGCGCTCCTTCTTCTGCTGACTACATTAGTTTCTTCGCTCATTTTGTGTGTTACGACAAAAATGAAGAAACCCCACCACCTCACTAAACACTGCTCTACTCACCGCTCGTACTTCGTAGCTAGCAACTGTGGTCAGTACTACCAGCAGCCCGTAGGCCGCAGCACGCCAGTGTTTGAGCACGCACTGGTGCAGTGACGTCACAGGGTCGCTCAGTGTGGAGCATTGAGACCGCGGCCCGTGGGCTGCGTCTCCATGCGCAGCTCTGCTGACCCCGTGGCATTCACGTTTTTTCGCAACTGCACTGCTCGGCCCTTGAGGTGACGTCAGGGACTCGCTCGACCCGAGAATGCTAGAGTCCAGTGCGGCCTCAGCTCGCGGGCCGGGCCTCTGCGCACGACCCAGCACCGTGCAGCCCGTCAGATCACGATGCAGCTGCCCCGGCTGAACCTGCACTGCGAGGCAAGGCTCGCCCCTCTGTCATGGCTACGTTCCTGGACGGGCCGCGCCTCGATGCCCATTTCTGCTACAAAGTGCACAACCAGAGCTAACACTCATCTGGTCGTCACCAACCGTTTGACATCATATAAGCTAACTGCGACGTCAGTCCAGCAGTGGCTAGATCAATTCGCACGGGCAGTCACGTCCCTGAACTGACTTAAAGTCTCAAATTTTAATTTAATCTACACTCCTGGAAATTGAAATAAGAACACCGTGAATTCATTGTCCCAGGAAGGGGAAACTTTATTGACACATTCCTGGGGTCAGATACCTCACATGATCACACTGACAGAACCACAGGCACATAGACACAGGCAACAGAGCATGCACAATGTCGGCACTAGTACAGTGTATATCCACCTTTCGCAGAAATGCAGGCTGCTATTCTCCCATGGAGACGATCGTAGAGATGCTGGATGTAGTCCTGTGGAACGGCTTGCCATGCCATTTCCACCTGGCGCCTCAGTTGGACCAGCGTTCGTGCTGGACGTGCAGACCGCGTGAGACGACGCTTCATCCAGTCCCAAACATGCTCAATGGGGGACAGAGCGGGAGATCTTGCTGGCCAGGGTAGTTGACTTACACCTTCTAGAGCACGTTGGGTGGCACGGGATACATGCGGACGTGCATTGTCCTGTTGGAACAGCAAGTTCCCTTGCCGGTCTAGGAATGGTAGAACGATGGGTTCGATGACGGTTTGGATGTACCGTGCACTATTCAGTGTCCCCTCGACGATCACCAGTGGTGTACGGCCAGTGTAGGAGATCGCTCCCCACACCATGATGCCGGGTGTTGGCCCTGTATGCCTTGGTCGTATGCAGTCCTGATTGTGGCGCTCACCTGCACAGCGCCAAACATGCATACGACCATCATTGGCACCAAGGCAGAAGCGACTCTCATCGCTGAAGACGACACGTCTCCATTCGTCCCTCCATTCACGCCTGTCGCGACACCACTGGAGGCGGGCTGCACGATGTTGGGGCGTCAGCGGAAGACGGCCTAACGGTGTGCGGGACCGTAGCCCAGCTTCATGGAGACGGTTGCGAATGGTCCTCGCCGATACCCCAGGAGCAACAGTGTCCCTAATTTGCTGGGAAGTGGCGGTGCGGTCCCCTACGGCACTGCGTAGGATCATACGGTCTTGGCGTGCATCCATGCGTCGCTGCGGTCCGGTCCCAGGTCGACGGGCACGTGCACCTTCCGCCGACCACTGGCGACAACATCGATGTACTGTGGAGACCTCACGCCCCACGTGTTGAGCAATTCGGCGGTACGTCCACCCGGCCTCCCGCATGCCAACTATACGCCCTCGCTCAAAGTCCGTCAACTGCACATACGGTTCACGTCCACGCTGTCGCGGCATGCTACCAGTGTTAAAGACTGCGATGGAGCTCCGTATGCCACGGCAAACTGGCTGACACTGACGGCGGCGGTGCACAAATGCTGCGCAGCTAGCGCCATTCGACGGCCAACACCGCGGTTCCTGGTGTGTCCGCTGTGCCGTGCGTGTGATCATTGCTTGTACAGCCCTCTCGCAGTGTCCGGAGCAAGTATGGTGGGTCTGACACACCGGTGTCAATGTGTTCTTTTTTCCATTTCCAGGAGTGTATTTGTGATTTTTAATGGTTTCTTCTTCCACATGCCGTAATTGTTTTAAATATTCGAGTAAAACTTAACGCAAAAATTTAGGTGTTCTCAGTTGTATAGAATTTTCAGAACAGGTGTTACATTAATATTTTCAGGTTTAGCACCGTTCTTACACATCTTTAAAAAGTATGTTGTGTGTAAAAGACAACGAAAATTAACGAAATCCGTATATCTTTGTGTTGGTCATATATTACACAACCCTTTTGTAGTACTCGTTATGGGAAACACGTTGGTACTGCTACGTTTATTTCGAATACGTTCCAAAATTTCAAACTTCATTTAGGACAACATGGATTCCCAAGGGTTCACGTGTTACCAGTTGTGGAGGAACATGTAGTAATGAAAGTCTCCTCTATTTCAGAACATTAAATGTTATTTTTGTAACTTCCAGAAAACCAGAGTACATTGAGATAACTATTTCTAGATCGAAAAGTAAGCCAGTTACGTTCGAAACCACTAGCGAGAACAAAGAGGTAAACGGTTGGAGATGCAGTAAAGTTAAATGTCGTTAAATCGTATTCTGGGATTGGAGAATTATGAGGAAGGAAAACTATTGTCTCCTTTTCATGACTTTTTGCCTCTTATCGTCAGATATCTTTTTTAAATGACGAATGGTGGCCAGAGGAAAGTTGCTACCTCAAAGTATCTCCAAATACTGATTAGCAGTTTATCAGATCTTTTATGGTGCACCAAAGAACCTACAGTCTTTCAGAAACGAAGTCCGGAACTCAATAAACTATACAGCAAAATTCGATTCACCAATCGTGTTACGCACTTGCCTTATGAAAATTACATTGGAGCAATATCAGGCGAAGGCTGCTGTGCAATCCCAGGGCTAGTTATTCTCATCAAACATCATGGCGGAACTGACTTTCGATGACGAGCAGGGGAACTCAGGAGGATAATGTTCAATTTGGGGGAAGCTGTCATCATTAAAATATTGTTGCAAGGTTCCACAAAATTATTCAGTAAAACTTAATGCAAAAATTTGTGTCTTGTCAGTGGATGTGAATTTTCAGACCAGGTGTCATATTCATATTTTCAGGTTTAGGACCCTTCGAACACATAAATATATCTATAAAATGTATATTTTGCGTAAAAGACAACGAAATTTACGAAACCCGTATATCTTTGTGTTCGTCATACACTACGCCCCCATTTTGTAGTACACGTTATGGGAAACACGTTTGTACTGCTAGGTTTAATTCGAATACGTTCGATTCCCTTTCATTTAGTTCCATTGAGGGATATCTTATAATCCCTTTTCAGGGCACTATCTATTTCATTCAACTGTTATTCCAATGTCTTTGCTGTCTCTGACAGAACTGGAGTGTCACCAGTAAACTTCAAAACGTTTATTGTTTCACCCTCACATTTAATGCTGTTTACAAATCTATTCTTGTATTCTTTACTGCTTGTCCGGTGTAGATGTTGAATTACATCGAGTGTAGGCTACTCGAATTTCTTACCCCCATCTTCAAATTGCACAATTAGAAATTCGGCAGATAGAGTAGCTGAGTTCATGTGCTTCAACAAGATTTGTTCTTTGATGGGATTGGGCTGTGAAATACATGTCCAGTCTCATTACTCCTCTGTTCTTTATACCGGATGGCAGCAAAATTCGTATTTCAGTGCATATCCGGCAAAAATTCTAACTTTCATTTAGTACGACATGGATTCCCAAGGATTCACGGGTTACCAGTTGTGGAGTAACATGTAGGAATGAGCGTCTCTCCTATTTCCGAACTTCTTATGATCTACATGGTTGCAAGCTGTGATCTGCAAAGCGATAACGCTCTGTCCCAACATACATTACCATTATTTTCATTCAAAGGTGAAATTTGCCCCTGCTTCTTGTTTTAAGATCAGTGCTGTGGCCTAGCATCTTCCATCCAGTGGGCCACCTTCAGGCCAACTACCAGGTGCAAAAAGCCCTGTGCTATAGAAGGCAGTCGCTTGAGATCATGGCCACCTGCTGCATCAGTTCCTTAACACTCACTGTCTTTAGCACACGTTATGTAGGATGTTGCACCACAGAATGTTCTAGTTTGTTCTTCAGTAAAATGTATGACTAATAGTGAAGTTTTTATGATCAGCCATCTATCATCACCCCGACAACATTTCACCACCTCAACTCAGACCTCCACATGTCCATCTACATCTACATGGATACTCTGCAAATCCCATTTAAGTGCCTGGCAGAGGGTTCATCGAACCACCTTCACAATTCTCTATTATTCCAATGTCGTATAGCGCGCGGAAAGAATGGACACCTATATCTTTCCGTACGAGCTATAATTTCCTTTATATTATCGTGGTGATCGTTCTTCCCTATGTAGGTCGGTGTCTACAAAATATTTTCGCATTCAGAGGAGAGAGTTGGTGATCGGAATTTGGTGAGAAGTTTCCATCGCAACGAAAAACGCCTTTCTTTTAATGATTTCCAGCCCAAACCCTGTATCATTTCTTTGACATTCTCTCCCATATTTCGTGCTGCCTTTCCTTGAACTTTTTCGATGTACTCCGTCAGTCCTATCTGGTAAGGATCCCATACTGCGCAGCAGTATTTTAAAAGAGGAAAGACAAGCGTAGTATCCTCTTGTAGCGTAGTGTCCTCCTTAGTAGATTTGTTACATTTTCTAAGTGTCCTGCCAATAAAACGCAGCCTTTCTTTAACCTTCCTCACAACTGTTTCTATGAGCTCTTTCCAATTTAAGTTGTTCGTAATTGTAATACCTAGGTATTTAGGTGAATTTGCGGCTTTTAAATTAGACTGATTTATCGTGTAACCGAAGTTTAACCAGTACATTTTAGCACTCAGGTGGATTACCTCCCACTTTTTGTTATTTAGGGTTAACTGCCACTTTTCGTACCATTCAGATATCTTTTCTAAATCGTTTTGGATTTTGTTTTGATCTTCTGATGACTTTATAAGTCGATAAACGACAGTGTCATCTGCAAATAACCGAAGACGGCTGCTCAAATTGTCTCCCAAATCATTTATATAGATAGGGAACATCAAAGGGCCTATAACACTACCTTGGGGAACGCCTCAAATCATTTCTGTATTACTCGATCACTCTCCGTCAGTTACTACGAACTGTGAACTCTCTGACAAGAAATCGCAAATCCAGTTACATAACTGAGGCAATATTCCATAAGCACGCCATTTCCCTACGAGCAGCTTGTGTGGTACAGTGTCAAAAGCTTTCCGGAAATCCAGGAATACGGAGTCGATCTGAAATCCCTTGTCAATACCACTCAGAGTTCGGGTGAATAAAGAGCTAGTTGCGTTTCACAGAAACGATGTTTTCAAAACCCGCGTTGACTGTGTGTCAATAGACCGTTTCCTTCGAGGTAACTCACAACTTTCGAACACTATATATTTTCTGAAATCCCGCCGCATATCGACGTTAGCGATATGGACCTGTAATTAAGTGGATTACTCCTACTTCGTTTCTTGAATATTGGTGTGACCTGTGCAACTTTCCAGTCTTTGGGTACGGATCTTTCGTGGAGCGAACGGTTGTATATGATTGTTAAGTATGGAGCTAAGGCACCAGCATACTCGGAAAGGAAACTAATTGGGATACAGTCTGGACCCAAAGGCTTGCTTTTATTAAGTGATTTGAATTGCTGCACTACTTCCAGGATATTTACTTCTACGTTACTCATATTGGCAGCTGTTCTCCATTCGAATTCTGGGATATTTACTTCGTCTTCTTTTGTGAAGGCATTTCGGAAGGCTGTGTTTAGTAACTCTGCTTTGGCAGCACTGTCCTCGATAGTAACTCCATTGTTATCGCTCAGAGAAGGCATTGATTGTTTCTTGCCGCTAACGTACTTCACATACGACCAGAATCTATTTGAATTTTCTGCCATGTTTCGAGACAAAGTTTCATTATGGAAACTGTTATAGGCGTCTCGCATTGAACTCCGCGCTAAATTTCGAGCTCCTGTAAAGGATAGCCAATCTTGGGGATTTTGCGTCGTTTAAATTTGGTACGTTTGTTTCGTTGTTTCTGCAACAGTGTTCTAGTCCGTTTTGTGTACCAAGGAGGATCCACTGCGTTGTTTGTTTGTTTATTTTGTGTAAATCTCTGAATTGCTGCCGATACGATTTCTTTGAATTTAAGCCACGTCTGGTCTACACTTTATGTTATTAATTTGGAATGAGTGGAGATTGTCTCTCAGGTAGCCGTCAAGTGAATTTTTATTTGATTTTTTTGAATAGGTGTATTTTTCGCTCGTTTTTCGAGAATCTGGCGATTATAATATTCAGTCTCACTGCGACAACCCTGTGTTCACTAATCCATATATCGGTTTTGCTGCTCGTTATTAACTCAGGATTATTTGTTGCTAAGAGGTAAACTGTGTTTTCACAACCGTTTACTATTCGTGTGGGCTCATGATCTAACTGCTCGAAATAATTTTCAGAGAATGCTTCCCTTTCATGCCCCTCGACTCTTATAACTGCCATCTGGTTTCTGTACAAATTGTAAATAGCCTTTCGCTTCCTGTATTTTACCCCTGCCACCTTCAGAATTTGAAAGAGAGTATTCCAGTCAACGTTGTCAAAAGCTTTCTCTAAGTCTTCACATGCTAGAAATGTAGGTTTGCCTTTCCTTAATCTAGCTTCTAAGATAAGTCTTAGCGTCAGTGTTGTCTCACGTGTTCCAACATTTCTACGGAATCCGAACTGCCCTTCCCCGAGGTCGGCTCTACCAGTTTTTCCATTCGTCTGTAAAGAATTCGTGTTAGTATTTTGCAGCTGTGTCTTATTAAACTAATAGTTCGGTAATTTTCACATCTGTCAACACCTGCTTTCTTTGGGATTGGAATTATTATATTCTTCTTGAAGTCTGTGGGTATTTCGCCTGTCTCATACATCTTGCTCACCAGATGGTAGAGTTTTGTCATGACTGTTTCTCCCAAGGCCATCAGTAGTTCTAATGGAATGTTGTCTATTCCCTGGGCCTTGTTTCGACTCAGGTCTTTCAGTGCTCTGTCAAACTCTTCACGCAGTATCTTATCTCCCATTTCATCTTCATATACATCCTCTTCCATTTCCATAATATTGTCCTCAAGTACATCGCCCTTGTATAAACCCTCTATATACTCCTTCCACCTTTCTGCCTTCCCTTATTTGCTTAGAACTGGGTTGCCAGCCCGCATCTCGTGGTCGTGCGGTAGCGTTCTCGCTTCCCACACCCGGGTTCCCGGGTTCGATTCCCGGCGGAGTCAGGGATTTTCTCTGCCTTGTGATGGCTGGGTGTTGTGTGATGTCCTTAGGTTAGTTAGGTTTAAGTAGTTCTAAGTTCTAGGGGACTGATGACCATAGATGTTAAGTCCCATAGTGCTCAGAGCCATTTGAACCATTTGAACTGGGTTGCCATCTGAGCTCTTGATATTCATACAAGTGGTTCTCTTCTCTCCAAAGGTCTCTTTAATTTTCCTGTAGGCAGTATCTATCTTACCCCTAGTGAGACAAGCCTCTACATCCTTACATTTGTCCTCTAGCCATCCCTGCTTAGCCATTTTGCACTTCCTGTCGATCTCATTTTTGAGACGTTTGTATTCCTTTTTGCCTGCTGCATTTACTGCGTTTTTATATTTTCCCCTTTCATCAATTAAATTCAATATTTCTTCTGTTACCCAAGGATTCCTATTAGCCCTCGTCTTTTTACCTACTTGATCCTCTGCTGCCTTCACTACTTCATCCCTCAGAGCTACCCATTCTTCTTCTACTGTATTTCTTTCTCCCATCCTCGTCAATTGTTCCCTTATGCTCTCCCTGAAACTCTCTACAACCTCTGGTTCTTTCAGTTTATCCAGGTCCCATCTCCTTAAATTCCCGCCTTTTTGCAGTTTCTTCAGTTTCAATCTGCAGTTCATAACCAATAGATTGTGGTCAGAATCCACATCTGCCCCAGGAAATGTCTTACAATTTAAAACCTGGTTCCTAAATCTCTGTATTACCATTATTTAATCTATCTGATACCTTTTACTATCTCCAGGATTCTTCCACTTATACAACCTTCTTTCACTCGCAGGGGAAAAGAAAGAACAGTCAGTGCAATAACCTACTGCGTACTGATGCTGTCTGTCGACGAAAGCCGGCCGGTGTGGCCGAGCGGTTCTTGGCGGTTTCGGCTGGATCCGAGCGACCGCTACGGTCGCAGGTTCGAATCCTGCCTCGGGCATGGATGTGTGTGCTGTCCTTAGGTTAGTTAGGTTTAAGTAGTTATAAGTTCTAGGGCACTGATGGCTTCATATGTTAAGTCACATAGTGCTCTGAGCCATTTGAACCATTTGAACCATAAATTGCTGATCACGTGTCATTTTCGTTCTATCCTGAGGCTTCACGTTACTAGTCGCGAGTGTAGTTCTAAATGTATTTGCAATTGCCATAGCGGATGTCAGTATTCCGCATTGAATTAACAACCGCGAATATATCACAGGACAGACGATTACCAAATGTGAATAGGCAGAACTAAAATGTTGCTCGTACTGTGTAATCTCGTATAGGGTAAATTGCAGAAGAGTAAACAAATTAACACTACTAAGTGTATCATTTCATTCTTTCGTTTGTCATGTTATAGTCTCCTTATGTGTGTATTTCATGTTTGCAACCAGCTGGTGGAGGCAGTGTTAGTAGGTCAGCACATCTGAACATTTTAGGATATATTGAGGATATGGTTAGAAACCAACCAGATTTTCATACGACTAGTTGATGTCACATGTATAGCGAAGGATAAGCTTACCCTTTTGCAGAGCGTATAAGTGTCAAGGCGACTAATTAACGTTATAAAATCCGCTGTGCAAGATTTTTCACTTATACGTTCGCAGGCGTACTCATCAGCAGAAAAGAGCAAAACAGAAGCGCCAGCCAAATGGTTCAAATGGTTCTGAGCACTATGGGACTTAATATCAGAGGTCATCAGTCCCCTAGAACTGAGAACTACTTAAACCTAACTAACCTAAAGACAGCACACACATCCATGCCCGAGGCAGGATTCGAACCTGCGGCCGTAGCGGTCACTCGGTTCCGAACTGAAGTGCCTAGATCCGCTCGGCCACTCCGGCCGGCAGAAGCGGTAGCATACTGTTTCCTTGTTGTCGTAGTGTTTTGATCTCCTCGTTTGTTGTTTGCGTAATTAGTGAGGCATACCCTGGCGGAAGGGTTGCGAATTTCTGCAGCCTGGACCAGATGTGCAGGGAAGTGCATGTGCCGATGATTTTTGTGTCTTTCAGAGTGCCACTGCCGACAGTAATTTTCTTGTAGATACTTAGGATGTTGCACAGTAAGCTATCAAAAAGGCTGGTTGTATTGATGATGTTTTGGGTACTAAAATGTTACAGACACATTTAGTATTTCCTACGGACCCAGATTCACCACCATTGTGCAGCCCTGCTTTCTCAGAAAGTAGGAGGAGAAGAAAGAGGAAATGTGTTTGTAAGGTTTATGATCAGTCCGACAAGGCTTGTGCCATTCGATCAGGAGATTGACAAAAGTGTAATGCGTGATGCAGGCGAAGGATGCTGTGCAATCCCAGGGCTAGACTTTCTCATCAAGAATCATGCCGAAACCGACTTTCGATGACGAGCTTTGGAACTCAGGGGGGTAATGTTCAAGCTGGGTGGAGCTGTCACCAGTGAAATACACTCGCAAGCTTCGTTTGTAACGAAGGACAAATGCAAGCAAAAACACTAAGGCCTAATTTGTATGATATAGTGGTAAAAAGCACTGGGAAGTTGCTTTAGGTGACAGAAGGTGTTGCTAACTTATACGATTCTGGATTTCGCCTCCGGGTAGGGAGTCATCGTTGAGTACGCAGCCTTCAGTGATTGAGAGCACTTCTTGCGTTCATACCCACGTTGGGCATACTAAATTCTGTCCTTGTAACTGGGAGTTGGCAGTTCTTGTCTGTAGAGTACAGAGAGGAGAAGGTAGTATTAGATTATACTAGTTTGATACCCGCCATCTGACTTCCTAGTGTTTGAATGAGTTTTTTATTTTGTGGCTGGAGTTCTTCCATCGTCGCGGACGTGTACGAGAACCATCACTCCGACGCACGGGATGCCGTACATTCGGTGATATTACCAATAGCTTTGGCTTTTAGGGCTATAGAGCTAAACAGCATTTCCACTGAGGTTGCCCACCACTGTATATCATCTTTGAAAATACTGTCTTCTAGTGTTTGGGACGTAGATAATGTCAGTCATCTCACGTTATTTATATTAGATCACGTAGCCAGAAAAAAGGTGCAGATGTGGGCATTTGATCAATAATATTAGTCAGGAAATTCATTTGTATCTCTGTGTGTCCATTGCACATCTACATATAAACAATTAGTAATAAATAAAGGCGTTTTAATTCTCAATAAATGTATAAGCAGAAACATAAATATTTAGTAGTTACTATTTCCCTTAAACATTCATTTATTTTTATGTTGTGATTTATACGTTAAAGAGCAAGAAGGAGGAAATAATATCACCGTTAACAGATCCTAAGATCTGTTTAAGGGGGTGGTCGGAGTGCAAAATCTTTATTTTAGCGTGCAGTATTTTCCATTGCGCACATTAATTTTTGCACCCGCCTGGAGTAGCATCTAGGAAACCACACAAATACCTTCAGGAAATACTTCCTAAGAGTTAAGTTTATATTCGATGTTAGCAAAACCCTCTTTTTCATTAGTACCTTTCTTGCTATAGACAGTCTCCATTTTATATCCTCTCTACTTCTGCCATCATCAGTTATTTTGCTCCCCAATAATTCTTCTAGTGTCTCATTTCGTAATCTGGTTCTCTTAACACTACCTCATTTAACCCTTGTATTACCAAGGGGGAGGGAAGGGGTGCTTTATTCCTACGTTTCCCGAACAGTGTTATCTAGTCATGTACATTATATTTTAAAATTTTGAAAAAGAATATATTTGTGATTTATAATGATTTCTTGTACCATATTGAGTATTCGTTTAAAATTTTTCAGTAAAACTTAACGTAAAAATTTAGGTCTTTTCAGTGGATGTGAATTTTCAGAACTGGTGTCATATTCATATTTTCAGGTTCATGACACATCTTAAACGTAAATATATCTTTAAAAAGTATGTTGTGCGTAAAAGACCACGGAAATTATCTGGACAAATAGCTTTTCATCTAAATATTATTTGAGGCGTCTATTTAAAAGTTCGATTTCAGAAACTTCTCTGCCCTTAGGCGCCTGACTCAAATGCTTTAACATTGTCATTGTCCATGTCAACAGAAGGTGCAGTGTAGGTGATTCTTCCAGTTCTAATTCCTTGGACGCCGCTTCGAAGAGCTACAAAAACCCTTATATTCTAAAAGCTTTAAAACAAACGATTACGTATAAGAATTACTGCAATAGAATAGCATAAATACTGTGAAAAGTTCTTTCATCAGCGTGATAACAGTTCATTCGTTTCAGGCTATTCCTCTCTTCTCAGTGTGTTTTTAGCACAAAGGCAAACTAACATTGTCAGGTGCCTATTCCAGCGAGTATCGTTATACTGGCTCTGTGATCTATCAAGAACATTAAGAAGACCAACTTTGTTTACGTTATTGACACGTTCTTTCGCACATTCAAAAGACCATCAACGTATGGACAATTGACGCATATATACTCCGCATCAAAATTATTTCGTAGTCTTTTATTTATCATATGGAAGGAACAATTCAATTGTGAATAATCGCGCAGTGCAACGACGATGTTGGTAACTTGATCTGTTGTGTGCTGCATGTTTTTCAAAGTTGTGGATACCAAGAGACATAAATCGTCTAAACAATTCTCTTAGAATGTTACCGTCCGTTTTTGGTTCATCTGGAAACTGAGTTGCAAACAAATTGCGAGATCTGAGAGTCCAGTCAATGAAACAGGAGACAGTACATGTCGCGTACTGGATGTCCACATGTCTGTAATTGCTGAGTATTCACCTTCTGTCATATGAGCAATTACCTCAGTCGTAATTATATGTTGTAGGCTTTTAACACCTTCTGCCATGTACCGCGACACAGTTGTGGGGTGAGACATAATGACCTTTGCAGTGTCAATTAACATCTGAACAAGATCCATAAGACCTTCACCTCTTATAGCTCCATACGACCTAACATCTCGTGCACACATAGCCACGCATTTATCGATAGTTACCTCCTGAGCAGATTTAGGAAGTTCCTCCTCGTCCGCATGAGACCCTTGTTTATTAGACACGCATGGATGGCGAGAAATGGGCGAAGTGCCACTTGACCCTTCGGCATGAAAGTAAATTTCACAGCAGCAAACAAAATGAACACTTTTTCTAACGCCATCCAAAATAGATATTATATCGGTACACACTGAATATTTAAAATTCGTTTCAAGCTGTGTGGTTCTCTACTCATCACTGATTAATTTTTCTTTTCCTGCCCTTTTTCTTGACTTGCACTCCATCCTCTGCAGACCACGGTTAGTATTCGAGCTCATTTTGTGTGTTACCACAAATATTAAGAATTCCTACCATGCCACTAAACACTGCTCTACTCACCCGTAGCACGCAACTGCGGTCAGTACTACCAACAGCCCGTAGACCGCAGCACGCCAGTGCTTGCGCAGGGCACTGGCACAAAGACATCACGGGCTCGCTCAGTGCGGAGGAGTGAGGGCGCGGCCCGTGTGCTGCGTCTCCAAACTCAACTTTGCTGAGGCCGTGGCGTACAGGTTCTTTCGCAACAGCACTGCTCGGCCCTTGGGGTGACGTCAAGGACTAGCTCGGCTGTAGTCCAGTGCGGCCGCAGCTCCGGGCCGGGCCTCTCAGCACGACTCTGCACCCAGCGGCCCGTCGGACCTCGATGCGGCTGCCCGGCAGAACCAGCAGCGCACGTCTGTCATGGCTACGGTCCTGGACGGACCGCACCTCGATGCCGACCTCTGCTACAAAGTGCACAACCAGAGCTGGAGCTCAGCCGGTCGTCACCGACCTATTGACATCATACAAGCCAACTGCGACGTCATTTCCACAGTGGCTGCTACAACTCCCAAGGGCAGACATGTCTGTGAACTGACTTAACCTCTTATCCTCAGAACAATGATTCCTCTGAAATTGTAAGTTACTCTATCTTGTACAAATATCTCAAATGCCAATGAAAATGATTTGTCAAACTGTTTATTTAAAACTTGTCAAATTGTGTATTGTTTTTTCTTGTATACACCAATCTTTTAATTTTGTTGTACTGACGACTTGAATGTCTACTCATGTAACAGCCAGTATCATAGTCAAATATATCGTAGGAAAATCTAAGACAACAAAAAAATTTTCTTTCTTTTTTATTTATGAAATATCTGTGTACCATAAAGTCCAAAAATGTTAAAACGTACATGTAATACTTTCTACGATAATGAAGAACAGAGAAGCTTTCACATTTTTTCTGCAATCAGCTAGGAGACGCCTTCCACTTTCCTATCGTCCTTTGTTCTTCAGCTTTCGCTATGTATGCATCTATCTTGTTAGCTCTTAAGAACAGTGAATATACGAGGGGGGTTTGAAAAGTCCCTGCAAAAAATGAAAACTGCTTACGTATTTGTGGTAAAACTTTTTTATTTTTCAACATAGTCTCCTTTTATAGTTATAAACTTCGTCCAACGCTGTTCTAATTTCTTGATCCCTTAAAAAATACAGGAATTGTCCAAGTCTGCAAAATAGGTAGTAGTTGCTGCAATCACCTCCTCGTTTGAATAAAATATTGGCCGGCCGCGGTGGTCTCGCGGTTCTAGGCGCGCAGTACGGAACCGTGCGACTGCTGCGGTCGCAGGTTCGAATCCTGCCACGGGCATGGATGTGTGTGATGTCCTTAGGTTACTTAGGTTTAAGTAGTTCTAAGTTCTAGGGGACTGATGACCACAGCAGTTGAGTCCCATAGTGCTCAGAGCCATTTGAACCATTTTTTGAATAAAATATTTGTCCCGCCAGCCATTTCTTCAAATTGGGGAACAAATAGTATGAGGGAGCCAAGTCTGGAGAATAGGGGGGGGGGAGGGGATGTGAAACGAGTTGGAACCCTATTTCCATTAATTTTGCGACCACAACTGCTAAGGTGTTGCATTGTCGTGATGGAAAAGGATGGTCCAATAATGGTGAATAATATGCACCTGTAATAGTTTCACCATTTTCCAAATAGTCGATGACGATTATCCCTAGCGAATCCCATAAGACAGTCGCCATAACTTTTCTGGCCGAAGGAATGGTCTTTGTCTTTTTGGTTCAGATTTTCCCTTGGTAACCCATTGTTTAGATTGTTGTTTGGTCTCAGAAGTATAGTAATTTATCCATGGTTCGTGTACATTGACGAAACGACGCTCAAAGTCCAGCGGATTCTTCTGAAAAGCTGCAAACAATCCTTGCAACACTTCGCACAATTCCGTTTTTAGTCAAGAATGAGCAATTGCGGAACGCATCTTGCGGATAACTTTCTCATGTCCAAATGTTCATGCAAAACATTATGTACCCGTTCATTCGAGATGCCCGCAGCACTAGCAATCTAACGTACCTTAACTCTTCTGTCATCCATCACCATATCATGGATTTTTTCAACTATTACTGGAGTCGTAACCTCCACAGGGTATCCAGAACTTTCAGCATCAAATGGCTCTGAGCACTATGGGACTTAACATCTGAGGTCATGAGTCCCCTAGAACTTATAACTACTTAAACAAAACTAACCTAAGGACATCACACACATCCATGGCCGAAGCAGGGTTCGAACCAGCGACCGTAGCGGTCGCATGGTTCCAGACTGTAGCGCCAAGAACAACCCGGCCACTGTGGCTGGCTCGTCCAGCATCACTTGTGTCCATATGGCCATTCGTAAAATTTTGAGTCAGTTATAAACTATACTAATCGAAGGTGCAGAGTCACTGTAATTTTTATCAAGCTTCTGTTTAGTCTCCTGAGGTGTTTTGCCTTTCATAAAGTAAAGTTTGATCACCACACGACATTCTTTTTCATTCACTTTTTGGCAATCACTCGACTTCCTTGATTCACACGAATACCAAACACAAAGAAATAGAACATTATGACTGAAACTTGGTGTGCGTTCTTTCCAAAGATGCTACTAACTAAACATGATCTCGTTAGGCGCCGGTGGTAACATATCTCGGACTTTGCACAGACTTTTCAAACGACACTCGTATTTACGTATATTTAAATTAGTACCTTTCAGATACATTAAATTAACAAACTAAACATATCTCTTTGTATTAATGTCTTTATCAGCTTTGTATACAGCTATTCGTGAAAGAAATGCAAAACTGCTGACGTGGAGCCCCTCTGCCATTAGTGTCAACCAAATACTGAATATCAATTTATGAGATCTTTTATCGTGCACCAAAGAACCCGTAGCCTTTCAGAAACGAAGTACGATAGGAATTAAGTCCAGCAATCAACAAGCACTGCTCAGCTAAATTCAGTTGACATTACTTACTTGATTACCAGCTGGTAAGTGATAAGTGACCATGCGTATTTTTTTTTTACTTTCTCCATCTTCCTTCCACCTTCGTAAACAGGCAAGGTAACAGTTACAGCTCACAACTTACACTCGCTCATCCACCTACCAGAGAGATTGTTGCTATTGTTGGATAAGGACCACTTATACTGTGGTCGCTCCATGTGTGGTTACAGTTTAACGTCATACCAGAGACACATCTGTTTACAACTGCAAAATTTACAAGAACCGCTACATCAGTTCGCTGATTGGAGTGTGAGATAAATACCTTTTCTCATACGAGAATGAGCACCGCCGTTAATTTAGAGCAATATGGAAACGTCTTTTGCCATGTCAACAGCCGAGAGTGCAGACTCACACGAGGTCAACCTTACTCGTGAGTTCTCCCAGTAAAGAACTTGCAAAATTGTGGACCAGACGCCTACCTCTCCCTCCCGCCCACTTCATCAATGTTGTTGATGTGGTCCTCAGTCTGAAGACTGGTTTGATACAGCTGCCCAAACTAGCCTCTCTGTGCAAGCCTCTTCAGCGCTGCAGAGATAATGTAATGTGCATCAGTTTCAACCTGCTAACTGTATTCAAGACTTGGTCTCCCTCTACAATTTTAACAACCCCACCCCCTCCCCAACATCCACATATACACACTTCTCTCCATTACCAAACAGACAGCAGAAAGGCGTTGGTAAGCCAGTAACTAAACATCCAATCAACAGACTTCTTATGGTCTACATGGTTACAAGCTATGATTTGCAAAGCAAGAACACTCTGTCCCAACATAAATCACCATTATTTTCAGTCAAAGGTGTCTCAGTCTGGTAGCTACTACTTAAGAGGAGAGGAGTATGCCGCTCCAGAAGGCGACATGAGGCTACGAGCAGCCACCATGGGATTTGGCCTCCACTAACTGTGGGGCCTTGCTGCTGGTTTTAAGGTCAGTGCTGTGAGTTTAGCATCTTCCACCCTGTGGGCCAACTACTAGGTGCAATCAGCCTTCAGCCATAGAAGGCAGTCGTTTGAGATCATGGCCACCTTTTGCATCAGTTCCTTAACACCCGCTGTCTTCAGCACACACTATGGAGGACGCTGCACCACAGAATGTTCTGGTTTGTTCTTCAGTAAAATGTTTGACTAGCAGTGAAGTTTTTATAAGCAGCCATCGATCAGCATATCGACACCAATCCACCACCTCAACTCAGAACTCCACGTGTAGAGGACATCCACCCTGGACCTCCACATTTTGATGGCAGAAGTGTGTGTCACGTCTAAATTTCAGAGACAGGAGAACCTTACCAGCCACCCTCCCTGGAGACGATGACTCTCGACTACCTCAGGGTTGCAGTTTCGTAGACACACAGCATAAGTATGCAGTGGGTGAGTACACTGCCTGTTCTATTTTTCCCCCTTTGTGAGTGTCACGTCGAGTCAGTGCACCTTTTAGCAGCTTTTCAATTCTGTTTTCATGTGTGACATGTGGCAAGTAAACTCTGACTGTGTTCTGAGGATGTGAAAATATGAAGGTTATTTTTGCCTATCACCAATGAGTGAAGCTCATTGTCTGGATGTGTATACGGTGTTAACCATGCGTAGCTTATTAGGAGGGGATCATGAGTTTTGTGGAGAAGTCGGAGTTTTGTGGTAGTTTGCGCCGTTTTGAATGGGCAATGTATTTCATTTTGAGCAAAAAATGTGGCTCACTGCGTTTAAGCACGTAAAGTTGTAGTCATGAGTAGCCGCTCAAGTGGAGAAGTTAAGTTATGGTAATTGTTTGGATAGAATTAGATTAAGTAACACTGTCGTCATACTGTTTTGTTCTCCTCGTTCATTGTTTGCATAATTAGTAAGGTATACCCTGGCGGAGGGGTTGCGAATTTCTGCAGCATGGACCAGATGTGCATGGATGCTCATCTGCTGACGATTTTTGTGTCTTGCAGAGTGCAACAGCCGACAGTAAGTTTTTGTAGATAGTTAGGTGGTGACACAGAAAGCTTTCAATTCGGCACCATCTGTGACGGCACTGCCTCCTCAGAAGGTGGGAGGAGAAGAAAGAGGAAATGTGTTTGTAAGGTTCTCCTGTCTATAATCACATTGAGACGTTATATGAATTCCGTCCCTGTGGCTAGAGGTTCGCTTTTCTTGTCTGTAGGATACAGATAGGAGAAGATAGTATTAGATTATACTAGTCAGACGACTGCATTCATCAAGAAATGGCTCTGAGCACTATGGGACTTAACATCTGAGGTCATCACTCCCCTCGAACGTAGAACTACTTAAACCTAACTAACCTAAGGACATCACACACATCCATGCTCCAGACAGGATTCGAACCTGCGACCGTAGCAGTCGTGCGATTCCGTACTGAAGCGCCTAGAAGCGCACTGCCACCGCGGGCGGCGGACCGCATTCTGCGTTCCTAGTGTTTAATGAGTTTTTTATTTTGTGGCTGCAGTTCTTCCATCGTCGCAGACGTGTACGAGAACCATCACTCGGACGCACGGGATGCAGTACATTCGCTGATATTACCAATAGCTTCGGCTTTTAGGGCTATAAAGCTAAACAGCTGTGATCAAGTATGTTTAATTTCCACTGAGGTTGCCCACCACTGTAGATCATCTTTGAAAATACAGTCTTCTAGTGTTTGGGACGTAGATGATATCAGACATCTGGCGTTATTTATATTAGATCGCGTAGCCATAAAAAGGTGCCGATTTGGGCAGGTGATCAATAATATTAGTCAGGAAATTCATTTGTATCTCTTTATGTCCATTTCAAATCGACATATAAACATTTGTAATGTATAAAGAAGTTTTAATCTACAGTACATGTATAAGCAGAAGAAACATTAACATTTAATAGTTACTAGTTCCCTTAATCATTATTTATTTTTATGTTGTAATTTATATGTTAAGGAGCAAGAAGGAGGAAAGAATATCACCGTTGAGAGGTCCTAAGATCTGCTTCAGCGGGTAGGCAGACGGGGTCAAATCTTTAATTTCACGTTCTGTATTTTCCATTGCGGACATTCATTTTTGCACCCGCCTGGAGCAGCATCTTAGAAACCATACAAATAACTTCAAGAAATACTTCCTAACACTGAAATTTATATTCGATGTTAGCAAATACCTCTTTTTCATTAATACTCTTGTTGCTATAGTCAGTCTTCATTTTATATCCTCCCTACTTCGGCCATCGTCAGTTATTTTGCTGCCCAATAGTTTTTAGTGTCTGATTTCGTAATCGGATTCCCTTAACACTACCTGATTTAACCCTCGCAATACCAAGAAAGAGGGAAGGGGTATTTTATGCCTACCTTTTCACAATGCTGTAATATAGTCATGTGCATATTATTTTAAAATTTTAAAAAATATATAGTTGTGATTTTTAGTGATTTCTTCTACCAGCTGTTTTAAATTTTTAAGTAAAACTTAACGCAAAAATTTAGGTCTTGTCAGTGGATGTGAATATTCATAACAGGTGTCATATTCATATTTTCAGTTTTAGGGCCATTATTATTCATAAATACATCTTAAAAAAGTATGTTGTGCCTAAAAGACAACGAAAATTAACGAAATCCGTATTTCATTGTGTTGGTCATATATTACGCCTCGCTTTTGTAGCACATGTTATAGAAAATCGGTTGGTACTGCTAGGTTTAATTCGAATACGTTACATTACCTTTCATTTAGTTCCATTGAGTGTTATCTTAAAATCCCTTTTCAGGGCACTATCTATTCCATTCAACTGTTATTCCAAGTTATTTGAGGTTTCTGACAGAATTACAGTGTCACTGGTAAACTTCAAAATGATTATTGCTTCTCCCTGATATTTAATTCTGTTTAAAAATTTATCCTTGTATGCTTTACTGCTTGTTCAGTGTAGATGTTGAATGACATCGAGTGTAGGCTACCCGAATGTCTCAGTCACCAACTAGAAATCCAGCACATGGAGTAGCAGAATTTATGTGCTTCAATACAATTTGTTCTTTGAAGGGGTGCGGCTGTGAAATACATGGCCAATCTCATTACTCCTCTATTCTCTTTACCTGAGGACAGCAAAATTCATGTTTCAGTGCATATACGGCAAACATTGAGACATTGATATAGGACAACATGGATTCTTAAGGATTCACATGTTACCAGTTGTGGAGGAACATGTAGGAATCGGCGTCTCTCCTATTTCCGAACATAAGAAAACGTTATTTTTCAAACTTCTGGAAGGGAAAACTACATTGAGATAACTATTTCTAGATCGAAAGGTAAGCCAGTTGCGTTCGATCCCACTAGCGAGAACAAAGAGAAAGGACGGTTGGAGATGCAGTAAATAGAAAAGTCTATAGAGTGTATTGTGGGAGTGGAGAAGTATGAGGAAGGAAAACTATTGTATCGTATTCATGACTTTACGCCTCTTATCTTCAGATATCATTTTTAAATGACGAATGGTGGCCAAACGAAAGTTGCTATTTCACAGTATCTCTGGACAAATAGCTTTTAATCTAAGTATAATTTGAGGCGTTAATGTAGAAGTCCGGTTTCAGAAGTTACTCTGTCCTGGGGCGCCTGAGCCAAATGTTTTAACATTGTTATTGTCCATGCCAACAGGAGGTGCAGTGCAGGTCATTTCCCAAGTTCTAGTTCCTTAGACGCCGCTTTGAAGAGCTACAAAAACCCTAGCGTTTTAAAAGCTATAAAATAAACGATTGCCTGTAAGAATTACAGTAATAGAATAGCATACATACCGTGAAATATTCTTTCATCAGCGTGATATCAGTTCCACCATTTCGAGCTGTTTCTCCCTTCTCAAAGAGCTTTTCGCGCAAAGACATTCTAGCTTTGTCAGCTGCTTATTCCGGCCACTATCGTTAGACGGGCTCAGTTATCTATGAAGAGCATTAAGAAGACCACTTTTCTTTACATAAGTGACGCGTTCTTTCGGCACAGTCAAAAGACCATGAACGAATGGGCAATTGACGAACATTCACTCCGCATTAAATTTATTTCATAGCCCTGCATTTAGCATATGGCAGGAACAATTCAATCCTAAATAATCATGCAGTGCAATGACAACGACAACCTTGATCAGTCGTGGGCTGCATGTCTTTCAAAGTAGAGTGTTGGATATCAGGAGACATTTGTCATCTAAACAATTCTCTTAGAACGTTACCTCCCGTTTTTGGTTCATCTAAAAACTGAGTTGTAAATAAAATGCGCGATATGAGGGTCCAGTGAATGAAACAGGGGACAGTACATGTCAGATAATTGTCTTTTTTTTCTCTCGCTGAATGTCCACATGTCTGTAGTTGCTGAGTATTCACCTCCTGTTATATGAGTAGTTACCTAAGGCATAAATATGTGTTGTAGGCTTTAAGCACTTTCTGCCATGTACTGCGACCGAGTTGTGGGCTGAGACATAATGGCCTTTGCAGTGTCGATTAACGTCTGAACAAGATCCATAAGAACTTCACCTCTTATAGTCCTGTACGACCTTACGTCTCGTGCACACACAGCCGCTCATTAATCGACAGTTATCTTCTGACCTGGTTGAGAAGTCGTTTCTCATCCACATATGATCCTTGTTTATTAGACATGCATGGATGGCGAGAAATGTGCAAAGTGCAACTTGATCCTTCAGCATGAGAGTAAATTGCACTGCACAGCGAACAGCAAACAAAATGAACCCTTTTATTAACACCATCTACGACACACTTCACCACGGTCCAAACTGAACCTTTAAAATTAGCTTCAGGCTGTGTGGTTCTCCACTCACCACACTGTTTTTCTTTCACTTCCCCTTTTATTGAAATGTGCACCTTCTTCTGCAGACCACGTTTAGTTTCCGCACTCAGTTTGTGCGTTACGAAGAAAACGAAGAAATCGCACCACTCCATTAAACTCTGGCAGTCTAAGGCGCTGTAGTCATGGACTGTGCGGCTGGTCCCGGTGAAGATTCGAGTCCTCCCTCGGGCAAGGTTTGTCTGTGTTTCGCCTTAGGATAATTTAGGTTAAGTGGTGTGTAAGTTTAGGGTTTGATGACCTAAGCAGTTAAGTCCCATAAGATTTCATACACATTTGAATACTTGAACTACACTCTGCTCTACTAACCGCTCGCAGCCCGTAGCTCACAACTGCGGTCACTGCTACCAACAGCCTGTAGGCCACAGCACGCCAGCGCTTGCGCACGGCACTGGTGTAGTGACGTCACAGGCTCGCTCAGTGTAGAGCAGTCAGGCCGCGGCCCGTGCGCTGCTTCTCCATACGCGACGCTCTTTAGCCAATAGCATACAAGTTGTTTCGCAACAGCACTGCTCGGCCTTTGGGGTGACGTCATGGACTCGGTCGGCCTGAGACTGCTGTAGCCAAGTGCGGCCACACGACTCTGCACCGTGCGGCCCATCGGACTTCCATATGGCTGCCCCGGCTGAACCGGCAGTGCAAGGCAGGCTCGCACGTCTGTCATTGGTACGCTCCAGGATGGGCACCTCTGCTGCAAACTGCACAACCAGAGCTCGCTCTCAGCAGGTTGTCACCGTCCGATTGACATCATACAAGCCAAGTGCGGCGTTAATCCATCAGTGGTTGCATCAATTCCCACGGGCAGACGCGCCCCTGAACTGTCTTAACCTTGTTGTACACGACTTGAATGACTCCTCATGTAACAGCCACTATCGTAGTCAAATATATCGTAGGAAAATGTAAGACACCAAGAAAATTTATCTTTCTTTATGGTTATGAAGTATGTGTGTACCAGAAAGTAAACAAATGTTAATCAGTACATGTAATACGGGCCGATAATGAAGAACAGACAAGTCTATACATTTTTTCTGCGATCAGCTAAGAGATGCCTTCCTGTTTCGTATCGTCGTTTCTTCTTCAGCTTTTGCTATGTACGCATCTATGCATGTATCCTGTTAGCTCTTAAGAACCTTGAATATACGAGGGGCGTTCGAAAAGTCCGTGCAAAAATAAAAACTGCTTACATGTTTGGGGTATACCTTTTCTATTTTTGAACATAATCTCCTTTTAGACTTATACACTTCGTCCAACGCTGTCCTAATTTGTTGATCCCTTCCAAATAACAGGAATTGTCCAAGTCTGCAAAATAGCCAATAGTTGCTACAATCACCTCCTCGTTTGAATAAAACCTTTGTCCAAAATTGGCGAACAAATAGTAACCCGAGGGAGCCAGGTCTGGAGAATAGGGGGCTGGGGGACGTGAAACGAGTTGTAATCCTATTTCCATTAATTTTACAACCACAACTGCTAGGGTGTGTGCTGGTGCATTGTCGTGATCGAAAAGGATGGTCCAATAACGATGAATAATATTCACATAGTTTTACCATTTTCCAGATAGTTGATGAGGATTATTCATTGCAAAACCCAAAAGACAGTCGCCATAATCTTTCCGGCTGAAAGAATGGTCTTCGCCATTTTTGGTGCAGATTCTCCCTTGGTAACCGATTGTTTAGATTGTTGTTTGGTCCCCGGAGTATAGTAATGTATCCATGTTTCATAAACAGTGGCGAAACGACGCTCAAAGTCCTGCGGATTATTCTGAACAGTTTCAAACCATCCTTGCAACACTTCGCACAATTCCGTTTTTGGTCAAGCGTGAGCAATCGCAGAACGCATCTTGCTGATAGCTTTCTCATGTCCAAATGTTCATGCAAAATATTATCTACCCCTTCATTCGAGATGCCCACAGAACTAGCAGTCTCACGCACCTTAACTCTTCTGTCATCCATCACCATATCATGGATTTTATCAGTGATTTCTAGAGTGGTATCTTCCACAGGGCGTCCAGAACGTTCAACACCACTTGTGCCCCTATGGCCACTCCTACAATTTTGATATCACTTATAAACTGTTCTAAGCGAAAGAGCAGTGTCATCAAGCTTCTCTTCAGTCTCCTGAGACGTTTTACCTTCGTAAAGTAATGTTAAATCTCCACACGCAGTTCTTTTTCTTCCATTTTTTTGACAATCACTCGGCTCCCTTGATTCATACGAATGCCAGACACAAAGAAGTAGAGCAATATGACTGAAACTTGGTGTGCGTTCTTTCCAAAGATGCTAATAACTAAACCTGACCTCTATAGGTGCCGGTGGTGGCATATCTCGGACTTTGCACGAACTATTCAAACGCCCCTCGTATTTAAGTATTTTTAAATTAATACCTTTTAGATGTATTAATTTAACAAATTAAACATATCTCTTCGAATTAATGTCTTTATCAGCTATGTATACGGCTACTCGTGAAAGAAATGCAAAACTGCTGACATGGAGACCGTCCGCCATTGGTGTGATCCAAATACTGATTAGCAATTTCTCAGATCTTTTATGGTGCAATAAAGAACCTACAGACTTTTAGAAACGAAGTACGATACTCAATTAACTATACAGCATAATTTGACTGACTGATCGCGTTATGCACTTGCCTTATGAAAATTACATTGGAACCAGATCTGTAACTTTGCGGCCGGCCGTTGGTGGCCGAGCGGTTCTAGGCGCTTCAGTCTGGAACTGCGCGACCACTACGGTCGCAGGTTCGAATCCTGCCTCTGTCACAGATGTGTGTGATGTCCTTACGTTAGTTGGGTTTAGGTAGTTATAAGTTCTTGGGGACTGATGATCTGAGATGTTAAGTCCCATAGTGCTCAGAGCCATTTTTGTAACTTTGCGTTACTCTCGAACTCAAACCTGAAGTTACATAAAATCACAACAGGAATCAACAAGCACTGCTCAGTTAATTTCAATTGACAATACTGAGCTCACTATTTGCTGGTAAATGGTAGGTGATCACGACTATTTTCTTTACATTCTCTATCTTCCTTCCACCTTCCCAAGCAGGCAAGGTAGCAGTTACAGTTCGCAACTTCCACTCGCTCATCCACCTACCAGAGAGGTTGTTGCTATTGTTGGATAAGGACCACATACACTGTTTGGTTGCAGTTTAACGTCATACCAGAGACACTTCTGTTTACAACAACAAAATAATACAAGAACCGCTACATCAGTTGGTTGCATCTGCCAACAGCGTGAGATAAATACCTTTTCTCATACGAGAATAAGCAACGCCGTTAATTTAGAGCAATATAGAAACGTCTTTTGCCATGTCAACTGCCGAGGGCTCTGAATCCTACGAGATTTACCTTACTCATGACTTCTCCCAGTAGAGAACTTGCAAAGTATTGGACCAGAAGCCTACCTCTCCCTCCCGCCCACTTCCTCAATGTTGTTGTAGTGGTCTGCAGTCTGAAGACTGCTATGGTGCAGCTGCCCAAGCTGGTCTACTCTGTGAATGCCTCTTCAGCGCTGCACAGCTAATGCAATGTGCATCAGTTTGAACCTGCTAACTGTATTCAAGACTTTGTCTCCTTCTACAGTTTTAACACCCCCCTCCCACCTCCACACTACATATACACGCTTCTCTCCATTACCAAACTGACAAGTCCTTAAGGCGTCATGATATGCACCATGAAACGAAGTTGTAGCATAGATTTCTTGATTTTCCCAGTTCGACTCAGTATCTTCTCATTAGTTATTGGTTTTGCTGTGTCGCCACTATTTTTCGGCACTACTGAGTAAAACTGTGATGTTGCCATGGCTGTTGCAAAAGATCTTGGGATTGGGCCAGCTCAGAGCCGACCAAACACAATTACGTCAGATGCAGCATTGCCGCTGTCAGATTGCCACATTGTGCTCCAGATAAGGGGCTGTCACCGCCATAATGACGTCGCAACAGAAAGGCGTTGGTAGGCTAGTAACGAAACATTCAATCAACAGACTTCTCATGGGTACAAGCTGTGATTTGCAAAGCAAGAACACCCTGTTACAACATGAACTACCATTATTTTTAGTCAAAGGTGTCTCAGACTCGTAGCTACTATTTAAGAGGAAAGTTGTTGCCGCTCCACGAGGCGACATGACGCTACAAGCAGCCACCGTGGGATTTGGCCTCCACTAACTGTGGGCCACTGCTGCTGGTTTTAAGATCAGTGATGTGAGCTTAGCATCTTTTAGCCTGTGGGCCAGCTACCAGGTGTAACCAGCCTTCAGCCATGGAAGGATATCGTTTGAGACCATGGCCACCTGTTGCATCAGTTCCTTAACACTCGCTGTCTTCTGCACACACTATGGCGGACGTTTCACCACAAAATGTTCTAGTCTGTTTTTCAGTAAAATGTATGACTAACAGTGAAGTTTTTATGAGCAACCTTGGGTCATCATCCCGACAACAATCCACCACCTCAACTAAGACATCCACTTGTAGAGGTCATCCATCCTCGACCTCCACATTGTGATGTCAGAAGTGCGTGCAACGTCTATATTTCAGTGACAAGGGAACCTTACCAGCCACCCTCCCTGGAGACGAAGACTGTCTACTACCTCAGGGTTGCTGTTTCGTCGACACACAGCACCAGTGTGCCGTGCTGAGTGCACTGACTGTTCTATCTTTTCCCCTGTGAGTATTACGTCCAATCATTGCACCTTTTAGCAGCTTTTCAGTTCTATTTTCATGTGTCATGTAAACTCTGACAGTGTTCTGAGGATGTGTAAAAATGAGCGTTATTTTTGGCTATCACCAATGGGTGTGGCTCATTGTCTGGAAGTGTAACCATGCGTAACTTCTTAGGAGGGGAAGATGAGTTTTGTCGAGCAGTCGGATTTTTGTGGTAGATTTCGCCGTTTTTAAAATGCAATGTATTTCATTTTAAGCAATAAATGTGGCTCACTACGTGTAAGCACGTAAAGTAGTACTCATGAGTAGGCGCTCAATGGGAGAAGTTAAGTTACAGTAAGTGTTAGGGTAGAATTAGATTAAGTACCCTTGTCGTGATACTGCTTTGTTCTCCTCGTTTGTTGTTTGCATACTTAGTGAGCTATACCCTGGCACAGAGTATGCGACCAGATGTGAAGGGAAGTCCATATGCCGTTGATATTTGTGTCTTGCAGATTCGGCATCATGTGTGACGGCACTGTCTCCTTAGAAGGTGGAAGGAAAGGAAGAGGAAATGAGTTTGTAAGGTTTATGATCAGGCCGACAAGGCTTGTGCCAGTGGATCAAGACACTGACGAAAGTGGCAACACTTGCAGTGTAATGCGTGATGCAGGAGAAGGCTGTTGTGCAATCCCAGATATAGGCTTTCTCATTAAGCATCATGCCGAAACTGACTTTCGATGACGCGCGGTGGAACCCAGGGGGATAATGTTCAAGCTCGGGGAAGCTGTCACCAGTGAAATACTGTCGCAGGGTTCGTTTATCATGATAGGACAAATGTGGCAAAATCACTATAGCTTAATCTGCATGATATGTGGGCACAAGGCACTGGGAAATTGCTTTAGGTCACCGAAGGTGTTGCTAACTTACACGATTCTGGACTTCGCCTCCGGGTAGGGAAACGTCGTTGAGCACGCAGCGTTCAGTGATTGAGGGCACTTCTCCTGTCTATACTCACGTTGAAACGTTATCTGAATTCCGTCCTTGCGGCTGGGAGTTCGCGTTTCTTGTCTGTAGAATACACAGAGGAGAAGTAATAGATTATACTAGTCAGAGGTCCACCTTCTGCCATCCTAGTGTTTAATGAGTTTCTTTATTTTGTGGCTGAAGTTCCTCCGTCGTCGCAGACGTGCACGAGAAACATCAGTGCGACGCACGGAACGCAGTACATTCGGTGATACTGCTAATTGCTTCGGCTCATTAGGGCTATAACGCTGATCAGCTGTGATGGTGTAAGTTTCATTTCCACTGAGGTTGCACACCAGTGTAGATCTTCTTTGAAAGTAGTGTCACCTAGTGTTTGGGACGTAGACGATATCAAATGGTTCAAATGGCTCTGAGCACTATGGGTCTTAACATCTGTGGTCATCAGTCCCCTAGCACTTAGAACTACTTAAACCTAACTAACCTAAGGACATCACACACATCCATGCCCGAGGCGGGATTCGAACCTGCGACCGTAGCAGGCTCGCGGTTCCGGACTGAGCGCCTACAACCGCTAGACCACCGCGGCCGGCTGATGATATCAGTCATCTCGCGTTATTTATATTAGATCACGTAGCCATAAAGACCAGCACATTTGGGCAGTTCAAGAATAATATTAGTCAGGAACTTCATTTGTATCCATGGCACATCGACATATAAACATTTGTAATATATAAAGGGGTGTTAATTCACAATAAATGTAGAAGCAGAAACAACATTTATAATTTAGTGGTCGCTAGTTCCCTTAAACATTCATTTATTTATATGTCGTAATTTATATGTTAAGGGCAAGGAGGAGGAAATAATGTCAGCGTTAACAGATCCTAAGACCTGCTTCAGGTGTTAGTCAGACGGGGCTAAATCTTTATTTTCGCGTTCAGTATATTCCATTGCGCACATTCATTTTTACATCTTCCTGGAGCAGCATCTTGGAAACCATACAAATACCTACAGTAAATACTTCCTAACATTAAAATTTATATTCGATGTTAGCAAATCCCTCTTTTTCATTAATACTTTTCTTGTTACAGTCAGTCTTCATGTTATATCCTCTCTACTTCAGTCGTCATCAGTTATTTTGCTGCCCAATAGTCCTTTTAGTGTCTCATTTCGTAATCAGATTCGTTAACACTTCCTGATTTAACCCTCGCAATACCAGGTGAAAGGGAAGGGGTACTCTTTGCCTGCCTTTTCAGAATACCATAAACTAGTACATTATGTTTTAAAATTAAAAAAAATATACTTGTGATTTTTAATGATTTCCTCTATCAGATACCGTAATTGGTTTAAATTTTATCAGTAAAACTTAACGCAAAAATTTAGGTCTTGTCAGTGGTTGTGAATTTTCAGATCAGGTGTCATATTCATATTTTCAGGTTTACGACACTTCTTACACATAAATATATATTTAAAAAGTATGTTGTGCGTGAAAGACAACGAAAATTAACGGAATCCGTGTATCTTTGAGTAGGCCATATACACTCCTGGAAATTGAAATAAGAACACCGTGAATTCATTATCCCAGGAAGGGGAAACTTTATTGACACATTCCTGGAGTCAGATACATCACATGATCACACTGACAGAACCACAGGCACATAGACACAGGCAACAGAGCATGCACAATGTCGCCACTAGTACAGTGTATATCCACCTTTCGCAGCAATGCAGGCTGCTATTCTCCCATGGAGACGATCGTAGAGATGCTGGATGTAGTCCTGTGGAACGGCTTGCCATGCCATTTCCACCTGGCGCCTCAGTTGGACCAGCGTTCGTGCTGGACGTGCAGACCGCGTGAGACGACGCTTCATCCAGTCCCAAACATGCTCAATGGGGGACAGATCCGGAGATCTTGCTGGCCAGGGTAGTTGACTTACACCTTCTAGAGCACGTTGGGTGGCACGGGATACATGCGGACGTGCATTGTCCTGTTGGAACAGCAAGTTCCCTTGCCGGTCTAGGAATGGTAGAACGATGGGTTCGATGACGGTTTGGATGTACCGTGCACTATTCAGTGTCCCCTCGACGATCACCAGTGGTGTACGGCCGGTGTAGGAGATCGCTCCCCACACCATGATGTCGGGTGTTCGCCCTGTGTGCCTCGGTCGTATGCAGTCCTGATTGTGGCGCTCACCTGCACGGCGCCAAACACGCATACGACCATCATTGGCACCAAGGCAGAAGCGACTCTCATCGCTGAAGACGACACGTCTCCATTCGTCCCTCCATTCACGCCTGTCGCGACACCACTGGAGGCGGGCTGCACGATGTTGGGGAGTGAGCGGAAGACGGCCTAACGGTGTGCGGGACCGTAGCCCAGCTTCATGGAGACGGTTGCGAATGGTCCTCGCCGATACCCCAGGAGCAACAGTGTCCCTAATTTGCTGGGAAGTGGCGGTGCGGTCCCCTACGGCACTGCGTAGGATCCTACGGTCTTGGCGTGCATCCGTGCGTCGCTGCGGTCCGATCCCAGGTCGACGGGCACGTGCACCTTCCGCCGACCACTGGCGACAACATCGATGTACTGTGGAGACCTCACGCCCCACGTGTTGAGCAATTCGGCGGTACGTCCACCCGGCCTCCCGCATGCCCACTATACGCCCTCGCTCAAAGTCCGTCAACTGCACATACGGTTCACGTGCACGCTGTCGTGGCATGCTACCAGTGTTAAAGACTGCGATGGAGCACCGTATGCCACGGCAAACTGGCTGACACTGACGGCGGCGGTGCACAAATGCTGCGCAGCTAGCGCCATTCGACGGCCAACACCGCGGTTCCTGGTGTGTCCGCTGTGCCGTGCGTGTGATCATTGCTTGTACAGCCCTCTCGCAGTGTCCGGAGCAAGTATGGTGGGTCTGACACACCGGTGTCAATGTGTTCTTTTTTCCATTTCCAGGAGTGTATTTTTCGACGCTAGTTCTAAAGAGTGGGTACCCTCAGATAGAAGTAAGTCCCTAGGATAGACCGAAGACGACCTTTATAACAAGCCTTGGTTATTTTCAGTGTCACATAATGCCATTTGGGTTGAAAAACGCTCCTGCTACTTTCCAGCGTCTGTTAGATGGTGTGCTTCGGGGACTGAAACCGAAGATTGGTATGGTATACCTCGATGATCTTGTTACTTTTTCGCGTAATGTAGAAGAGCATGTGGAACGACTGAACGAAGTATTTAGTAGGCTAAGAGCGGCAAATCTTACGCTTAATGTCAAGAAATGTCAGTTTTTTCCCGACGCAAGTGACTTATCTTGGGCATATTATCAGTCAGGATGGGGTAAGAACGGATCCTCGTCTAACGTCGGCAGTGCGTGATTTTCCAGTGCCACAGACCAATAAACAAGTTCAG
The DNA here is from genome assembly GCF_021461385.2 of Schistocerca piceifrons. Classification (NCBI taxonomy): domain Eukaryota; kingdom Metazoa; phylum Arthropoda; class Insecta; order Orthoptera; family Acrididae; genus Schistocerca; species Schistocerca piceifrons. Next base: position 527,051,256 of record NC_060149.1, on the reverse strand, counting down.
CAATATGTCGGTTTATGTAATTACTACAGACGATATGTAAAGGGGTTCGCTGAAATTGCACATCCATTAACGAGATTGTTAAAGAAAGGTGTTTAAATGGAGAGCACAGTGTCAGGAGGCATTCGAGAAACTCAGATACTAATGGCAGACCCAGTGTTGATACTTCCTGATTTCGAACAAGGGTTCATTCTATCTTGTGATGCCAGTAATATTCCTGTAGGATTTATTCTTTCTCAGAGGGTTAATGGACAGGAATATCCAGTGGCTTATGCTTCCAGGCAACTGAATAAGGCCGAGAAGAATTATTCAACTACAGAGAAAGAAATGTTAGCAGTGATTTACGTTATCTCGTATTTTCGCTGTTATTTATATGGGCGTAAGTTCAAGGCGATTACAGATCACGCAGCATTGAAGTGGTTGTTGGGGTTGAAAGATTCTTCAAGTCGTTTAACGACATGGGCACTGAAACTAAGTGAATTTGACTACGAGGTAATTCTCAAACCAGGGGTAAAACATACGAATGTAGATGCTCTTAGTAGAAAAACAGCAGCTGTACAAGTTGTGGGCAAAAGTGAGAAGGAGTGGATAAAGGCGCAAGCCACTGACAGAGTGTCAATTGTTCGACCGCAACCGGGTAATCGATACGTATTAACAATATTAGATCATTTTACCGATACCTGGTAATGGTAGCTATTCCAGATCAGAAGGCAAGCACTGTTGCGCAAGCCTTAGTAAATAACTGGTTGCTGAAGTATGGTGTACCTGATACTATAATTACAGATCAGAGTAGTAACTTTATGTCGGAGGTGATAAAGCAGTTATGCCGTTTATTGAAAGTTAAGAAATTGCTGTCAAGCCCATTTCATCCTCAGTCGAATGGACAAACAGAATGGGTTCATAGGACGTTAGTTAAGATGATTAGTCATTACATAAATTTAGAACAGACGGATTGGGACGTGTATTTAAATCTGTTGGCAGGCGCATATAACGCGAAAGTTCATACAGGAACGGGGCTCTCTCCGTATGAGGTAATTTATGGTCGGAAAATGCCATCACCATTTGATGTGCTCAAACCTCTGGTAGGTTCACAGGATGAGTCAGTTAAGAATTTCGCCAAGAAATGGAGAAAGATTTGGCAAAGAGTACGGCGTGCTAATACTAAAGCTTTGGAGAGAGAGTATTGGGCAAAGAACAGGTAAACTGCCGCAATACAGAATTGGTCAATGGGTATTGTTGGCTAATCCTTATGTTCCGAAGGGTAAACCGAAGAAGTTTTAGAGGAACTATTCTGGACCGTATCAGGTAAATGGAATAGTGTCTCCCGTGAACGTAAATTTGCAGTTACCAACCAAGTCGTCAGTAGTTAATGAGAGTAGGATTAAGCCGTTTACGGGCGCAGTGGATGCGTTACCGCAGATTCCTCCAGCGGTAGCAAAGGGTGTGAGGGTACCGGAGCTAAAAAAGCCGCAGAGGAACGTTCCTTACGCACTTAGGTCTAGTGATAAGTAGACTAAGTGTCCTCGGGGAGGAACATGTCGTATATATTGTTACTAGGTAATAGGGTATCTGTAGTTTTTACTTGTCATTTGTGTGTTTTAGACGTGGTAAGGAAGGGAGCGATTGACATGGCTTCCTTTTCCTTCAGGTGCCGTGCCAGGATGTGGCCCGGGAAACTTTTCGTCAGTCTGGTACTGCTACACTGTTGCAGAGGAGAGGTGGTGCAGGTGCAACCACTTGATAAGGGAATTATGTATGCAAGGCAATTAATGTGGTATTGTCAAGCCGCAGGTGGACAACTGTGTTCACGTATAATATATGGGGAGTGAGGAATGACGTATGGATACTACAGGATAGGTTTAAGGCACTACAGATGGCCACGGAGAAGGAGGGGTTGTTTCAAGACATACGGAACGAGTATCAGGAATTGAAGCTCTTCTACGAAAAGCTGAGAAGGCAGCTGCAACAAGTAACAGAAGTGGTCTGCAAACGCTCGTTCGCAGGAAACGAGCGTGGTAGGAAGCAGGGGGAAAATTGCTGAAAACAGTGTTTGGAACCACGGACGAGGAAGATATAAGGAGCTTAAATAGTATGGTGGGGAGGTACAGGAGTTGGCGGAGGAGACAAAATCGAAAGTGGATTGGCACACGACACGTATAGGTAACATGCAGCAGGGGATATTGAATGTCACTAGAACAGTGAGGGAGTTGACGTCAGACCTGGAACGGTATGCAGCAAATACCAGGAGAGTGTTGAATGGGGATATAGAGGCTATACAGGCGAGATTGATCCGAATAGACGGGAAAATACAAGTAGCACCTTTATTGAGGGCATTGGCAGACAGGGTGGATGATGCACGTGTCGAATTGGAATCGTTATATGAACCTATGTATCACGCAGTGCATGGGCAATTGAGTGCCACTTTGTTAGGTCCAGATCACATGTTGAAGGCGTTGCTGAAAGTGCAGAAAGAATTCTCGGAAGGAGTGCGTCATGTCGTGCCTCCGGCGAAGCGGAATTTACCGTTACTCTAACGCATGTCTAAACTGAGAGTAATTACAGATCAGACGAATATACACGTAGAAGTGCAAATACCAGTGATGGGTATCAATTCGCAGTACCAGTGTTATACAGTACACCCGTATCCAATTAGATGGGGTGCACTTGGGAGGTGGGTGCAAGTGCAAACTCGGGAAGTATTGTTAGTGTCAAGACGAAGGAGTGCTCATGTGGTAATGTCTACGGAAGATTAGACAGACTGTTTCAGGGGAAGTGTTTTTATTTGTCCAGCAAATGAGGTGGCAACCCACAATCATTCGTGTGAGATGCAGTTGTTCTTGGGGAATATGGGAAATTTTAGAATGCGAAAAGAAGGTGTTACTTCCGAGACCGAAATTTCAGAAAGTTGGGGAATATTGGATTTACTCTGTATTCGAACTAGAGATCGTAGTTGCCACTTGTTACTGAAATGGTAGATTTACAGATATATCAAAGCTTGAATTGCAGGGCAGTGGGTTTCTGATTAATGGCACTGGATGTAACATAGTGGGGAAGCATTTTCACCTACCAGCTACTTTCATGGGTACAACAATGATTAACGTGACACAGCCTATCTTGAAATATCCAGAGGATCCGCCACACATATTGCCTCGCCAGAATCTAACGTTTAATAAGAGTTCTTGGATCCTACATTACTACAATTTTTAGATAGCCTGATTATCTCAGAAAAAGAGCAGATCTCAGTTAATCACCTACTGCAGCACGTGCAGCAATATCGGGAGAAACGTAAGCAAAACCACAATCATATTTCGTGTCTCAATGACGAGCATTATATTAGTTCTAGCGCTTATTTGTGCAACTTACTTTTGTATACGGAAAAAGATGTCTAGTTCTGAAATAACAACCGTACATCAAATACCGATGGGATGGATCGGGAATAGTGGAACGTAATATAAATAAATAAGCAATGATAAGATTGGAATCAGCATTAAGTGTAAATAGATTATTAGCGGGTAAGAAAAGTTTGACAGTGTTGAAGGAGTAGTTGTAAGATACCTGTAGAGTATAAGGAAGTATGGCGTGCACAACCAGTAACTTCACAATTATAAAATTCGGATCGAATTTTGTTAAAGGAGGGGGATGTGTAGTGTCACGGAATAGTAAAGAGTTGGAAACGTGGAATATTGTCAAAGTTTCGTTGCATACGCCGAGAGCCAGAGGCAGTAAGTTAGCCAAGAGGTAAGAGGATTGCACATATATTGGAAAGTGTCGTCACTCAGGGGCAGTGGCCGGTTACACACAAGAGGCGAGAGAGAATGCGGGTTTGTGTAAGATGGAGACTTTTGTAGAGTGCAAGACAGAGGTATAACGTCAGCTGTACTGCATTTCACAACTTCGTGTAAGTCTGCCGTAACAACATGTAACTCTGTCGCAAGAAAACCTAAGGGGCGAGTACGACAGATGAATCAGCAGTATAAGTGGAAAGAATGTGTTCATTACAAACGAGCATGACGTCAGGACGTCGCTCGTGCTTCCTTTAAATACGTCAGCTTTGATAACAGCAAGGCACTCGCAGTTAGACTTGCAGTTAGATGTGTACTGGGTCGCTGCGTAGCGCTCAGCACGGTGATCGACATTTATTAAGGAGATGTTGCAGTAAGGGTGGCCCAACCAGCAGCAGACATGAGGGGATAGTACCAGCTCTGGTCCTCTCTGCTGCCGCTGTCAATCATCAACCCAGGATTAGCAGTCATCAAGGTAGACTGACTCGCAGCCAATGCTGACCACGTCAGTGAGCCATCGTCGAGATCATGTGGGGCCTAGACCCTGTGCATCCACCTTCACAACCAGGTGAGCGATGACGCTGGGGGACTGCAGCCCGTTCCGCCCGTCCACTTTGGATGAGCCACCAGGAGGAGCAGGGAAGAACACGGGGTGGGACAGAGTACACTCCGCACAACGAGAACGCCTCTCGTGCGAACAGCGCCGGGACTCCAACCCAGAGCCTCCTATGCGCAGCAGCTTGCTGTCCGCAGCCGAGGCGGCTGGCCAGCCGGGTGCCACCAGCCACGCGTGGCCGAAGTACGAAGTAAGGACATTCCTTCGCAACATCACAGCACGCGGCGCTGCGCTAACAAGACTGTGCGGCCCGGAGCTGGTGTCATTGCTATGAATCAGTGAGGACTCGGGAAGGTCGTTGATATCACCAAGCCACATTGTACTTGGCAGGAATAAAGGTGTTACGAACTAATAATGTTTATTTGGCGTTTCTGACGCGTCCACAGTCATTTCCCAGCATCCTGACTGTGGTGTCACCGCCAGACACCACACTTGCTAGGTGGTAGCCTTTAAATCGGCCTCGGTCCGTTAGTATACGTCGTACCTGCGTGTCGCCACTATCAGTGGTTGCTGACCGAGCGCCGCCACACGGCAGGTCTAGAGAGACTTCCTAGCACTTGCCCCAGTTGTACAACCGACTTTGCTAGCGATGGTTCACTGACAAAACACACTCTCATTTGCCGAGACGATAGTTTAGCATAGCCTTCAGCTAAGTCATTGGCTACGACCTAGCAAGGCGCCATTATCAGTTACTATTGATATTGTGAATCATGTACTGTCCAGACCGACGTTCACCATTAATGGATTTAAGTTAAGTATTCCACCAGCTACGTCCTTTCTTCTAAATTCTAATTTCCTTGCCCTGTTCCAGACCTCACGCCAGCCTGTGTGAGCTAAAACGCGTGCCTTTCGGCCTCCTCTAGTAACCCAGTGTCGGCTCTCCTGCCAACACTAATATTGACGACGAGGCAAAACCGCGTTATTATGGATATTGCCCTGATTTACTTGTGTAATGGCTTCGCCACAATCTCTAGATGTACTGCCCCTATTTTTTCGCTTACAGAATCAGCAGAAGCAGGCCTTACTGGATGCCCTTGGACAGTTTGTCCAGGGTCAATGGGCAATACAAAACGATGCGGCAGCCGCCGCTCCACCGCTAATGCAGCCACAACACGATGTTGCACCAACTTTTCGTCCTTTTGATGCTGCACTGGAAAGATGGACGGAGTGGTCACGCCAATTTGGATTCCATCACGCCGCCTACAGTATTCAAGGTAACGAGTGGCAGCTGTTGTTGTTATCATCGAGCCGGCCACGGTGGTCTAGCGGTTCTAGGCGCGCAGTCCGGAACCGCGCGAGTGCTACGGTCGCAGGTTCGAATCCTGCCTCGGGCATGGACGTGTGTGATGTCCTTAGGTTAGTTAGGTTTAAGTAGTTCTAAGTTCTAGGGGACTGATGACCACAGATGTTAAGTCCCATAGTGCTCAGAGCCATTTGAACCATTTTTGTTATCATCGGTCAGCGTCCAAACGTACCATGTGATAGTCAAATTATTTCCCCGATGCGACATAGCAACTCTGTCCTACGACGAAATTTTGTCTGCATTAGATGCATATTACAAAGAATCAGTCAGTGTAGTTGCGAAAAGGTATACCTTCTTTCCTACAAAACGTACGGCAGGTCAGACTAATCGGGATTGGGTTGCAACCTTGCAAGGCCTTACTAGGGATTGTGCTTTTGAGTGTCAATGTGGACTTCCTCATTCAGATACTATGGTACGTGATGCAATTGCACAGAACGTTTCTGATGTTCATATAAGGGAACAGATATTGAAACTAGTCAATCCTTCCCTTCAACAAGTGATGGACATATTGGATCGGCAGGACACACTTGACTTTGCTCAGGAATCATTTGAAACTTCACCACCCGTGTGCCAGGTTAACTGGCCCGCTGGGCGAGCTGCACGGAGCAGCAAACAGCCCTCGCACCCGGCCGCGCCGCTACCGCCAGGCTCTCAGCCACGTGTGCCGAGCAGGCAAGCAAATGCAGTGCTGAAATCATGCCCGCAGTGTGCTAGTAGACATTTGCGTGAGAATTGCCCGTCACACCAAGCTATTTGCTTTTTCTGTAATAAAAAAGGACATGTTCAGAGTGTTTGCCAGAAAAATCTCAGATCAGAAACTCACAACCATTCCAGGCCCTTTGCTTCGCGCCGGATTCGAACCAAGGATACTCAGGCTCGTGAAACATCGCCCATGGAAATTCATGTAGTTCATTCCACTCCGCCCAGTGCCACTCTCTCTAACAGCGACTGTGTTCGTCCCACAAATAGTGTCCGTTGACATCGCCGGAAATCCCGTCAAGTCACAAGTGATTATATACCAGTGTCAGCTCACGTTGCACGAGACAGTCGCTCTTCTCGTCAGCAGGCAATAAACGTTTTGTAGACTTGGACATTAATGGCAAAGTGATACCATTCCAGCTCGATACCGGAGCTGCAGTTTCACTGATCAATCAAGACACGTACAAACACTTGGGCACACCTCCATTGCGTGCCACAAATGTTAAGTTAAATAGTTATTCAGGTCAAGATCTCCCTGTGTTAGGACAGTGCAGCCTTCTTGCAACATACAAAGGGCTAACAAAACTTGTGTCATTTTACGTCCTTCGTTCTTCTTCTGCAGTGAACTTGTTTGGTTTCGATTTATTTCAGTTGTTTAACTTGTCTATAGTAAATCAGGTCCTATCAGTGAACCAGACTGTGCCTTCAGACAGTGTTTCTCGTCTATTTGAAGAATTTGCAGACATTTTTGCACCGGGCCTTGGTTGCGCTAAGAACTCTAAAGCACATTTAGAACTGAAAGTAAACGCGCAACCAAAATTTTTCAGAGCGTGCAATGTTCCCCACGCATTGCGTGATGAGGTCGCAAAAACATTACACGATTTTGAATCACAAGGTGTAATTGAACGTGTACAGGCTTCTCTCTCGGTATCACCCCTAGTAATTTTGCCAAAACCTTCCAGGAAAATTGAGACTTTGTGTGGACTTCAAGGCAACAGTGAATCCACAACTAGTGATTGCAACTTTTCCTTTACCCCACCCGGAAGATCTTTTTGACAAACAGTGCCCGGGTAAATCTTTTTCGAAGTTGTACCTAGCAGATGCGTACTTGCAAATACCGGTGGACGAAGAATTCCAGCGCGTTTTGGTGGTTAACACGCATCTTGGTTTGTATCGATTCAAACGATTACCATTCGGGTGTGCATCCGCCCCTGCATTGTTCCAGCAATATCTCCAAACTGTTTGTGCGCCAGTCCCTACTGTAGCAAACTATCTGGACGATATTGTGATCTCCGGAAAGACGGAAGAAGAACATTTAGCCAATCTCAGAACATTATTTTCAGGTTTTGCGACAAAATGGTCTACGCTTGCGGAAGGACAAATGTTTGTTTTTTCCTCATGACTTGCCCTACCCGGGATATGAACTCAATGCCCAAGGCATACATCCCAGTCCCGAGCACCTCTGTGCCATACAAGACTTGCCTTCGCTGCAGCTACAGACTGTGCTGGGAAAAATTAATTATTATCACCGTTATATACCACACGCCTCTTCCATTTCAGCTTCGCTTCATCGCTTAAGCCGTAAAGGTGTTCCGTTCGTCTGGACGACGGAATGCGAACGCGCCTTTCGCCAGTTGAAATCGGCGTTGCTTTCCAATACTTGCCTTACGCCATTCGATCCCCAGAAGCCCCTTTTGTTGATGGTGGATGCATCGGATTTCGGGATCGGTTCTGTGCTTGCGCACAAAGATGGATCAAACGATCGCCCTATTGCCTTTGCGTCCAAATTGCTGTCGTCTGCGCAAAGAACTTATTCACAGATCGAGAAAGAAGCATTGGCTCTCGTATTTGGTGTTACAGAGTTTAATGGTTTCTTGTATGGTCGTCACTTTACCGTCATCACAGACCACAAACCTTTGACATGGCTTTCTCATCCGAACAAGCCTGTACCTCCACGTACAGCACAGAAATTCATTCACTGGTCTATTTTCCTCTCGCAGTACCGTTACGATATCTTGTATCGGTCCACTGCTAAGCACGGAAACGCCGATGCTTTGTCCCGTTTGCCTGTTGCTGAGGATAGAGCATTCGATTCCTCTGAACTTGCTTGCATGTTCGTTGATTCGGAAACCGATGACGTGGTTGAATCGTTTCCGATTTATTTTCGTCGTGTAGCTACAGCCACAGCTGCCGACCCTGTCCTTGCTACCGTTCTGCGTTTTGTTGCTACGCAATGGACTTGTCAAGGTCACGGATCGGGGACCCGTTGGTTCGCCGATTTTTTGCTCACAAGGATAGACTTTTTGTTCGACGTGGTGTTTTGCTGTTGCGTTCTGATAATGATCAGTCCAGGGTCGTGGTCCCACGTTCGTTACAGTCCTCTGTCTTACAGCTTCTCCACCAAGGACATCGGGGTATAGTGAGAACGAAACAATTTGCTCGTCAGCACTGTACTTGGTTCGGAATCGATGCCGCGATTACGAATATGTGCTCTTCTTGCATGGTGTGTGCCGAACAACAATCAGCCCCACCGCGGAAATTCTTTGCATGGCCAAAAGCCACTTCCCCTTGGCAACGCTTACACATCGATTTTGCTGGTCCATTCTGGAATGCTCGATTGTTGGTTGTGGTTGATTCATTCAGTCATTTTCCTTTTGTTGTCCGGATGTCTTCCACAATGTCATCTGCCACCATCCAAGTGTTATCTGATATCTTTTGCATTGAAGGTCTTCCACAGACTATTGTTTCCGACAATGGCCCACAATTCATGTCCGCAGAATTTCAGTCATTCTGCAAGGCCAATGGTATTCAACATCTGACGTCCGTGCCGTTTTCGCCACAGTCAAACGGTGCCACTGAACGATTGGTCAGGACTTTCAAGTCACAGATGTTGAAGTTAAAAGAGTCGCATTCTAGGAAGGACGTGTTATTGCTCTTTTTGTCCTCGTATCGCTCTCAGCCCCGAGATGGTGGCTCGCTGGCTGAGTTGCTCCACGGTCGTCATCATCGAACCTTGATGTCTTTGCTACATCCGCCGCATCAGGTTCCTGTGCAGCGGCAAACACCTGCTTTTGCTCCAGGCGACGTTGTCTACTATCGTCACTACCAAGGTTCACGGTGTTGGATCGAAGGGCGCATTCTTCGCTGCCACGGTCGCACTATGTATCTGGTTTTGGAGGCCTCTGGTGAGGTCCGCCGGCATCTCCATCAGCTGCGCCTCTGTCGTCACACGGGATCTGCCGCTCCCCGTCTGCTTTCAGCGACGGTGCCGTCCGGTCAGGGCCCTGGGGACCCATGTACTGGTTCACCTCAGCCCCAGGTGTTACCGACGCTGCCTTCCATTTTGCTCCATGGTGACGCGCCGCCGCCATCGCCGCCGCCGCCGCCTGTTCTCCCGCCGGCGACGCCCGCAGTGGACGCGTCGCTGCAACCGCCGGGCGCCTCCCTGGGTCACGCACTGCCGATCTCTTCCCGTGACCAGTTGCCCTCCAACATGGAACTCTTGCCCGCTCCGGACCATATGTCCTCTTCGCCCGTCGGATGCCCCGGCCCGATGGAGGTCGACGTTTCGGCCCCTCCTGTCTCTCTGCGGGCGCATACAGCGCATGTTGGCGTGCACCCTGGAGTAGGTTTTCAGGCGTTTCCTAGCTCCCCGCGGTCCGAATGGCAGGGTGCGGGTGGCACAGCCTCGCCTGTTGTTAGCCTCCCCACCTCGTCGCATGCGTCAACATGGGGTTCTCCCCACAGCAGGCGGAAGCCTTATGCCACCACCGTACGCCGATTTGCGGGGGAGGAATGTGGTGTCACCGCCAGACACCACATTTGCTAGGTGGTAGCCTTTAAATCGGCCTCGGTCCGTTAGTATACGTCGGACCCGCGTGTCGCCACTATCAGTGATTGCAGACCGAGCACCGCCACACGGCAGGTCTAGAGAGACTTCCTAGCACTCGCCCCAGTTGTACAACCGTATTTGCTAGCGATGGTTCACTGACAAAATACGCTCTCATTTGCCGAGACGATAGTTTAACATAGCCTTCAGCTATATGATTTGCTACGACCTAGCAAGGCGCCATTATCAGTTACTATTGATATTGTGAATCATATACCGTCCAGACCGACGTTCACCATTAATGGATTAAAGTTAAGTATTCCACCAGCTACGTCCTTTTTTCTAAACTCTAATTTCCTTGTCCTGTTCCAGACCTCACGCCAGCCTGCGTGAGCTAAAACGCGTGCCTTTTGGCCTCCTCTAGTAACCCGGTCTTGGCTCTCCTGCCAGCCAAAACACTGACAACTGGAGGGGTCACCGCTCGGCCATCCAGTGCACCATAGGGGACTTGGACCACCGGGGCGCCTACAGTATTCAGTTAATATTGTGATATAGTAAAACCATTTCTAAGAGCAGTACCGAGAGATTTTCACCTTTTCCTGCTCCTACTCACTTCCTTCATTCGGCCAACCTTTCACTTTGCAGGAGCAGACCCACCTGCCGCCTTCAGGGCGGGATACAAAACTTGGCGACAAACTGCGATTAAAAATTTTTTTTCCCTCTCCTCTCATTTCGTTTTTTCGTCGGTACTGATTTAGCCTTTTTGTGATATCCCCGACTGGCAGAGTGACTGTATGTAAGTGTTCTCACCATTCGCTATAAGAATTTCATGTGTGTAAACCACGGCTTCGCCACAGGAACAGGCTTCACTGTCCGATCTTGTACGTTTTCAGGCTCAGCAAATGACGCAGCTGCTTGCTGCCATAAATGGACTGGTCACACCACAAACTGCAGCTACTTCGGTGCCTCCGACGCCACCGCCTGTGCCGACGCCATGGCCAACGGCGCCGCTATTTCGTGCCTTCAACCCTGACGTTAAAGTTGGCCAGAATATATCACACAACTCGAGGCACACTTCGCAGCCTACAACATACCAGGTACAGAGCGGCTTACTTTTTTCAATGTCAACGCGGGTTTTGTGTTGTACTGTGTGCTTGTGAAATTGTTTCCCACCATCCCCCACTTTCGTGATAGTGTAAATGTGGTAGCTGCACGCTACAAATTCTTTCGCCTCCGGCGTGGCTCTACTCGTTCGAATAAAGCTTGGATAGCGGGCCTTCAGAGACTAACTTCTGATTGTGACTTCCATGGCTCATGTGGACGCTCATGTGCGGATGAAATGATTAGAAGCGCTATTGCGCAGAATATAGCGGATCACATTGCAGGAGGTAGACTTGCTAGACAGACAAGATACATTAGACATGGCTACTTCCACGTTCGACGTGACCCCGGGTGTGTGTACTGTTAGCGCAGCACAACACGTGCCCTTCCACCCGCCAGCACAGCCAGCCGCGCCGCGCCACTCGCAAGTATACAAATTTCAAACCAGGCACCCACTAGGAAACTGAAATCATGTCCGAACTGCTTTCGTGCCCACCCACGGGACAGTTGTCAGTCCCGCCAAGCACTGTGTTATTTCTGTAATAGGAAACGACATGTGCAAGCTGTGTGTAGTAAGAGAAACTCTAATTCACCAATTGTCTCCCGTTCGCGTGACTCACGTGAGCGTCACCGCAACGGCAACCGCCATAATCATGATTCACATCAGCCTATGGATGTTAATGACATTTATTCAAAGCCTTCTGCTTCAAATGCTTCGACAGATCGTCGTATGAATCTAGTTTTGCCAGACACTTCCTCACGCGTTCCGCGCGACGCGAGGAAACTTTTTGTGACGGCTCATTAGTGTCCGTTCTGTTCGCATGCAGCTGGACACTGGTGCGTCAGTTTCTTTACTGAACAAATCGACGTATGACTTACATTACTCACTCCCGCTTCATCGTTCACATTCCACGCTCGTTGCACTTACTGGACAGGAAATCTCAGTGCTTGGCGTGTGTAGTTTGCTAGCCACATATGGTGCCACGACCCGTACAGTGTCTTTCCGTGTGCTCTGCTCTAGTGATGCTACGAACATTTTTGGCATGCACACACGTTTAGGCCTCGCTATTCAGGAAAATGTACTTTGCATCAACACTATTGACCATGCAGACAGTGTTGCCGCACTATGCGATGATTTTGCTGAACTCTTTTCTGATGGTCTGCGTTTTGCCACAGATTTTTCAGCCCATGTTGCAGTTAAGGCAATCAAATGCCTATTTTCCGGCGTGGACGCCCGGTACTGCACGCCCTGTGCGAAGCTGTAGCTTCTGAACTTAAGCATTTGCAAGACATTTGTGCCATTGAACCTGTTTCTGCTTCGCCATGGGCTACGCCTATAGAGTGTCTGAAGAAACCAAACGGTCGTCTCCGTGTTTGTGCTAACTTTAAGTCTACAGTAAACCCCCAGACAGTGGTAGCTACATTTTCCCTACTGCGTGCTGAAGACATTTTCGATAAGCTTGATGCGGGAAAATTCTAATCCACGATTGACTTGCGGGACACATACTTTCAGATTCCGCTCGACGAACAGTCGCAGCGCTATTTTGTGATCAACACCCACAGTGGATTGTTCAAGTTTCGCCGCCTTCCGTTCGGTTGTGCTTCAGCTCCAGCTATTTTTCGGTCTTATTTGCAGCACTTGTGGACCACTGTCCCTGGTTGCTCAAATTATCTCGACGATATAGTGGTATGAGGTCGCATCCCTGACGAACATCTGCAGAATTTGCGTGCCTTATTTATTGCACTTTTGAAGGCAGGACTAAATTGTAACAGGGGTAAGTGCAATTTTTTTGAAACTCAGATTCAGTATTTAGAATATATGATTAACGAATAGGGTATCTACCTCTCGCCCTCACATCTCAGTGCAACTAGAGACTTGCCAGCACCCAGGAACTTGAAAGAACTTCAGTCTGTGCTGGGCAAAATTTCATATTATATTCGGTTTATACCAAATGCAGCGGAGATTGCAGCGCTTTTGCATCGCCTTCGGCGTAAGAACGTTCCTTTTGTTTGGTCTTCGGAATGTGACGCTGTTTTCCACAAGCTCAAATATGCTTTGTTGAGTGACGGCTATTTGATTCCTTTCGGTCCCTCCAAACCAGTTGTTTTGGCTGTCGATGCATCTTCTCACAGCATCAGAGCAGTTCTCTCACACCGCATTAAATTTGTCGATCGGCCGATAGCTTTTGCGTCTCAGTTGCTCATTTGTGCCCAGCAAAACTATTCTCAAATCGAGAAAGAAGTTTTAGCTTTTGTCTATGGTGTGAGAAAGTTTCATGATTTTTTGTACGGTCGCAAGTTCTATTTGGTCACCGACCATAAGCCTTTGACGTTATTGCTCCACCCGTCGAAGCCAGTTCTGGCCCGTACTGCACAAAAGTTGCTACGTTGGTCTTTGTTTGCCTCTAACTACAATTACGAAATTTTGTTTCAGCCCACAGCGCAGCATGGCAATGCTGATGCTTTGTCTCGTCTGCCTATCGGTCCTGACGAAGTGTTTGATTCTTCCGGATTGTCATGCATGTTTATTGATTCACAAGATAAGGAATTAGCTGATGGTTTTGCAGTGGATTTTCGTCGCATTGCTTCCGCGCCAGCCACCTATGCTTCTTCGCAGATTCTTTTGCAGTATATCCATACTCAATGGCCTCCATCTGCTATGCAGGTTCGTGATCCATTTGTTCGACGTTACTTTGCACCAAGTCCCAGACTGACTATACACCACAGCGTTATCTTGTTACGAACTGACAATGATCAGTATTGTGTGGTTGTACCTCATTCGTTGCAGTCGGAAATTCTCCACTTGCTGCACGCTGGTCATTGGGGTATAGTGCGGATGAGGTAATTAGCGCGTCGTCACTGCACTTGGGTTGGGATTGATAAACATATTGAGAATTTGCTTGCTAACTGTCGCTCTTGCGTGGAGCATCAATCTGCTCACCGCCAGCGCTTCTTTGTGTGGCCGACTCCTACTGCGCCTAGGCAGCGCGTTCGTATTGGATTTGCGGGTCATTTCTGGGACACCCGCTGGTTGATAGTCATTGATGTGTACAGCAACTTTCCTTTTGTTGTACCTGTGTCTTCTGCTACATCTGCCAGTACTATTCGGGCTTTGACGTCTGTTTCCTGCATTGAGGGCTTTCCTGAAGTTATTGTCTCCGTCAATGGCCCCCAATTCGTATCGTCAGAGTATGAAGCGTCCTGTGCTGCTAATGGCATTCGCCATCTGACCTCAGCCCTGTTCCACCCCCAGTCAAATGGCAAGGCTGATCGCTTAGTGCGTACGTTTAAGTCGCAGATAAGCAAGTTGCGCGCCACACACTGTCACAAGCACACGCTCTGGACTTTCCTTGCTTCATATTGCTCGCAGCCGCTCTTCACCCGTTCCGCAGCGGAATTGCTACACGGCCACGCCCATCAGTCGCTCCTGCAGCTATTGCACCCGTTGCCGCGCGCTCCCGCTTCTTCGCCTCGTTGTGGCTTGGCGCCGCATGGTTTAGTGTTCTATCGCGTTTTCTCTGGCAGGCAGCGCTGGGAGCAGGGACCCATCCTTCGACAGCTTGGCGGCGCCTTATTTGTCATTTCTGGCCCCTACAGTACTGACAAGGGACACCGCAATCAGATCCGTTTGTGCCGTCCTCGGTTTTCTGCTGTCGGTTGTTTTCTGTCAGAGTTGGAGGCTTCACGGATTCCGCCGCCTCAGCCCACTACTCCACCGACGGCGCCTCCGCTGCTCGCGCCCCCGCCGCGTTAGCTCCTGCCGTTGTCTCCTTCGCCCCTGCCGGTCCAGTCACCTGCACCTGACGGACGCCTCTCGCCGTCGCCACACGCCCGGCCGTCGCTGTCGCCGCGTACCTCCACGGTGCCGGAACCGATGGACGCTGAGGCTGCTGTCACGCCACCGCCATCGTCGCCCATAGAGGTCGTTGCTCTGCCTCCTGATCCGAGCATACCTAGTGGCGGTGCGCGGCCTGGGCAGGTTTTCCACGGGGCGTTTTCCTCGCCCCCTCGCGAGCAATTCGGTGCCACGGGTGGACAGCACGCCCCGGCAGTTCCGCTGTCTGCTGCGCCCCCCTGGGTCCCTCCAACCGTCGTCGGAAGCCCTACTCAACGACGGTGTGTCGTTTCAGGGGGGAGGGATGTGGTATCGATAGCTACGATACCACGTCGTAGGTGAAAGTTCTTAAGTTGGTATTACAACAGACACCGACGACAGCGCCCTCTAGCTAGTGCTGTAGAGGTCTACGAGCTCCGTGACAGATTCTGCCCATTTTGATCAAGAGCAGACGGCCAGAAGACTTTGATTGCTATTGAGACTATGTACTACTTATGATGGGTCTAAGGCTTCACATCTCAGTGAAAAGTTATGTATTAAGTTAATATTGTGATATACAAAAACCATTTCTAAGAACAGTAGCGTGAGATTTTCATCTTCTCCTGCTGCTTCTCACTTCCTTCACTTGGCCAACCTTTCACTTTACAGGAGCATACCCACGTGCTGCCTTCCAGGTGGGACACAAAAGTGATATTGCCATAGCTGTTGCAAAAGACTTTCTTAGTGAGCCAGCTCAGAATCGATCAAACACCATTACGTCAGATTCAGCAATGCCACTGGCAGATTCCCATATTGTGGTCCAGGAAAGGGGCTGGCACTGCCATAACGAAGACAAAAATGGTTCAAATGGCACTGAGCGCTATAGGACTAAACTTCTGAGGTCATCAGTCCCCTAGAACTTAGAACTACTTAAACCTAACTAACCTAAGGACATCACACACATCCATGCCCGAGGCATGATTCGAACCTGTGACCGTAGCGGTCGCGCGGTTCCAGACTGAAGCGCCTAGAACCGCTCGGCCATTCTGGCCGCCCATAACGAAGACACAGCAGAAAGGCGTTTGTAGGCCAGTTACTACACATCCAATCAACAGACTTCTTATGGTCTACATGGCTCCGAGCTGTGATTTGCAGAGCAAGAACGCTCTGTCCCAACATAAATTACAATTATATTCAGTGAAAGGTGTCTCAGTCTGGTAGCTACTATTTACGACGAGAGGTGTAAACCGCTCCTCGAGGCGACATGATGCTACAAGTAGCCACCACGAGATTTGGCCTCCACCAACTATGGGCCCCTGCTTCTGGTTTTAAGATCAGGGCTGTGGCTTAGCGTCTTCCAGCCTGTGGACCACCTTCAGGCCAACTACCAGGTGCAAAGAGCCCTCTGCCATAGAAGGCAGTCGCTTGAGACCATGGCCACCTGTTGCGTCAGTTCCTTAACACTCCTGTCTTCAGCACACGTTATGGAGGATGTTGCACCACAGAACGTTCGAGTTTGTTCTACAGTAAAATGTATGACTAATAGTGAAGTATTTATGAGCAGCCATCTATCATCATCCTGACAACAGTCCACCACCTCAACTCAGACCTCCACACGCACATCTACATCTACATGGATTCTCTGCAAATTACATGTAAGTGCCTTACAGAGGATTCATCGAACCACCTTCACAATTCTCTATTATTCCAATCTCGTATAGCGCGTGGAAAGAATGAACACCTATATCTTTCCGTACGAGCTCTGATTTCCATTATATTATCGTGGTGTCTTTTTTCCCTGTGTTGGTTGGTGTCAACAAAATGTTTTCGCATTCGGAGGAGAGAGTTGGTGATTGGAATTTCGCGAGAAGATTGCATCACAAAGAAAAACGCCTTTCTTTTAACGATTTCCAGCCCAAAACCCTGTATCATTTCTGTCACACTCTCTCCCATATTTCGTGATAATTCAAAACGTGCTGCCTTTCTTTGAACTTTTTCGATGTACTCCGTCAGTCCTATCTGGTAAGGATCCCACACTTTGCAGCGGTATTCTAAAAGAGCACAGACAAGCTTAGTATCCTCTCGTAGCGTAGTGTCCTCCTTAGTAGCTTTGTTATATTTTTAAGTGTCTTGCCAATAAAACGCAGCCTTTCCTTAGCCTTCCCCACAACAATTTCTATGCGCTCTTTCCGATTACAGTTGTTCGTAATTGTAATACCTAGGTATTTATTTCAATATACGGCTTTTAGATTAGACTGATTTATCGTGTAACCGAAGTTTAAAGAGTTCCTTTTAGCACTCATGGGGATGACCTCACACTTTTCGTTGTTTAGGGTCAACTGCCACATTTCGCACCATTCAGATATTTTTTCTAAATCGTTTTGGATTTTGTTTTGATGTTCTGATGGCTTTATTAGCCGATAAACTACAGTGTCATCTGCAAACAACCGAAGACGGCTGCTCAGATTGGCTCCCAAATCGTTTATATAGGTAAGGAACAGCAAAGGGCCTATAGCACTACCTTGGGGAACGCCTAAAATCACTTCTGTATTACTCGATGACTCTCCGTCAGTTACTACGAACTGCGACCTCTCTGACAGGAAATCGCAAGTCCAGTCACATAACTGAGGCGATATTCCATAAGCACGCAATTTCCCTACGAGCGGCTTGTGTGGTACAGTGTCAAAAGCTTTCCGGATATCCAGGAATACGGAATCGATCTGAAATCCCTTGTCAATATCACTCAGCACTTCGTGTGAATAAAGAGCTAGTTGTGTTTCACAGGAACGATGTTTCCAAAACCAGTGTTGACTGTGTGTCAATAGACCGTTTCCTTCGAGATAATTCACAATTTTCTAACACAATATATTTTCTGAAATCCTGCTGCATATCGACGTTAACGATATGGGCCTGTAATTTCGTGGATTACTCCTACTACCTTTCTTGAATATTGGCTGCTTTTATTAAGTGATTTGAGTTGCTTCACTACTTAGAGGATATTTACTTCTACGTTACTCATGATGGCAGCTGTTCTCGATCCGAATTTTGGGATATTTACCTCGTCTTCTTTTGAGAAGGCATTTCGGAAGGCTGTGTTTAGTAACTCTGCTTTGGCGGCACTGTCTTCGATAGTAACTCCATTGTTATCGCGCAGAGAACGCATTGATTGTTTCTTGCCGCTAACTTACTTCACATACGACCAGAATCTTTTTGGATTTTCTGCCAGGTTTCGGGACAAAGTTTCGTTGTCGTAACTGTTATAGGCTTCTCGCACTGAACTTCGCGCTAAATTTCGAGCTCCTGTGAAGGATAGCCAATCGTGGGGATTTTGCGTCTGTTTAAATTTGGCATGTTTGTTTCGTTGTTCGTGCAACAGTGTTCTAACACGTTTTGTATACCAAGGAGGATCAGCTCGGTTGTTTGTTTGTTTATTTGGTATAAGTCTCTCAATTTCTGCCGATACTATTTCTTCGAATTTAGGCCACATCTGGCCTACACTTTATATTATTGATTTGGAATGCATGGAGATTGTCTCTCAGGAAGGCGTCAAATGAATTTTAATCTGCTTTTTTGAATAGGTTGTAACACCACAGCTCTTATGCTGTATGGATTTATTTATTTTTTTGCTTTTGCTTTATTTAATGTCACATTGTTGATCTTTTGTGAATGTGTTTGAATCGATAACATAAAATTGTGTACTCTTTTCTTTGTCAAACTTTGATGTCATGATTTGATTGTATGCTGTGTAACATATCTCTCGTTTAAATGCTTTGACCCATTTGGAGGGAACAATACTTACTGTATATGATTGTAATTTTGTGTGAATAATTTTTTGTAGAAGTGTCAATATGTGAAAATGTTCTGTTTTATTTAATACATTTGGTTGCTATTATGTAAACTGCTGATCCTCACTTAGGGCTCTTAGTTATTCTGTATGTAAGAGGTAGTGTGGTTCCCCTCGGGAACGGAACTGTGTAGCGCGCGCAAATTGTGGTTGGCCTAGGTGGAAAAGGTGGAACTGATAGTCAGTCGGAGGCGAGCTACGAGTCGGGGATGAGCTACCAAACTGTGCACTGCTATGCAAAGTGTGCATATTGTGCTGATTCCGAGAGAGGCTTTTCCTGCTTATTTCCAAGGCCTCGGGTGGATGGATAAATAGCTGGAACTATTCTGGAGTTTGTATCTATCATCGCCACCAAGAAATGACAGAGTCCAGCAATTCAGTCTGCGGTTCCACCTACCAACATGCAGTTGCCACCACGTTGCGCAATCACTGTAACGTAATACTATAATGATGTACAGTGAAGGATCAGCTTAATGGAGGTGTTATTGTGCGCAAATATAAGGTAATTTATATCTGAATTTATGTACCAACCTTGATTTTTCTCCTCATCATAACACCTCTCAGGTTCCTTTCCGTTTGAACTAAAGTAATCACCGAGTGTCCCTACTGAAAGAACTTTTATGACCAATGTTATGCTAATTAAAACCTCTTGAACTTATTAAAAGGAAATTTAAAGTTAATGTGGCAATAGAATGAGTTAAAGTAAATGTTGTTTGCCGAAAATAATTTTCTTATTAAAACTGCTTATTAAAGTGCTGTCGCCAACTGCAAAATTAAAAGTTCTTAAGACTGAGGTTTCTAAAGTTTTGCTTAGCTATGATCACCTTGATATCTGTAGTAAATTCTAAAAGGTGAGTCAGTTTCTTGCAATTTTGTTAACATTGTGTCTCATGGTAGTAAAAGTGGAAAACTGCATCGTAGGAAATTATATGTTCATGATTACTAAGTGCTTGTCTCTTTTGTGTGCATATTAACAGTGTAAAGACCACTCAGTTTGTGTAAGCCTTGAAGGTGATAGTGTTTTTCTGTACGTGTTATAATTTTGCAAATAGTTTTTGGTGCTGCCCCAGTTGTTAGCTTCAATCTT
Source organism: Schistocerca piceifrons (assembly GCF_021461385.2). NCBI lineage: Eukaryota > Metazoa > Arthropoda > Insecta > Orthoptera > Acrididae > Schistocerca > Schistocerca piceifrons. The sequence continues at coordinate 527,031,184 of NC_060149.1, read as the reverse complement.
AAAGCATATGTGTGTCAGAGTTCATTGCACTCGCGTGTGACCTAGTCTAGGTTGTGTTTGTCCATTATAGTTACTTATACCTACTTTCTTAAACGAGAACGTTAATCTTTCTCTTGCCTAATTAGGCTGGCGACCGTTTCCCTTATTCTGTAAACAATATAGCTAGGCAAAATTTTGTTTGTTACTATTCCAAATTTTACGTAATTTTGACTTTCATTTCCGATAAGCCACCTCCGTTAGGAACAACACGGTCAATTTAACAAAATTCCTCTCAGAGGGTAACACTGTTCTGTTGCTTTATATATTATTAATCCAATAAAATAATTCTGTTTTACTAACTGACGCCTACTTTGGGATTATGGTGTAACAGTAGCAGACGAAAGAGTTATAAGGTATATTTTTCACTCATTTTCCACGATTTGGGGATTACAATATTCAGTCTCACTACGACCACCCTGTGTTCAGTAATCCTTATATCGGTATTGATGCTCGTTATTAACTCAGGATTATTTGTTGCTAAGAGGTAAAGTGTGTTTTCACAACCGTTTACTATTCGCGTGGGCTCATGAACTAACTGCTCCAAATAATTTTCAGAGAATGCGTTTAGCAAAATTTCAGATGATATTTTATGCGTACTTGCGGAATTAAACATGTATTTTCGCCAACATATCGAGGGTAAATTAAAGTCACCACCAACTATTATCGTATGAGTCGGGTACGTGTTTGAAATCAAACTCAAGTTTTCTTTGAACCTTTCAGCAACAGTATCATCTGAACTGGGAGGCCAGTAAAAGGATCCCATTATTATTTTATTCCGGTTGCCAACAATTACCTCTGCCCAGACTAACTCACAGGAAGTATCTACTTCAATTTCGCGACAAGTTAAACTACTTCTGAGAATCTTTTCGGAACACCGTTAGGTTCAGAAACTATGGGACTTAACATCGCAGGTTATCAGTCCCTTAGAACTTAGAACTACTTAAACCTAACTAACCTAAGGACATCACACAAACACATGCCCGAGGCAGGATTTGAACCTTCGATTGTAGTGGTCTCGCAGTTCCAGACTGAAATGCCTAGAACGACTCGGCCACCGCGGGCAGCACACCGTTAGGTTCTTCGATAAAATTTCGGCTGAGCTTATATACGACTTAAGCCAGATTTTAGTGCCTATAACGATTTGAGAATCAGTGCTTTCTATTAGCGCTTGGAGCTGTGGTACTTACCCAACACAGCTACGACAATTTACAACTTTTATGCCAATGGTTCCTGTATCTACGTTCTTCCTGTATTCAGCTCTGTACCTGAGGTCCGCAATAGGTCCTGTCGACTATACCGCAAATGGTGAGCTCTGCTTTCATCTTCCATGCAAGACTGGCAGCCTTTACCACTTCTGTTAGCTGCTAGAAGCCAGAGAGAATCTCTTCTGATCGCAAGTGACACACAACATTGGTACCGACGTGAGCAACCACCTGCAGTTGGCTCCACCTTGTACTCTTCGTGGCATCCGGGACGACCTCTTCCACATCTGGAATGACTCCACCCGGTATGCACACGGAATGCACATTGGTTGTCTTACCTTCCTTGTCAGCAAGGCCCTAAGGGGCCCCTTAACGCGCCTAACGTTGGAGCTTCCAACTACCAATAATCCCACTTACTGCGATTGCCCGGATCTTGCAGGCTGAGTGGTATCCTCTGAAACAGAACAGGCGACAGCATCCGGCTCAGCAACAGCGTCTGCCACAGACAGCACCTGGAACCTCTTTGCCAGACAAACCGGGGAGCCCTTACGTGCGGCCTCTTTGAAAGTCTTCTGCCGCCTGCTTCGCCCTGGGGCGCCCCCTACATTTTGATGTTAGAAGTGCGTGTCACCACTAAATTTCAGTGACAGAGGAACATTACCAGCCACCCTACATGGAGACGATGACTCTCGACTACCTCAGGGTTGCAGTTTCGTCGACACACAGCATCAGTATGCAGTGGGCCGGCCGAGTGGCCGAGCGGCTGTAGGCGGTTCAGTCTGGAGCCACGCGACCGCTATGGTCGCAGTTTCGAATCCTGCCTCGGGCATGGATGTGTGTGATGTCTGTACGTTAGTTAGGTTTAAGTAGTTCTAAGTTCTAGGAGACTGATGACCTCAGAAGTTAAGTGCCATAGTGCTCAGAGCCTTTTGAAGCCAAGTATGCAGTGGGTAAGTGTACCAACTGTTCTATTTTACCCCCTGCGAGTATCATGTCGAGTCAGTGCACCTTTTAGCAGCTTGTCAGGTCAGTTTTCATGTGTGACATGTGTCGAGTAAACCCAGACTGTGTTCTGAGGTTGTGTAAATATGAACGTTATTTTTCCCTATCATCAATGTGTGTGGCTCACTGTCTGGAAGGATATTATAAGGTGTTAACCATGCGTTGCCTCTTCGGAGGGGAAGATGAGTTTTGAATGGGGAATGTATTTCATTTCGTTAATAAATGTGGCTCATAACGATTAAGCAAGTAACGTAGTGGTCATGTGTAGATGCTCAGGCGGAGAAGTTAAGTTACAGTAAGTGTTAGCCTGGAATTAGAGTAAGTGTCCTTGTCGTTGTACTGTTTTGTTCTCCTCATTTGTTGTTTGCGTAATTAGTGAGGTATACCCTGGCGGAGAGCTTGCGAATTTCTGCAGCCTGGACCAGATGTGCAGGGAAGTGCATGTGCCGATGATCTTTGTGTCTTGCAGAGTGCAACTGCCAACAGTAGTTTTGTTGTAGATACTTTGGAGGTTGCACAGAAAGCTATCAGTAAGGCTGATTGTAACGCAGATGTTGCGGGTACTGAAATGGTACAGACGCATTGAGTATTTCCGAAGGCAGCAGATTCTGCAACATCTGTGACGGCCCTGCCTCCTCAGGACGTGGGAGGAGAAGAAAGAGAAAATGAGTTTGTAAGCTTAATGATCGGGCCGACAAGGCGTCTGCCAGTGGATCAGGAGATTGCCGAAAGTGACAACACTTGCAGTGTAATGCGTGATGCAGTCGAAGGCTGCTGAGGAATCCAAGGGCTAGACTTTCTCATAATGCATCATGCCGAAACTGACTTTCGATGACACGCGGTGGAACTCAGGGGTATAATGTTCAAGCTGGGGGAAGCTGTCACCAGTGAAATACTGCTGCAAGGTTCGTTTATCATAGTAGAACAAATGCGGGCAAAATCACTAATGCTTAATCTGCATGATATGGTGCCGCAAAGCACTGGGAAGCTGCTTTAGGTGACTGAAGGTGCTGCTAACTTATACAATTCTGGACTTCGCCTATGGGTAGGGAATCGTTGTTGGTTACGCAGTGCTCAGTGATTGAGAGCACTTCTCCAGTCAATACACACGTTGAGACGGTAACTGAATTCCGTCCTTATGGCTGGGAGTTTGCGTTTCTTGTCTGCAGAATACAGAGAGGAGATGATAGTATTAGATTAAACGAGTCAGAGGTCCGCCTTCTGTCGTTCTAGTGTTTGAATAAGTTTTTTGTTTTGTGGCTAGAGTTCTTCCATCGTCCCAGACGTATACGAGAACAATCACTCCGACGCACGGGACGCAGTACATTCGGTGATATTGCTAATTGCTTCCGCTTATTACGGCTATAAAACTGAACAGCTGCTATCACATAAGTTTCATTTCTACTGAGGCACACAACTGTCGATCACCTTTGAAAGTTGTGTCTTCTAGTGATTTGGACGTAGATGATATCAGTCATCTCGCGTTATTTATTTTAGATCGCGTAGCCATAAAAAGGGGCAGATTTGGGCAGTTGATCAATAATATTAGTCAGGAAATTGTAATATATAAAGGGGTTTTAATCTACAATAATTGTATAAGCAGAAAAAACATTAATAGTTAGTACTTACCAGATCCTTTAATCACTCATTTATTTTTATGTTGTAATTTATATGTTAAAGAGCAAGAAACAGAAAATAATATCACCGTTAAGACATCCTAAGATCTGCTTCAGGTGGTAGTCAGACAGAGCCAAATCTTTACTTTCGCGATCAGTATTTTCCATTGTGCACAATCAGTTTTACACCCGCCTCGAGCAGCATCTCGGAAACCATACAAATAGCTTCCAGTAATACTTCGTAACACTTAAATTTATATTCGATATTAGGAAATCCCTCTTTCTCATTAACACTTTTCTTGCTATAGTCATTCTTCCTTTTATATCCTGTTGTGCGTAAAATACAACGAAATTTAACGAAATAAATATATTTTTGTGTTGATCATATATTACACCCTTTTTGTAGTACACGTTATTTAAAATCCGTTGGTACTGCTAGGTTTAATTCGAATACGTTCCATTGCCTTTCATTTAGTTCCATTGGGGGTTATCGTATAATTCCTTTCCAGGCCACTATCTATTCCATTCAACTGTTATTCCAATTTCTTTGCTGTCTCTGACAGAATTGCAGTGTCACCGATAAACTTCCAAATGTCTATTGCTTCTCCCTAATATTTAATTCTGTTTACAAATTTATCCTTGGTTACTTTACTGCTTGTTCGGTGTAGATGTTGAATTACATCGAGTGTAAGCTACCTGAATGTCTGACTCCCATCTTCCCATTGCACAACTAGAAATCCACCGGATGGAGTAGCAGAATTTATGTGCATCAAAAAGATCTTTTTTTTGGGGTGGGGCTCTGAAATACATGTCCAGTCTAATTACTCCTCTCTTCTTTTCATCGCAGGACAGCAAAATTGATAGTTCAACACATATACGGTAAAAATTCAAATTTTAATTAAGGACAGCATGGATTCCCAACAATTTACAAGTTACCAGTTGTGGAAGAACATGTAGGAATAAGCATCTCTCCTACTTCAGAAAATTAAATGTAATTTCTGTACTTCCAGAACAGCAGAGTACATTGAGATAACTATTTCTAGATCGCAAGGTAAGCCACTTTCATTCGAACCCACTAGCGAGAACAAAGAGAAAAGACGGTTGGAGACGCAGTAAAGGGAAATGTCGTTAGAGTGTATTCTGGGATTGGAGAAGTATGAGGAAGGAAAACTATTGTATCCTGTCATGCCTTTACGCCATTTATCTTCAGATATCATTTTTAAATGACGAATGGTCGCCAGAGGAAAGTTGCTACCTCACAGCATCTCTGGACAAATGGCTTTACATCTAAGAATAATTTGAAGTGTTAATGTAAAAGTCCGATTTCAGAATCTTCTCTGTCCTGGGGGCCTGACTCAGATGCTTTAACATTGTCATTGTCCATGTCAACAGAAGGTGCCGTGTATGTGATTTCTCCAGTTCCAATTCCTTGGACGCCGCTTTGAAGAGCTACAAAAACCCTTATGTTTTAAGAGCTATAAATGAAACGATTGCGTATAAGAATTACAGTAATCGAATAGCATTCATACCGTGAAAAGTTCATTCATCAGCGTGATATCAGTACCTTCATTTCGAGCTATTTCTCCCTTCTCAGAGAGCTTCTTGCACAAAGACATTCTAACATTGTCAGCTGCTTATTCCAGGGAGTAACGTTAGAGTGGCTCAGTGATCTATCAAGAGCAGGAAGGTTGAAGGAAGATAGAGAGTGTAAAGAAAATAGTGATCACCTACCACTTACCAGCAGGTAGTCAGCTCAGTATTGTCAATTGAAATTAACTGAGCAGTGCTTGTTGATTGCTGTTGTGATTTCCTGTTACTCCACGTTTGTGTTCGAGAGAAATGCAAAGTTAGAGATGTGGCACCAATGTTATTTTCATAAGGCAAGTGGTTAACGCGGTCGGTCTATTGAATTATGCTGCGTAGTCAATAGAGTCGGACTTCATTTCATAAAGACTGTAGGTTCTTCGGTTCACCATAAAAGATCTGATAAATTACTAGTCAGTATTTGGATCACACCAATGGCGGACGGGCTCCACGTCAGCAGTTTTAAATTGGTTCAAATGGCTCTGAGCACTATAGGACTTAACATCTGAGGTCATCAGTCCCCTAGAACTCAGAACTACTTAAAGCTAACTAACCTAAGGACATCACACTCATCCATGCCCGAGGCAGGATTCGAACTTGCAACCGTGGCAATCGCGCGGTCCCGGACTGAAGCGCCTAGAACCGCTCGGCCAGCGCGGCCGGCCTCAGCAGTTTTGAATTTCTTTCACAAATAGGTGTATACAAAGCTGATAAAGACATTAATACAAAGAGATATGTTTAGTTTGTTAAATTAATACATCTGAAAGGTATTAATTTAAATATACTAAAATAGGAGGGGCGTTTGAAAAGTCTGTGCAAAGTCCGAGAGATGCCACCACCGGCGCCTATCGCGGTCATGTTTAGTTAGTAGCATCTTTGGAAAGATCGCACACCAAGTTTCAGTCATATTGGTCTATTTCTTTGTGTTTGGCATTCGTGTCAGTCAAGGAAGTCGAGTGACTGTCAAAAAACGGACGAAAACGAATTTCGTGTGGTGATTAAACATTACTTTATGAAAGGCAAAACGCCTCAGGAGACTAATGAGAAGCTTGATAAACATTAAGTTGTTTCTGCGCCTTCGCTTAGAACAGTTTGTAAGTGATTTCACAATTTTAGGATTGGCCATATGGGCACAAGTGATACTGAACGTTCTGGATGCCCTGTGGAGTTTACGACTCCAGAAGTCATTGATAAAATCCATGATATATTGATGGATGACAGAAGAGTTATGGTGCGTGAGATTGCTCGTGCCATGGGCGTCTCGAATGAACGGGTATAAAATATTTTGCTTGAACATTTGGACAGAAGAAAGGTATCTGCAAGATGTGTTCCGCGATTGCTAACGCTAGACCAAAAACGGAATCGTGTGTAGTGTTGCAAGGATGGTTTGCAGCTGTTCAGAAGGATCCGCAGGACTTTGAGCGTCGTTTCGTTACTGTGGATGAAACATGGATACGTTACTATACTCCTGAGACCAAACAACAATGTAAACAATGGGTTACCAAGGGAGAATCTGCACGAAATAAGGCGAAGACCATTCCTTCGGCCAAAAAGGTTATGACGACTGTTTTTCGGGATTCGCAAGGGATAACCAAATGGTTCAAATGGCTCTGAGCACTATGGGACTCAACATCTTGGGTCATAAGTCCCCTAGAACTTAGAACTACTTAAACCTAACTAACCTAAGGACATCACACACACCCAAGCCCGAGGCAGGATTCGAACCTGCGACCGTAGCAGTCCCGCGGTTCCGGACTGCAGCGCCAGAACCGCACAGCCACCGCGGCCGGCGCAAGGGATAATCCTCATCGACTATCTGGAAAAGGGGAAAACTATTACATGTGAATATTATTGATTTTTATAGGACCGTCCTTTCCCATCATAACAATGCACCAGGACAAACCTAAGCAGTTCTGGTAGCAAGATTAATGGGAGTATGATTCCATCTCGTTTCCCATACCACACTATTCTCCAGACATAGCTCCCTTGACTACTATTTGTTCCCCAATTTGAAGAAATGTCTGGCGAGACAAAGATTTTATTCAAACGAGGATGTGATTGCAGCAAAGATTAGCTATATTGCAGACTTAGACATTTCCTATTATTCGGAAGGGATCAACAAATTAGAACAGCTTGGGACGAAGTGCATAAGTCTAAAAGGAGACTATGTTAAAAAATAAAAGGTTTACCCCAAAGACGAAAGCAGTTTTTATTTTTTCACGGACTTTTCAAACGCCCCTCATATATTCATGGTACTTAAGAGCTAACAAGATGGATGCATACACAGCGAAAGCTGAAGAACATAGGACGATACGAAACAGAAAGGCATCTCCTAGCCGATCGCAGATACAATATGACTACTTCTCTGTTCTTCATTGTCGTAGAAAGTATTACATGTAGTTATTAACATTTGTGGACTTTCTTGGACACACATATTTCATAAACATAAAGAAAGAAAAATTTTCTTGGTGTCTTACATTTTCCTGCAGTATATTTGACTACGATAGTGGCTGTTACATGAGTAGTTGTTCAAGTCGTGCACAACAAGGTTAAGTCAGTTTAGGGATGTGTCTGTCTGTGGGAATTGATTCAGCCACTGCTGGAGTGATGTCGTAGTTGGCTTGTATGATGTCAATCGGACGGTGACAACCGGCAGAGAATGAGCTCTGGTTGTGCACTTTGCAGCAGACGTGGGCGTCAAAGCGCGTCCCGTCCAGGAGTGTAGCCATCACAGCCGTGCTAGCCTTGCCTAGCGCACCCGTTTCAGCTGGGGCAGTCGCATGGAGGTCCGACGGGCCGCACGGTGCAGAGTCGTGCGGCCGCACTGGGCTACAGCAGTCTCTTGCCGAGCGAGTCCCTGACGTCACCCCAAGGGCCGAGCAGTGCTGTTGCGAAACAACTTGTATGCCACGGGCTAAGCAGAGTCGCGTATGGAGACGCAGACCACGGGCCGCGACCTCACTGCTCCACACTGAGCGAGGCTGTGACGTCACTGTATCAGTGACGTACGCAAGCGCTGGCGTGTTGCGGCCTACGTGCTGTTGGTAGCGCAGACGGCAGCTGTGAGCTAGAGCTGTGAGCGGTGAGTAGAGCAGAGTTTAGTTCAAATGTTCAAATGTGTGTGAAATCTTATGTGGCTTAACTACTAAAGTCATCAGACCAAACACGATTTCGTCCGATGCAGACTCCCACATCGTGCTCCAGGAAAGTGGGTGTCACCGCCTTAACGACGACACAGCAGAAAGGCGTTATTAGGCCAGTTACTACACATCCAGTCAACAGACTTCTTTTGGTGTACATGGTTGCAAGCTGTGATTTGCAAAGAAAGAGCGCTCTGTCTCAACATGAATTACCATTACTTTCAGTCAAAGGTGTCTCTGTCTGGTAGCTACTATTTACGAGAAGACGTGTATTCCACTCCTCGAGGCGACGTGATGCTCAAGCACCCACCACGAGATGTGGCCTCTACTACCTGTGGGCTCCTGCTGCTGGTTTTAAGATTAGTTGTGTGGGCGTAGCATCTTCCAGCCAGTGGGGCAACTACCAGGTGCAACCACCTTTCCGCTATAGAAGGCAATCGTTTGAGACCACAGCCACCTGTTGCGTCATTTCCTCAACACTCACTGTCTTCAGCACACACTATGGAGGACGTTGCACCACAAAATGTTCTAGTTTGTTCTTCAGTAAAATGTATGACCAACAGTGAAGTTTTTATGAACAGCCACAGATCATCACCCCAACAACAATCCACCACCTCAACTCAGACCTCCACGTGTAGAGGTCACCCATCCTGAACCTCTACATTTTGATGTCAGAAGTGTGTGTCACCTGTAAATTTCAGTGAAAGAGGAACCTTACCAGCCAACCTATGCGGAGACGATGACTCCCGATTTCCTCATAGTTGCAGTTTCATCGACACACAGCATCAGTGTGCAGCGGGTGACTGCACTGACTGTTTTATTTTTTTTCCCTGCCAGTATCACGTCACGTCATTGCACCTTTTAACAACTTTTCAGTTCTGTTTTCATGTGTGACATGTGTCAAGTAAGCTCAGACTGTGTTTTGAGGACGTGTAAATTTGAGCGATATTTTTGCCTATCATCAATGAGTGCGGCTCATTGTCTTGAAGTGAATAATGTGTTAACCATGCATAGCTTCTTAGGAGGGGAAGGTGATTTTTGTCGAGAAGTCCGAGTTTTGTTGTGGTTTTCGTCGTTTTTAATGGGCAATGTATTTCATTTTGAGCAATAAATGTGGTAGTCATGAGTAGCCGCTCAAGTGGGGAAGTTAAGCAACTGTAAGTGTTAGGATAGAATTAGATTAAGTGTCCTAGTAGTCATACTGTTTTGTTCTCCTCGTTTGTTGTTTGCATGGTTGGTGGCGGGATCCCCTGGAGGAGAAGTTGCGAATTTATGCAGCCTGGACCAGATGTGCAGGGAAGTGCATGTGCCGATGATTTTCGTATCTTGCAGAGTGCAACTTCCGACAGTAATTTTGTTGGAGATACTTAGGAGGTGACAAAGAAAGCTATCAATAAGGCTGATTGTATTGAATATGTTTTGGGTACTAAAATGTGAGTGTAGAAATGAACGTTCGCAATGGAAAATACTGAAAGCGAAAATAAAGATTTTGCCCTGTCTGGCATCCCTGTGAAGCAGATCTTTGGATCTCTTAACGGTGATATTATTCCCTCCTTCTTGCTCTTTAACATATAAATTACAACATAAAAATAAATGAATGACTAAGGGAACTAGTAACCACTAAATTATAAATGTTGTGTCTGCTTATACATTTATTGTAGATTAAAACACCTTTATTTATTACAAATGTTTATATGTCGATGTGCAATGGACATTAAGAGATACAAACTCCAGCCACAAAATAAAAACTCATTAAACACTAGGACGGCAGAAGGCGGTCCTCTGACTAGTATAATCTAATACTACCTTCTTCTTCCTGTATTCTACAGACTAGAAATGCGAACTCCCACCCACAAGGACGGAATATAGATAACGACTCAACATGAGTACAGACAGGAGAAGTGCTCTCAATCACTGAGCGCTGCGAACTCAACGACGATTTTCTATCCGGAGACGACGTCCAGAGTCGTATAAGTTAGCAACACCTTCGGTCACCTAAAGCTAACTTCCAGTGCCTTGTGCAATATATCATCCAAATTAAGCATTAGTGATTTTGGCCGCATTTGTCGTATCATGCTAAATGGACCCTGCGTCAGTATGTCACTGGTGACAGCTTCCCCCAGCTTCAACATTATCCTCCTGGGTTCCACCGCTCGTCATCGAAAGTCAGTTTCGGCATGGTGCTTGATGAAAAAGTCTAGCCCTGGGATTGCACAGCAGCCTTCGCCTGCATCACGCATTACACTGCAAGTGTTGTCACTTTCGTAAATCTCCAGATCCACTGGCACAAGCCTTGTCGGCCCGATCATAAACCTTACAAACACATTTCCTCCTACATTCTGTGGAGGCAGTGTTGTCAAATATGGTGCCGAATCTGCGGACTTCGTAAATACTAAATGCGTCTGTACCATTTCAGTACCCAAAACATCTGCAATACAATCAGCCTTATTGATAGCTTTCTGTGTCACCTCCTATGTATCTACAACAACATTACTGTCGGCAGTTGCACTCTGCAAGACACAAAGATCATCGGCACATGCACCTCCCTCTACATCTGGTCCAGGCTTCAGAAATTCGCAAGCTCTCCGCCAGGGTATACCTCACTAATTACGCAAACAACAAACGCGGAGAACAAAACAGTACGACTATAACACTACCGTCTGCTTTTGCTGTACCATAACCTTAAAGTAGGAGGCAGGTCGTGAAATATAACTATCTAGTTAAAACAATTATGGTATAAAGCAACAGAGCAGTGTTACCCTCTGAGAGGAATTTTGTTGTGTTGACCGAGTCGTACCTAACGGGGGTGGCTTATCGGAAATGAAAGTCAGAATTACGTAAATATGTGAACAGTAACAAACAAAATTTTTGTTTATCTGCACTGTTTAACGGATAGAGAAATCGGTCGCCAGCCTAATTAGGCAAGAGAATGATTAACATTCTTGTTCAAGAAAATAGTTATTAGTAACTTTAACGGATAAACACAACCTATACTTTGTCACACGTGAGTACAATGAACTCTGGCACATACATATGTTGACGGTAAGAATGAAACTAACAGCTAGAGCAGCACAAACTATTTGCAAAAATATAACAGATACCGAAACACATTATTCCTTTCAGGGCTTGTTCAAACTGAATAGTCTTTATAACATTACTATTAACATTCACTGCAGGATCATAAACTGGACATAGATTAGGCCTCTCTCAGTTATATACTTTAATATTTAAAATGAATGTTAATTGGAATCCACTATCAGGTTGCTTCTCACTATATTTTGAATAAAGAAATTATGGTTTTGATAAACAGTGGTCTTCCCGTTACTTGTTACCTAGCATTAGCACAATAGACAAACTGTGGATCCTGTTATACTATTAATATGCACTTCCAATACACAAGAGAGACCAACACTTAGCAACCAGAACAAATAATTTTCTACTATTGCAGTTTTCCACATTTACTACAGCGAAACACAATGTTGACAAATTTGCTAGAAACTGACTCACCTTTTAAAATTTACTACATGTAGCACTATGATCATTAACTAAGCAAAACTTTATAAGCCTCAATTTTAAGAACTTTAATTTATAAAAGAAACAGCAAATTGTCTTTATTACCACAACCTTCTACTTTCAAGTAAATGATTAAATAGGTGACTTTGAAACTTCACAAAACTACATTTACTGCCTACCACAATTTCACTAAATCCACAATAAATCTGAATATTCCCTTCTCATCAAAGATCAAACAACATCATGTAATTAACTGTCTAACTTTGAGGCTTTCATTTTTTCCACAAAATAGGACACTCGGTAGTCATAGTTCAGATGGAGAGGAACCTGAGAGGTGTTGTGATAGGGAAAAAATCAAGGTAGGTACATAAATTCAGTTATAAGTTACCTTATATTTGTGCACACTAAATCACCCAATAAGCTGATCCTTCACTGTACATTATTATACCATTCCGTTACAGTGATTGCGCAATGTGGTGTGGATTTGCAGGCTGAATTACTGGACTCTGTCCCTTCTTGGTGGCGATGATGGATACCAATTCCAGAATCGTTCCAGCTATTTATCCCTCCATCCGAGGCATTAGTAAGCGGCAGGAAAAGCTTCTTTCGGAACCAGCACAATATACAACTCGTACACAGGCAGTGCACAGTTTGGTAGCTCGCCCCCGACTGACTCTTGGCTCCATCTTTTCTACCTAGGCCAACCACATTTTGCGCGCGCTACACAGTTCCGTTCCCGAGGGGAACCACAAGACGTTTTACATACAAAATGACTAAGAACCCTAAGTGAGGATCAGCAGTTTACATAACAGTAACCAAACATATTAATTAAAACAGGAGATTTGCAAATATAGGTAGTTCTAAACAAAATTATTTAAACAAATTCCAATTATATACAGTAAGTTTTGTTCCCTCCAAATGGGACAAAAATTTAAATGACAGAGACACTACATTGGACAGAATCAAACCACGACATCAAAGTTTTTACAAAGAAAGGAGTATACAAATTTGTGTTATCTATTCAATGAAACACATTTACAGATACTCAATGTTATAACATTAAACCAAAGCAAAAGGCAAAATAAATCCATACAGCATTAGAACTAGGGTGTGACACGACGACAAGGACACGTTATCTAATTCTATCCTAACACTTACTGTAACTTCTCCACCTGTGCGGCTAGTCATGCTTAAACGTAGTGAGCCACACTTATTGCTCAAAATGAAATACATTGCCCATTAAAAACGACGAAAACTACCACAAAACTCCGACTTCTCGACAAAACTCATCTTCCCCTCTTAAGAAGTTACGCATGGTTAACACCTTATACACTTCCAGACAACAAGCCACACTCATTGATAATAGGATAAAATAACCCTCATATTTACACATACTCAGAACACAGTCTGAGTTTACTGGACAGATGAAACAAATTAAAACAGAACTGAAAATCTGCTGAAAGGTGGACTGACTCGGCGTGATACTCGCAGGGGAAAAAATAGAACAGACAGTGCACTCACCTACTGCACACTGATGCTGTGTGTCGACGAAACTGCAACCCTGAGGTAGTTGAGAGTTATCGTCTCCAGGAAGGGTGGCTGGTAATGTTCTTCTATCACTGAAACTTAGACGTGACACACACTTCTGACATCAAAATGTGGAGGTCCGGGATGGATGACCTCTACACGTGGACGTCTGAGTTGAGGTGGTGGATTGTAGTCGGGATGTTGATCGATGGCTGCTTATAAAAACTCACTGTTAGTCATACATTTTACTGAAGAACAAACCAGAACATTCTGTGGTGCAACGTCCTCCATAGTGTGTGCTGAAGACAGCGGGTGTTAAGGAACTGATGCAAAAGGTGGCCATGATCTCAAACGACTGCCTTCTATGGCTGAAGGCTGATTGCACCTGGTAGTTGGCCCACAGGCTGGAAGATACTAAACTCACAGCACTGACATTAAAGCCACCAGCAGGGGCCCACAGTTAGTGGAGGCCAAATCCCATGGTGGCTGCTTGTAGCCTCATGTCGCCTTCTGGAGCGCCATACTCCTCTCCTCTTAAATAGTAGCTACCAGACTGAGACACCTTTGACTGAAAGTAATGGTAATTTACGTTGGGACAGAGCGTTCTTGCTTTGCAAATCATAGCTTGTAACCATGTAGACCATAAGAAGTTTGTTGATTCGATGTGTAGTTACTGGCTTACCAACGCCTTTCTGCTGCGTCGTTGTTATGGCCTTTCATTTAGCACATTGTGGGAATCTGCCAGTGGCATTCCTGCATCTGACGTAATGGTGTTTGGTCGGCTCTGAGCTGGCCCACTCCCAAGATTTTTGGTAACAGCGATGGCAACATGACAATTTTACTCAGTAGCGCCGAAAAGTAGTGGTGGCACTGCAGATCGAATAACTGATAAGAAGATACTGAGTCGAAATGGGGAAGACAAGAAATTTGTGGCACAACTTCGTTTAATAGGGCATATACTGAGGCATCAAGGACTCGTCGGTTTGGAATATCATTTAATTGATGACAGGAGAAAATACTAAAACGCATTACATGAAGCAGGCAAAAAAGAATACATACGTCTAAAGAATGAGATCGACGGGAAGTGCAAAATGGCTAAGCATTGATGGCTAGACGACAAATGTAAGGATGTAGAGGCGCATATCACTAGGGGTAAGATAGATACTGCCTACAGGAAAATTAAGGAGATCCTTGGAGAAAAAAGAACGACTTGCATGAATATCAAAACCTCAGATGGAAATCCAGTAATAAGCAAAGAAGGGAAAGCAGAAAGGTGGAAGGAGTATATAGAGGATCTATATAAGGGCGATGTTCTTGAGGACAATTTTATTGAAATGGAAGAGAATGTACATGAAGATGAAATAGGAGATATGATACTGCGTGAAGAGTTTAACAGAGCACTGAAAGTCCTATGTCGAAACAAGGTCCCAGGAGTAAACAACATCCCATTAGAACTAATGACAGCCTTGGGAGCACCAGGCCTATCAAAACTCTACCATCTAGTGAGCAAGATGTATGAGACAGCCGAAATACCCTCGGACTTCAAGAAGAATATAATAATTCCAATCCCAAATGAATGCAGGTGTTGATAGATGTGAAATTTACCGAACTATCAGTTTAACAAACCACGGCTGCAAAATACTATCACGAAATCTTTACAGACGAATGGAAAAACTGTTAGAAGCCGACCTCGGGGAAGTTCAGTTTGGATTCCGTAGAAATGTTGCAACACGTGAGGCAATACTGACCCTACGACTCACCTTAGAATAAAGATTAAGCAAAGGCAAACTTACTTTTATACCATTTGTAGACTTAAAGAAAGCTATTGACAATGTTGACTGGAATACTCTCTTTCAAATTCTGAAGGTGACAGGCGAAAAATACAGGGAGCGAAACGCTATTTACAATTTGTACAGAAACCAGACAGCAGTTATAAGAGTCGAGGGGCATGAAAGGGAAGCAGTGGTTGGGATGGAGTGAGACAGGGTTGTAACCTATCCCCGATGTTATTCAATCTGTATATGGAGAAGAAATAAAAACTTTTTAGGTTCGACGATGACATTTTAATTCTGTCAGAGACAGCAAAGTACCTGGAACAGCAGCTGAACGGAATGGACAGTGCCTTGAAAGGAAGATATAAGATGAACATCAACAGAAGTAAAACGAGGATAATGGAATGCAGTCCAATTAAATCGGGTGATGCTGCGGGAATTAGATTAGGAAATGAGACGCTTAAAGTAGTATATGAGTTTTGCTATTCGGGGAGCAAAATAACTGAAGATGGTCGAAGTAGAGATGATATAAAATCCAGACTGCCTGTGGCAAGGAAAGCGTTTATGAAGAAGAGAAATTTGTTAACATCGAGTATAGATTTAAGTGTCAGGAAGTCGTTTCTGAAAGTATTTGTATGGAGTGTAGTCATGAATGGAAGTGAAACGTGGACGATAAATAGTTTAGACAAGAAGGGAATAAAAGCTTTCGAAATGTGGTGCTACAGAATAATGCCGAAGATTAGATTGGTAGATCATAAAACTAACGAGGAGGTACTGAATAGTATGAAAGAGGAGAGAACATTTGTGGCACAACTTGACTAGATAAAGGGGTCGGTTGGTAGAGCATATTCTGAGGCATCAAGAGATCACCAATTTAGTATTGGAGGGCGGCGTGGAGGATAAAAATCGTGGAGGGAGACCAAGAGATGAATACACCAAAAGGATTCAGAAGGATGTAGGTTGCAGTAGGTGCTGGGAGATGAGGAAGCTTGCACAGGATGGAGTAGCATGGAGAGCTGCAGCAAACCAGTCTCTGGACTGAAGAGCAAAACAACGACAACAAGAGCTAACAAAATAGGTCCATACATACCGAAAGCTCAAGAACAAAGGACGATACGAAACAGGAAGGCATCTCCTAGCTGATCGCAGAAAAAATGTGAAGGCTTCTCTGTTCTTCATTACTGTAGAAAGTATTACATGTACTTATTAACATTTTTGAACTTTCTGGTACGCACATATTTCATAAACATAAAGAAAGAAAATTTTTCTTCGTGTCTTACATTTTCCTACGACACATTTGACTACGATACTGGCTGTTACATGAGTAGTCATTCAAATAGTCAGTACAACAAAATTACAAGATTGGTGTATACAAGAAGAAACAGTACACAATTTGACATGTTTTAAATAAACAGTTTGACAAATCATTTACATTGGCATGGGAGAAATGTCTAAAAGATACACTAACCTAATTTTTGAGACGTATCAATGTTCTGAGGATAAGAGGTTAAGTCATTTCGGTGACGTGTCTGCCCGTGGGAATTGATGCAGCCACTGCTGGAGTGACTTCGCAGTTGTCTTGTATGACGTCAATCTTACGGTGACGACTGGCTATGTGCTAGTTCTGGTTGTGCACTTCGCAGCAGAGGTGGGCATCGAGGCTATGCCCGTCAAGGACCGTAGCCATGACAGCGGTGCGAGACTTGCTTCGCGGTGCCGATTCAACTGGGGCAGCCGCAACAAGGTCCGACACGCCGCACGGTGCAGAGTCATGCTCCCGCACTGGACTAAAGCAGTCTCGGTCCGAGCGAGTCCCTAACGTCACACCAAGGGCCGAGCAGTGCTGCTGCGAAATCACCTGTATGCCAGGGGCTCAGCAGAGTTCTGCATATGGACTGATATTATCTACGTCCCAAACACTAGAAGACACTGCTTTCAAAGATGATCTACAGTGGTATGCAGCCTCAGTGGAAGTGAAACTTACGTGATCACAGCTGCTCAGCTTTATAGCCTTAATATGCCGAAATAATCACTATCACCGAATGTGCTGCGTCCCCTTGCGTCGGAGTAATGGTTCACGTACATGTCTGCGGCGATGGAAGAACCCTGGGAGTTCACGTTTCTTGTCTGTAGAACACAGAGAGGAGAACATACTATTAGATTATGCTAGTTAGAGGACAGCCCTCTGGCGTCCTAATATTTCAATGAGTTTTTTATTTTGTGGCTGGAGTTCCTCCATCGTTGCAGACGTGAACGCGAACCATCAATCCGACGCACCGACGCAGTACATTCGGTGATATTGATTGCTTCGGCATATTAGGGCTATAAAGCTGAACACCTGTGATCACGTAAGTTTCACTTCCACTGAGGTAGCACACCACTGTAGATCATCTTTGTAAATAGTATCTTCTAGTGTCATCTTAGATGATGTCAGTCATCTCGCGTTATTTATATTAGATCGCGTATCCATAAAAAGGGGCAGATTTGGGCAGTTGATCAATAATATTAGTCAGGAAATTCATTTGTATCTCCTTATGTCCATTGAACATCGACATATAAACATTTGTAATAAACAAAGATGTTTTAATCTACAGTAAATGTATAAGCAGAAACATTAATATATAGTAGTTACTAGTTCCTTTAAGCATTCATTTATTTTTATGTTGTAATTTATATGTTGAAGAGCAAGAAGGAGGAAATAATATCACCGTTAAGAGATCCCATGATCTGCTTCAGGGAGTAGTCAGACAGGGCCAAATCTTCATTTGCGCGTTCAGTATTTTCCAGTGCGCACGTTCTTTGTTACACTCGCATGGAGCAGCATCTTGGAACCATACAAATACCATCCAGAAATACTTCCTAACATTTAAATTCATATTCGATGTTAGCAAATCTCTCTTTTTCATTAATACTTTTCTTGCTGTAATCAGTCTTCTTTTGTATCCTCTCTACTTCGGCCATCATCAGTTACTTCGCTGCCCAATAGTCCTTTTAGGGTCTCATTTTGTAATCAGATTCCCTTAATACTACCTGGTTTAACCCTCGCAATACCAAGGGAGAGGGAGGGGGTACTTCATGCCTATTTTTTCAGAATACTGTAATGTAGTCAGGTACACTATATTTTAAAATTCTGAAAAAAATATATTTGTGCTTTTTAATGAATTCTTCTACCAGATTCCGTAATTGTTTAAAATTTTTCAGCAAAACTTAACGCAAAAATTTTGGTCTTGTCAGTCGATGTGAAGTTTCAGAACATGTGTCATATTCATATTTTCAGGTTTAGGACACTTCTTACGCATAAATATGTCTTTAAAATAGTGGGTTATCTTATAATCCCTTTTCAGGGCTCTATCTATTCCATTCAACTCTTATTCCAAGTTCTTTGCTGTCACTCACAGAACTGCAGTGTCACCGGTTAACTTTAAAATGTTTATTGCTTCTCCCTGATATTTAGTTCTGTTTACAAATTTATCCTTGCATGCTTTACTGCTTGTGAAGTGCAGATGTTGAATAACTTCCCTCGGGCATGGATGTGTGTGCTGTCCTCTTATGTTAGTTAAGTTTAAGTAGTTCTAAGTTCTAGGGGACTGATGACCTCAGAAGTTAAGTCCCATAGTGCTCAGAGCCATTTGAACCATTTTTGAATAACTTCTAGTGTAGGCTACCAGAATGTCTCACACCCACCATTCCATTGCACAACTAGAAATCCACGAGATGGAGTAGCAGAATTTATGTGCTTCAACAAGATTTGTTCTTTGATGCGGTGGGCCTATGAATGCCATGTCCAGTCTCATTACTCCTCTCTTCTTTTTACCGGTCGACAGCAATATTCATATTTCAGTGCATATACGGCCAAAATACAAACTCTGATTTAGGATTGACATGTTACCAGTAATGGAGAAACATTTAGGAATGAGCGTCTTTTCTATCTCAGAACATAAATGTTATATATGTACCTCCCAGAAGAGCAGATTACATTGAGACAACTATTTCTAGATCGAAAGGTAAGTCACTTCCGTTCGAACCCACTACCGAGAAAAAACAGAAAAGACGGTTGGAGTTGCAGTAAAGGGAAATGTCGTTAGAGTGTATTGTGGGATTGCAGAAGTATGAGGAAGGGAAACTATTGTATTCTTTCCATGACTTTACGCCTCTTATCTTCAGATATCATTTTAAATGACGAATGGTGGCCAGAGGAAAGTTGCTACCTCACAGTATCTCTGGATAAATAGCTTTTCATATAACTACAATTTGAGACGTTTATGTAAAAGTCCGATTTCCGACGGTTTCTCTGTCTTGGGGCTCCTGACTCAAATGCTTTAATATTGTCATCGTCCATGTCAAGAGAAGGTGCAGTGTAGGTGATTTCTCCATTTCTAATTACTTGGACGTCGTTTTGAAGTGCTACAAAAACTATTATGTTTTAAAACTATAAAATAAACGATTGCGTATAGGAATTAAAGTAATAAAATAGCAAAAATATCGTGAAAAGTTCTTTCATCAGTGTGATATCAGTTCCTTCATCTCCGGCTATTTCTCCCTTCTCAGAGAACTTTCCGCACAAATACATTCTAACATTGTCAGCTGCTTATTCCAGCGACTATCTCAAGACTGGCTCAGTGATCTATCAGGAGCATCAAGAAAACCAACTTTCTGTAAGTAAATGATGTGTTCTTTCGCCGCAATCAAAAGACCATGAAGGTATAGACTATTAACGCATATATACTCCGTACCAAAATTATTTCATAGCCCTATATTTAGCATATGGCAGGAACAATTCAGTCGTGAATAATAGCGCAGTGCAACGACAATGTTACTACCTTGATCAGTCGTTTGCTGTATGGTTCAAATGGCTCTGAGGACTATGGGACTTAATTTATGAGGTCATCAGTCCCCTAGAACTTAGAACTAATTAAACCTAACTAACCTAAGTACATCACACACATCCATGTCTGAGGCAGGATTCGAACCTGCGACCATAGCGGTAGCGCGGTTCCAGACTGAAGCATCCAGAACCGCTCGGTTACAACGGCTGGCATGTGCTGTATGTCTTTCAAAGTAGAATCGTTTATACCAAGAGACATTAATCGGCCAAAGAATTCTCTTAGAATATTACCGACCGTTTGTGGTTCATCTGGAAACTGGGTTGTAAACAAAATGCGAGATCTGAGAGTCCAGTCAATGAAACAGGAGACAGAACATGGCAGCTAATGGTTTCTTCTCGCGCTGGACGTACACATATCTGTAATTGCTGAGTATTCACCTTCTGTTACATGAGCAATTACCACAGGCATAATTATATGTTGTAGGCTTTTAACACTTCCTGCCATGTACTGCAACACAGTTGTGGGGTGAGATATAAGGGCCTTTTCGGTGTCAACTAAAGTCTGAAAAAGATCCATAAGACCTTCACCTCTTATAGTTCGGTACGACCTTATGTCTCGTGCACACACAGCAACGCAATCATCGATAGTTATCTCCTGAGCTGGTTTAGGAAGTCGTTTCTCGTCCACATAAGACCTTTGTATATAATATGGATGTCGAGAAATGTACGAAGTTCCACTTGACCCTTCAGCATGAGAGTAAATTTCACAGCACAGCGAACAGCAAAGAAAAAGAACGCTTTTCGTAACGCCATCCACAATAGACTTTAACAAGGTCCAAACAGAACTCCAGGCTGTGTGGTTCTCTACTCACGACTGTTTAGTTTTTCTTTTACTTCCCTTTTTCTTGATATGTGCTCCTTCTTCTGCAAACAACGTTTACTTTCCCGCTCTCATTTTGTGTGTTACGAAAAAAGTGAAGAAATCTCATCACTCCACTAAACACATCTCCACTCACCGCTCGTAGCCCGCAGATCGCAACTGCGTCGATGCTAGCAACAGTTCGTACGTGCAGCACACCAGTGCTTGCGCACGGCACTGATGCAGTGACGTCACAGACTCGCTCAGTACGGAGCAGTGAGGTCTCAACGCCAACTCTGCTGAGGCCGTGGCATACAGGTGCTTTCGTAACAGCACTGCTCGGCTTGTGGGATGACGTCAGGGACTCGCTCAGCCAGTTACTGCTGTAGTCCAGTGCAGCCGCAGCTCGCGGGCCGATCCTCTTCGCACGACTCTGCCGTCGGACCTCAATGCGGCTGCCGTGCCCGAACCGGCAGCGCGAGGCAAGGCTCGCACGGCTGTCATGGCCACGGTCTTGGACGGGCCGCGCATCGATGATCACCTCTGCTGCAAACTGCACAACCAGAGCTCACACTCAGCCGGATGTCACTGACCGATTGACATCATAAAAGCCAACTGCGAAGTCACTCCAGCAGTGGCTGCATCAATTCCATGGGAAGACACGTCCCTGAACTGAATTAACCTCATATCCTCATAACACTGATACCTTTCAAATTTTAGGTTGGTATATCTTGTACAAATATGTCACATGCCATTGTAACTGACTTGTCAAACTGTTTATTTAAAACATGTGAAATTGTCTATTGTTTTTCCTTGTATGTACCAATATTGTGGTTTTGTTGTACTTACGACTTGAATGACTACTTTTGTAACGGCCAGTGTCGTAGTCAAATATATCGTAGACAAACGAAAGACACCAAGAACATTTTTCTTTCTTTATGTTTATATATGATGCTGGCAACAATCAGAGCAAAATGCCTCGGACCTTTGGAGGTTATGGAGTCCCACCTCTAACTGACAAACCAGGACTCCTAAGATACGACTTGGCAAACAAATGGTAATGAGATGGGGAGCTATTAATATCAATGGGGGCTACTCTTGGAAGAAGGTAGAGCTGGCAGAGGCTGCAAGTAAGATGGGGCTGGACGTTTTAGCTGTTAGTGACATCCGGGTAAGGGGTGAGAAAGAAGAAGAAGTGGGAGAATACAAGGTCTACTTGTCAGGAGTCAAAGCAGGAACAGCACAATGGGGTGTAGGGCTTTACATCAGGAAAGAAATGGAACCCAGCGTAGTTGCAATAAGGTATGTAAACGAACGACTGATGTGGATAGATTTGACAGTGTCTAGCAAGAAAATTAGGATTGTGTCAGTATATTCGCATTGTGAAGGGACTGATCAAGATAAGATGGATAGTTTTTATGAGGCACTCAGTGATGTAGTTGTTAGAGTAAAGGACAAGGACAGTGTTCTGCTCATGGGTGATTTTAACGCCAGGATTGGAAATCGAACAGAAGGGTATGAAAAGGTTATGGGTAAATTTGGAGAGGATATGGAGGCCAACAGGAACGGGCAGCAACTCTTGGATTTCTGTGCCAGTATGGGCTTAGTAATCACAAACTCCTTTTTTAAACATAAGAACATTCACCGGTATACTTGGGAAGGCAGGGGAACCAGATCTGTCATTGACTATATAATAACAGATCAGGAATTCAGGAAGGCTGTGAGGGACACGCGTGTATTCAGGGGATTCTTTGATGACACTGATCATTATATAATCTGCAGTGAAATTGGGATTGCGTGGCCGAAAGTGCAGGAGGTCAGGTCCATATGTAGGAGGATAAGAGTGGAGAAACTTCAGGATAGGGAAATCAGGCACAAGTACGTAACAGCGATCTCAGAAAGGTACCAGTTAGTTGAATGTAGCCAATTACAGTCATTGGAAAAGGAATGGACAAGGTACAGGGACACAGTACTAGAAGTGGCTAAAGAATGTCTTGGAACAGTAGTGTGTAAAAGTAGGAGGAAGCAAACAGCTTGGTGGAATGACACAGTCAAGGCAGCCTGTAAAAGGAAAAAGAAGGTGTATAAAAAATGGCTACATACTAGAACTCAGGTAGACAGAGAAAGTTATGTTGAAGAAAGAAACAAAGGCAAACAGATAACTGCAGCATCCAAGAAGAAATCTTGGGAAGACTTTGGAAACAGGTTGGAGACATTGGGTCAAGCTGCTGGAAAACCATTCTGGAGTGTAATTAGCAGTCTTCGAAAGGGAGGTAAGAAGGAAATGACAAGTATTTTGGACAGGTCAGGAAAACTGCTGGTGAATCCTGTGGATGCCTTGGCAGATGGAGGGAATATTTTGAAGAGTTGCTCAATGTAGGTGAAAATACGATCAGTAATGTTTCAGATTTCGAGGTAAAATTGGATAGGAATGATGATGGAAATAGGATCACGTTTGAGGAAGTGGAGAAAATGGTCAATAGATTGCAGTGCAATAAAGCGGCTGGGGTGGATGAAATTAAGTCGGAACTCATCAAGTACAGTGGAATGTCAGGTCTTAAATGGCTACACAGGATAATTGAAATGGCCTGGGAGTCGGGACAGGTTCCATCAGACTGGACAAAAGCAGTAATCACACCAATCTTTAAACATGGAAACGGAAAAGATTGTAACAACTACAGAGGTATCTCTTTAATCAGCGTTGTGGGTAAAATCTTCTCAGGCATTGTTGAAAGGAAAGTGCGAGTATTAGTTGAGGAGCAATTGGATGAAAATCAGTGTGGGTTTAGGCCTCTTAGAGGTTGTCAGGACCAGATCTTTAGCTTACGACAAATAATGGAGAAGTGTTATGAGTGGAACAGGGAATTGTATCTATGCTTTATAGATCTAGAAAAGGCATATGACCGGGTTCCTAGGAGGAAGTTATTGTCTGTTCTACGAGATTATGGAATAGGAGGCAAACTTTTGCAAGCAATTAAAGGTCTTTACATGGATAGTCAGGCAGCAGTTAGAGTTGACGGTAAACTGAGTTCATGGTTCAGAGTAGTTTCAGGGGTAAGAGAAGGCTGCAACCTGTCTCCACTGTTGTCCATATTATTTGTGGATCATATGTTAAAACAATAGACTGGCTGGGTGAGATTAAGATATGTGAACACAAAATAAGCAGTCTTGCATATGCGGATGACTTAGTTGCGATGGCAGATTCGGTTGAAAGTTTGCAGAGTAATATTTCAGAGCTAGATCAGAAATGTAAGGACTATGGTATGAAGATTAGCATCTCCAAAACGAAAGTAATGTCAGTGGGAAAGAAATATAAACGGATTGAGTGCCAAATAGGAGGAACAAAGTTAGAACAGGTGGATGGTTTCAAGTACTTAGGATGCATATTCTCACAGGATGGCAACATAGTGAAAGAACTGGAAGCGAGGTGCAGCAAGGCTAATGCAGTGAGCGCTCAGCTACGATCTTCTCTCTTCTGCAAGAAGGAAGTCAGTACCAAGACTAAGTTATCTGTGCACCGTTCAATCTTTCGACCAACTTTGTTGTATGGGAGCGAAAGCTGGGTGGATTCAGGTTACCTTATCAATAAGGTTGAGGTTACGGATATGAAAGTAGCTAGGATGATTGCAGGTACTAGTAGATGGGAACAATGGCAGGAGGGTGTCCACAATGAGGAAATCAAAGAAAAACTGGGAATGAACTCTATAGATGTAGCAGTCAGGGCAAACAGGCTTAGATGGTGGGGTCATGTTACACGCATGGGAGAAGCAAGGTTACCCAAGAGACTCATGGGTTCACCAGTAGAGGGTAGGAGGAGTCAGGGCAGACCAAGGAGAAGGTACCTGGATTCGGTTAAGAATGATTTTGAAGTAATAGGTTTAAAATCAGAAGAGGCACCAATGTTAGCACTGAATAGGGGATCATGGAGGAATTTTATAAGGGGGGCTATGCTCCAGACTGAACGCTGAAAGGCATAATCAGTCTTAAATGATGATGATGATGATGATATGTTTATGAAATATGTGTTTACTAAAGAGTCCACAAGTGTTAAATAGTACGTGTAATACTTTCTATGATAATAAAGAAAAGAGAAGCGTTCACATTTTTTCTGAGATCAGCTAGGGGACGCCTTCCTGTTTCGTAGCCCGCCGAAGTGGCCGTGCGGTTAAAGGCGCTGCAGTCTGGAACCGCACGACCGCTACGGTCGCAGGTTCGAATCCTGCCTCGGGCATGGATGTTTGTGATGTCCTTAGGTTAGTTAGGTTTAACTAGTTCTAAGTTCTAGGGGACTAATGACCTCAGCAGTTGAGTCCCATAGTGCTCAGAGCCATTTGAACCTGTTTCGTATCGTCCTTTGTTCTTCCGCTTTCGCTGTGTGAGCATCTATAGTACAAGCCATAAAAATTATTACACCACGAAGATGACGAGCTACAGATTTAAACAACAGGAAGAAGGTGCTGTGATATGCAAAAGATTACCTTTTCAGAACATTCACGCAAGGTCCGCCGGTGGCGACACGTATAACGTTCTGACATGAGGAAAGTTTCCAACCGATTTCTCATACACAAACAGCAGTTGACCGACGTTGCCTGGTGAAACGTTGTTTTGATGCCTCGTGTAAGGAGGGGAAATGCGTACCATTAGGTATCCGACTTTGATAAAGGTAGGATTGTAGCCTATTGCAATTGCGGTTTATCGTACCGCGACATTGCTGCTCGCGTTGGTCGAGATCCAATGACTGTAGGCAGAATATGGAATCGGAGGTTTCAGGAGGGTAATACGGAACGCCGTGCTGGGTCCCAACGGCCTCGTATCACTAACAGTCGAGATGACAGGCATCTTATCCACTTGGCTGTAACGGATCGTGCAGCCATGTCTCGATCCCTGAGTCAACAGATGGGGACGTTTGCAAGACAACAACCATCTGCACGAACAGTTCGACGACGTTTGCAGCAGCATGGACCTTCATCTCGGAGACCATGGCTGCAGTTACACTTGACGCTGCATCACAGACAGTAGCGCCTGGAATGGTGTACTCAACGACGAACCTGGGTACACGAATGGCAAAACGTCATTTTTTCGGGTGAATACAGGTTCTGTTTACATCTTCATGATGGTCGCATCTGTGTTTGGTGACATCGCGGTGAACGCACATTGGAGGCGTGTATTCGTCAAAGCCACACTGGCATATCACCGGGCGTGGTGGTATGGGGTACCATTGGTTACACGTCTCGGTCAACTCTTGTTCTCACAGCGGACGTTACATTTCAGATGCGTTACGAGACGTGGCTCTACCTTTCATTCGATCCTTGAGAAACCTTACATTTCAGCAGGATAATGCACGACTGCATGTTGCAGGACCTGTACGGGCCATTCTGGATACATAAAATGTTCGACTGCTGCCCTGGCCAGCGTTTTCTCCAGGTCTCTCACCAATTGGAAACGTCTGGTCAATGGTGGCCGAGCAACTGGCTCATCACAATACGCTAGTCACTACTCTTGATTGACTGTGGTATCGTGTTGAAGCTGCATGGCCAGTTGTACCTGTATCCATCAACCAAGCTCAGTTTGAGTCAATGCCAAAGCGTATCAAGGCCGTCATTACGGCTAGAGGTGGTTGTTCTGGGTACTGATTTCTCAAGAACCATATACCCAAATTGCCTGAAAATGTAATCACTTGTCAGTTCTAGTATAATATATTTGTCCAATGAAACACGTTTATCATCTGCATTTCTTATTGGTGCAGCAATTTTAATGGCCAGTAGTGTATCTTGTTAGCTCTTAAGAACCACGAACATATTTAAGTGCATTTAAATTAATAACATTCACATGTATTAACTTAACAAATTAAACTCTTTGTATAATGTTTTTATCAGCTCTGTGTTCAGCTTTCGTGAAAGATATGCAAAACTGCTGACGTGGAGTCCGTCCGCCATTGGTGTGATCCAAGTACTGATTAGCAAATTTATCAGATGTTTTATGGTTCCCCAACGAAACTGCAGTCTTTCAGAAACGAAGTCCGATACTCAATTAACTATACACCATAATGCGATTGACCGATCGCGTTATGCACTTGCCTAATGAAATTAACATTGGAGGCACATCTGTAATATTGTGTTTCTCTCGAACACCAACCTGGAGTAATAGGAAATCACAACACGAATCAAGAAGCACTGCTCGATTAATTTCTATAGACATTACTGTGCTGGCTACCTGCTTGTAAGTGGTAGGTGATCATGAATATTTTCTTTATATTCTCTAACATCCTTCCACCTTCGCAAGCAGGCATGGTAACAGTTCCAGCTCAGGATTTCCACTCGCTCATACACCTACCAGAGAGGTGGTTGCTGTTGTTGGATGGGGACCACTTATACTGTAGTCACAACATGGTAGTTACTAGTTTCTTTAATCATTCATTTATTTTTATGTTGTAATTTATATGATAAAGAGTATGAAGGAGGAAATAATATCTCCGTTAAGACATCCTAAGATATGCATCAGGGGGTAGTAAGACAGGGCCAAATATTTATTTTTGCGTTCAGTATTTTCCATTGTGTATATTCATTTTTACACTCGCCTGGAGCAGCATCTTGGAAACCATACAAATACCTTTCAGAAATGCTTCCTAACACTTAAATTTATATTCTATGTTAGCAAATCCCTCTTTTTCATTAATACATTTTTTGCTATAGTCAGCCTTCATTTTGTATCCTCTCTACTTCGGCCATTATCAGTTATTTTGCTGCCCAATGGCGCTTTTAGTGTCTCATTTCATAATCAGATTCCCTTAACACTACCTGATTTTACCGTCGCAATACCATGGGATAGGGAAGGGGCACTTTATCCCTACCTTTTCAGAATACTGCAAACTAGTTATGTACATTATATTTTAAAATTTTGAAAAAAATATATTTCTGATTTTTTGATTACTTCTACCAGATTCCGTAATTGTTTTAAATTTTTCAGTAAAACGTAACGCCAAAATTTAGGTCTTGACAGTTGATTTGAATTTTCAGAACATGTGTCAAATTCATATTTTCAGGATTAGGACCCTTCTTACACGTAAATATGTCATTAAAATGTATGCTGTGCGTAAAAGACAACGAAAATTAACGAAATCCGTAAATCTTTGTGTTGGTCATATATTACAACCCCCTTTTGTAGTGCACGTGATGGAAAATCCGTTGGTACTGCTACGTTCTGTTCGAATAGGTTACATTACCTTTGATTTAGTTGCATTGATTGTTATCTTATAATCCCTTTCCAGTGCACTATCTATTCCATTCAACTGTAATTCTAAGTTCTTTGCCGTCTCTGACAGAATTGCAGTGTCACTGGAAAACTTCAAAATGTTTATTGCATCTCCCTGATTTTTAATTCTGTTTACAAATTCATCCTTGCATGCTTTACTGCTTGTACGGTGCAGATGTTGAATGACATCGAGTGTAGGCTACCAGAATGTCTCACTTCCAACTTCAAATTGCACAACTAGAAATCCAGCAGATGGAGTAGCAGTATTTATGTGCTTCAACAAGATTTATTCTTTGGTGGGGTGGGGCTGTGAAATACATGTCCAGCCTCATTACTCCTCTCTTCTTTTTACCTGAGGACAGCAAAATTCATATTTCAGTGCATATACGGCAAAAATTGAAACTTTCATTTGGGACAACATGGATTCCCAAGGATTCACATGTTACCAGTTTTGGAGGAACATGTAGGACTGAGCGTCTCTCCTATTTCCAAACATTAATTGTTGTTTTTGTAACTTGCAGAAGAGCAGAGTACATTGAGATAACTATTTGTAGATCGAAAGGTAAGCCAGTTCCGTTCGAACCCACTAGCGAGAACAAATAGGAACATGGTAGGAGATGCAGTAATGGGATATGTCGTTAGAGTATATTGTGGGAATGGAGAAATAGGAAGAAGGAAAGCTATTGTATCCATTTCATGACTTTACGTCTCCTATCTTCATATATGATTTTTAAATGACGAATGGTGGCCAGAGGAAAGTTGCTGCCTCACAGAATCTCAGGACAAATAGCCTTTCATCTAAGTATGATATGAGGCGTAAATGTAAAAGTCCGATTACAGAAACGTCTCTGTCCTGGGGAGGGGGGACTGACTCCAATGCTTTAACATTGTCATCGCCCATGTCAACAGAAGGTGTAGTGCAGGTGATTTCTGCAGTTCTAATTTCTTGGACGCCGCTTTGAAGAGCTACAAAAACCCTTATATTTTAAAAGCTATAAGATAATCGATTGCGTATAAGAATTCCAGTGATAGAATAGTAAACATACCGCGAAAAGTTCTTTCATCTGCACGATATCTTTTCCCTCGTTTCGGGCTACTTCTCACATCTCAGAGAGCTTCTCGCACAAAGACATTCTAACATTGTCAGCTGCTTATTCCAGCGGGTATCGTTAGACTGGCTCAGTGACATATCAAGATCATCAAGAAGACCACTTTTCTTTACGGAAATAACGCGTTCTTTCGCCGCAATCAAATGACCAAGAACTTATGGACAACTGACGCGTATATACTCAGCATTAAAATAAATTTGTAGCCCTGTATTTAGCATTAAGCTGGATCAAGTCAATCGTGAATATATCCCACAGTGCTACGACTATGTTGGTATCTGCATCAGTGGTGGATACCAAGAGAAATAAATCGTCTAAACAATTCTCTTAGAATGTTACCGTCCGTTTTTGGTTCATATGGAAACTGAGTTGTAAACAAAATGCGAAATCTGAGAGTCCAGTCAATGAAAGAGGAGACAGTATATGTCAGATAATTATTTCTTCTCGCACTGGATGTCTACATATCTGTAGTTGCTGAGCATTCACCTTCTGTTATATGAGCAATTACCTTAGGCATGATTATATGTTGTAGGGTTTTAACTCTTTGTGCCATGTTCCACGACACAGTTGTGGGTTGATAGATAATGGCCTTTGCAGTGTCAATTAACATCTGAACAGGATCCATAAGACCTTCACCTCTTATAGTTCCGTTCGACCTCACGTCTCGTGCACACATAGCCATGCATTTATCGACAGTTATCTCCTGGGGTGGTTTAGGAAGTCGTTTCTCGTCCCCATGAGACTTTTGTTTATTAGACGCGCATGGATGGCGAGAAATGTGTAAAGTGCCACTTGACCCTTCGGCGTGAGAGTAAATTTCACAGCACAGGAATAGCAAACAGAATGAACGTTTTTCCTAACGCCATCCAATATAGGCTTTAACACGATCCAAACTGAACTTTTTAGATTCGCTTTAAGCTGTGCAGTTCTCTATTCATCACTGACTAATTTTTATTTTACGACCCTTTTTCTTGAAATGCGCTCCTTCCTCTGCAGACCACGTTTATTTTCCGAGCTCATTTTGTGCGTTACGACAAAAATGAAGAATTCCCACCACTCCACTATACACTGCTCTACTCACCGCTCGTAGCCCGTAGCTCTCAACAGTGGTCAGTACTACCAACAGCACGTAGTGCGCAGCAAGCCATTGCTTGCGGATGGCACTGGTAAAGTAACGTCAGGGTCTCGCTCAGTGCGGAGCAGTGAGAGCGCGGCCCGTGGGCTGCGTCTAAATGCGTAACTCTGCTGAGGATGTGGCATACGGGTTCTTTCGCAACAGCACTGCTCGGCCCTTGGGGTGACGTCAGGGACACGCTTGGCAAGAGACTGCTGCAGTCCAGTGCGGCCTCAGTGCACGACTCTGCACCGTACTACCTGTCGGACCTCGATGCGGCTGTCCCAGCTGAGCCGGCAGCGTGAGGCAAGGCTCACACGGCTGACATGGCTGCGCTCCTGGACGGACCGCGCCTTGATGCCGACGTCTGCTACAAAGTGCACAACCAGAGCGCACACTGATACGGTCATCACCGACCGATTGACATCATACAAGCAAACTGCGACGTCACTTCAGCAGTGGCTGCATCAATTCCTTCTGGCAGACACGTCCCAGAACTGACTTAACCTCTTATCCTCAGAAAAATAACTCCTCTGAAATTTTAAGTTACTCTAATTTGTACAAATATCTTCTGTGCCAATGAAGATGATTTGTCAAACTGTTTACTTAAAACATGTCAAATTGTGTATTGTTTTTTCTTGTATACACCAATCTTGTAGTTTTGTTGTACAGACGATTTAAATGACTAAGCATGTGACAGCCAGTATCGTAGTCAAATATATCGTAGGAAATTGTAAGACACCGAGAAAATTTTTCTTTATTTATCTTTATGAAATATGTGTGTACCAGAAAGTCCACAAATGTTAATAAGTACATGTAATACTTTCTACAACAATGAAGAACAGAGATGCCTTCACGTTTTTTCTGCGATCAGCTAGGAGATGCCTCCCTATTACGTATCATCCTTTGTTTTTCAGTTTTCGCTATGTATGCATCTATCTTGTTAGCACTTAAGAACTATGAATATACGACGGGCGTTTGAAAAGTCCGTTCAAAAATAATAACTGCTTACATGTTTGGGGTAAACCTTTTCATTTTTCAGCATAGTCTCCTTTTAGACTTGTACACTTCGTCCATTGCTGTTCTAATTTGTTAATCTCTTCAGAATAATAGGAATTGTCTAAGCCTGCAAAATAGCTAATAGTTGCTGAAATCACATCATCGTTTGAATAAAATCTTTGTCCCGCCAGTCATTTCTTCAAAATGGGAAACAAATAGTACTTCGAGCGAGCCAAGTCTGGAGAATAGGTGAGGGTGGGAGGGATTTGAAACGGGTTGCAATCAAATTTCCATTAACTTTGCTACCACAATTGCTGAGGTGTATGCTCGTGCACTGTCGTGATGGAAAAGGACGGTCCAATAACGATGAATAATATTCACTTGTCATAGTTTTACCCTTTCCCAGATAGTCGATGAGGATTGTCCCTTGCGAATCCCAAAAGACAGTCGCCAAAACCTTTCCGGCCAAAGAAATGGTCTTCGCCTTTTTTCGTGCAGATTCTCCGTTGGTAGCCCATTGTTTAGAATGTTGTTTGGTCTGAGGGGTATAGTAATGTATCCACGTTTCATCTACAGTGACGAAACGACGCTTAAAGTGCTGCGGATTCTTCTGAACAGCTGCAAACCATCCTTGCAACACTTCACACGATTCCATTTTTGGTCAAGCGTGAGCAATCGCGGAACGCATCTTGTGGATAGCTTTCTCATGTCCAAATCTTCATGCAAAATATTATGTACCCGTTCATTCGAGATGCCCACAGAACTAGCAGTCTGACCAACCTCAACTCTTCTTTCATCCATTACCGGATTATGGATTTTATCAATGATTTCTAGAGTGGTAATCTCCTCAGGGCGTCCAGAACGTTCAGCATCACTTGTGCCCATATGCCCACTCCTAAAATTTTTAAATCACTTATAAACTATTCTAGTCGAAGGCGCAGAGTCACCGTAAACTTTATTAAGCTTCTCTTTAGTATACTGAGGTGTTTTGCCCATCATAAAGTAATGTTTAATCACCACACGAAATTATTTTTCGTCCATTTTTTGACAATCACTCGACTTCCTTGATTTACACGAATGCCAAACACAAACAAATAGACCAAATTGACTGAAACTTGGTGTGCGTCCTTTCCAAAGATGCTACTAACTAAACATGACCTCTAAAGGCGCCGGTGATTGCATCTCTCAGACTTTGCATGGAATTTTCAAATGCCTCTCGTATTTGTGTATATTTAACTTAATATCTTTCAGTTGTATTAATTTAACAAACTAAACATATTTCTTTGTATTAATGTCTTTATCAGCTTTTTATACAGCTATTCGTGAAAGAAATGCAAAACTGCTTACGTGCTGCCTGTCCGCCATTGGTGTGACCCAAATACTGATTAGCAATTTATCAGATGTTTTATGGTGCACCAAAGAACGTACAGGCGTTCAGAAACGAAATCTGATACTCAGTTAACTCCAAAGCATAATTCGATTGACCGATCGCGTTATGCACTTGACTTATGAAAATTACATTGAAGCCAAATCTGTATCTATGCGTTTCTCTCGAACACCAAGCTGGAGAAATAGGAAATCACAACAGGAAGCAGCAAGCACTGCTCGGTTATTTTCAATTGACATTACTGAGCTGACGACCTGCTGGTAAGTGATAGGTGATCACGACTATTTTCTTTACATTCTCTATCTTCCATCCACCTTCGCAAGCAGGCGAGGTAACAGTTACATCTCACAACTTGCACTCGCTCATCTACCTTCGAGAGCGGTTGTTGCTATTGTTGGATGGGGAACATCAGTGTGAGATAAATAGCTTTCCTCATACAAGAATGAGCAGCGCCGTTAATTTAAAGCAATATAGAAACATCTTTTGCTATGTCAACAGCAGAGGGCGCTGAATCACAAGAGATCTACCTTACTCATGAGTTCTCCCAGTAAAGAATTTGCAAAATTGTGGACCAGAAGTCTACCTCTCCCTCCCGCCCCCTTCCTCAGTGTTGTTGTTGTGGTCTTCAGTCTGAAAACTGGTTTTATGCAGCTGCCAAAGCTAGTCTATTCTGTGCAAGCCTCTTCAACGCTGCACAGCTAATGCGATGTGCATCAGATTGAACCTGCTCACTGTATCCAATACTCTGTCTCCCTCTACAATTTTAAAACCCCCCATCCGTCCCCAACACTCACATATACACACTTATCTCCATTACCAAACTGACTAGTTCTTGGTGCCTTAGGATATGCCCTAGCAAACGAAGTTGTGCCATAAATTTCTTGATTTCTCCGGTTCGACTCAATATCTTCTTATCAGTTATTTGATCTGCAGTGCCACCACTACTTTTCGGTGCTACTGAGTAAAACTGTGAAGTTGGCATCGCTCTGTCGCAACATAAATTACCATTATTTTCAGTCAAAGCTATCACAGTCTGATACCTACTAGAGGAGAGGTGTATGCTGCTCGACGAGGCGACATGAGACTACAAGCAGCTACCATGGGATTTGGCCTCCACTAAATGACAGCCACTGCTGCTGGTTTGAAGATCAGTGATGTGAGCTTAGCATGTTGCTGCCTATGGGCCAACTATCAGGTGCCAGCAGCCTTCAGCCATAGAAGGAAGTCGTTTGAGACCATGTCCACCTGTTGGATCAGTTCCTTAACACTCGCTGTCTTCAGCACACACTGTGGAGGTTGTTGCACCACAGAATGTTCTAGTTTGTTCTTCAGTAAAATGTACGACTAACAGTGAAGGTTTTATGAGCAGCCATGGATCATTACCCCGACAACAATCCACCACCTCAACTCAGACCTCCACGTGTAGAGGTCATCCATCCGGGACCTCCACATTTTGATGTCAAAAGTGTATGTCACCTCTAAGTCTCAGTGACAGGGGAACCTTACAAGCCACCCTACCTGGAGACGATGGCTCTCGACTACCTCAGGGTGCATTTTCGTCGACACACAGCATCAGTGTGCAGTGGGTGAGTGTACTGACTGTTTTTTTTTTTTTCACCTGCGAGTATCACGTCGAGTCAGTGCACATTTTAGCAGCTTTTCAGTTCTGTTTTGACATGTGTCAAGTAAACTCAGACTGTGTTCTGAGGATGTGTAAATACAATTCGTAGAGCTAAGTTCATTCCACCCCACATTCTATTGTTGCCAAATTTATTCAAGATGACGGCGACGACGTCATCCAAAATGGCGGCATGTACACTTGGTAACAGTGCATGACGTCATTCAGGATGGCGGATTTTGGCGGGAAAATAGGCCAATTGTGCTATGTCCAGTAACCTAACCTCCAGAAGAAATGGCGGTAATTTTGAATTTTGACGGAAAAATAACCAGTTGGGCTACATCCACTAACTTAACTGTCCAGAAGAAATTGGCGAGAAATCCCAATTCCAACATGACAATGCATGCAAAACCTTACTTTTCTTTATTATTATTCCTTATCATTTATTAACATTGATCATCATTTATTATAATTCATTATCAATCATTGTTATTTATTATCATTTATTATTATTTATTATTACTCGCCTACATCCACGAAAAAATTCACGCCAAATGCAAATTCCAAAACGATATTGGCTGCAAAACTATTTGTATTATTATTCATTATCATTCATCATTATTATAATTTATTATTTATTATTATTTATTATCATTTATTATTATTTGTTGTTATAGGCCTACCTCCACTAACATAGAAAATCGCGCCATGTTCAAATTCTCACTCCATAATCTCTTGAAATCCGTACATCTATTTATTATTATTATCATTTACTATTATTTATTAGCATTTATAATAATTTATTCAAGATGGTTTATTTTTGCAGCGAGAAAGCGTATTCCCTTACATAAAAAAAAATTTCTCACAAATTCAATTTCAAACACGATAAACTGTCACACCTACGAAAACAAAGGGACCAATTGGGCTATGTGCACTAACCGAAGTTCACCTCATCCTACGAAGTTTGAATTTTTCGCGCTCACTTAATGTGTCACTCCTAAGCTATGAAAATCGCGTCAAATAGTAATATAGTGCACTTTTACTAACGTAAGTCACCACCTTTGAATTCGTGGGAAAAGGACTGAAGTCTTTATTTCAAACAGTACCGTCGTCACTTGTTCTCCAACAGAGTTAGTACACATCTTATAGATCGCAGTCCAGTCGCCACAAGGCCTCCAGTCCAACTGAATTAGTTCATTTGGTCGCCGCCGAACCGATCCAGACCGCGCGCCACCGGCAAGCGAGCGATCGCCTCCCGTGACGGCCGTCGGATACGTCCGCGTCCGCTGCCCGTCCAGCGGCCGTTCGCGTCACAGCCTATTGGCGCCGACTCGCGTCGCAGGCCTGCGCTGGTCCAGCGATGTAAACATGTTTTCGTGGACAGTGGAGTCCGCCCCCACCAACCAGTTGGCGCCAAATCTATTCGCTGGACAGGTTGGAACCTGCCGATTTGATAACGGTAGGTCGGATGATCCAGCACCTGGTTGACAAAGAACGCCGTGCCACACGTTAGGCTCCAAAGTTCGCTCGAGAGTGGAATCCGCCATGACGTCACAAAAGGTTGTCCAGCACATGTGCTCGCCACGACGTCCCTCGCTAAGTTAATTGATCACCCAACTCTCATATTCAATCCACATTCTGCGCTTACCTATCCAAGATCGTCGCGGAAAGACACGTCCGTACACATGAGCCATCGCTCGCGCCTAACTTAGTACCTCCGCAAGTGAATGCAACAAAGTTCGCATGACTACTATATTAAATTGCTCAATTAATTAACCTCTCTGATGCGGAAAAGTGCCACGTCCACCTAGAAACGGAATGAATTTTCGTCATTGCCACGCCTACCTGGACTTGAAATGAAAACACAAGAAAATTGCGGCCAACGAAGCCCCTAACCTAAGTCACCTATGATGACTCAAAATTGTCTGCTTTGCCTATCTCACACACCACGAGCGCTAGACCGCTCACATCGCAACCTGGACAACCTGGACCTTTATACTCGCGTCGGACATACTCTTCTGTAAATATTCAAGCTGAACCATGTCCCAAATACTATTCTTCAATCCACACGGTCTAGGACACGGCCACAGCACACCACCAGTACCTAAGCCGAGAACATCGCTCACCCCACCTGTAGTTAACCGCTGAGAGGCGGAGATATGCTGCAATCACATCCCTCGCGCTCTCGTAGCTACTTGCCTCAGCAATTCCATCTAACAAAACCTCCAAGTAGAAGAAATAAGAACCAACTGGAACTCTCTCATATTCTATATCGTCCCACAAATAATTAACGTATATTTTCTTTAGACATCGAGTATATCTATCACTCTCATACAAAAACACTCGCCCTGATGTACCTGATGTCATGTTGCACAGTCGGCAGACACGCAAACAGCTCCTAATTTCAGTGCACAATATCAGACTGCTCCTAAATAATGCAGTACACTTAACTGTAAATACCATCAGTACTCGTAATCTGCCCAAATAACACATAGCCAAATAACTCTCACACTAAGTCACACTTCCGACAGCTCTCAATTTGTTCAAAGGTCTCTGTTCGACCCCTCAAACATGACTTGATGACAGCCGCATTCACACCTAACACCCGAGAAATTCATATCACCTACACGGGGAACATGACTATCCAAGCCAGAAAAAAATAAGAGCTCAGTCAACCTCTCCGAAATTGTATAGTGCCCCCAGAAATATTTAACGCTACCTTTCGTGTTTTCTCAGCTTATTTATAAATTCAAATTCTTACCCTAACAGAACTTGCTCACGAAAATAATACTGAATGCGTTGCGAACCTCCTACCTTTCCAGCTCTCAACATACGCAAATGTTCTCAATCCTCCTATATCCCAGCACAACCGATTAATCATTCTTATTTCTTATCGAATTTACTGGCCTAATTTCCTAAGGACCCGTTATGGAAGTACCATCCTGCTTTTCTTTCTGAGGCTTTCTGTGCTTAGTTTTACAGAGCTCGCTAAACTACCTCCACAACCCCCTCAATCTACACACACTCACTCACACACATGACACTCAGCGGCAATCAGCCCTTCTACATCAATGGACGGAAGTTCCTCTCAAAACTGTTCCACAAATTCGGCGATCGCTTCCCCTCAACACAAATGCGTTAATTTCTCTTCTTATTCCTTGCCTGCTAGCTTTTTTGCTACAAACATCTGCAGACTCATAGACTACAAGAGTACATCAATTTTTTTCTAAGTACAGCTTCCTGTAAACCACTGAGTAACTAGAAACAAAGAGACCAAAAAAAATGATATTATCAATCTCGAATACCGAAGTCGTTGATGTCATTATATTTACAGTTAAATCTTACGATCGCGATCTCAATTGATTGGCATTCCACAATGAGCTAAGTAACGGACATACACTCTCTTGACCGCTGTTACTCTGGAAGTATCACTACCGTCTCTACGTCTTCCTCTCTACTCATCACATAACATCAACAATATTAACTTTACAATCCAATATATACAAACGCTACACAATGTAAACCACAGTAACTTTACAATACAGTATATATACATTTGACACAAAACAGTGCACTTATCCAGTATATCTCTACAGCATGCGAAAAAATTACCCTATTCCTACAGCCTCTATATACCGCAATGCTCCCCAATCCTAAGAAAGTACCGTCAACCTGCTCTTACTCTCTACAGACCTGACACTCAGAGCTAATCTTCCCTCTTACATGAGAGGACCTAAGTCACCCTCAGAACTCTTTTTACAGTTTTGGTATCGTCCCCCCACAGCACAAACGCCTTACTGTCTCTCCCTTTTTATCTGTTTGCCTCAGACTCATAGACTGCAAGAACACATGTACTTTCTCCATAATATTACACCATTTCCGCTGTACTTCTCAATATCATGCACTAGGCTACAACCTACCGATCAATAGTTCATCATAATTCCCAAGATAAATACTTCAAATTAATTCTCTACAAACGCCAAACTTTATCTATGTGCAGCGTGCTGTAAACCACTGTCTAACTAGACGCAGACGTATGCAAAATGGTATTTCCACTCTCGAATATCGCTCTCAGTCATGTAACATATTCGAGATCTTGGCTATAATTTACACTTCAACTAACGTCTCTCCCAGAACTAGAGAACACATAAGCGAGTATCCAACACACCACAATCGATCTTCACTCAACTAAATAAAGGAAGCAAATGTGCAGAAGTAGTCATCCGAACAATCTTCATCCCATCGAACACTCCAACCCAAATCAATCATCTTCTCAATTTCTGACTTGATCACCAAAGCCGTCCAACACATACTATTACTTCGGGCGTCTAGAGGACATAAAAGTTAACTCTTACAGATCGATACACTCCAACTGGTCTCTGCATTCAGACAGCTGCTCAAGTTAATTATTATTATTTATTATCATTTATGATCATTTAATATTATTTATTATAATTTTTTTTATGTCACGCTTGTGTGTTCGCCCGAGGTCCGGAGCCCAACTGGGTTATTACACATCGCCACCAGCATGGGGCCACCTCAAGATGTCCGATTTTGGTAGGGAGTTTGAATTTTGGCAGAAGATCATACAATTCGTTTACCTAACAAAAATGGCTCCAAGTTCAACTGTGTTTAGATTCTATCACAACCACCAGAGCACTCTGTCATCACGTCAGTTGATTATGCAATTACCATTATTCAAGATGGCTGCACCCAGTGCGATACATGTCACCTTTAACGAATCTGCATGCTACAGCATAATTCCAACTTGGCTTTAGCCACACCCTACGCATCGTTCAGCTGATCCCATTTCCAGATCTTTGCGCATATGATATCTGCAATTTAAGTGGATAAAGACATATCCATTACCATCTGCAGCCTGTCTAGAAACAGAACGACCTCAGTTAGTGCAACAGGACCTTGTCTTGACCATTCGACGGAAATGCGAGCGCCGCCAGCGGCATGTCAAAGCCACATATCTGTCCATCTAAACAGCCGTCTGCTCAACCCCAGGAGGAGCATGCCGAAATGGGCTCTCTCTATACCTGCTCTCCAGCTGTTGCATAATGACATACACTGCATAAATGGATTCCTGAGTAGCGCAGATCTCTATCCCTCCCTGCATCTCCAACTCGACATGTAAACATTGTCTCCCCCAGCCAGCGAACCCGACGTCATTCGCGCTGCGCTGACAATTTCCACTCACAAATCTTAAATACTCAAATAAATAAAAGCCTATTCACTCCTATCGAAACTCACTTAATAATAAAAAAGCATTCTCATTTTCTAAGCATAGATGAGTATGCATTTAGAACAAATAGACAGACATAATTCCAAGCAGAAGTCATCCATATGGTTAAAAAGAAAAAAAAGACCTCAATTTAGATTATCTGACATTTATTTACATGTACTATTGATACAGTCGTAGATGAGTTATGTCATCCACTCGCTCGCTCCTTCAACACACACTTTCACTGAACTTGTTCTACTTGTATGCCACCGCCCCTGTTATAATAATGATTTTGTACAAGCATTTACGCCCCCACATACAGCCCAGATAAATAGCACATAATAATTCCATTTCCCACAGATAGTCATATTCGGTCAACAATTAAACGTACTGAATTGCGCATACGTGTAGTCAAACAAGCAAATACTTTTACCGCCATAAACACCCCTCTCAATGAGAATAGCGCATTTAATATTATACACTTAAACACAGATAAATGATAACAATATTCCGATGCGCACCTTGTCGTTTTAATAAAGATAGAGTTCATTTACCTAAAGCGTACAAAATCACCATTATACATCAGAGCACCCTCAGTCGACCAAAGTCGCTCTCAGAACAGTTCAGCTAATTCGAGAGCCGTTTCC
The DNA here is from genome assembly GCF_021461385.2 of Schistocerca piceifrons. Classification (NCBI taxonomy): domain Eukaryota; kingdom Metazoa; phylum Arthropoda; class Insecta; order Orthoptera; family Acrididae; genus Schistocerca; species Schistocerca piceifrons. The sequence goes on along the minus strand of NC_060149.1, from coordinate 526,990,753 downwards.
CCTTCGCAGAGACCCGTCAGTCTTTCTGATCAGAGCCTGCTCCCGTTTCTACAGAAATCTCCAGACTCACATATTAGAAGACCAAAAATATTTTTAAGATAATATTATAAAATTCACCTCGTACTCGTCTATATTAAGCACAGTCCTAGCACTTTAGCGTGTCATAGACCTCTGACTAACAAGAATTCCTGCCCTGCACAGACATTAAAACGGACTGATTCACGTCCTCTCACAGGAAACTATAACTTGCACCTTGTAAATCATAGTCTTACAGTCGATAGCATAACGTTGTAGCGACTTCCCTCGAAAGTGATGGACCACCTCTACATTTAAACTCATATGTCGCAATGACCCAATAGTTGATAACTCTGTGTTCCATTTCTAGTGATTGTTCATTTTGCACGGAAGTACGGGATCACAGTTTTCGGTGCTATCAACCCCAGAAGTGGCAGCCCATCAACCAAAATGTCTCCCCCAACTCAAACAAGCCTTGTCACTCAGTCATTACGTGGTACCCAATGCTCGGATGGGATGGATAAGACACCACCGATGTACTGTAATATTTTCCATCACAGCTGATATCGCGAAAAATTTTACAGTATGTTCAACACTGGCCAATCATGTGACAGCATGTTTTCCTAATTTCAGTATCATAGCTAAACCATACCTCCTCTACTTTGCAAGTATCATTGGGAGCGTTGATAGGTGACTGCTCAGTACGTCCATTCACATTTAATTCTTCAACACATAAAAACGACCAAACCACACCAAACAACGATATACATATTTCTCAGACCTCACGCGTATTACTCGATCAGTCTCTCTCCATACGCAGTCACAGAGCAATCTCGCCCTCTTATGTTGAAAGACCAACCTTACTCGCCATTGACCAGCGTAGCCTGCAACATCGCTAACCAATTAATCCTCAACCGAGCAGACAAATATAGCTACAATTCACCTGTCTTGACTCAATAGAGTTTTCCTAGTCCTAACCCCTCCAAGTGCACCACATTTCTCAAGATGTAACCAAGTCTTGGAGCTTAGCACACCATATCGATCCATAGTAACGGATCTCAAAATGCCTTAATTTATTAGCATACAGTTAAGAAGAACAAGAACGGAGTGATATTTATACGCAACGTAGTTCAACACATTTTTACATAAATCATCCAACCTATCATGTGTAAAGAACTGTAGCTGCATATGACTAAAATGCTGGAAATATCACGTGACTAAAGCATCCAGATAGAACACTGGAAAAAAAATTGACCTTCAGCACTTTGTCCTTCTCTAGAATAAACGAGACAACGTTTAAATCGTGCCTTGTTACAGCTCTATCTAAATCGATCATCCCGTACATTCTCTGTTATCATTTAACACAGATGTGGGTAAGTTTAGACGTGAACGATTCTCTGTCCTCTTGAAATGCATCAAATACAGTATTCAACTCGCGAATATCAGTGCTACCGCAGTAGACATACGCTATAATACGAACTCAACGAGAAAAAAACTGACTACTTTCGTGATTCTGCTCGTTCTGATGTCATCGTTTACCTACATTCCTCTTGCTGCCGTATACATGACTCCATGTACAAATTGCCCCCTGCGAACCAGAAGATAAGCAAGCACGTCCTCATTTTAACTGCATTTTGGTGTATATTAGGTTAGTTTATACGTATGTGCTAATCAGTTTTCGTATTTCTTTCGATTTTATGTCAGATCCATCCATGCGACCGCGACATAAGATATCGTTCTGTGTTCTAAAATTGCCTGTAAATGTAACCCAGCCGTATCTAGTTACCTCCACATTCGGAGAGCGCTTGCTCTGTTTCCTGTATGTCTGTGTACATGCCCGCCTCGCGGAAGGCTCCCAGGGCTGGCGATAGACTCGAGTTAACGTTCGAATGTGGATCTGTAGCGAGTTATATCCGGAGCGGTGTTCAGATGTGGATCCACAATATGCAGCGCACGGGGTAGTGTTTGAAGGTGGATCCTCCTCGCGCAAGGTAGGAAGCTGTATTAGAATGCAGATCCACAGTATACAACACCCGAGTTAGCGTTTGAGTGTGAATCTGCTGCGTACTATATATCCGGAGCTGTGTCTGGGGGCAGATCCACCGCACACAGCATCCGCGATAGGGTTCGCAGGTGGACCAAGCACACATTACGTCCTGACAAGTAGCCGATGCTCGAAGTTAGGTCCACCAGCCGATGCGACTGGGTCCTCGGAGCCGTCCGCGAGGCGTGCATGTACACAGACATACAGAAAACACAGCAAGCGCTCTCCGAATGTGGAGGTGACTGGATATGCCTGGGTTACATTTACAGGCAATTTTAGAACACAGAACGATATGTTGTGTCACGGTCGCATGGATGGATCTGACATAAAATCGAAAGAAATGCGAAAACTGATTAGCACATACGTATAAACAAACGTAATATACACCGAAATGCGGTGAAAATGAGGACGTGCTTGCTTATCTTCTGGTTCGCAGGGGTCAAATTGTACATGGAGTCAAGTATGCGGCAACAAGAGGAATGTAGGAAAACGATGACATCAAAGCGAGCAGAATCACGAAGGTAGTCAATTTTTTTCTCGTTGAGTTCGTATTATAGTGTATGTCTACTGAGGTAGCAGTGATATTCGCGAGTTGAATTCTGTATTTGATGCTTTTCAGCGCGACAGAGAATCATTCACGTCTAAACTTACCCACATCTGTGTTAAATGATAACAGAGAATGTACGGTATGATCGATTTAGACAGAGGTGTAACAAGGCACGATTTAAACGTTGTCTCATTTATTCTAGAGAAGGACAAGTTGCTGAAGGTCAATTTTTTTTCCAGTGTTCTATCTGGATGCTTTAGTCACGTGATATAGCCTGAATTTTAGTCGTATGCAGCTACAGTACTTTACACATGATAGGTTGGATGATTTATGTAAACATGTGTTGAACTGCGTTGCGTATAAATATCACACCGTTCTTGTTCTTCTTAACTGTATGCTATTAAATTAAGGCATTTTGAGATCTGTTACTATAAATCGATATGGTGTGCTAAGCTCCAAGACTTGGTTACATCTCGAGAAATGTGGTGCACCTGGAGGGGTTAGGACTAGGAAAGCTCTATTCAGTCAAGAGAGGTGAAGTGTAGCTATATTTGTCTACCCGATGAGGATTAATTGGGTAGCGATGTTGCGGGGTAGGCTGGTCAATGCGGAAGTGAGGATGGTCTTTTAACGTAAGAGGGCGACATTGCTCTGTGACCGCCATATGCAGAGAGTTTGATCAAGTACTATGGGCGAGGTCTTAGAAATACGTATATCGTTGTCTGGTATGCTTTGATCGTTTTTATGTGTTCGAAAATAAAGTGTGAATGGACGAACTGAGCAGTCATCTATCAATGCTCACAATGATACTTGCAAAGTAGAGGAGGTATGGTTTAGCTATGATACCGAAAGTAGGAAAACATGCTGTCACATGATTGGCCAGTGTTGGACTTACTGTAAAATTTTCGCGATATCAGCTGCGATGGTTAATATTACAGTAGACCAGTGGTGTCTTATCCATCGCATCCCTCCCATCCCGCCCCTAACACACTCAACGACGTTACAGGATAGCTGCATTAATACGATAGAATATATAGATGACATGACAATCTGTGGTTCCATCCACTACGAGGTGGCAAAGCAAATTAAAAGACAGTTACACCACTGGATAAACTTCCAAATAACATTAATGCAGAGGATAGATGTGTTGGAAGATGAACTTACATATATTGTGCACTATAAAATGTACAAACAAAACCGACATACTCCCTCACAATTTCTCCCAGCCGAAGTACATCACACCACACATACACAGGATGAACACAAACCAGAATTGGCCGGCCGAAGTGGCCGTGCGGTTAAAGGCGCTGCAGTCCGGAACCGCAAGACCGCTACGGTCGCAGGTTCGAATCCTGCCTCGGGCATGGATGTTTGTGATGTCCTTAGGTTAGTTAGGTTTAACTAGTTCTAAGTTCTAGGGGACTAATGACCTCAGCAGTTGAGTCCCATAGTACTCAGAGCCATTTTGAACAAACCAGAATCATCATCACATGGAAAACCCTACGACACACGTAAATGTGAAAAGTACATCAAACCAGGCAAATTTGTCTCGGGAGGCACTCTTCACCCCGGGAAAAAGGAACAAGGAACAGACAGGCATGCAATCCCTCAATCAAAACACATCGAAACACTCAGGCTACAGACCAATACAAAACTCAAAACTACTTGACCCAGACTTATAAAAGTAGACCAATTAGATGAGGACAAATCTGAGGGAGAGACATGTGACATTTGCAACGATGTCAACGTGCGTCTAGCAACAACCTCCACTCCAAACACAAAGACAACATAACACATACAGTCAGGCCCATACAAATCACCACCATCGCCGACACCACGCCAGCAAGCACCACCAACATCAGTGGAAAACGTGTGATGGCAAACAGCATTGAAGAGGCGTGTGACAAAACGAAAAGTAACCGTGTGACATCCCAAAGAGGTCTTAAAATGTCCCCCAATCAGCGGCCAACACCAAGCCACAATCCTTCCAGTACCACCTCAGAGACCGCAACAGAAACCAGCACCAACAGCAAGCCAGCTGCACCTAATTATGATAATTTAGAACTTAACTTACTTTTAAGTAGGCTCGAGAAAAAAGAGATACTGCAGACAGCGCAGCGGATGCTACTTAGATTGTGCCATCCTAAGGGAGATTCTCTCAGTTTTCCAGTAACTGAGCAAACAGACAGAATCATCCTAAAGACAGAATATATTCCTACATCAGCAGAGCCGCTGCTCGATCTCATGCTCCAGGTCTACCTGCGCAGGTCAGAATCTTTCGACTTGGACAAAATATATATAGATCATGTAAGAGCACACGGACGAACATATTTTGATTACTCACAGACTGGCAGTAAATGTTTTGTGCACGTAAAACACCCAGAACACATAGACAAAAAATGAATATCTTACAACATAATACAAAAAACAGAACGACGGTCAGCGCGGAAATCCCTAAAATAGCACAAGACCTGCAGGCAGACATCATGTGCTTACAAGAACCCTATAACAGAAACGGGCAACTGATATGTCTACCAAAACATGCTACCACAATAACAGGCAGCAATGACTGTAAGGCTGCAATAGTAATTCTAAATAGAACTTATAACATAGTTAAGGTAACACAGTTATGCAATCATCACTTGGTTACCATAGAGATAACTAACGGGAACGTCACATGGGTTATTGCATCCATGTACGCCCAATACAGCCATCAAATACAGCCGTATGCAGACTACATCAGAGACCTAGTAATGTATGCCAGAGGCAAAAAATTTGTGATAAGTGCTGACATTAATTCCAGATCGACCCTCTGGAACTCAGAAAGAACAGATGACAGAGGACGCATAATCACCGATCTAATACAAGAAACACAATTACATGTAATGAATACGGAAGGACCTATACCAACATATGCAGGGTTCGATGGTACGCGCAGTACTATCGACTTCACGCTAGCAAATAATGCAGCAATGGCATACGTAACAAACTGGACTGTACACGACAACATAACCAGTAGTGATCATAATGTCATAACATACACACTAACTCACACTCAGAACACAATGACCAAATCACACACCAGACACTTGCTGTTGCACAAAGCAGACTGGAACAAATTAACGGAAATTATCCAACGACACGATCTACAAAACATCAATGGAAGTATCGATTATGGAGCACACAAGTTAACACAGGAGATACAACATGCACAAAACACATCAATACCGACAGCAAAGAACACAAATTGCTCACCAGTACCATGGACCAACGAACTTACGAGACTCAACAAGACGCAAGACGCAAACTAAAATTATATCAAAGGGCGATAGCAGATAGGGACCGACGAATTAGACTTGAAGCATATAGGCATGTACAAGACTTATAGAGACAGACCCAATACAATACGCGTAGACAACAATGGGAGCTATTTGTAACAACACAAACAGAGCAAAATATATGGGGGGAACCATACAAAATACTGACAGAGAAGATAAAAACCCCACTAGTTCTGGGAACGCTAAGGCAGGATGACGGCACAGTGACGAGGGGATGGAGGAATACAGCGGGGTTTCTGCTGTATAAACTGCTCCATGACGACGTTATCTACATCTACATCTACATTTATACTCCGCAAGCTTCCCAACGGTGTGTGGCGGAGGGCACTTTACGTGCCACTGTCATTACCTCCCTTTCCTGTTCCAGTCGCGTATGGTTCGCAGGAAGAACGACTGTCTGAAAGCCTCCGTGCGCGCTCTAATCTCTCTAATTTTACATTCGTGATCTCCTCGGGAGGTATAAGCAGGGGGAAGCAATATATTCGATACCTCATCCAGAAACGCACCCTCTCGAAACCTGGCGAGCAAGCTACACCGCGATGCAGAGCGCCTCTCTTGCAGAGTCTGCCACTTGAGTTTGTTAAACATCTCCGTAACTCTATCACGGTTACCAAATAACCTTGTGACGAAACGCGCCGCTCTTCTTTGGATCTTCTCTATCTCCTCCGTCAACCCGATCTGGTACGGATCCCACACTGATGAGCAATACTCAAGCATAGGTCGAACGAGTGTTTTGTAAGCCACCTCCTTTGTTGATGGACTACATTTTCTAAGGACTCTCCCAATGAATCTCAACCTGGTACCCGCCTTACCAACAATTAATTTTATATGATCGTTCCACTTCAAATCGTTCTGCATGCATACTCCCAGATATTTTACAGAAATAACTGCTACCAGTGTTTGTTCCGCTATCATATAATCATACAATAAAGGATCCTTCTTTCTATGTATTCGCAATACATTACATTTGTCTATGTTAAGGGTCAGTTGCCACTCCCTGCAACAAGTGCCTATCCGCTGCAGATCTTCCTGCATTTCGCTACAATTTTCTAATGCTGCAACTTCTCTGTATACTACAGCATCATTCGCGAAAAGCCGCATGGGACTTCCGACACTGTCTACTAGGTCATTTATATATATTGTGAAAAGCAATGGTCCCATACCACTCCCCTGTGGCACGCCAGAGGTTACTTTAACGTCTGTAAACGTCTCTCCATTGATAACAACATGCTGTGTTCTGTTTGCTAAAAACTCTTCAATCCAGCCACACAGCTGGTCTCATACTCCGTAGGCTCTTACTTTGTTCATCAGGCGACAGTGCGGAACTGTATCGAACGCCTTCCGGAAGTCGAGAAAAATAGCATCTACCTGGGAGCCTGTATCTAACATTTTCTGGGTCTCATGAACAAATAAAGCGAGTTGGGTCTCACACGATCGCTGTTTCCGGAATCCATGTTGATTCCTACATAGTAGATTCTGGGTTTCCTAAAACGACATGATACTCGAGCAAAAAACTTGTTCTAAAATTCTACAACAGATCGACGTCAGAGATATAGGTATATAGTTATCGATACAGGCACACAATATCATGCAACACTAAGAGAAAACCTACACACACCATACAACACTGCAAGTGTCACCTGTCGTTTTGCGCAAGAAGAGGTTGCGCTAGCAATCTCAGAGCTCAAAAACAAAAAAGGTACATGGACCAGATGGTATCCACTCGGAAACACTGAAAAAACTAGCACCGCAGATCACCCCGTTCCTAAGAACGTTACTGAACGATGCCTTACGGCTGGGCAGGGTACCTACAATATGGAAAACCTCCAAAGCAGTCGTTATTAAGAAATCAGCGGACAGGGATCCTTCAGATCCAAAGACTTACAGGCCAATATGCCTAATAAACACCCTAGCAAAGATTCAGGAGAAGCTACTGTGTAAGCGCCTGCAAACACACAGAGCTCTCAGGGATATGAGCCAACACCAGTTCGGCTTCAGATCTGGTAGATCAATAGATGATGCCATCAACCAGGCCCTGCACATAGTTAACAACACAAAACAGATATACGCCATGGCTATAATGATTGACATTGCCGGAGCATTTGATAATCTTTGGTGGCCAGCACTGTTTCAGAGGCTAAGACATCTGGAGATACCGCAATCACTGTACAACAGTTTTCTGGACTACTGTAAAAACCGAGTAGTCGAATGGCAGATGGACAGCCGGAAAATAATTAAAAGAATTACCAAAGGCTGTCCTCAAGGGTCGATCTGCGGCCCCATATTCTGGGAAATAACAATCGAACCCCTCCTACAACTTCTGGATGGGGATGACAGGTCAGACGGGATTGTCGCCTACGCAGATGACCTATTGGTTGGTGTCACTGCAAACAACAGAGCCCAGTTAGAAGAGAAAGCAAGTGGATTACTACAAACAATTACTCAGTGGTGTCACAACAACGAACTCAGGATAGCCGAAAACAAAACAACATACACTTTACTGAAAGGATCACTCCAAAGGAATCCTTCGGTTAAAATTGGGGACACAAACAACAAACGAGCACGCATTACGCGCTATCTTGGGGTACACATAGATAAAAAATTGAATTTCCACGAACACATAAGGCTAACAACAGACAAAGCAGAAAAAATACTCCACAAACTGGTAAGGCTAAATTCAAAACAGTACAGACTACCTTTACCAGTCATACGTACATACCACTGTGCGCTCTTCGAATCAGTACTCAGCTTTGCAGCTAGCACGTGGGCACATAGACTGAACGTGGTCACCAACAAAGCATCCGTCAGAGGAGGGCAGCGAAATGTCCTACTTAGGCTATCTGGAGCCTTCGGTACCACCACAGCGGATGCACTGTGTGTGGTGTTCGGAATATGCCCAATAGATATCACGATCAAATACAGAGCTGCAAGGTACTGGTTAAAGGTGGGGAACTAGATAAGGTACACACAATAACCGGTGTGCCCATAGAGACGATACGTCACCTTAAAAGTTGGCGTTTGGATACATGGCAAGGTGAGTGGGATGTAAGTGATAAGGGACGTAGACTGCACGACTTCCTCCCTGACATAAGGGAGCGGTTGAGAATGAGACATATCGATCCCAGCCGCGGTATGGTACATTTCTTAACCGGGCACGGACCTTAGACCACCCACTTAAACGGCGTGAGTCTGAGGCGGACACCTACATGCACATGCGGGGAAGAAGGTTCCCCAGAACACACTGTCTTTTTCTGCGGGCAATACGCGAACAATAGACATACACTACACTTAGATTACACAGATACAGACATAGATATATACACAGCAATAAGAGACGAAGAACAATGGGCACAATTAAACGCACTGACAAACAGTATTTCAAAAACAACACATGAAGAGTATATGCGGACACGACATCACAGACATGCCTATGTGCAGCGTAACAGAAATCTCCAGAGGATGGACAGCGATACCCACAATGACAGCGAAAATAGTGACAATGAGGAGGAACAGGAGGAGGAAGCTGAGATGTGACAGTAAATATGCAAATTGCTGGCAATCTAGCCAAGAAAACACCAAATGCTGTACATGGATGCCCACCTAATGTATTTAATACATAGGATTAGTAACAAATAGGATAAGAAACATTACTTCTCTACTGGCGGTCAATGGCTCGATGGAAACCATTCCGAGGTATTCACCGTCAGTCACACTCGTTGATGGTACTAACAAATCTCTCATCTAGCCTATCTTCTTTTTATATTCTTCTTAAAAACAACAAAATTTTATTTATATTTCAACCTCAAATTACTGTTATTTTGAATCATTCCTTGTAAATGTTGTAGATAAAACAAAAGGAAAGAAAACTGTAAAAAGATGAAAAACGAAAATCGTAAGATGTATCACCTGTTTTAAACATCAGGTAACAGGTCTATAATTTGACAATAAGTAAATAAATAAATAATCCGAGCATTGGGTACCACGTAATGACTGAGTGACAAGGCTTGTTTGAGTTGAGGGAGACATTTTGGTTGGTGGACCGCTACTTGGGTTGCTAGCACCGAAAATGGTGATGTCGTACATGTGTGCAAAATGAACAATCACTAGAAATGGAACGCAGAGTTATCAACTATTGGGTCATTGTGACATACGAGTTTAAATGTAGAGGCCATCAATCAATTTTGGGGGGTAGTTTGGAAAGTCACCACAACACCACCAGGCTCTTCTAGTTTCCTTGTGTTGTGGCTGTCCTTTATTTAAAATCATTCAATGTTTTGCTATCGACTGTAAGAATATGATTTTCAAGGTGCAAGTTATAGTTTCCTGTGAGAGGCCGTGCATCAGTCTGTGTTAATGTCTGTGCAAGGCAGGAATTCTAGTTAGTCAGAGGTCTATGACACGCTAAAGTACTAGGACTGTGCTTAATATAGACGAGTATGAGGTGAATTTTATAATATTACATTAAAAACATTTTTGGTCTTTTAATATGTGAGTCTGGAGATGTCTGTAGAAACAGGAGCAGACTCTGATCAGAGAGACTGACGGGTTTCTGCGAAGGGGAAACGGCTCTCGAATTAGCTGAACTGTTCTGAGAGCGACTTTGGTCGACTGAGGGTGCTCTGATGTATAATGGTGATTTTGTACGCTATAGGTAAATGAATTCTATCTTTATTAAAACGACAAGGTGCGCATCGGAATATTGTTATCAATGGTCTGTGCTTAAGTATATAATGTTAACTGCCCTATCCTCATTGAGAGGAGTGTCTATGTCGATAAAAGTATTTGCTTATTTGACTACATGTATGCGTAATTTAGTACGTTTAATGGTTCATCGAATAAGACTATCTGTGGAAAAAGGAATTATTATGTTCTATTGAGCTGGGTTGTATGTGGGGGCGTAAATGATTGTACAAAATTATTATTAAAACGGGGTCGGTGGCATATTTGTAGAACAAGTTCTGTGAAAGCGTGTGTTGAAGAAGTGAGCGAGTGGATGACACAACTCATCTACGACTGTATCAATAGGACATGTAAATAAATGTTGGATAATCTATATTGAGGTCTTTTTTTTCTTTTTAATCATATGTATGACTTCTGCTTGGAATTATGTCTGTCTATTTGTTCTAAATGCATACTCATCTATGTTTAGAAAGGGAGAAAGCTTTTTTATTAATAAGTGAGTTTTGATAGGAGTGAATAGGCTTTTATATGTTTGAGTATTTAAGATATGTGAGTGGAAATTGTCAGCGCAGCATGAATGACATCGGGTTCGCTGGTTGGGGGAGACAATGTTTACATGTCGAGTCGGAGATGCAGGGGAGGATAGAGATTTGCGCTATTCAGGAATCCATTTGTGTAGTGTATGTCGTTAGACAATAGCTGGAGAGCAGGTATAGAGAGAGCTCACTTCGGTATGCTCGTTCTGGGGCTGAGCAGACGGCTGTTTAGATGGACAGATATGTGGCTTTGACATGCCGCTGGCGGCGCTCGCATTTCCGTCGAATGATCAAAACAAGGTCCTGTTGCACTAACTGAGGTCGTTCTGTTTCTAGACAGGCTGCAGATGGTAATGGATATGTCTTTCTCCGACTTAAATTGCAGATATCATATGCGCAAAGATCTGGAAATGGGATCAGCTGAACGATGCGTAGGGTGTGGCTAAAGCCAAGTTGGAATTATGCTGTAGCATGCAGATTCGTTAAAGAGTTAACTTTGATGTTCTCCAGACGACCGAATAGCGAAGTAATAGCATGTCTTGGGCGGCTTTGGTGACAAGTCAGAATTTGAGAAGATGATTGATTTGGGTTGGAGTGTTCGATGGGATGAAGATTGTTCGGATGACTACTTCTGCACATTTGCTTCCTTTATTTAGTTGAGTGAAGATCGATTGTGGTGTGTTGGATACTCGCTTGTCTGTTCTCTAGTTCTGGGAGAGACGTTAGTTGAAGTGTAAATTATAGCCAAGATGTCGAAATGTTAAATGACTGAGAGCGGTATTCGAGAGTGGAAATATCATTTTGCATATGTCTGTTTCTAGTTAGTCGGTGGTACAGCATGCTGCACATAGATAATGTTTGGCGTTTAGAGAATTAATTTGAAGTCTATATCTTGGGAATTATGATGAACCATTGATCGGTAGGGTATAGCATAGTGCATGATATTGAGAAGTACAGCTAAAATGGTGTAATATTATGGAGAAAGTACATGTGTTTCTGCAGTCTGTGAGTCTGAGGCACACAGATAAGGAGGGAGAGAAAATAAGGCGTTTATACTGAGGAGGGACGATACCGAATTTGTAAAAAGGGTTCTGAGGGTGACTTAGGTCCACTCATGTAAGAGGGAAGATTAACTCTGATTGTCGGGTCTGTAGGGCGTAAGATTGAGGAGCATTGCGGTATTTTTTTCGCATGCTATAGAGATATACTGGATAAGTGCACTGTTTTGTGTCAAATGTGTATATACTGTACTGTAAAGTTACTGTGGTTTACATTGTGTAGTGTTTGTATATATTGCATTGTAAAGTTAATATTGTTGATGTTATGTGATGAATAGAGAGGAAGTCGTAAAGACGGTAGAGATAACTCCAGAGTAACAGCGGTCAAGAGAGTGTATTTCCGATACTTAGCTCATTGTTGAATGCCAATCAATTGAGACCGCTATCGTAAGATTTAACTGTAAGTATAATGACATCAATGACTTCGGTATTCTAGAGTGCAAATATCATTTTTTGGTCTCTTTGTTTCTAGTTACTCAGTGGTTTACAGGAAGCTGTACTTAGAAAAATTTTGGTGTACTCTTGTAGTCTATGAGTCTGGAGATGTTTGTAGTAAAAAAGGTAGCAGGCAAGGAATAAGAAGAGATAGTAACGCATGGTGTTGAGGGGAAACGATCGCCGAATTTGTGGAACAGTTCTGAGAGAGACTTCCGTCCATAGATGTAGAAGGGCTGATTACCGCTGAGTGTCATGTGTGTAGAAAGAAAGAGCAGGTTCACAGTGCTTCCTTAGGATTGGACACAATTGGGGCATGTAGTCGGTATTGTAAAGTTATTGTGCCTTACATTGTGTAGGGTTTGTATGTAAAGGAGTGTAAAGTTACTATTGCTTATGTTATGGGATGAGTAGAGAGGATGACCCTGTGTGTGCGTGTGTGTGTGTGTGTATGTGTGTGTAGATTGAAGCGGCCGTGGAGGTAATTTAATCGGTTGTGCTGGTATATAGGAGGATTGAGAACATTTGCTTATGTTGAGAGCTGGAAAGTTAGGATGTTAGGAGCGCATTCAGTATTATTTTCGTGAGCAAGTTCTGTTAGAGTAAGAATTTGAATTTACAAATAAGCTGAGAAAACACGAAAGGGAGCACTATACAATTTCGGAGAGGTTGACTGGGCTCTTATTTTTTTCTGGCTTGGATGCTAATGTTCGCCGTGTAGGTGATATGAATTTCTCGGGTGTTAGGTGTGAATGCGGTTGTCATCAAGTCATGTTTTAGAGGTCGAACTGAGAGCTTTGAGCAAATTGAGAGCTCTCGGACGTGTGACTTAGTGTGGGACGGATTGATTGAGTGCGTCTGTTGAGTTATTATGCTATGCGCTATTTGGACAGATTACGAGTACTGATGGTGTTTACAGTTATGTGTACTGCATTGCTTAGGAGCAGTCTGATATTGTGCACTGAAATTAGGAGCTGTTTACGTGTCTGCCGACTGTGCAACATGACACCAGATACATCAGGGCGAGTGTTTTTTGTATGAGAGTGATAGATATACTCGATGTCTAACTAAAATGTACGTTAAGTATTTGTGGGGCGAGAGTCTGAGTTGGCTGTTACTTTTTCTACTTGGAAGTTTTGTTAGATGGAATTGCTGAGGCAAGTAGCTACGAGAGCGCGAGGGATGTGATTGTAGCATATCACCGTCTCTCAGCGGTTAACGACAGGTGGGGTGAGCGATGTTCTCGGATTAGGTACTGGAGGTGTGCTCTGGCCATGTCCTAGACTGGGTGGATTGAACAACAGTATTCGGGTCATAGTTCAGCAAGAATATTTCCAGAGGGGGATGTCCGACTCGAGTATATTGGTCGAGGCTGCGACGTGGGCGGTCTCGCGCTCGTGGTGTGTGAGAGAGGCAAAGCAAACGATTTTTAGTCATCAAAGGTGACTTAGGTTAGTGGCTTCATTTACCACAATTTTCTTGTGTTTGTAGCGAAACACGACCTGAGCATCAGAATCCAAACTTGGCTTATTTGTATAGACAAAATGTGATATAAGTTAATGTAGGTTAGTACATGTTAGTACACCTTAGTAAACGGAATTACACATTAGTACATGTTAGCCAACGAACATGGGTCGGTGAGGGGGCATTGTGGTCGGTTGGGACTTTAACTATTTCATTTCAAGTCCAGGTGTGTGTGGCAGTGGCGAAAATTGATTCCAAGTCTAGATGGACGTGGCACTTTTCCGCATCAGAGAGGTTAATTAATTGAGCAATTTAATTAAGTAGTCATGGAAACTTTGTTACATTCACTTGCGGAGGTACTAAGTTGGGCGCGAGGGATGGCTCATGTGTACGGAGGTGTGTTTCCGCGACGATCTTGGATAGGTAAGCGCAGAATGTGGATTGAATATGAGAGTTGGGTGATCAATTAATTTAGCGAGGGACGTCGTGGCGAGCACATGTGCTGGACAACCTTTTGTGACGTCATGGCGGATTCCACTCTCGAGCGAACTTTGGAGCCAAACGTGTGGCAGGGCGTTCTTTGTCAACCAGGTGCTGGATAAACCGACCTTCCGTTATGAAGTCGGCAGGTTCCAACCTGTCCAGCGAACAGCTTTGGCGCCAACTGGTCGGTTGGGGCGGACTCCACTGTCCACGAAAACATATTTTCATCGCTGGACCAGCGCAGGGCTGCGACGCGAGTCGGCGCCAATAGGCTGTGACGCGAACGGCCACTGGACGGGCAGCGGACGCGGACGTATCCGACGGCCGTCACGTGAGGCGATCGCTCGCATGCCGGTGGCGCGCGGTCTGGATCGGGTCGGCGGCGACGATATGAACTAATTCAGTTGGACTGGAGGCCTTGTGGCGACTGGACTGCGATCTATAAGATGTGTACTAACTCTGTTGGAGAACAAGTGATGACGGTACTGTTTGAAATAAAGACTTCAGTCCCTTTCCCACGAATTCACAGGCGATGACTTACTTTAGTAAAAGTGCACTATATTACTATTTGACGCGATTTTCATAGCTTAGGAGTGAGACAGTAAGTGAGGGCGAAAAATTCAAACTTCGTAGGATGAGGTGGACTTAGGTTAGTGCACATTTCCCAATTTGTCTCTTTTTTTTCATAGGTGTAACAGATTATCTTGTTTGAATTTGAATTTGCGAGAGATTTTTTGTTATGGATGTAAGGGAATTGGTTTTCTTGCTGCAAAAATCAACCGTCTTGAATAAATAATAATAAATGATAATAAATGCTAATAAATAATAGTAAATGATAATAATAATAAATAGGAGTACAGTTTTCCAGAGGTTGTTGTTGTTGTGGTCTTCAGTCCTGAGACTGGTTTGATGCAGCTCTCCATGTTACTCTATCCTGTGCAAGCTTCTTCATCTCCCAGTAGCTTTTTTATCTGCTTCCAGAGATTATGGAGTGTGAATTTGAGCATGGCATGATTTTCTATGTCAGTGGCGGTAGGGTAATGATAAAAAATTATAATGAATTATAATGAATGATAATAAATGAAAGTCAATGTTAATATATGATAATGAATAATAATAAAGAAAAGTAAAGTTTTGCATTCATTATCTTGTTGGAATTTGGATTTGGCGCCAATTTCTTCTGGACGGTTAGGTTAGTGGATGTAGCCCAATTGGTCTATTTTCCCGACAAAAGTCAAAATTCCCGTCATTTTTTCTGGAGGTTAGGTTAGTGGCTATAGCACAATTGGCCTATTATCCCCAAAAATCGGCCATCTTGGATGACGTCACGCGCTGTTGCCAAGTCTACACGCCGCCATCTTTGATGACGTCATCTGGAATAAATATGGCAATAAGGAAAGTGGGGCGGCACGAACTTAGCTCTACTACTAGAAGATTTCATGAGGAGCCATGGATCATCATCCCAACAACAATCCACCACCTTAACTCAGCTTCCTCGTGTAGAGGTCATCTATCCTGGACCTCCACAATTTGATGTCAGAAGTGTGTGTCACGTCTAAAGTTCAGTGACAGGGGAATCTTACCAGCCACCCTCGCTGGAGACGATGACTCTCGACTACCTCAGGGTTGCTGTTCCATCGACACACAGCATCAGTGTGCAGTGGGTGAGTGCACTGACTGTTCTTTTTTCTTCCTGCGAGTATCACGTCGAGTCAGCGAACCTTTTAGCAGCTTTTCAGTTCTGTTTTCATGTGTGACATGTGTCAAGTAACTCAGGCTGTGTTCTGAGGATGTGTAAATATGAGTGTCATTTTTGCCTATCATCAATGAATGTGGCATATTGTCTGGAAGTGTATAAGGTGTGAACCATGTGTAACTTCGTAGGAGGGGAAGATGAGTTTTGTCGAGAAGTCGGAGTTCTGTGGTAGTTTCCGCAGTTTTTAATGGGGAATGTATTTCATTTTGAGCAATAAATGTGACTCACTACGTTTAAGCACGTGAAGTAGTAGTCATGAGTAGCCGCTCGAGTGGAGAACTGAAGTTACAGTAAATGTTAGGATAGAATTAGATTAAGTGTCCTTGTCGTCATAGTGTTTTATTCTCCTCGTTTCTTGTTTGGATAATTAATGAGGAATACCCTAGCGGAGAGGTTGCGAATTTCTGCAGCCTGGACGAGATGTGTAGGGAGGTACATGTGCCGATGATCTTTGTGTCTTGCAGAGTGCAACTGCCGACAGTAATTTTGTTGTAGATACTTAGGAGGTGACACAGAAAACTATCAATAAGGCTGATGGTATTGAAGACGTTTTGGGCACTAAAATGGTACAGACGCATTTAGTAATTCCGAAGAACGCAGATTCGGCCCCATCTTTGACGGCACTGCCTTCTCAGAAGGTAGGAGGAAAAGAAAGCGGAAATGTGTTTGTAAGGTTTATGATCGGGCCGACAAGGCTTGTGGCAATGGATCAGGAGATTGATAAAAGTGACAATACTTGCAGTGTCATGCGTGATGCAGGCGAATTCTGCTGTGCAGTCCCAGGGCTTGACTTTCTAGCGGGACTGCTACGGTCGCAGGTTCGAATCCTGCCTCGGGCATGGATGTGTGTGATGTCCTTAGGTTAGTTAGGTTTAAGTAGCTCTAAGTTCTGGGGGACTGATGACCTAAGACGTTAAGTCCCATAGTGCTCAGCGCCATATGATAATGTTCAAGCTGGGGGAAACTGTCACCATTGAAATACTGTTGCAAGGTTCGTTTATCCTGATAGGACAAATGCGGGCACAATCACAAAGGCTTTATTTGCATGATATAGGGGCAGAAGGCACTGGGAAGTTGCTTTAGGTGACCGAAGGTGTTGCTAACTTGTATTATTCTGGACGTCGCCTCCGGGTAGGGAATCGTCGTTGAGTACGCAGCGCTCAGTGATTGACAGCACTGCTCCTGTCTATACTCACGTTGAGACGTTATCTGAATTTTATCCTTTTGGCTGGGAGTTCGCGTTTCTTGTTTGTAGGTTACAGAGAGGAGAAGATAGTATTAGATTATACTAGTCAGAGGACCGTCTTCTGCTATCCTAGTGTTTAATGACTTTTTTATTTTGTCGCTGGAGTTCTCCCATCGTCGCAGACGTGCACGAGAATCATCACTCCGACGCAGCGGACGCTGTACATACGGAGATATTGGTAATTGCTTCGCCTTATTAGGGCTATAAAGCTAAACAGCTGTGATCATTTAAGTTTCATTTCCACTGAGGTTGCACACCACTGTAGATCATCTTTTATAGTAGTGTCTTCTAGTGTTTGGGACGTAGATGATATCAGTCATCTCGCGTTATTTATATTTACTTCTATCTCTTTATGTCCATTGCACTTGGACATATAGACATCTGTAATATATAAAGGTGCTTATATCTACAATAAATGTATAAGCAGAAACAACATTTATTTTTTAGTAGTTACTAGATCCCTTAATCATTCTTTTATTTTTATGTCGTAATTTATCTGTTAAAGAGCAAGAAGGAGGACTTAATATCACTGTTAAGAGATCTTAAGATCTGCTTCAGGGCGGAGTCGGACAGGGCCAAACATTTATTTCTGCTTTCAGTACTATCCATTGCGCACATTCAATTTTACACCCACCTGGAGCAGCATCTTGGAAACCATACAAATAGCTTCAAGAAATTCTTCCTAACACTTAAATTTATATTCGATGTTAGCATATCTCTCTTTTTCATTAATACTTCTCGCTATAGGCAGTCTTCATTTTATATCAATTCTACTTCGGCCATCATTAGTTATTTTGCTGCCCAATAGTCCTTTTAGTGTCTCGTTTCGTAATCAGATTCCCTTAACACTACCTGATATATCCCTCGCAATACCAAAGGGAAGGAAGGGGTTTTTTATACCTACCTTTTCAGAATACAGTAATTAAGTCATGTACAATAAATTTTGAAATTCTAAAAGAATATATTTGTGGTTTTAGTGATTTTCTACCAGATTCCGTAATTGTTCTAAATTTTTCAGTAACACTTAACGCAAACATTTGGGTCTTGTCAGTGGATTCGAATTTTCATATTAGTATTTTCAGGTTTATGAGCCTTCTTACACATAAATACACTCCTGGAAATGGAAAAAAGAACACATTGACACCGGTGTGTCAGACCGACCATACTTGCTCCGGACACTGCGAGAGGGCTGCACAAGCAATGATCACACGCACGGCACAGCGGACACACCAGGAACCGCGGTGTTGGCCGTCGAATGGCGCTAGGTGCGCAGCATTTGTGCACCGTCGCCGTCAGTGTCAGCCAGTTTGCCGTGGCATACGGAGCTCCATCGCAGTCTTTAACACTGGTAGCATGCCGCGACAGCGTGGACGTGAACCGTATGTGCAGTTGACGGACTTTGAGCAAGGGCGTATAGTGGGCATGCGGGAGGCCGGGTGGACGTACCGCCGAATTGCTCAACACGTGGGGCGTGAGGCCTCCACAGTACATCGATGTTGTCGCCAGTGGTCGGCGGAAGGCGCACGTGCCCGTCGACCTGGGACCGGACCGCAGCGACGCACGGATGCACGCCAAGACCGTAGGATTCTTCGCAGTGCCATAGGGGACCGCACCTCCACTTCCCAGCAAATTAGGGACACTGTTGCTCCTGGGGTATCGGCGAGGACCATTCGCAACCGTGTCCATGAAGCTGGGCTACGGTCCCGCACATCGTTAGGCCGTCTTCCGCTCACGCCCCAACATCGTGCAGCCCGCCTCCAGTGGCGTCGCGACAGGCGTGAATGGAGGGACGAATGGAGACGTGTCGTCTTCAGCGATGAGAGTTGCTTCTGCCTTGGTGCCAATGATGGTCGCATGCGTGTTTGGCGCCGTGCAGGTGAGTGCCATAATCAGGACTGCATACGACCGAGGCACACAGGGCCAACACCCGGCATCATGGTGTGGGGAGCGATCTCCTACACTGGCCGTACACCACTGGTGATCGTCGAGGGGACACTGAATAGTGCACGGTACATCCAAACCGTCATCGAACCCATCGTTCTACCATTCCTAGACCGGCAAGGGAACTTGCTGTTCCAACAGGACAATGCACGTCCGCATGTATCCTGTGCCACCCAACGTGCTCTAGAAGGTGTAAGTCTACTACCCTGTCCAGCAAGATCTCCGGATCTGTCCCCCATTGAGCATGTTTGGGACTGGATGAAGCGTCGTCTCACGCGGTCTGCACGTCCAGCACGAACGCTGGTCCAACTGAGGCGCCAGGTGGAAATGGCATGGCAAGCCGTTCCACAGGACTACATCCAGCATCTCTACGATCGTCTCCATGGGAGAATAGCAGCCTGCATTGCTGCGAAAGGTGGATATACACTGTACTAGTGCCGACATTGTGCATGCTCTGTTGCCTGTGTCTATGTGCCTGTGGTTCTGTCAGTGTGATCATGTGATGTATCTGACCCCAGGAATGTGTCAATAAAGTTTCCCCTTCCTGGGACAATGAATTCACGGTGTTCTTATTTCAATTTCCAGGAGTGTATATCATTAAAATGTATCCTGTGCGTAAAAGACAACGAAAATTAACGAAATCCGTATATCTTTGTGTTGGTCATAGATTAAAATCCTCTTTTGTAGTGCACGTTAATGAAAATCCGTTGGTACTGTTCTGATATCCACATATTTCTTATTTAACAACGAATTTTTGAGCAGACGGACGGAGACCCCATGGGTAGTCCCTTATCCCCTCTGGTGGCTAATTTATTTATGGAGGACTTCAAGGAGAAGGCGCTTGAATCTGCTGACTTGAAACCCACAGTATTCTGGAGGTATGTTGATGACACCTTTGTAGTTTGGCCCCATGGCGAAGACAACTTGCAAGACTTCTTAAGACATTGGAACTCCCTCCACGATCAAATAAAGTTCACAATGGAAATTGAAAAGGAGGGATGCCTTCCATTCTTGGATGTTTTAGTTCGGCGCAGAGAGGATGGCACTTTGGAACATGAAGTGTATAGGAAGGCGACGCACACCGATCTATATTTACGTGCAAATAGCTGCCACCATCCTGCCCACACAATGAGTGTTCTCCGAACTTTGACTCACAGAGCGCATATTATTTCTGACGGAAGCAGTCTGCAAGATGAACTTTCCCACTTACAAAGATTGTTTGAAGACAATGGGTACTCTCCACAGCAAATACAGAGGGCACTGAAAATGAAACCGAAAGAGGCCACAAAGAAAGCAGAAGAAGATGAAGAGACCCTTAAATCGATGGCCTTCGTGCCATACGTGGGTGGCCTCTCATCAAAAATAGGACGCATTCTCGGCAGACAGAAAGTAAAAGTGATTTTTTGTCCTCCACCCAAGACAGCTGCACTCGTGGGCTCCTTCAAAAATGATTTGCTGCACCGAAAATCTGGAGTTTACAAAATTCCATGTGAATGTGGCCTTTCTTACATCGGACAAACAACTCGTATTGTCCAGGAAAAATGTACAGAACACCGGAGGTACACACGACTTTTACAACCTAACAAGTCGGCAGTGGCAGAGCACTGTATTGATAATGGTCACAGTATGTTGTATGACAACGTCAAAATTTTGGCAACTACGTCATTCTTTTGTGACCCGATAGTGAAAGAGGCAATTGAAATTCGCTTGACGACGAATTTAATTAATAGGGATAGTGGTTTCAATCTTGATAAATCATGGAATCCTGCACTTGCTGTAATGAACTCGCAAAGACGTCGTCACAGTGCAGCTCACAATGATATATCGATTTGCCAACACAGATCAACTGCGGAGTCATAGATACAACTCGCGCATTATGCACGTCTCTGCCGCCGACCAACGTCTCCGTTGCATTTGCATCTGTGGCAGCATCCGTAGTCGCGAGGTACGACAGTATAAAGGGACGAAGCGAGCACTGGAGCGGCAGTTTTGCGGTTCACTCTGAAGCTGGCTGAACGTTATACAGCCGAAATATTAAAAGAAGAAGGAGATTTCTTGCGGCTGCACAACCGAAACTTAATGGAACAGTCTTTGCGCCGCCAAAACCTGAAGATTCATATTAAACTTTATTTTTGTAACTTCCAGAAGAGCAGAGTACATTGAGATAACTATTTCTAGATCGAAAGGTAAGTCAGTTCCGTTCGAACCCACTAGCGAGAACAAACAGAAAAGGCCGTTGGAGATGCAGTAACAGGAAATGTCATTAGAGTGTATTCTGGGATTGAAGAAGCGAAACTATTGCATCCTTTTCATGACTTTACGCCTCTTACCTTCAGATATCATTTTTAAATGACGAATGGTGGCCAGAGAAAAGTTGCTACCTCACAGCATCTCTGGACAATAGCTTTTCATCTATGTATAATTTGATGCGTTCATGTAAAAGTCCATGCTGAAGCGGAAAAGTTAACTTACAGTGAGTGTTACAATGGAATTAGATTAAGTGTCTTTGTCGTTGTACTGTTTTGTTCTCCTCGTTTGTTGTTTGCATAATTAGTAGGGATAACCTAGTGCAGAGGTTGCGAATTTCGGCAGCCTTGACCAGATGTGCAGGGAAGCGCATGTGCCGATGATTTTTGTGTCTTGCAGAGTGCAACTGCCGACAGTGATTTTATTGTAGATACTTAGGAGGTGACACAGAAAGCTATCAATAAGGCTGATTGTATTGCAGATGTTTTGGGTACTGAAATGGTACAGACGTATTTACCATTTCCGACGAACGCATATTCGGCACCATCTGTGACGGCACTGCCTCCTCAGAAGGTGGGAGGAGAAGAAAGAGGAAATGTGTTTGTAAGGTTTATGATTGGGCCGACAAGGCTTGTGCCAGTGGGTTAGGAGATTGACAAAAGTGACAACACTTGCACTGTAATGGGTGATGCAGGCGAAGGCTGCTGTGCAATCCCAGGGCTAGGCTTTCTCATCAAGCATCATACCAAAACTGACTTGTGATGACGCGCGGTGGAACTCAGGGGGATAATGTCTAAGCTGGGGAGAGCTGTCACCAGTGAAATACAGTCGCAAGGTTCGTTTATCATGATAGGACAAATGCGGGCAAAATCACTAAGGCTTAATTTGCATGATATAGTGCCACAAGGCACTGGGAAGTTGCTTTAGGTGACCGAAAGTGTTGCTAACTTACACGTCTCAGAACTTCGCCTTCGGGTAGGGAATCGTCGTTAAGTACGCAGCGTTCAGTGATTGAGAGCACTTCTCCTGTCTATACTCACGTTGAGACGTTATCTGAATTCCGTCCTTGTGGCTGGGAGTCCACGTTTCTTGTCTGTAGAATACAAAGAGGAGAAGATAATATTAGATTATACCAGTCAAAGGACCGCCTTCTGCCATCCTAGTGTTTAATGAGATTTTTATTTTGTGGCTGGATTTCTTCTATCGTCGCAGCCGTGTACGAGAACCATCACTCTGACGCAAGGGACGCAGTACATTCGGTGATATTGCTAATTGATTCGGCTTATTAGGGCTATATAGATGAACAACTGTGATAATGTAAATTTCATTTCCACTGAGATTGCACATCACTGTAGATCATCTTTGATAGTAGTGTCTTCTAGTGTTTGGGACGTAGATGATGCCAGTCATCTCACGTTATTTATATTAGATAGCGTAGCCATAAAAAGGGGCAGATTTGAGCAATTGACCGATAATGTTAGTCAGGAAATGCATTTGTATCTCTTTATGTCCATTGCACATCGACATATAAACATTTGTAATATATAAACGGATTTCAATCTACAATAAATGTATAAGCAGTAACAACATTAATATTTAGTCGTTACTAGTTCCCTTAAATATTTATTTATTTTTATGTTGCAATTTATATGTTAAAGAGCGAGAAGGAGGAAAAATATCACCGTTAAGAGATCCTAAGACCTGCTTCATGGGGTAGTCAGACAAGACCAAATCTTTATATTTGCGTTCAGTATTTTATACTGCGCACATTCATTTTCACATCCGCCTCGAGCAGCATCTTGGAAACCATACAAATACCTTCAAGAAATACTTCCTAACACTTAAATTTATGTTCGATGTTAGCAAACCCCTCCTTTCGTTAATATTTTTCTTGCTATAGTCAGTCTTCATTTTATGTCCTCTCTACTTCGGTCATCATCGGTTATTTTGCTGCCCAATAGTCCGTTTAGTGTCTCATTTCGTAATAAGATTCCTTAACACTACCTGTTTTAACCCTCGCAATACCAAGGGAGATGGAAGGGGTACTTTATGCCTACCTTTTTAGAATACTGTAATCTAGTCATGTACATTATATTTTAAAATTTTGAAAAAATATATTTGTAATTTTTAGAGATTTCTTCTAGCAGATTCTGTAATTGTTTTAAAATTTTCAGTAAAACGTAACTTTAAAATTTAGGTCTTGTCAGTCGATGTGAATTTTCAGAACGGGTGTTATATTCCTATTTTCAGGTTTAGGACCCTTCTTACAGATAAATATATCTTTTAAAAGTATGTTGTGCTTAAAAGAGAACGAAAATTAACGAAAGCAGTATATCTTGTTGTTGGTCGTATATTACGCCCCCCTTTTGTTGCACACGTTATGGAAAATCAGTTGGTACTGCTATGTTTAATTCGAATACGTTCCATTACCTTTCATTTAGTTCCATTGAGCGGTATCTTACAATCCCTTTCCAGGGCACTATCTATTCTGTTCAGCTGTAATTTCAAGTTCTTTGCTGACTCTGACAGAACTGCAGTGTCACTGGTAAACTACAGAATGTTTATTGCATCTCCCAAGTATTTAATTCTGTTTACAATTTCATCCTTGTATGCTTTACTGCTTGTTCGGTGTAGATGTCGAATGACACCGAGTGTAGACTACCCAAACGTCTTACTCCCATCTTCAAATTGTACAATTAGAAATCCAGCGGATGGAGTAGCAAAATTTATGTGTTTCAACAAGATTTGTCCTTTGATGGGGTGGGGATGTGAAATACATTTACAGCCACATTACAACTCTCTTCTTTTTACCTGAGGACGGCAAAATTCATATTTCTGTGCATATACGGCAATAATTCAAACTTTCATTTAGGACAACATGGATTCCCAAGGATTCACTGGTTACCAGTTGTGGAGGAACATATAGGGATGAGCGTCTCTCCTATTTCAGAACATTAAATGTTTTTCTTGTAACTTCCAGAAGAGCAGAGGATATTGAGATATCTATTTCTAGATCGAAAGGTAATCCACTTCCGTTCCAACCCATTAGCGAGAACAAAGAGAAAAGACGGTAGGAGATGCAGTAAAGGGAAATTCTTTTCATGACTTTTCGCCTCTTATCTACAGATATCATTTTTAAATGACGAATAGTGGACAGAGGAAAGTTGCTACCTCACAGTACCTCTGGACAAATAGTTTTTCATCTAAGTATAATTTGAGGCGTTTGTGTAAAAGTCCGATTTCAGAAGCTCCTCTGCCCTGGGGCGCCCCACTCAAATACTTTAACATTGTCATTTTCCATGCTATCAGAAGGAGCAGTGTAGGTGATGCTCCAGTTCTAATTCCTTGGACGCCGCTTTGAAGAGCTACAAAAACCATTATGTTTTAAAAGCTATAAAATAAACTATAGCGTATAAGAATTACAGTAATAGTATAGCATACATACCGTAAACAGTTCTTTCATCAGCTTGATATCAGTTCCTTCAATTTGTGCTATTTCTCCATTCTCAGAGAGCTTTTCGCACAAAGACATTCTAACATTGTCAGCTGCTTATTCCAGCGAGTACCGTTAGCCTGGCTCAGTGATCTATCAAGAGCATTAAGAAGACCACTTCTCTTTACGTAAGTGACGCGTTCTTTCGCCACAGCCGAAAGTCCGTGAACTTATGGACAATTGACGCATATATACTACGCATCAAAATTATTTCGTAGCCCTGTATTTAGCATACGGCAGGAACAAATCAATCATGAATAATCGCGCAGTGCAAAGACAATGTTGGTATCTTGATAATTTGTGTGCTGCATGTTTTCAAAGTAGTGTCGTTTATACCAACAGTCATGAATCGTCTACACACAGTCCCTGCTACCCGCGTAGCCGCCTCCGGCGTATAGTGGACACCTGACCTATTCAGCGAAACCCGAAACCCAAACACCAGTTGGCGCAAGTCTAGCAGCCTACACAGTCACAGAACCGTCTGAGCCTCTGGTTCAGGCCCACCACTCGGGTCTGTACCAGAGGTCCGCAATCGGACCCGTCGGCTATGCTGCAAATGGTCAGCTCTGCTTTCATCCTGCGAGTGTCTCGTCGAGTCAGTCCACCTTTTAACAGCTTTTCAGTTCTGTTTTCATGTGTGACATGTGGCAAGTAAACTCACACTGGGTTCTGAGGATGTGTAAATACGAACGTTATTTTTCTCTGTCATCAGTGGGTGTGGCTCATTGTCTGGAATGGTATAAGGTGTTCAATATGTGAAGCTTCTTAGGAAGGGAAGAAGAATTTTGTTTAGAAGTCGGAGTTTTGTGGTAGTTTACGCCGTTTTGAATGGGGAATGTATGTAAGTGTTAGGATAGAATTACATTAAGTGTTGTAGGGTGGCATGATTTTGAGCCACATTACAACTACCACTCCGGAAAGAAGACCCTTTAATAGTATAAACATCGAGACAGGAAACCATTAACGATACTGACATCGGCTAGGGATCTTAATTTGTAGCAGAATATCTGCACGTTGGGCGATAGTGAAGCGGACGGAGACGGGAGGCTGGCAGGAGAACGGGAAAGACACAAGCGAGGCAGGCAGGCCTGAGAGCTCCTGGAAAACCCAGGCTGGTGGTCCGCGGCTTAGCGATAGCCACGTGTCCGAGGACAAGGAGAAGGCACAGGGGCTCGCTCACAAAACGCGTGGCGGCGTGTAGGTGGTTTTCCGAACGGCAGGAGCAGAAGCTTCTGGAACAGTCTGGAAACTTCTAGAAGCTTTGGTCGATTGCAAAACTGAGATTGGTCGGCGATTGGAAACGAACGCCTTCCAGCAACATGATTGGCCATACACGTTAAAGGGGGGAAGGAAAAAGAACAGGAGCTACGAAAAAGCGTTGCGACTGTGAAACACTTGTTCCTGGGGCGTCGAGGAGAGAGGTTGGTCCTGGCGACGTGTGCGACCTCGTTATTGGGATAGAGTACTTGTAGCGAGAGCCTGAGGATCGTTTGGTGTTTCACGGCTGCCGCAGGGGTGCCCATGGAAGCTTTTGGTGAGGTAGAATTTATGTTATGTCGCTGAGGCGGGAACCTTTGCAGCGATTAGCGTTAGATCACTGTAGTGGTCGTGCATTCGCAACGGCGCTTAGGGAAGTAAAGTAAATTGCTGATCACGTGTCTTTTTCGTTCTATGCTGAGGCTCCACGTTGCTAGTCGTGAGTGTAGTTCTAAATGTAATTGCAATTGCCATAGCTGATGTCAGTATTCCGCGCTTGGATTAACAACCGCGAATATATCACAGGACAGACGATTACCAAATGTGAACAGGCAGAACTAAAATGTTGCTCGTACTGTGTAATCTTGTATAGGGTAAATTGCAGAAGAATGAAGAATTTAACACTACTGAGAGTGTCATTTCATAGTTAGTACTTCCCTTTGTCATTTTATTATCTCCATATTTGTGTATTTCATGTTTGCAACCACCTGGTGGAGGTAGTGTTTGTAGGTCAGCACATCTCAACATTCTAGCATATACTGAGGATATTGTTAGAAATCAACCAGATTTGCATACGTCAAGTTGATGTCACATGTAGAGCAGGGGATAAGCTTACCTTTCTGGAGAGCGTATGAGTGTCAGAGCAACTAATTAGCGTTATAAAATCCGTTGTGCAAAATTTTTCACTAATACGTTTGGCTCGCAGGCTTACCCATCAGCAGAAAAGAGCAAAACAGAAGCGGTAGCAAAATGGATCAAATGGCTCTGAGCACTTACCTAAAGACAGCACACACATCCATGCCCGAGGCAGGATTCGAACCTGCGACCGTAGCGGTTGCGCAGTTCCAGACTGAAGCGCCTAGAACCGCTCGGCGATTCCGGCCGGCAGAAGCGGTAGCATACAGTGTCCTTGTCGTCGTGCTGTTTTGTTCTCCTCGTTTGTTGTTTGCGTAATTAGTGAGGTATACCCTTTCAGAGAGGTTGCGAATTTCTGCAGCCTGGACCAGATGTGGAGGGAAGTGCATGTACCGATGACTTTTGGGTCTTGCAGAGTGCAACTGCGGACAGTAATTTTCTTGTAGATACTTAGGTGGTTGCACAGAAAGCTATCAGTAAGGCTGATTGTATTGCAGATGTTTTTGGTACTGAAATGGTACAGACGCATTTAGTATTTCCGAAGGACGCAGATTCTGCACCATCTGTGACGGCACTGCCTCCTCAAAACGTCGGAGTGGAAGAATGATGAAATGGGTGCTAATGTTAATGATCGGGCCGACAAGGATAGTGGCAGTGGATCAGGAGATTGACAAAACAGACAACACTTGCAGTGTAATGCGTGATGAAGGCGAAGGCTGCTGTGCAATCCTAGGGCTAGATTTTCTCATAAGCATCATGCCGAAACTGACTTTCGAAGACTTGCGATGGAACTCAGGAAGATAATGTTAAAGCTGGGGAAAGCTGTTACCAGTGAAATACCGTCGCAATGTTCGTTTGTCATGACAGGACAAATGCAAGCAAAATCACTAATGCTTAATGTGCATGAAATAGTGGCGCAAAGCACTGGGAACTTATACGATTCTGGAATTCGCCTGTGGGTAGGGAATCGTCGTTGAGTACGCAGCGCTCAGTGATTGAGAACACTTCTCCTGTCAATACTCACATTGAGACGTTATCTGAATTCCGTCCTTGTGGCTGAGAGTTCGCGTCTCTTGTCTGTAGAATACAGAGAGAAAAAGATAGTTTTATATTATACTAGACAGAGGACCGCCTTCTGCCGTCCTAGTGTTCAATCAGTTTTGTATTTTGTGGCTGGAGATCTTACATCGTCGCAGACATGTACGACAACCATCACCCCGAAGCACCGGACGCAGTGCATTCGATGATATTGCTAATTACTTCGGCTTATTAAGGCTATAAAGCTGAACAGCTGTGATCACGTGAGTTTCATTTCCACTGAGGTTGCACATCACTGTAGATCATCTTCGAAAGCAGTGTCTTCCAGTGTTTGGGACGTAAATGATGTCAGTTGTCTCTCGTTATTTATATTAGTTCGCGTAGCCATAAGTAGGTGCAGATTTGGGGCAGTTGATCAATAATATTAGTCAGGAAATTCATTTGTATCTTCTTACGTCCGTTGCACATTGACATATAAACAATTGTAATAAATAAAGGGGTTTTAATCTACAGTAAATGTATAAGCAGAAACATTAATATTTAGTAATTACTAGTTCCCTTTATCATTCTTTTACTTCTATGTTGTGATTTATACGTTAAAGAGCAAGATGGAGGAAATAATATCACCGATAAGAGATCCTAAGATCTGCTTCAGGGGGTAGTCAGACAGGGCCAAATCTTTATTTTTGCGTTCAGTATTTTCCATTGCGCACATTCATTTTTACACCCGCCTGGAGTAGCATCTAGGGAAACCACACAAATACCTTCAGGAAATACTTCCTAACACTTAAATTTATATTCGATGTTAGCAAATCCCTCTTTTCATTAATAGTTATTTTGGTATAGACAGTCTTCATTATATATCCTCTCTACTTCGGCCATCATCAGTTATTTTGCTCCCCAATAGTCCTAGTGTCTCATTTCGTAATCTGGTTCTCTTAACACTACCTCGCATTACCAAGAGGGAGGGAAGGGGTACTTTATTCCTACGTTTCCAGAACACTGTAATCTAGTCATGTGCATCATATTTTCAAATTTTGAAAAAAAAAACATATACGTATGATTTTTAATGATTCCTTCTAGCCGGCCTGTGTGGCCATGCGGTTCTAGGCGCTTCAGTTTGGAACCTCGTGACCGCTACGGTCGCAGGTTCGAATCCTGCCTCGGGGATGGATGTGTGTGATGTCCGTAGGTTAGTTAAGTTTAAGTAGTTCTAATTTCTAGGGGATTGATGACCACAGATGTTAAGTCCCATAGTGCTCAGAGCCATTTGAACGAACCATTTCATATCTTCTGCCAGATTCCGTAATTGTTTTAAATTTTTCAGTAAAACTTAACGCAAAATTTTAGGTCTTGTCAGTGGATACGAATTTTCAGAACAGGTGTCATATTCATATTTTCAGGTTTAGGACCTTCCTTACACATAAATATATCTTTAAAAAGTATGTTGTGCGTAAAAGACAACGAAAATTAACGAAATCCGTATATCTATGTATTGGTCATTCACTACGCCCCCATTTTGTAGTACACGTTATGGGAAACACGTTGGTGCTGCTAGTTTTAATTCAAATACGTTTCATTACCTTTCATTTAGTTCCATTGAGGGTTATCTTATAATCCCTTTTCAGGGCACTATCTATTCCATTCAACTGTAATTCCAATTTCTTGAGTGTCACCAGTAAACTTCAAAACGTTCATTGTTTCTCCCTCATATTTAATTCTGTTCACATATTTATAATTGTATTCTTTACTGCTTGTTCAGTGTAGATGTTGAGTAACATCGAGTGTAGGCTACCCGAATGTCTAACTCCCATCTTGAAATTGCACAACTAGAAATCCAGCGGCTGGAGTAGCAGAATTTATGTGCTTCAACATCATTTGTTTTTTTTTCTTTTGTGGCGGAGAGGGGTGGGGGGGGGGCGAAATCTGAAATACATGTCCAGCCTCTTTATACATCTCTTCTTTTTACGTGAGGACAGCAAAATTCATATATCAGTGCAAATATGGCAAAAATTCAAACTTTCATTTAGGACAGTATGGTTTCCCTAGATTTCACGTGTTACCAGTTGTGGAGGAACATGTAGGAATGAGCGTCTCTCCTATTTCAGTGCATTAAATGTTATTTTTGTAACTTCCAGAGGAGCAGAGTACATTGAGATAACTATTTCTAGATCGACAGGTAAGCCAGATCCTTTCGAACCCACAAGCGAGGACAAAGATAAAGTCGGTTGGAGATGCAGTAAAGGGAAATGTCGTTAGAGTGTATTGTGGGATTGGAGAAGTATGAGGAAGGAAAGTTGCTACCACACAGTATATCTGAACAAATAGCTTTTTATCTAAGTATAATTTGAGGCGTTTATGTAAAATTCCGATTTCAGAAGCTACTCTGTCCTGGGGCGTTTGACTCAAATGCTTTAACATTGTCATTGTCCATGTCAACAGAAGGTTCAGTGTAGGTGATTCCTCCAGTTGTAATTCCTTGGACGCCGCTTTGAAGAGCTACAAAACCCCTCATGTTTTAAAAGCTTTAAAATAAACGATTGCGTATACAAATAACAGCAATATAATAGGATAAATTCCGTGAAAAGTTCTTTCATCAGCGTGATATCAGTTCCTTCATTTCGGGCTATTCTTCCCTTCTCAGAGAGTTTTTAGCACAAAGACGTTCTAACATTGTCAGCTGCTTATTCCAGCGAGTATCGTTAGACTGACTCAGTGATCTATCAAGAGCATTATGAAGACCACTTTTGTTTACGTCCACATAAAACCCTTGTTTATTAGACACGCATGGATGGAGAGTAATGTGTGAAGTGCCACTTGATCCTTTAGCATGAGAGTAAATTTCACAGCACAGCGAACTGCAAACAAAATGAACGCTTTTCCTAACACCATCCAAAATAGGCTTTAACATGGTCCAAACTGAACTTCTGAGATACGCTTCAAGCTGTGTGGTTCTCCACTCATCACTGATTAATTTTTCTTTTACTACCCTTTTTCTTGACATGCGCTCCTTCCTCTCCAGACCACGGTTAGTTTCCAACCTCATTTTGTGCTTTACGACAAAAATGAAGAAATCCCACCATCCCACTAAACACTGCTCTACTGAAGGCTCGCAGCCCGTCGCTCACAGCTGCGGTCAGTGCAGCAGCACGCCAATGCTTGCGCAAGGCACTGATGCAGTGACGTCACAGCCTCGCTCAGTGCGGAGTAGTGAGGCCGCGGCCCGTCGGCTGTCTCCATACGTGACTCTGCTTAGCCCGTGGCACACAAGTTGTTTCGCAACAGCACTGCTCGGCCCTTGGGGTGACTTCAGGGACTCGCTCGGCCCGAGACTGATGTAGCCCAGTGTCACCGCATGACTCTGCACCTTGCGGCCCGTCGGACCTCGATGCGGCTGTCCGGCCTGTACAGACAGCGCGAGGCAAGGCTCGCGCGGCTGTCATTGCTACAGTCCTGGATGGGGCCGCGCCTCGATGCCCACCTCTGCTACGAAGAGCTCAACCAAACTCACACTCATCCTGTTGTCACCGACCGATTGACATCATACAAGCCAACTGCGATGTCACTCCAGCAATGGCTGCATCAATTCCCATGGGCAGAAACGTCCCTGAACTGACTTACCTCTTATCCTCAGAACAATGATTTCTCTGAAATTTTAAGTTACTCTATCTTGTAAAAATATCTCTTGTGCCAACGAAAGTGATTTGTTTATTTACAACATGTCAAATTGTGTGTGTTTTTTCTTGTATACACCAATCTTGTAATTTTGTTGTACTGACGACTTAAATGACTACTCATGTAACAGCCATTATCGTAGTAAAATATATCGAAGGAAAATGTAAGACACCAAAAAAATTTTCTTTCTTTATGTTTATGAAATATTTGTGTACCAGAAGGACCACAAATGTTAATAAGTACATGTAATACTTTCTACGATAATGAAGAACAGAGAAGCTTTCACATTTTTTTCTGCCATCAGCTTCCAGTTTCGTATCGTCCTTTGTTCTTCAGCTTTCGCTATGAATGCATCTATCTTGTTAGCTCTTAAGAGCAATGAATATACGAGGGTCGTTTGAAAAGTTCCTTCAAGGGTCCAACGCTGTTCAAATTCGTTGATCCCTTCTAAATAATAGGAATTGTCCAACGCTGCAAAATAGCTTATAGTTGCTGCAATCACCTCCTCGTTTGTATAAAATATTTGTTCCGCCACCCATTTCTTCAAATTGGGGAACGAATAGTAGTCTGAGGGAGCCAAGTCTCGAGAATAGTGGGGTATGCTAAACGAGCTGGAATCATATTCCCATTAATTTTGCCACCAGAACTGCTTAGGTTTGTCCTGGTGCATTGTCATGATGGGAAAGGACGGTCCTATAACAATCAATGATATTCACCTGTAATAGTTTTACCCTTTTCCAAATAGTCGATGAGGATTATCCCTTGAGAATCCCAAAAGACAGTCGCCATAACCTTTCCGGCCGAAGGAATGGTCTTCGCCTATTTTGGTGCAGATTCTCCATTGGTAACCAATTGTTTAGATTGTTGTTTGGTCTCAGGAGCATAGTAAGGTATCCATGTTTCATCCACAGTGACGAAACGACGCTCAAAGTCCTGCGGATTCTTCTGAACAGCTGCAACCATCTTTGCAACACTTCGCAAAACTCTGTTTTTGGTCAAGCGGGAGCAATCGCGGAACGCATCTTGCGGATAGCTTTCTCATGTCCAAATGTTCACGCAAATTATTATGTAACCGTTCCTGCGAGATGCCCGTAGCACTAGCAATCTAACGCACCTTAACTCTTCTGTCATCCATCACCTTATCATGGACTTTATCAATGATTTCTGAAGTCGTAACCTCCACAAGGTATCCAGAAATGGTTCTGAGCACTATGCGACTTAACATCTGAGGTCATCAGTCCCCTAGAACTTAGAACTACTTAAACATAACTAACCTAAGGACATCACACACATCCATGCCCGAAGCAGGATTCGAACCTGCGACTGTAGTGGTCGCACGGTTCCACACTGTAGCCCCTAGAACCACTCGGCCACTCCGGCCGGCTCGTTCAGCATCACTTATGCCCATATGGCCACTCCTAAAGTTTTGAAATCACTTATAAACTGTTCTAATCGAAGGCGCAGAGTCACCGTAATGTTTATCAAGCTTCTGTTTAGTCTCCTGAGGCGTTTTGCCTTTCATAAAGTAAAGTTTTATCACCACACGAGATTTTTTTTCGTCCATTTTTTGACAATCACTCTACCTCCTTGACTCACACGAATTCATAACACAAAGAAATAGACCAATATTACTGAAACTTGGAGTGCGTTCTGTCCAAACATGCTACTAACTAAACATGACCTCGTTAGGCGCCGGTGGTGATATCTCTCGGACTTTTCACAGACTTTTCAAATGACCCTCGTATTTATGTATATTTAAATTAATACCTTTCAGATGTATTAATTTAACAAACTAAACATATCTCTTTGTATTAATGTCTTTATCAGCTTTTTATACAGGTATTCGTGAAAGAAATGCAAAACTGCTGACTTGGAGCCCGTCCGCTGTTGGTGTGATCCAAATACTGATAAGCAATTTATCAGATCTTTTATGGTGCACCAAAGAACCTACAGTCTTTCGGAAACGAAGTTCGATCCTCAATTTACTATACCGCATAATGCGATTGGCCGACCACGTTATGCACTTCCCTTATGAAAATTACATTGGAGCCACATCTGTAACTTTGCGTTTCTCTCGAACACCAACCTGGAGTAATAGGAAATCACAAGAGGAATTAACAACCACAACTCTGTTAATCCTAATTGACATTACTGAGCTGACTACCTGCTGGTAAGTGGTAGGTGATCACGACCATTTTCTTTACGTTCTCTATCTTCCTTCCACCTTCGCAAGCAGGCAAGGTAACAGTTACAGCTCACAACTTCCACCCCCCATCCACCTTGATGCTATTGTTGGATAGGGACCACTTATACTGTGGTCACTCCATGTGTGGTTGCAGTTTAACGTCATACCACAGATATTTCTGTCTATAACAACCAAATTATACAAGAACCGCTACATCAGTTGGTTGCATCGGCCAACAGTGTGAGATAAATATCTATTCTCATTCGAGAATGGGCAGCGCCGTTAATTTAGAACAATATATATACATATTTTGACATTTCAACAGCCGAGGGCGCTGAATCACATTGGTTCAAACTTACTAGCAACTTGTCCCAGTAAAGAACTCGCAAAATTGTGGACCAGAAGCCTACCTCTCCCTGCTGCCCCCTTCCGCAATGTTGTTATTGTGGTCTTCTGTCGGAAGACTGGTTTGTTGCATCTGCCCAAGCTAGTCTATTCTGTGCAAGCCTCTTAAGCGCTGCACAGCTAATGCGACGTGCATCAGTTTGATCCTGCTAACTGTATTAAAGACTTTGTCTCCCTCTACAATTTTAACACCCCCACCCCCTCCCCAACGCCCACAAATACACATTTCTCTCCATTACCTACTAACCTGAAAAGTCCTTGATGCCTCAGGATATGCCGCATGAAAGGAAGTTGTGCAATAAATTTCTTGTTTTCCCCTGTTCGACTCAGTATCTTCTTATCAGTTATTCGATCTGCCGTGCCCCCACTATTTTTCGGCGCTACTGAGTAAAATTGTGATGTTGCCCATGGCTGTTGAAAAGATCTTGGGAATGGGCCAGCTGAGCGCCGATGTAACACAATTACGTCAGATGCAGCAATGCCACTGGTACATTCCCACGTTGTGCTCCAGGAAAATAGCTGGCACCGCCATAACGACGACACAGCAGAAATTCGTTGGTAAGCCAGTAACTACACATCCAATCAGCAAACTTCTTATCGTCTACATGTTTGCAATCTGTGATTTGCAAAGCATGTGCACTCCATCCCAAAATAAATTACCGTTATTTTCAGTAA
The DNA here is from genome assembly GCF_021461385.2 of Schistocerca piceifrons. Taxonomy (NCBI): domain Eukaryota; kingdom Metazoa; phylum Arthropoda; class Insecta; order Orthoptera; family Acrididae; genus Schistocerca; species Schistocerca piceifrons. The sequence continues at coordinate 526,955,380 of NC_060149.1, read as the reverse complement.
AAGGTAGCTACTATTTAAGAGGAGAGGTGTTGCCGCTCCACGAGCTGAGATGAGGCTACCAGCAGCCATCACGAGATTTGGCCTCCACTAACTGTGGGCCAATGCTGCTGGTTTTAAGATCAGTGCTGTGAACTTGGCATCTTCCAGCCTGTCGGCCAACTACCAGGTGCAATTAGCCTTCGGCCATAGAAGGTAGTCGTTTGAGACCATGGCCACCTGTGGCGTCAGTTTCTTAACACTCGCTGTCTCCAGCACACGCTGTGGAGGACGTTGCACCACGGAATGTTCTAGTTTTTTCTTCAGTAAAATGTATGACTAATAGTGAAGTTTTTATGAGCAGCCATCGATCATAGTCCCGACAACAATCCACCACCTCAACTCAGACCTCCACGTGTAGAGGCAATCCATCGTGGGCCTCCACATTATGATGTCATAAGTGTGTGTCACGTCTAAATTTCAGTGACAGGGGAGCCTTACCAGCCACCCTCCCTGGAGACAATGACTCCCGACTACCTCAGGGTTGCAGTTTCGTCGACACACAGCATCTGTATGCAGTGGGTGAGTACACTGCCTGTTCTATTTTTCCCCATTTGCGAGTATCACGTCGAGTCAGTGCACCTTTTAGCAGCTTTTTAGTTCTGTTTTCATGTGTGACATGTGACAAGTAAACTCTGACTGTGTTCTGAATATGTGTAAATATGAACATTATTTTTGCCTATTATCCATGAGTGTAGCTCATTGTCTGGAAGTCTATAAGGTGTTAACGATGCGTAGCTATGGAACCCAGAGGGATAATGACTAATGGATTTTTTCCATCGTCGCACACGTGCACGAGATCCATCACTGCACTACATTCGGTGATATTGCTAATTCCTTCGGCTTATTATGGCTATAACTCTGATCAGCTGTGATAGTGTAAGTTTCATCTCCACTGAGGTTGCACACCTCTGTAGATCATCTTTGAAAGTAGTGTCTTCTAGTGTTTGGGACGTAGATGGTATCAGTCATCTCGCGCTTTTTATATTAGATAACGTAGCCATAAAAAGCGGCAGATTTGGGCAGTTTATCTGTAATATTAGTCAGGAAATTCATTTGTATCTCTTTATGTCCATTGCACATCCACACATAAACATTTGTATTATATAAAGGTGTTTTAATCAACAATAAATGTATAAGCAGAAACAACATTTATAATTTAGTAGTTGCTAGTTTCCTTAATCATTCACTTATTTTTATGTTGTAATTTATATGTTAAGGGCAAGGAGGAGGAAATAATATCACCGTTAAGAGATCCTAAGACCTGCTCCAGGGGGGAGTCACACAGGGCCAAATCCTTATATTCGTGTTGAGTATTTTCCATTGCGCACATTCATTTTTACATCCGCCTGGAGCAGCATCTTGGAAACCATACAAATACCTTCAGTAAATACTTCCTAACATTAAAATTTATATTCGATGTTAGCAGATCCCTTTTTTTCAATAATACTTTTCTTGCTATAGGCAGTCTTCATTTTATATACTCTCTACTTCGGTCATCATCAGTTATTTTGCTGCCCAATAGTCCGTTTAGTCTCTCATTTTGTAATCAGATTCCATAACATTTCCTGATTTAACCAACGTGATACCAAGGAAGAGGGAAGGGGTACTATTTGCCTACGTTCTCAGAATAGTGTAATCTAGTCATGTACATTATATTTTAAAATTTAAAAAAATATATATTTGTTATATTTAATGATTTCTTCTGCCAGATATCGTAATTGTTTTAAATATTTCAGTAAAAATTAAAGGAAAAATTTAGGTCTTGTCAGTGGATGCGAATTTTCAGAACAGGTGTCATATTCATATTTTCAGGTTTAGGACACTTCTTACGCATAAATACATCTTTAAAATGTAAGTTGTGCGTAGAAGACAACGAAAATTAACGAAACCCGGATATCTTTGTCTTCATCATATATTACGCCGCCCGTTTGGTGAATACGTTATGGAAAATCCGATGGTACTGCTAGTTTTAATTCGAATACGTTCCATTTCCTTTCATTTAGTTCCATTGAGGGTTATCTCATAATCCCTTTCCAGGGCACTGTCTATTCCATTCAAGTGTTATTCCAAGTTCTTTGCTGTCTATGATAGAATTGCAGTATCACCCGTACACTGCAAAATTTTTATTGCTTTGAGAGGCACCCATATGCCTTGCTCATACTGTGGCATCAAGCAGTCAGGCCTGCAAGATGAGTGGTCGGCCAAGCGAGTGGATTTATTCTTATTTATCGCTATACATCAGTGACTGATTGTGAGCTCTGGTAACCACAATTAAGCTACAAATTAATTTCCTGTTTGAATATTACGCGACGGAAACGGATAACGCACATCTGACTATTAAAAATGTATACAACTCTGATTGTTCACTACGCACTGGCAATACCACATTTTCTTTCTCACCCAACGGCTTTGATCAACACGTAGCCATCGCTCTGAATATGAATGGCGCACACGTTATAAATTCTGGATATCATGACTACACACTATCCGAAGAACAAAGCCACCAATCTTTTTCTTTTAACTATCTTTTTTATTCAGATAAAATCTATTATGGTTCACAGATAACGTAAACACACCATTACATTTTATACTACAATTACGCATGAGAAACTCCGTTCAGAGGGCATGGCTTTACACTGATGATTCTCTATCTTATGGTTTTGTAATTATCTAACGCTACAGTGCACTTTCCTTGCAGTACCCATCAGGTGGAAGTGCTCGCCTCTAATTTCAACTGTCGCACACGCCATTTCTGAAATATTTCCAACTTGTAGTACACACGCCAATAATTCAGCTTAACTTTAGCACTCGGAAGTATTTCAACTCAATACTAGCCCTCGAAAGTATTTGAACTTATTGTTACACGTGGTTACATTGTGACCGTTGGTCACTTCTGAAGAGCACTAAGATCCCCTTAATATTACCTGCCTGACATTTAAATCTCCCCACAAAAGATCCTGAAATAGAGAAATAATTATTCCAAACTGCTCTTAAGTATTTCACATGCATACCATATCTCCACTCTTTTGTCTTTTACGGAGCACACCAAAAACAGGTCTTACCAACATAAGATCCAGCGCCAAAGTGCTGAAACATGGCCATTCTTCAGGTCAGCTCGCACCTCCATCGAGGTGGGGGAGCACCATGTTACCGTATTGGTCAGCCATATTTTAGGCACTCAAAGCTCAGGTAAACTTCCTCTTTGGTTCAAGCGAAGGTGACCAAAGGACCGTCTCAAGGATGATCATATATTGCACATTCACTATCTGCGGATAGCAGACAACCGTACATTCATTCAGTTCACAGATCTCACCTAATTGGATGTAGGGATTTATTTTGTGGGAGTGGACATGTGATCAATTAAGTAAATAATAGGTCATTCTTTCCTACAGTGGTGTCTGGCTTCGGTGTATTAAGTGAAATTGAGTTATTACCCACAAAAAAATATGTTGTTCTGACAAGAATAACGAAGAATGTTGCACCTATTTTCAATGTCAGGCGGTACTGTACCCTTTCAGCTTTTCCCTAATATTCTCCCTAATATTCTGTTTACAAATTTATCCTTGTATGCTTTACTGCTTGTTCGGTGTAGATGTTGAATGAAATCGAGTGTAGGGTACCCGAATATCTCACTCCCATCTTCAAATTGCACAACTAGAAATCTAACAGATGGAGTAGCAGAATTTATGTGCTACAACAAGGTTTGTTCTTTGATGGGGTGGGGCTGTGAAATACATGTCCAGCCTCATTATACCTCTCTTCTTTTTACCTGAGGACAGCAAAATTCACATTTCAGTGCATATATGGCAAAAATTCAAATTTTCATTTAGGACAACATGGATTCCCAAGGATTCACGTGCTACCAGTTGTGGAGGAACATGTAGGAAAGAGCATCTCTCCTATTTCAGAACAATAAATGTTATTTTTGTAACTTCCAGAAGAGCAGAATACATTGGGATAACTATTTCTAGATCGAAAGGTAAGTCAGTTCCGTTCGAACCCACTAGCGAGAACAAAGAAAAAAGACACTTGGAAATGCAGTAAAGGGAAATGTAGATAGAGTGTACTGTGGGATTGGAGAATTGTGAGGTTTTCGTATTCATGACTTTACGTCTCTTATCTTCAGATATCATTTTTAAATGACGAATGGAGGCCAGAGGAAAGTAGCTACCTCACAGTATGTCTGGACAAATAGTTTTTCATCGAAGTATAATTTGATGCGTTCATGTAAAAGTCCAATTTCAGAAGCTTCTCTGTCCTAGGGCGCCTGACTCAAATCCTTTAACATTGTCATTGCCCATGTCAAGAGCAGGTGCAGTGCAGCTGATTTCTGCAGCTCTTTATTCGTTGGACGCCGCTTTGAAGCGCTACAAAAACCCATATGTTTTAAAACTATAAAAAAAACCATTGCGTATAAGAATTACAGTAACAGAATATCATAAATATCGTGAAAAGTTCTTTTATCAGCGTGATATCAGTTGCTTCATCTAGGGCTATTTCTCCCTTCTCTGAGAACTTTCTGCACAAAGACATTGTAACATTGTCAGCTGCTTATTCCAACGACTATCCTTAGAATGGCTCAGTTATTTATCAAGAGCATTAGGAAGACCTCTTTTCTTTACGTAGGGGAAGCGTTCTTTCGCCGCAATCAAAAGACCATGGGCAACTGACGCATATATACTCCGCATTAAAATTATTGGATACCAAGCGACTTAAATCGTGTAAACAATTCTCTTAGAATATTACCGCCCGTTTTTGGTTCATCTGGAAACTGGGTTGTAAAGAAAACGCGAGATGTGATAGATCACTCAATAATACAGGAGACAGTACATGTCAGATAATGGTGTCTGGCGCTGGACGTCCACACGTCCGTAGATGCTGAGTAGTCGCCTATTGTTATATGAGCAATTACCTCAGCCATAATTATATGTCGTCGGCTATTAACACTTTCTGCCACGTTCCGCGACACAGTTGTGGTGTGAGATATAATGGCCTTTGCAGTGTCGATTAACATCTGAACTAGATCCATAAGACCCTCACCTCTTATAGTTCCGTACGACCTTACGTCTCGTGCACACATAGGAACGCAATTATCGACAGTTAGCTCCTGAGCTGGTTTAGGAAGTCGATTCTCGTCCACATAAGACCTTCGTTTATTAGACACGCATGGATGGCGAGAAATGAACGAAGTGCCACTTGACCCTTCAGCAAGAGAGTACATTTCACAGTACAGCGAGCAGCAAAGAATGAGAACGCTTTTCCTAAATCTGTCCACAATAGACTTTACCAGGGTCCAAAGTATACTTTTAAACTGCTCCAGGCATTGTGGTTCTCTACTCACCACTGATTAGTTTTTCTTTTACTTCCATTTTTCTTGACATGTGCTCCTTCTTCTCCAAACCACGTTCAGTTTCCCGCTCTTATTTTGTGTGTTACGAAAAAAATGAAGAAATCCCATCACTTCACTAAACACTGCTCTACTCACCACTCGTAGCCCGTAGCTAGCAACTGGGGTCAGTGCTACCAACAGTTCGTAGGTGCAGCACACCAGTGTTTGCGCAAGGCACTGTTGCAGTGACGTCGGGGTCTCGCTCAGCCCGATACTGCTGTAGTCCAGTGCGGCCGCAGCTCATTGGCCGAGCCTCTTCGCACGACTCTCCCAGCGGACCAAGATGCGGCTGCCCCTCCTGAACCGGCAGCGCGAGGCAAGGAACGCACTGCTGTCATGGCCACGTTCCTGGACGGGCCGCGCTTCGATGATCCCCTCTGCTGCAAACTGCACAACCAGAGCTCACACTCAGCCGGTTGTCACTGACCGATTGACATCATAAAAGCCAACTGCGAAGTCACTCCTGCAGTGGCTGCATCAGTTCCCACGGGCAGACACGTCATTGAACTGACTTAACCTCTTATACTCAGAACATTGATACCGCTCAAATTTCAAGTTAGTGTATCTTGTACAAATATCTCACGTGGCTATGTAAATGACTTGTCAAACGGTTTATTTAAAACATGTCAAATAGTGTATTGTTTTTGTTGCAGACACCAATCTCGTAATTTTGTTGTACACGACATGAATGAGTGCTCATGTATCAGCCAGTATCGTAGTCAAATGTGTCGTAGACACCAAGAAAATTTTTCTTTCCTTATGTTTATGAAATATGTGTTCCATAAGTGTTAAAAAGGACATGTAATACTTTCTATGTTGATAAGGAACAGAAAATCCTCCACACTTTTTCTGCGATCAGTTAGGGGATGCCTGCCTGTTTCGTACCGTCCTTTGTTCTTCCGCTTTCGCAGTGTAAGCATCTACACTATAGGCCATTAAAATTAGGACACCACGAAGACGACGTGCTACAGACGCGAAATTTAAATGACAGGAAGAAGATGCTGTGATATGAAAATGATTAGCTTTTCAGAGCATTCACGCAAGGTTGCCGCCGGTGGCGACACCTACAACGTTCTGACATGAGGAAAGTTTCCAACCGATTTCTCATACAAAAACAACTGTTGACCGGCGTTGCCTGGTGAAACGTTGTTGTGATGCCTCGCGTATTCTAACAGAGGACGAACGAGTGAAGTGTAAGGTGTCTCTTTTGTGGACTTGTTGCATCTTCTAAGTGTCCTGCCAATGAAACGCAACCTAGGGCTCGCCTTCCCACAATATTATCTATGCGGTCTTTCCAACTGAAGTTGTTCGTAATTTTAACACCCAGGTACTTAGTTGAATTGACAGTCTTGAGAATTGTACTATTTATCGAGTTATCGAATTCCAACGGATTTCTTTTGGAACTCATGTGGATCACGTCACACTTTTCGTTATTTAGCGTCAACTGCCACCTGACACACCATACAGCAATCTGTTCTAAATCGCTTTGCAACTGATACTGGTCTTTGGATAACCTTACTAGACGGTAAATTACAGCATCATCTGCGAACAACCTAAGAGAACTGCTCAGATTGTCACCCAGGTCATTTATATAAATCAGGACCAGCAGAGGTCCCAGGACGCTTCCCTGTTGATCGCCTGATATCACTTCAGTTTTACTCGATGATTTGTCGTCTATTACTACGAACTGCGACCTTCCTGATAGGAAATCACGAATCCAGTCGCACAACTGAGATGATATCCCATAGACCCGCAGCTTGATTAGAAGTCGCTTGTGAGGAACGGTGTCAAAAGCTTTCCGGAAATCTAGAAATACGGAATCAGCTTGAGATCTCCTGTCGATAGCGGCCATTACTTTGTGCAAATAAACAGCTAGCTGCGTTGCACAAGAACGATGTTTTCTGAAACCATGCTGATTACGTATCAATAGATCGTTCCCTTCGAGGTGATTCATAATGTTCGAATACATTATATGCTCCAAAACCCTACTGCAAACTGACGTCAATGATATAGGTCTGTAGTTCGATGGATTACTCCTACTACCCTTCTTAAATACTGGTGCGACCTGCGCTATTTTCCAATCTGTAGGTACTGATCTATCGGTGAGCGAGCGCTTGTATATGATTGCTAAGTAGGGAGCTATTGTATCAGCGTAATCTGAAAAGAACCTAATCGGTATATAATCTGGACCTGAAGACTTGCCCGTATCAAGCGATTTGAGTTGCTTCGCAACCCCTAAGGTATGTACTTCTTAGAAACTCATGCTAACAGCTGTTCGTGTATCAAATTCTGGAATATTCCATTCGTCTTTCCTGGTGAATGAATTTCGGAAAATTTCTTGCAAACTGAAAACATCGTGGAGGCATATGATACAATTCCAGTGGCCAATGGCTCACCAGTTACTGAAGTATGCATTTTTATTGACAGAAGAAAAAAATACTATACGGATATAAATAACAGAAAAGCATAATGTACTAACGAAGAGAGCTGGAGCGTTTAATTGGCGAAAAATGAAACACTACCCAAAGGCAATAAAATTTAGTATACAGTAAGGCAATATTTATCGTATGGGCAATGCTACCACTGCTCATATGCGCCGTGCCGATGTGAGCATATGGCCGGAGTACTTTTCCGCTCCCCGCCTCAAATTTCCCACGGTGCTAGCGAGGCACGCGCGACGCGCGGCGCGAGAAACTGTGCCACAACCACAACGCCGCGCGACCCAGAGAAGGCGCGTGTCGCGTCCAGTCGCGTCGCGTCGCAATTTGCGCGGTCCCATTTGAACCTGTGATGTTACAAAAACACGCGCTGTGTTCAGCTATTCGTGAAAGAAATGCAAAACTGCTGACTTGGAGCCCGTCCGCCTTTGGTGTGATCCAAATACTGATTAGCAATTTATCAGATATTTATGGTGCAGCAACGAAACTGCAGTCTTTCAGAAACTAAGGCCGATACTCAATTAATTCTACAGCATAATGCGACCGACCGATCGTGTTGTGCACTTGCCTTATGAAATTTAAATTGGAGGCACATCTGTAACTTTGCATTTCTCTTGAACACCAACCTGGAGTAATAGGAAATCACAACAGGAATGAAGAAGCAATGCTCGGTTAATTTCAGTTGACATTACTGAGCTGACTACCTGGTGGTAAGTGGTACGAGATCATGACTATTTTCTTTACATTCTCTATCATCCTTCCACCTTCGCAAGCAGGCAAGGTAACAGTTACAGCTCAGAACTTCCACTCGCTCACCCACCTACCAGAGAGGTTGTTGCTGTTGTTGGATAGGGACCACTTATACTGTGGTCACTCCATGTATGGTTGCAGATTAACGTCATACCGTCCGCCCCAGTAGCTGAGTGGTCAGCGTGACGGATTGCCGTCCTCTGGGCCCGGGTTCGATTCCCGGCTGGGTCGGAGATTTTCTCCGCTCAGGGACTGGGTGTTGTGTTGTGTTCATCATCATTTCATCCCCATCCGGCGTGCAGGTCGCCCAATGTGGCGCCGAATGTAATAAGACCTGCGATATGGCGGCCGGACCTGCCCCGCGAGGGGCCTCCCGGCCAATGACGCCAAACGCTCATTTCCATTTCCAACGTCATACCAGAGACATTTCTGTTTACAACAACAAAATATACAAGAACCGCTACTTCAGTTCGCTGCATCAGTGAATAGTGTGGGCTAAATATCTTTCCATATACGGGAATGAGCGGCACCGTTATTTTAGAGCAATATAGAAACGTCTTTTGCCATGTCAACAACCGAAGGTAGTGAATCACACGAGATTTACCTTACTCAGTAGTTCTCCCAGGAAAGAACTTGCAAATTGATGGACCAGAAACCTACCTATCCCTCCCATCTCCTTCCCCAATGTTGTTGTTGTGATCTTCTGTCTGAAGACTGGTTTGATGCAGCTGCCCAGGCTAGTCTATTCTGTGAAAGCCTCTTCAGCGCTGCACATCTAACGCAGTGTACATCAGTTTGTACCTGCTAAATGTATTCAAGACTTCGTCTCTCTCTACAACCTTAACACTCCACCCCCACCCCTCCCCAACACTCACATATAAACACATCTCTTCATTACAAAACTGGGAAGTCCTTGATGCCTTAGGATATGCCAATGAAACGAAGTTGTGCCATAAATTTCTTGTTTTCCCGAGTCTGACTCAATATCTTCTTATCAGCTATTCGATCTGCAGTGCCACCACTATTTTTCGGAGCTACTGAGTAAAATTGTGACATTGCCATGCAGTTGCAAAAGATCAGCGCCGACCAAACACCATTACGTCAGATGCAGCAATACCACTGGCAGATTCCCACATTGTGCTCCAGGAAAATGTATGGCACCACCACAACGACGACACAGCAGAAAGGCGTTGGTAGGCCAGTAACTACACATCCAATCATCAGATTTCTAATCGTCTGCATGGTTGAAAGCTGTGCGCAAGTGCGCTCTGTCCCAACATGAATTACCATAATTATCAGTCAAAGATGTATCAGTGAGGTAGCTAATATTTAAGAGGAGAGGTGGCGCTCTACGAGGCGACATGAGGCTACAAGCAGCCACCATGTTACTTGGCCTCTACTAACTGTGGGCCCCTGCTGCTGGTTTTAAGATCAGTGTTGTCAGCTTAGCATCTTATACCCTGTGGGCCAAATACCAGGTGCAACCAGCAATCGGCCATAGGAGGCAGTCGTTTGAGGCCATGCCCACCTATTGAGTCAGTTCCTTAACACTCGCTGTCTTCAGCACACACTATGGAGGACTTGCACCACAGAATGTTCTAGTTTGTTCTTCAGTAAAATGTATGACTAATAGTGAAGTTTTTGTGAGCAGCCATCGATCATCATCCCGACAACAATCCACCGCTTCAACTCAGACCTCCACATGTAGACGTCATCCATCCCAGACCTCCACATTTTGATGTCTGAAGTGTGTGTCAATTGTAAATTTCAGTGACGGGAGAACCTTACCAGCCATTCTCCAGGGAGACGATGGCTCTCGACTACCACAGTGTTGCAGTTACGTCGGCACACAACATCAGTGTGCATTGGGCTAGTGGACTGACTGTATTTTTTCGCCTGCGACTATCACATTGAGACATTGCAACTTTTAGCAGCTTTTCAGTTCTGTTTCCATGTGTGACATGTGGAAGTACACTCCGACTGTGTTCTGATGATGTTTAAAGATGAACGTTATTTCTGCCTATCATGAATGTGTGTGGCTCATTGACTGGAAGTGTATAAGGTGTTAACTATACGTAGACTCTTAGAAGGAGAAGATGAGTTTTGTCGAGAAGTCGTAGTTTTGTGGTAGTTTTTGCCGTTTTTAATGGGCAATGTATTTCATTTTGAGCAAATTATTTGGCTCAATGCGTTTAAGCACGTATGGTAGTCGTCATGAGTAGCCGCTAAAGTGAAGAAGTTAAGTAACAGTAAGTGTTAGGGTAGAATTAGATTAATTGTCCTTGTAGTCATACTGTTTTGTTCTCCTCGTTTGTTGTTTGCATAATTACTGAGGTATACCCTGGCGGAGAGGTTGCGAATTTCTGCAGCCTGGACCAGATGTGGAGCGAAGTAGATGTGCCTATGATTTTGGAGTCTTGCAGAGTACCACTTTTGACAGTAATTTTGTTGTAGATACTTAGGAAGTGACACGTAAAACAAATTAATGGGACTGAGTGCATTGCAGGTGTTTTGGGTACTGAAATGGTACAGACGCATTTAGTATTTCCGGAAGACCCATATTCGGCACCATCTGTGATGGCACTGCCTCCTCAGAAGGTGGGAGGAGAAGAAAGAGCATATGTGTTTGTAAGGTTTATGATCGGGCCGACAAGGCTTGTGCCAGTGGATCAGGAGATGACAAAAGTGACAACACTTGTAGGGTAATGGGTGATACAGGCGAAGGCTGCTGTGCAATTCCAGGGTTAGGCTTTCTCATCACGCATCATGCCGAAACTGACTTCCGATGACGTGCAGTGGAACTCAGGGGGATAATGTTCAAGCTGGGGAAGCTGCCAACAGTGAAATACAGTCACAAGGTTCGTATATCATGATAGAACAAATGCGGGCAAAATCACTAAGCATTAATCTGCGTGATGTATTGCCACGAGGCACTGGGAATTTGATTTAGGTGACCGAAGGTGTTGCTAACTTACACGATTCTGGACTTCGCCTCCGGGTAGCGAATCGTCGTTGAGTACGCAGCGTTCAGTGATTGAGAGCACTTCTCCTGCCTATACTCACATTGAGACGTTATCTGAATTCCGTCCCTCCGGCTGGGATTTCGCGTTTCTTGTCTGTAGTATACAGAGAGGAGAAGATAGTATTAGATTATACTAGTCTGAGGACCGCCTTCTGCCGTCCTAGCGTTTAATGAGTTTTTTATTTTGTGGCTGGAGTTCTTCCGTCGTCGCAGCCGTGCACGAGAAGCGTCACTCCGACACACTATCGCAGTACATTCTCTGATTTTGCTAATTGCTTTGGATTGTTAGGGCTATAAAGCTAAACATCTGTGATCACGTAAGTTTCACTTCCACTGAGGTTGCAAACCGCTATAGATCATCTTTGAAAGTAGTGTCTTTTAGTGTTTGGGACGTAGATGATATCAGTCATCTCGTGATATTTATATTAGAACACGTAGCTACCAAAAGGGGCACATTTGAGCAGTTGATCAATAATATTAGTCAGGAAATTCATTTGTATCTCTTTACGTCCTTTGCACATCGACATATAAACATTTGTAACATACAAAGAGGTTTAAATGTACAATAAATGTATATTCAGAAACAACATTATTATTTAGTGATTACTAGTTTCCTTAATCATTCATTTATTTTTATGTTGTAATGTATATGTTAAAGAGCAAGAAGCAGGAAATAATATCACCGTTAAGAGATACTAAGATCTTTTTCAGGGGGTAGTCAGACAGGGCCAAATCTGTATATTTGCGTCCAGTATTTTCCACTGCGCACATTCATTTTTACACCTGCCTGGAGCAGCATCTTCGAAACCATACAAATACCTTCCAGAAATACTTCCTAGCACTTGAATTTATATTCGACGTCAGCAAATCCCTCGTTTTCATTAATACTTTTCTTGCTGTAGTCACTATTCATTTAAAATCCTCTCTACTTCGGCCATCATCAGTTATTTTGCTGCCCAATAGTGCTTTTAGTGTCTCATTCCGTAACCAGATTCCTTTAACACTACCTGATTTAACTCTCGAATACCTAGGGAGAGGGAAAGGTTACTTTTTCCCTACCTTTTCAGAATGCTGCAATCTAGTCATATACATTATATTTTAAAATTTTGAAAAAATGTATTTGTGACTTTTAATGATTTCTTCTACCAGATTACGTTTTAAGTTTTTGAGTAAAAATTAACGAAAAAATTTAGGTCTTGTCAGTGGATGTGAATTTTCAGAACATGTGTCATATTCATATTTTCAGGTTTATGACTCTTCTTACACATAAATATATCTTTCAAAAGTATGCTGTGCCTAAAAGACAACGAGAGTTAACGAAGTCCGTATATCTTTGTGTTCGCCATATATTACACCCCCCTTTTGTAGTACACGTTATGGTATATCCGTTGGTACTGCTAGGTTCAGTTCGAATAGGTTACATTGCCTTTCATTTAGTTGCATTGAGGGTTATCTTATAATCCCTCTCCAAGCAACTGTCTATTCCATTCAACTGTTATTCCAAGTTCTTTGCTGTCTCTGTTAGAATTGCAGTGTCACCGGTAAACTTCAATATGTTCATTGCTTCACCCTGATATTTAAGTCTGTTTACAAATTTATCCTTGTATGCTTTAATGCTCGTTCCGAGTAGATTTTGAATAGGATCGATTGTTGTTCTTGTTATTGTGGTCTTCAGTCCTGAGACTGGTTTGATGCAGCTCTCCATGATAACCTATCCTGTGCAAGCTTCTTCATCTCCCATTACTTACTGGAACCTACATCCTTCTGAATCTGCTTAGTGTATTAATCTCTTAGTCTCCCTCTACAATTTTCACCCTCCACGCTGCCCTCCACTGCTACATTTGTGATTCCTTGATGCCTCGGAACATGTCCTACCAACCGGTCCCTTCTTCTTGCCAAGTCGTGCCACAGACTCCTCTTCTCCCCTATTCTATTCAATACCTCCTCATTAGTTATGTGATCTATCCATATAATCTTCAGCATTCTTCTGTAGCACCACATTTCGAAAGCTTCTATTCTCTTCTTGTCCAAACTATTTATCGTCCATGTTTCACTTCCATACATTCCATTATCTTCGATTTGCTTTTGTTGATGTTCATCTTATATCCTCCTTTCAAGACATTGTCCATTCCATTCAACTGCTCTTCCAGGTCCTTTGCTGTATCTGACAGAATTACAATCTCATCGGCGAACATGAAAGTTTTTATTTCTTCTCCATGGATTTTAATACCTACTCCGTATTTTTCTTTTGTTTCCTTTACTGCTTGCTCAATATCAAATTGAATAACATCGGGGAGAGGCTACAACCCTGTCTCACTCTCTTCCCAACCACTGCTTCCCTTTCATGTCCCTCGACTCCTATAACTGCCATCTGGTTTCTGTACAAATTGTAAATAGCCTTTCGCTCCCTGTATTTAACCTCTGCCACCTTTTGAATTTGAAAGAGAGTATTCCAGTCAACATTGTCAAAAGCTTTCTCTAAGTCTTCACATGCTAGAAACGTAGGTTTGCCTTTCCATAATCTTTCTACGGAATCCAAACTGATCTTCCCCGAGGTCGGCTTCAACCAGTTTTTCCATTCGTCTGTAAGGAATTCGTGTTAGTATTTTGCAGCCGTTGCTTATTAAACTGATAGTTCTGTAATATTCACATCTGTCAATACCCGCTTTTGTTAGGCCTTGCTCTCTCAAGGCTGTCATTAGTTCTAATTGGATGTTTTTTACTCCTGGGACCTTGTTTCGACTTCGGTCTTTCAGTGCTCTGTTAAACTTTTCAAGCAGTATCATATCTGCTATTTCATCTTCATGTACATTCTCTTCCATTTCTATAATATTGTCCTCAAGAACATCGCCCTTGTAAAGACCCTCTATATACTCCTTCCACCTTTCTGCTTTCCCATCTTTGCTTATTACTGGAATTCCATCTGAGCTTTTGATATTCATGCAAGTCGTTCTCTTTCCTGCAAAGATCTCTTTAATTTTCCAGTAGGCAGTATCTAACTTACCTCTAGTGATATGCGCCTCTACATCCTTACATTTGTCCTCTAGCCATCAATGCTTAGCCATTTTGCACGTCCCGTCGATCTCATTCTTTAGACGTGTCTCATACATCTTACTCACCTGATGGTAGAGTTTTGTCAGGAATGGCTCTCCCAAAGCCGTCAGTAGTTCTAATAGAATTTTGTTTACTCCCAGGGCCCTGTTTCGAGTCAGGTGATTCAGTGCTCTGTCAAACTCTTCACGGACTATTATATACGTATTTCATCTTCATCTACACTCCTGGAAATGGAAAAAAGAACACATTGACACCGGTGTGTCAGACCCACCATACTTACTCCGGACACTGCAATGATCACACGCACGGCACAGCGGACACACCAGGAACAGCGGGGTTGGCCGTCGAATGGCGCTAGCTGCGCAGCATTTGTGCACCGCCGCCGTCAGTGTCAGCCAGTTTGCCGTGGCATACGGAGCTCCATCGCAGTCTATAACACTGGTAGCATGCCGCGACAGCGTGGACGTGAACCGTATGTGCAGTTGACGGACTTTGAGCGAGGGCGTATAGTGGGCATGCGGGAGGCTGGGTGGACGTACCGCCGAATTGCTCAACACGTGGGGCGTGAGGTCTCCACAGTACATCGATGTTGTCGCCAGTGGTCGGCGGAAGGTGCACGTGCCCGTCGACCTGGGACCGGACCGCAGCGACGCACGGATGCACGCCAAGACCGTAGGATCCTACGCAGTGCCGTAGGGGACCGCACCGCCACTTCCCAGCAAATTAGGGACACTGTTGCTCCTGGGGTATCGGCGAGGACCATTCGCAACCGTCTCCATGAAGCTGGGCTATGGTCCCGCACACCGTTAGGCCGTCTTCGTCTCACGCCCCAACATCGTGCAGCCCGCCTCCAGTGGTGTCGCGACAGGCGTGAATGGAGGGACGAATGGAGACGTGTCGTTTTCAGCGATGAGAGTCGCTTCTGCCTTGGTGCCAATGATGGTCGTATGCGTGTTTGGCGCCGTGCAGGTGAGCGCCACAATCAGGACTGCATACGACCGAGGCACACAGGGAAAACACCCGGCATCATGGTGTGGGGAGCGATCTCCTACACTGGCCGTACACCACTGGTGATCGTCGAGGGGACACTGAATAGTGCACGGTACATCCAAACCGTCATCGAACCCATCGTTCTACCATTCCTAGACCGGCAAGGGAACTTGCTGTTCCAACAGGACAATGCACGTCCGCATGTATCCCGTGCCACCCAACGTGCTCTAGAAGGTGTAAGTCAACTACCCTGGCCAGCAAGATCTCCGGATCTGTCCCCCATTGAGCATGTTTGGGACTGGATGAAGCGTCGTCTCACGCGGTCTGCACGTCCAGCACGAACGCTGGTCCAACTGAGGCGCCAGGTGGAAATGGCATGGCAAGCCGTTCCACAGGACTACATCCAGCATCTCTACGATCGTCTCCATGGGAGAATAGCAGCCTGCATTGCTGCGAAAGGTGGATATACACTGTACTAGTGCCGACATTGTGCACGCTCTGTTGCCTGTGTCTATGTGCCTGTGGTTCTGTCAGTGTGATCATGTGATGTATCTGACCCCAGGAATGTGTCAATAAAGTTTCCCCTTCCTGGGACAATGAATTCACGGTGTTCTTATTTCAATTTCCAGGAGAGTACATTCTCTTCCATTTCCATAACATTGTCCCCAAGTACATCGCCCTTGTATAGACCCTCTATATACTCATTCCACCTTTCTACTTTCCCTTCTTTGCTTAGAACTTTGTTTCCATCTGAGCTCTTGATATTCATACAAGTGGCTCTCTTTTCTCCAAAGATCTCTTTAATTTTCTTGTAGGCAGTATCTGTCTTACCCCTAGTGAGATAAGCCTCTACATCCTTGCATTTGTCCTCTAGCCATCCCTGCTTAGCCATTTTGCACTTCCTGTCGCTCTCATTTTCGAGACGTTTGAATTCCTTTTTGCCTGCTTCATTTACTGCATTTTTATATTTTCTCCTTTCATCAATTAAATTCAATATTTATTCTGTTGCCCAAGGATTTCTACTAGCCCTCATCTTTTTACCTACTTGATCCTCTTCTGCCTGCACTACTTCATCCCTCAGAGCTACCCATTCTTCTTCTACTGTATTTCTTTCCCCCATTCCTGTCAATTATTCTCTTATGCTCTCCCTGAAACCCTGTACAACCTCTGGTTTAGTCAGTTTATCCAGGTCCAATCTCCTTACATTCCCACCTTTTTGCAGTTCCTTCAGTTTTAACCTACAGTTCATAACCAATAGATAGTGGTCAGAGTCCACATCTGCCCTTGGAAATGTATTACAGTTTAAAACCTGGTTCCTAAATCTCTGTCTTACCATTATATAATCTATCTGATATCTTCTAGCACCTCCAGCATTCTTCCATGTTTACAAACTTCTATTATGATTCTTGAACCAAGTGTTAGCTATGATTAAGTTATGATCTGTGCAAAATTCTACCAGACGGATTCCTCTTTCATTTCTTACCCCAATCCTAATTCAACTACTATGTTTCCTTCTCTTTCTTTTCCAACTCTCGAATTCCAGTCACCTAGTCTCCCTTCACTACCTGAATAATTTCTTTTATCTCATCATACATTTCATCAATTTCTTCATCATCTGCACAGCTAGTTGGCATATAAACTTGTACTACTGTAGTAGGCGTGGGCTTTGTGTCTATCTTGGCCACAATAATGCATTCACTATGCTGTTTGTAGTAGCTAACCCGCACTCCTATGTTTTTATTTATTATTAAACCTACTCCTGCATAACCCCTATTTGATTTTGTATTTATAACCCCGTATTTACCTGACCAAAAGTCTTGTTCCTCCTACCACCGAACTTCACTAATTCCCAGTATATCTAACTTTAACCTATCCATTTCCCTTTTTAAATGTTCTAACCTACCTGCCCGATTAAGGTATCTGACATTTCACACTCAGATCCGTGGAACACCAGTTTTCTGTCCCCTGATAACGACGTCCTCTTGAGTAGTCCCCGCCCGGAGATCCGAATAGGGGAGTATTTTACCTCCGGAATATTTTACCCAAGAGGACGCCATCATCATTTAACCATACAGTAAAGCTGCATGCCCTCGGGAAAAATTACGGCTGTAGTTTCCCCTAGCTTTCAGCAGTTCGCAGTACCAGCACAGCAAGGCCGTTTTGGTTAATGTTACAAGGCCAGACCAGTCAATCAACCAGACTGTTGCCCCTGCAATTACTGAAAAAGCTGGCCTCTCAACAGATACCCCTCCGTTGTGGTTGCTCCTACGGTACGGCCATCTGCATCGTTGAGGCACGCAAGCTTCCCCACCAACGGCAAGGTCGATGGTTCATGGGGGGAGGACATCGAGTGTAGGCTAACCGAATGCCTCACTCCCATCTTCAAATTGCACAACTAGAAATCCAGAAGATGGAGTTGCAGAATTTATGTGCTTCAACATGATTTGTTCTTTGGTGGGGCTGTGAAATACATGTCCAGCCTTATTACTCCTCTCTTCTTTTTACCTGAGGACTGCAGAATTCAAATTACTGTGCATTACGGCAAAATTCAAACTTTCATTTAGGACAACATGGATTCCCAAGGATTCACATGTAACCAGTTCTGGAAGAACATGTAGGAATGAGCATCTCTCCTATTTCCGAACATTAAATGTTGTTTTTGTAACTTCCAGATGAGCAGACTACATTGAGATAACTATTTCTAGATCGAAAGGTAAGCCACTTTCGTTCTAACCCACTAGCGAGAACAAATAGAAAGACGGTTGGAGCTGCAGTAATGGGAAAAGTCGTTAGAGTGTATTGTGGGACTGGAGAAGTATGAAGTAGGAACACTATTGTATCCATTTCATGACTTTACGCATCTTATCTTCAGATATCATTATTAAATGACGAATGGTGACCAGAGGAAAGTTGCTACCTCACAGTATCTCTGGACAAATAGCTTTTCATCTAATTAAAATTTGAGGCGTTTATGTAAAAGTACGATTTCAGAAACTTCTCTGTTCTGGGGCTCCTGACTCAAATGCTTTAACATTGTCATTGTCCATGTACACAGATGGTGCAGTGTAGGTGATTTCCCCAGTTCTAATTCCTTGGACGCCACATTGAAGAGCTGCAGAAACTCTAGTGTTTTTGAAGCTGTAAAATAAATGATTGCGTATAACACTAACAGTAATCGAATAGCATACATAACGTAAAAAGTTCTTTCATCAGCGTATTATCAGTTACTTCATTTTGGGATATTTCTCCCTTCCCAGAGAGCTTCTTGCACGAAGACATTCTAACATTGTCAGCTGCTTATTCCAGCGAGCATCGTTAGACTGGCTCAGTTATCTACCAAGATCATTAATTAGACCACTTCTCTTTACGTATGTGATGTGTTCTTTCGCCACAGTCAAAAGACCATGAGGTTATGGACAACCGACGCATATGCACTCCGCATTAAATTTATTTCGTAGTCCCATATTTATCATCTGGCAGGAGCAATTCAATCGTGAATAATCATGCAGTGCAGCGACAATGTTGGTACCTTGATCAGTAGTGTGCTGCATGTCTTTTAAAGTGGAGTGGTGGATACCAAGAGACATAAATCGTCTAAACTATTCTCTTAGAATGTTACCGTCCATTTTTGGTTCATGTGGAAACTGGGTTGTAAATAAAATGCGAGATCGGAGAGTGCAGGCAATGAAACAGGAGACAGTACATGTCAGATAATTGTTTCTTCTCGCACTGGATGTCCACAAGTCTGTAGTTGCTGAGTATTCGGCTTCTCTTATATGAGCAATTACCTAAGCATAATTATAAGTCATAGGCTTTTAGCACTTTATGCCATGTATCGCGACACATTTGGGGGTGAGACATAATGGCCTTTGCAGAGTCAACTAAAGTGTGAACAACATCCATAAGACCTTCACCTCTTATACTTCCCAAAGACCTTACATCTCGTGCACACATAGCTACGCATTTATCGGCACTTATGTCCTGAGCAGGTTTAGGAAGTCGTTTCCGATCTACACAAGACCCTTGTTTATTAGACGTGCCTGGATGGGGAGAAATGTGCGAAGATCCACTTGACCCTTCAGCATGAGAGCAAAATTCACAGCACAGCGAACAGCAAACGAAATGAACGGTTTTCCTAACACCATCCACGACAGTCTTCACCATGGTCCAAACTGAACCTTTAAAATTCACTTCAGGCTGTGTGGTTCTCCACTCACCTCTCATTAGTTTTTCTTTTACTTCCCTTTTTATTGACACGTGCACCTTCTTCTACATACCACGCTTAGTTTCCGCGCTCATTTCGTCTGATGACCTAAGCAGTTAAGTCCCATAAGATTTCACACGCATTTTAACATTTGAAATAACTCTGCTCTACTCACCTCTCTCTGCTGAGCCCGTGGTATACAGGTGATTTCGCAACAACACTGCTCGGCCCTTTTAGGTGACGTCAGGGACTCGCTCGGCCCGCGACTCCTGTAGCCCAGTGCGGCCGCACGACTCTGCACCTTGCGGCCCGTCTGACGACCATGCGGCTGCCCCGGCTGGACGGGCAGCACTACGCAAGTCTCGCACGGCAGTCATGGTTACGCTCCTGGACGGGCCGCGCCTCGATGCCCACCTCTGCTGCAAACTGCGAAATCAGAACTCGCTCTCAGCCAGTTGTCACCGACCAATTGACATCATTCAAGCCAACGGCGGCGTTACTTCATCAATGGTTGCATCAATTCCCACGGGCAGACATGTCCCTAAACTAAATTAACCTTGTTGTATACGAATTGAATGACTACTCATGTAACAGCCAGTATCGTAGTCAAATATATCGTAGGAAAATATAAGACACCAAGGAAATTTTTCTTTCTTTATGTTTTTGAAATTTGTGTGTAGTAGAAAGTCAAGAAATGTTAATAAGTACATGTAATATGGGCCGATAATGAAGAACAGAGAAGCCTTCACATTTTTTTTGCGATCAGCTAGGAAATGCCTTCCTGTTTCGTGTCGACCTTTGTTCTTCAGTTTCACTATGGAAGCATCTATCCATCTGTCCTGTTAGCTCTTAAGAACCATGAATGTACGAGGGGCCATTAAAAATCCGTGCAAAAATAAATACTGCTTGCATGTTTCGGGTAAACCATTTTTATTTTCAACATTGTCTCCTTTTAGCCTTATATGCTTCGTCCAACGCTGTTCTAATTTGTTGATCCCTTCTGAATGATAGGAATTGTCCAAGTTTGCGAAATAGCTAATAGTTGCTGCAATCACCTCCTCTTTTGAATAAAATCTTTGTCCCGCCAGCCATTTCTTCAATTTGGGGAACAAATAGTAGTGCGAACGAGCCGGGTCTGGAGAATATGGGAGGTGGGGGATGTGAAACGAGTTGGAATCCAATTTCCATTAGTTTTGCGACCACAACTGCTGAGGTGTGTGCTGGTGCATTTTCTTGATCGAAAATGACGGTCCAATAACAATGAATAATATTCACCTGTAATAGTTTTACCCTTTTCCACATAGTAGATGAGGATTATCCCTTGAGATTCCCCAAAGACAGTCTCCATAACCTTTCCGGCGAAAGGAGTTGTCTTCGCCTTTTTTTTGTGCAGATTCTCCCTCGGTACCCATTGCTTAGATTCTTGTTTGGACTCAGGAGTATAGTAATGTATCCATGTCTAATCCACAGTGACGAAACGATGCTTAAAGTCCTGCGGATTCTTCAGAACAGCTATAAACCATCCTTGCAACACTTCGCACAGTTCCGTTTTGCTCAAACGTGAGAAATCACGGAACGCATCTAATGGATAGCTTTCTGATGTCCAAATGTTCATGCCAAATATTATGTACCCGTTCATTCGAGATGCCCACAGCACTAGCAATCTCACTCACCTTAACTCTTCTGTCATCCAACCCCATATCATGGATTTTATCAATGATTTCTGGAGTGGTAACCTCCACACGGCGTCCAGAACGTTCAGCATCACTTGTGCCATGTGGCCACTACTAAAATTTTGAAATCACTTATAAACTGTTCTAAGCGAAGGCGCAGAGTCACCGTAATGTTTATCAAGCTCCTCTTTAGTCTCCTGAGGCGTTCTGCCATCCATAAAGTAATGTTTAATCACCACACGAAATTCTTTTTCGCCCATTTTTTGACAATCACACGACTTCCTTGATTCACACGAATGCCTAACACAAAAAATATACCAATATGACTGACACTTGGTGTGCATTCTTTCCAAAGATACTACTAACTAAACATGACCTAAATAGGCGCCGGCTGTGGCATCTCTCAGACTTTGCACAGACTTTTCAAACGCACCCTGTGTTTAAGTATATTTAAATTAATACCTTTCAGATGTATTAATTTAAACAATTAAATATATCTCTTCATATTAATGTCTTTACCCCCTTTGTATACAGCTATTCGTGAAAGAAATGCAAAACTTCTGAGGCCGTCCGTTCGAACCCACTAGCGAGAACAAAGAGAAAAGACGGTTGGAGATGCAGTAAAGGGAAATGTCGTTAGAGTGTATTCTGGGATTGGAGAAGTATGAGGAAGGAAAAGTATTCTATCCCTTTCATGACTTTACGTCTCTTATCTTCAGATACCATTTTTAAATTACGAATGGTCGCCAGAGGAAATGTTGCTACCTCACAGCATTTCTGGACAAATAGCTTTACATCTAAGTATAATTTGAGGAGTTTATGTAAAAGTCCAATTTCACAAACCTCTTTGTCCTGGGGGCCTGACTCAAATGCTTTAACATAGTCATTGTCCATGCCAACAGAAGGTGCAAAAAATGGGTCAAATGGCTCTGAGCACTATGGGACTCATCTGCTGTGGTCATAAGTCCCCTAGAACTTAGAACTATTTAAACCTAACTAACCCAAGGACATCACACACATCCATGCCCGAGGCAGGATTCAAACCTGCGACCGTAGCGGCCGTGCGGTTCCAGACTGTAGCGCCTTTAACCGCTCGGCCAATCCGGCCGGCACAGAAGGTGCAGTGTAGGTGATTTCCCCAGTTCTAGTTCCCTGGACACCCCTTGGAAGAGCTACAAAAACCCATATGTCTTAAAAGCTATAAAAGAAACGATATGGTATACGAATTACAGTAATCGAATAGCATACATAACGTAAAAAGTTCTTTCATCAGCGTATTATCAGTTTCTTCATTTTGTGCTATTTTTCCCTTGTCAACTGCTTATTCCAGGCAGTATCGTTAGACTGGCTCAGTGATCTATCAAGAGCAGGAAGGTAGAAGGAAGATAGAGAATGTAAAGAAAATTGTCATTGTATTTACCACTTACCCGCAGGTAGTCAGCTCAGTATTGTCAATTGAAATTAACTGAGCAGTGCTTGTTAATTGCTGTTGTGATTTACTGTTACTCCAGGTTTGTGTTCGTGAGAAACGCAAACTTACAGATGTGGCTCCAATGTTATTTTCATAAGGCAAGTGCAGAACGCGGAATGTCTACCGAATTATGCTGTATAGTTAAATGAGTATCGGACTTCGTTTCATAAGGTCTGTAGGTTGTTCGGTGCACCATAAAAGATCTGATAAATTACTAATCAGTATTTGGATCACTCCAATGGCTGACGGACTCCACGTCAGCAGTTTTAAATTGGTTCAAATGGCTCTGAGCACTATGGTACATAACATCTGAGGTCATCAGTCCCCTAGAACTGAGAACAACGTTAACCTTACCACCCTAAGGACATCACACACACCCATGCCCGAGGCAGGATTCCAACTTGCGGCCATAGCAGCTGCGCAGTCCTGGACTGAAGCGCCTAGAAACGTCTGTGCAAAGTCCGAGAGATTCCACCACCGTCGCCTTCAGAGGTCATGTTTAGTTAGTAGCATCTTTGGAAAGAACGCACAACAAGTTTCCGTCATATTGGTCTATTTCTTTGTGTTTGGCATCCGTGTGAATCAAGGTAGTCGAGTGATTGTCAAAAAATGGGCGAAAAAGAATTTCGTTTGATGATTAAACATTACTTTATGAAAAGCAAAACGCCTCAGGAAACTACATAGGAGCTTAATAAAGTTTGCGGTGACTCTGCGCCTTCGATTAGAACAGTTTGTAAGTGATTTCAAAAATTTTAGAGTGGCCATATGGGCAAAAGTGATGTTGAACGTTCTGGACGCCCTGTGGAGGTTACCACTCTTGAAATCATTGATAAAATGCATAATATGGTAATGGATGACAGAAGAGTTAAGGTGAGTGAGACTGCTAGTTCTGTGGGCATCTCGAATGAACGAGTACATAATATTTTGCATGAACATTTGGACATGAGCAAGCTATCCGTAAGATGCGTTCCGCGATTGCTCGCGCTTGACCAAAATCGGAATCGTGAGAAGTGTTGCGAGGATGGTTTGCAGCTGTACAGAAGAATCCGCAGGACTTTGAGCGTCGTTTCGTCACTGTGGATGAAACATGGATACATTACTATACTCCTGAGACTAAACAATAATCGAAACAATAGGTTACCAAGGAAGAATCTGCACCAAAAAATGTGATGACCATTCCTTCGGCCAGAAAGGTTATGACGACTATCTTTTAGGATTCGCAAGGGATAATCCTCATCGACAATCTGGAAAAGAGTTAAACTATTACATGTAAGTATTATTCATTATTACAGGACCGTCCTTTTCCATCATGACAATGCATCATCACAAACCTAAGCAGTTCTGGTGGCAAAATTA
Organism: Schistocerca piceifrons; assembly: GCF_021461385.2. NCBI lineage: Eukaryota > Metazoa > Arthropoda > Insecta > Orthoptera > Acrididae > Schistocerca > Schistocerca piceifrons. Next base: position 526,930,994 of record NC_060149.1, on the reverse strand, counting down.
ATGGAAATAGGATTCCAGCTCGTTTCCCATACCCCCCTATTCTCCAGACTTGGCTCCCTCGGACTACTATTTGTTCCACAATTTGAAGAAATTTCTGGCGAGACAAAGATTTTATTCAAACAAGGTGGTGATTGCAGCAACTATTAGCTATATTGAAGACTTGGGCAATTCCTATTATTCGGAAGGTATCTACAAATTAGAACAGCGTTGGACGAAGTGTATAAGTCTAAATGGAGACTATGTTGAAAAAGGAAAAGGTTTACCATTAACATGTAAGCACTTTCTATTTTTGCATGGACTTTTCTAACGCCCCTCGTATATTCGTGGTACTTAAGAGCTAACAAGATGGATGCATACATAGCGAAAGCTGAAGAACATAGGACGATACGACACAGGAAGGCATCTCCTAGCTGATCGCAGAAAAAATGTGAAGGCTTGTCTCTTCTTCATTGTCGTAGAAAGTATTACATATACTTATTAACATTTGCGGACTTTCTGGTACACAAATATTTCATAAACATAAAGAGAGAAAAATTTTCTTGGTGTCTTACATTTTCCTGCGATATATATGACTTCGATACTGGCTGTTACCTGAGTAGTCATTCATGTCGTGTAGAACAGGATTATGTCAGTACAGGGATGTGTGTGCCTGTGGGAATTGATGCAGCCACTGCTTGATGACGTCGTAGTTGGCTTGTATGATGTCAATCGGACGGTGACAACCGGCTGAGAGTGAGCTCTGGTTGTGCAGTTTGCAACAGAGGTTGGCATCGAATCGCGGCCCGTCCACGATTGTAGCCATCACAGCCATGCTAGCCTTACCTAGCGCAGCCGGTTCAGCTGGGGCAGTCGCATGGAGGTCCGACGCGCCGCACGGTGCAGAGTCATGCAGCCGCACTGGGCTACAGCAGTCTCCGGCCGAGCGAGTTCCTGACGTCACCCCAAGGGCCGAGCAGTGCTGTTGCGAAACAACTTGTATGCCACGGGCTAAGCAGAGTCGCGTATGGAGATGCAGCCCACGGGCGGCGGACTTACTGCTCCGCACAGTGCGAGGCTGTGACGTCACTGCATCAATGCCTTGCGCAAGCGTTGGCGTGCTGCGGCGTATGTGCTGTTAGTAGCACTGACGGCAGCTGTGAGCTACGGGCTGTGAGTGGTGAGTAGAGTAGAGTTTAGTTCAAAGTTCAAATGTTTGTGAAATCGTTTGGGACTTCATCAGACCAAACACCATTTCGTCCGATGCAGATTCCCACATTGTGCTCCAGAAAGTTGGTGGCACCGCCGTAACGATGACACAGCAGAAAGGCATTGTTCGGCCAGTTACTACACATCCAATCAACAGACTTCTTGTGGTCTACATGGTTGGATGCTGTGATTTGCGAAGCAAGGGTACTCTGTCCCAATATAAATTACCATTACTTTCAGTCAAAGGTGTCTCAGTCTGGTAGCTACTATCTACGAGGAGAGGTGTATGCCACTCCTCGAGGCGACATGATGCTTCAAGCAGCCACCACGAGATATGGCCTCCACTACCTGTGGGCCCCTGATGCTGGTTTTAAGATCAGTTGTGTGGGCTTAGCATCTTCCAGCAAGTGGGCCAACTACCAGGTGCAACCAGCCTTCCACTATAGAGGGCAGTCGTTTGCGACCATGGTCGCCTGTTGCGTCAGTTACTTAAAACCCGCCGTCTTCAGCACACACTATGGAGGACATTGCACCACAGAATGTTCTAGTTTGTTCTTCAGTAAAATGTATGACAAACAGTGAAGTTTTTATGAACAGCCATGAATCATCATTGCGACAACAATCCGCCACCTCAACTCAGACCTCTACTTGTAGAGGTCATCCATCCTAAACCTCTACTTTTTGGTGTCAGAGGTGTGTGTCACCTGTATATTTCAGTGAGAGAGGAACCGTACCAGTCAACCGATTTTCTCATGGTTGCAGTTTCTTCGACACACAGCATCATTGCGCAGTGTGTGATTGCACTTACTGTTTTATTTTATTTTATCCCTTCCAGTATCGCGTCGCGTCAGTGTACCTTTTAGCAGCTTTTCAGTTTTGTTTTCATGTGTGACATGTGTCAAGTAAACTCAGACTGTGTTCTGAGGATGTGTTAATATGAGCGTTATTTTTGCCTATCATCAATGAGTGGGGCTCATTGTCTGGTAGTGTATAAGGTGTTAACCATGCATAGCTTCTTAGGAGCGGAAGGTGATTTTTGTCGGGAAGACGGAGTTTTGCGGTAGTTTTCGCCGTTTTTAATGGGCAATGTATTTCATTTGGAGCAATGAATGTGGCTCACTACGTTTAAACACGTAAAGTTGTAGTCATGAGTAACCGCTCAAGTGGAGAAGTTAAGAAACAGTAAGTGTTAGGATAGAATTAGATTAAGTGTCCTTGTCGTCGTACTGTTTTGTTCTCCTCGTTTGTTGTTTGCATGATTGGTGGAGAGATTCCCTGGCAGAGAAGTCTAGAATATCTGCACCCTGGACCAGAAGTGGAGGGAAGTGCATGTGCCGATGATTTTGGTGTCTAGCAGAGAGCAGCTGCAGACTGTAATTTTGTTGTAGATGCATAGGAGGTGACGAAGAAAGCTTTCAATAAGGCTGATTGTATTGAAAATGTTTTGGGTGCTGAAATGCGGGTGTAGAAATGAATGTGCGCAATGGAAAATACTCAAAGCGAAAATAAAAATTTTGCCCTGTCTGACTAACCCGCGAAGCAGATCTTAGGATCTCTTGACGGTGAAATTGTTTCCTCCTTCTTGCTTTTTAACGTGTAAATAACAACATAAAATATATATGAATGATTAAGGGAGCTAGTGGCTACTAAATATTAATCTCGTTTCTGCTTATACATTTGTTGTATATTAAAACCCCTTTATATATTACAGATCTTTATATGTCGATGTGCAATGGACATAAAGAGATACAAACGACAACCAAATAATAAAAAACTCATTAAACACTAGGACGGCAGAAGGCGGTCCTCTGACTAGTAAAATCTAATACTATCTTCTTCTCTCTGTATTCTACAGACAAAAAATGCGAACTTCCACACACGCTGCGTACTCAACGACGAATCCCTTCTCGGACGCGAAGTCAAGAACCCTGTAAGTTAGCAACACCTTCGGTCACCTAAAGCACCATCCCAGTGCCTTGTGCCCTATAACATGATAATTAGGCATTAGTGATTTTGCCCGCATTGGTCCTATCATGATAAACGAACCCTGCGACAGTATTTCACTGGTGACAGCTTCCGCCAGCTTGAACATTATCCACTTGGGTTCCACCGTTCGTCATCGAAAGTCAGTTTCGGCATGATGCTTGATGAAAAAGTCTAGCCCTGGGATTGCACGGCAGAGTTTGCCTGCATCACGCAGTACACTGCAAGTGTTGTCACTTATGTAAATCTCCAAATCGACTGGCACAAGCCTTGTCGGCCCGATCATAACCCTCACAAACACATTTCCTGTTGTTCTCCTCCTACATTCTGAGGAGGCAGTGCCGTCACATATAGTGCCGAAACTGCGGCCTTCGGAAACACTAAATGCGTCTGTACCATTTCAGTTTCCATCTGCAATACAATCAGCCTTATTGATAGCTTTTTGCATCACCTCTCAAATATCTACAACAAAATTACTGTCGTTATTTGCACTCTGCATGACACAAAGATCATCGGCACATGCACTTCAATCCACATCTGGTCCAGGCTGCAAAAATTCGCAACCTCTCCGCCAGGGTATACCTCACTAATTATGCAATCAAAGAACAAGGAGAACAAAACAGTACGACGACAAGGACACATAATCTATTTCTACTCTGACGCTTACTGTAACTTAGCTTCTTCACCTGAGCGGGTAGTCATGCTTAAACGTAGTGAGCCGCACTTATTGCTCAAAATGAAATACACTCCTGGAAATTGAAATAAGAACACCGTGAATTCATTGTCCCAGGAAGGGGAAACTTTATTGACACATTCCTGGGGTCAGATACATCACATGATCACACTGACAGAACCACAGGCACATAGACACAGGCAACAGAGCATGCACAATGTCGGCACTAGTACAGTGTATATCCACCTTTCGCAGCAATGCAGGCTGCTATTCTCCCATGGAGACGATCGTAGAGATGCTGGATGTAGTCCTGTGGAACGGCTTGCCATGCCATTTCCACCTGGCGCCTCAGTTGGACCAGCGTTCGTGCTGGACGTGCAGACCGCGTGAGACGACGCTTCATCCAGTCCCAAACATGCTCAATGGGGGACAGATCCGGAGATCTTGCTGGCCAGGGTAGTTGACTTACACCTTCTAGAGCACGTTGGGTGGCACGGGATACATGCGGACGTGCATTGTCCTGTTGGAACAGCAAGTTCCCTTGCCGGTCTAGGAATGGTAGAACGATGGGTTCGATGACGGTTTGGATGTACCGTGCACTATTCAGTGTCCCCTCGACGATCACCAGTGGTGTACGGCCAGTGTAGGAGATCGCTCCCCACACCATGATGCCGGGTGTTGGCCCTGTGTGCTCGGTCGTATGCAGTCCTGATTGTGGCGCTCACCTGCACGGCGCCAAACACGCATACGACCATCACTGGCACCAAGGCAGAAGCGACTCTCATCGCTGAAGACGACACGTCTCCATTGGTCCCTCCATTCACGCCTGTCGCGACACCACTGGAGGCGGGCTGCACGATGTTGGGGCGTGAGCGGAAGACGGCCTAACGGTGTGCGGGACCGTAGCCCAGCTTCATGGAGACGGTTGCGAATGGTCCTTGCCGATACCCCAGGAGCAACAGTGACCCTAATTTGCTGGGAAGTGGCGGTGCGGTCCCCTACGGCACTGCGTAGGATCCTACGGTCTTGGCGTGCATCCGTGCGTCGCTGCGGTCCGGCCCCAGGTCGACGGGCACGTGCACCTTCCGCCGACCACTGGCGACAACATCGATGTACTGTGGAGACCTCACGCCCCACGTGTTGAGCAATTCGGCGGTACGTCCACCCGGCCTCCCACATGCCCATTATACGCCCTCGCTCAAAGTCCGTCAACTGCACATACGGTTCACGTCCACGCTGTTGTGGCATGCTACCAGTGTTATAGACTGTGATGGAGCTCCGTATGCCACGGCAAACTGGCTGACACTGACGGCGGCGGTGCACAAATGCTGCGCAGCTAGCGCCATTCGACGGCCAACACCGCGGTTCCTGGTGTGTCCGCTGTGCCGTGCGTGTGATCATTGCTTGTACAGCCCTCTCGCAGTGTCCGGAGCAAGTATGGTGGGTCTGACACACCGGTGTCAATGTGTTCTTTTTTCCATTTCCAGGAGTGTACGTTGCCCATTAAAAACTACCACAAAACTCCGACCTCTCGACAAAACTTATGTTCCCCTCCTAAGAAGTTACGCATGCTTAACAGCTTATACACTTGCAGACACTGAGCCACACTCATTGATAATAGGATAAAATAGCGCTCATCCTTACACACCCTCAGAACATAGTCTGAGTTTACTTTACACATGTCACACATGGAAACAGAACTGAAAAGATGCTAGAAGTGCACTGAATCGGCGTGATACTCGCAGGAGAAAAAAATAGAACAGACAGTGCACTGAGCTACAGCACACTGATGCTGTGTGTCGACCAAACTGCAACCCTGAGGTAGTGGAGAGTTATCGTCTCCAGGGAGGGTGGCTGGTAAGGCTGACATCAAAATGTGGAGGGCCAGGATTTATAACCTGTACACGTGGAGGTCTGAGTTGAGCTGGTGGATTGTTGCCGGGATGATGATCCGTGGCTGCTCATAAAATCGTCTCTGTTAGTCATATTTTTTACTGAAGAACGAACTAGAACATTCTGTGGTGCAACATCCCCCATAACGTGTGCTGAAGACAGCGAGTGTTACGGAACTAACGCAACGGGTGGCCATGGCCTCAAACGACTGCCTTCTATGGCGGAAGGCTGGTTGCACCTGGTAGTTGGCCCACAGGATGCAAGATGCTAAACTCACAACACAGACCTTAAAACCAGCAGCAGGGGCTCACACTTAGTGGAGGCCAAATCTCGTGGTGGCTGATTGTAGCCTCATGTCGCCTCGTGGAGCGGCATACACCTCTCCTTTTAAATAGTAAGTACGAGACTGAGATACCTTTGACTGAAAATAATGGTAATTTATGTTGGGATAGAGCGTTCTTGCTTTGCAAATCATAGCTTGTAACCATGTAAACCATAAGAAGTCTGTTGTAGTTACTGGCTTACCAACACCTTACTGCTGCGTCGTTGTTATGACCTTACCTTTAGCACAATGTGGGATTCTGCCAGTGGCATTGCTGCATCTGTCGTAATGGTGTATGGTCGGCTCTGAGCTGGTCCACTCCCAAGATTTTTTGCAACAGCGATGGAAATATCACAATTTTACTCAGTAGCGCCGAAAATTTGTGGTGGCACTGCAGATCGAATAACTGATAATAAGATACTGAGTCAAACTGTGGAAGACAAGAAATTTGTGGCACAACTTCGTTTAATAGGGCATATCCTGATTCATCAAGGACTCGTCTGTTTTGTATATAATTTAATTGATGAAAGGTGAAAATACAAAAACGCATTACATGAAGCAGGCAAAAAAGAATACACACGTCTAAAGAATGAGATCGACGGGACGTGCAAAATGGCTAAGCATTGATGGCTAGAGGACAAATGTAAGGATGTAGAGGCGCATATCACTAGAGGTAAGTTAGATACTGCCTACTTGAAAATTAAAGAGATCTTTGCAGGAAAGAGAACGACTTGCATGAATATCAAAACCTCAGATGGAATTCCAGTAATAAGCAAAGAAGGGAAAGCAGAAAGGTGGAAGGAGTATATAGAGGGTCTTTACAAGGGCGATGTTCTTGAGGACAATATTATAGAAATGGAAGAGAATGTACATGAAGATGAAATAGCAGATATGATACTGCTTGAAGAGTTTAACAGAGCACTGAAAGACCTAAGCCAAAACAAGGTCCTAGGAGTAAAAAACATCCAATTAGATCTAATGACAGCCTTGAGAGAGCAAGGCCTAACAAAAGCGGGTGTTGACAGATGTGAAAATTACAGAACTATCAGTTTAATAAACCACGGCTGCAAAATACTAACACGAATTCTTTACAGACGAATGGGTGAACTGTTAGAAGCGACCTCGGGGAAGTTCAGTTTGGATTCCATAGAAATATTGGAACACGTGAGCCAATACTGACCCTACGACTTATCTTAGAATAAAGATTAAGGAAAGGCAAACTTACGTTTCCAGCATTTGTAGGCTTAGAGAAAGCTTTTGAAAATCCTGACTGGAATACTCTCTATCAAATTCTAAAGGTGGCAGGGGAAAAATACAGGGAGCGAACTGCTATTTACAATATGTACAGAAACCAGATAGCAGTTTTAAGAGTCGAGGGGGACGAAAGGGAAGCAGTGGTTGGAAAGGGAGTGAGACAGGGTTGTAAGCCTATCCCCAATGTTATTCAATCTGTATATCGAGCAAGCAGTAAAGGAAACAAAAGAAAAATTCGGAGCAGCAATTAAAATCCATGGAGAAGAAATTAAAACTTTGAGGTTCGCCGATGACATTGTAATTCTGTCCGAGAAACCAAAGGACCTGGAAGAGCAGCTGAACGGAATGGACAGTGCCTTGAAAGGAAGATATAAGATGAACATCAACAGAAGTAAAACGAGGATAATGGAATGCAGTCCAATTAAATCGGGCGATGCTGTGGGAATTAGATTAGGAAATGAGACGCTTAAAGTAGTAAATGAGTTTGGCTATTATGGTAGCAAAATTACTGATGATGGTCGAAGTAGAGGGGGATATAAAATGTAGGCTGGCAATGGCAAGGAAAGCGTTTCTGAAGAAGAGAAATTTGTTAACATCGAGTGTAGATTTAAGTGTCAGGATGTCGTTTCTGAAAGTATTTGTATGGAGTGTAGTCATGTATGGAAGTGAAACGTTGACGATAAATAGTTTAGACAAGAAGAGAATAGAAGCTTTCGATACGTGTTGCTACAGAAGAATTCCGTAGATTAGATGGGTAGATCACATTACTAATGAGCAGGTACAGAATAGAATTAAAGAGAAGAGAAATTTGTGGCACAACTTGACTAGAAGAAGGGATCGGTTGGTAGGGCATATTCTGAGGCATCAAGAGGTCGCCAATTTAGTATTGGAGGGCAGCGTGGAGGGTAGAAATCGTAGACGGAGACCAAGAGATGAATACACTAAACTGATTTAGATGGATGTAGGATGCAGTAGGTACGGGGAGATGAGGAAGCTTGCACAGAATAGAGTAGCATGGAGAGCTGCTGCAAACCAGTCTCTGGAGTGAAGAGCACACCAACGACAACAATAGCTAACAAGAGAGGTGCATACATAGCCAAAGCTGATGAACAAAGGACGATACGAAACAGGAAGACATCTCCTAGCTGATCGCAGAAAAAATGTGAAGGCTTCTCTGCTCTTCAATATCATAGGTAGTATTACATGTACTTATTAACATTTGTGAACTTCCTTTCATAAACATAAAGAAAGAAAAATTTTCTTGGTGTCTTACTTTTTCCTATGACACATTTGACTAAAATACTGGCTGTTACATTAGGAGTCATTCAAATAGTCAGTACAACAATATTACAAGATTGTTGTATACAAGAAAAAACAATACACAATTTGACATGTTTTAAGTAAACAGTTTGACAAATCATTTACATTGGTATGGGAGAAATTTGTAAAAGATACACTAACTTTAGAGGTATCAATGTTCTGAGGATAAGAGGTTAAGTCATTTCAGTGACGTTTCTGCCTGTGGGAATCGATGCAGGCACTGCTGGAGTGACTTTGCAGTTGGCTTGTATGATGTCAGTCGGTCGGTGACGACTGGCTGAGTGCGAGCTCCGGTTGTGCACTTCACACCAGACGTGGGCATCGAGGCGATGCCCGTCCAGGACCGTAGCCATCTCAGGCGTGCGAGACTTGCCTCACGCTACCGGTTCAGCAGGGGCTGCCGCATCAAGGTCCGACGTGCCGCACGGTGCACAGTCATGCTCCCACACTGGACTACAGCAGTCTAGGGCCGAGCGAGTCCCTGACGTCACACCAAGGGCCGAGCAGTGCTGTTGCGAAAGCACCTGTACGCCAGGGTCTCAGCAGAGTTCCACATAGAAACGCAGCCCCTCGGGCCGCGGCCTCGCTGCTTCACACTGAGCGAACCCGTGACACCACTGCACCAGTGCCGTGCGCAAACACTGCTGTGGTGCGGCTTACGGGCTGTTGGTAGCGAATTACAGGCGACGAGCGGTGAGTAAAGCAGTGTTTGATGGAGTGGTGGGATTTCTACTGTTTTTTGGTCGTGCACAAAATGAGCGCAGAAAGTAAAGGTGGTTTGCAGAAGGATGAGTGCATGTCAAGGAAAAGGAAGGTACGTGAACCATCACTCTGACGCACTGGACGCAGTACATTCGTTGAGATTGATCACTTCCACATGTTAGGGCTATAAAGCTGAACAGCTGTGATCACATATCTTTCACTTCCACTGAGGTTGCACACCACTGTAGATCATCTTTGAAAATAGTGTCTTCTAGAGTTTGAGACTTACTTGATGTCAGTCATTTCACTTTATTTCTATTAGATCGCGTAACCATAACAAAGGGCAGATTTGGGCAGTTGATCAATAATATTAGTCAGGAGCCGGCAGTTGTGGCCATGCGGTTCTAGGCGCTTCAGTCTGGAACCGCGCGACCGCTACGGTCGCAGGTTCGAATCCAGCCTTGGGCATGAGATGTCCTCAGGTTAGTTAAGTTTAAGTAGTTCTAAGTTCCAGGGGACTGATGACCTCAGATGTTAAGTCCCATAGTGCTCAGAGCCATTTGAACCATCAGTCAGGAAATTCATTTGTGTCTCTTCATGGCCCTTGCACATCAACATTTAAACATTTGTAATATCACATGCCTTGCTCATACTGTGGCATCAAGCAGTCAGACCTGCTAGATGAGTGGTCTGACAAACGAGTGGACTCATTCTTATTTATGGAGTAACATGAACTCTAGTACTCACAATTAAGTTACAAGTTATTCTCCTGTTTGAGTAATATGCAACGGAAACGGAAACGCAACGCTGACTATTAGTAATTTACACAACTCTGACTCTTCACTACGCACTGGCAATACCACATTTTCTTTCTTATTTAACGGCTTTGATCAACATGTGCCCATCACAATGAATATAAATGGCGCACACATTATAAATCCTGGGTATCATGACAACATACTATTCGAAGGAAAAGGCCACCAATCTTTTTCTTTTCACTATCTTATTTATTCCAATAAATTCTATAACCTACAATAGTAACACATGAGAAATTCGGCCCAGTGGGCATGACTTTACATTGGTGATTCTCTATCTTATGGTGTCGTAATTATTTAACGCTACAGTGCACTTTCTCGATAGGATGGTGTGTCTTTTGCTATATCTCACACTTCGACTCTCACACCCTTCATCACGAAAGTTTCCTTCAGACCGAGTGGTACAAAAAGGAACATGAGTAACCCACTGCCTCTGAAACTATCTTGTTACTCTCCCATGCCAACCACACATACTTAAATTTCATGAAATACATCACAGTGGCAACATACAATACAAAGAATAGTCACAAGGTTATGATCACATCACTTTCAGCTTTCCCACTTCAATTAGTATTTATCCCAGTTTCACAGGACACTGCCCCACTTCGTAACTTTTCTTTCCTACTATGAACTCTGAAGGATATGTGCACGTCTTCCTGTGCAATGCAAGCTAAGTGGTGTTGCTGGATAGACGGCTGACTCACCTTGCTTCTCTCTCAGAGGATTGTAGTTTGAATCAAGCGTCACACGGAAACATAACACGCAAAGTAATGTTAAGAACATATTCATCACACATGCAAGTCCTCAACTGATACCATGGACGAGTACATTACTTTATCCTTTGTCTCATACACAGATTGAGACTCACACAGTACTCACCACATAGAAGTACTTGTCTCTAATTTCAAGTCCTGCACACACCATTTCTTAAATATTTCCAACTTATAGTACACACGCTAGTAATTCAGCTTAACTTACGCACTCGGAAGTATTTCAACTTATTGCCACATGTGGTTTCATTGTGACTGTTGGTCACTTCCGAAGATTACTACGATCCCCTTAATATTACCTGCCTGACATTTAATTCTCTCCACAAAAGTTCCTGAAATAGAGAAATAATTATTCCAAACTACTCTTAGGTATTCCACATGCATACCATCCTATCCACTCTTTTGTCTTTACGAAGCACACCTAAGACAGGTCTTACCAACACAAGATCCAGCGCCAGAATGCCCAAAATATGGCCATTCTTTAGGTCAGCTCGCACCTTCGTCAAGGTGGGGGAAGAAAATGCTACCCATTGGTCAGCGACATTTCAGGCGTTCAAAGCTCAGGTAAATTTCATCTCTTTGGTTCCACCAAAGGTGACCAATGGACCGTCTCAAAGATGATCATATATTCACATTCACCATCTGCGGTTAGCAGACGACCATACATTCATTCAATTCACAGATCTCACAAAATTGGATGTAGGGATTTATTTTGTGGAAGAGGACATGTAATCAAATAAATAAATAAATTGTCATTCTTTCCTACACTGGTATCCGGCTTCACTGTCTTATTTGAAATTGAGTTGTTATTAGAAAAAATATTTTGTTATGACAGGAGTAACGAAGACTGTTGTACCTATTTCCAATGTCGTGCGGTACTGTACCCTTTCAATATATAGGTCGTTTAATCTACAATAAATGTATAAGCAGAAACAACATTTATTATTTAGTAATTACTAGTTCCGTTAATCATTCGTTTATTTTTATGTTGTAATTTATATGTTAAAGAGCAAGAAGGATGAAATAATATCACAGTTAAGACATCCTATGATCTGCTTTAGGGGGTAGTCAGACAAGGCCAAGTCTTCATTTTCGCGTTCAGTACTTTCCAGTGCGCAAATTAATTTTTCACTCGCCTGGAGCAGCAGCTTGGAAACCATACAAAGACCTTCAAGAAATGCTTCCTAACACTTAAATTTATATTCGATGTTAGCAAATCCCCCTTTTTCATTAATACTTTTCTAGCTATAGGCAGTCTTCATTTTGTATCCCCTCTACTTCGGCCATCATCAGTTATTTTGCTGCCCAATTGTCGTTTTAGTGTCTCAATTCGTGATCAGATGCCCTTAACGCTACCTAGTTTAAACCTCGCAATACCAAGGGAGAGGGAAGCGGTACTTTATGCCTACCATTTCAGAATACTGTAATCTAGTCATGTACATTATTTTTAAAATTCTCAGAACAATATATTTGTGATTTTTAATGAAATCTTCTACCAGATTCCGTAATTGTTTTAAATTTTTCAGTAAAGCTTAACGCAAAAATTTAGGTCTTCTCAGTGGATGTGAATTTTCAGTACATGTGTCATATTCATATTTTCAGGTTTGGGACACTTCGTATGCATAAATATATCTTTCAAAAGTATGTTGTGCGTAAAAGACGACATAAAATAACGAAATCCGTATTTTTTTATTTTGCTCATATATTACACCCCTTTTTGTAGTGCACGTTATGAAAAATCCGTTGATACTGCTAGGTTTCATTCAAAAACGTTCCATTTCCTTTCATTTAGTTCCATAGAGGGTTGTCTTATAATCCCTTTTCAGGGCTCTATCTATTCCAGTCAACTGTTATTCCAAGTTCTTTGCTGTCTCTGACAGAACTGCAGTGTCACCATTAAACTTCAAAATGTTTATTGCTTCTCCCTGCTATTTAATTCTGTTTACAAATTTATCCTTGCCTGCTTCACTGCTTGTTCAGTGTTGATGTTGAATAACATCGAGTTTAGGCTACCCGAATGTCTCACTCCCATCATCCCATTGCACAACTAGAAATCAGAAATCCAGGAAATGGAGCAGCAGAATTTATGTGCTTCAACAAGATTTATTCTCTGATGGGGTGGGGATATGAAATCCTTGTCCAGTCTCATTACTACTCACTTCTTTTTACCGGAGGACAGCAAAATTCATATATCAGTGCATATACGGTCAAAATTCAAACTCTGATTTAGGACAACATAGATTCCCAAGGATTCACATGTTACCAGTTGTGGAGGAACATTTAGGAACGAGCGTCTCTCCTATTTCAGAACGTTAAATGTTAATTTTGTAATTCCCAGATGAGCAGAGTACATTGGGAAAACTATTTCTAGATCGAAAGATAAGTTACTTCCGTTCGAACCCACTCACGAGAACAAACAGAAAAGACGGTTGGAGATGCAGTAAAGGGAAATGTCGTTATAGTGTATTGTGGGATTGCAGAAGTATGAGGAAGGGAAACTATTGTATCCTTCTAATGACTTTACGCCTCTTGTCTTCAGATATCATTTTTAAATGACGAATGGTGGCCAGAGGAAAGTTGCCACCTCACAGTATCTCTGGACAAATAGTTCTCATATAACTACAATTTGAGACATTTATGTAAAAGTCCAATTTCAGAAGTTTCTCTGTCCTGGGGCGCCTGACTCAAATGCTTTAATATTTCCATCGTCCATGTCAAGAGAAGGTGCTGTGTAGGTAATTTCTCCAGTTCTAATTGCTTGGACGCCGCGTTGAAGTGCTACAAAAACCATTATGTTTTAAAAGCTATAAAATAAATGATTGCGTATAAGAATTACAGTAATAGAAGAGCATACATACCGTAAAAAGTTCTTTCTTCTGCATGGTATCAGTTCTTGTAGTTCGGGATATTTCTCCCTTCTCAGAGAGCTTTCCGCACAAAGTGTTTTTGAAGCTGTAAAATAAACGATTGCGTATAAGAATTACAGTAATCGAATAGCATACATAACGTAAAAAGTTCTTTCATCAGCGTATTATCAGTTCCTTCATTTTGGGCTATTTCTCCCTTCTCATAGAGCTTCTTGCACGAAGACATTCTAACATTGTCAGCTTCTTATTCCAGCGAGTATCGTAAGCCTGGCTCAGTGATCTATCAAGAGCATTAAGAAGACCACTTTTCTTTACGTAAGTAATGTGTTCTTCGCCGCAGTCAAAAGACCATTAACGTATGGACAATTAACGCATATATACTCGGCATCAAAAGTATTTCATAGCCCTGTATTTAGCGTATGGCAGGAACTATTCAATCGTGAGTAATTGCGCAGTGCCACAACAATATTGGTACCTTGATCAGTCGTGTGCTGCATGGTTCAAATGGCTCTGAGCACTATGGGACTTAACATCTATGGTCATCAGTCCCCTAGAACTTGGAACTACTTAAACCTAACTAACCTAAAGACATCTCATACATCCATGTCTCTGCGGCATTCGAACCTGGGACCGTAGTGGTAGCGTGGTTACAGAGTGAAGCGTCCTGAACCGCTCGGCCACACTGGCCGGCATGTGCTGTATGTCTTTCAAAGTAGAATCGTGGATACCAAGAGACATTAATCGTCTAAACAATTCTCTTACAATATTAGCGACGTTTGTGGTTCATCTGGACACTGGGTTGTAAACAAAATGCGAAATCTGAGAGTCCAGTCAATGAAACAGGAGACAGTACATGTCAGCTAATGGTTTCTTCTTGCACTGGACGTGCACATCTCCGTATTTGCTGAGTATTCACCTTGTGTTACATGAGCAATTACCTCAGGCATAATTATGTTTTAGCTCTTTCTGCCATTTACCGCGACACAGTTGTGGGGTGAGATATATTGGCCTTTGCGGTGTCAACTAATCTCTGAAAAAGATCTATAAGTCCTCACCTCTTACAGTTCCGTACGACCTTATGTCCTGTGCACACATAGCAACGCAGTTATCGACAGATAGCTCCTGAGCTGGTTTAGGAAGTCGCTTCTCGTCCACATAAGACCTTTGTTTTTTAGACACGCAAGGATGGCGAGAAATGTTCGAAGTGCTACTTGACCCTTCAGCGTGAGAGTAAATTGGTCTGCACAGCGAACAGCAAACAAAATGAACGCTTTTCCTAACACCATTCACGACAGGCTTCACCAGGGTCGTAACTGAACCTTTAAAATTCGCTTCAGGCTATGTGGCTCTCCACTCACCACTCATTAGTTTTTCTTTTGCTTCCCTTTATATTCACATGTGCGCCTTCTTCTGCATACCACGTTTTGTTTCCGCGCTCATTTTGTGCGTTACGGAAAAAATGAAGAAATCCCACCACTCCACTAAACTCCGGCGGTCTATGGCGCTGCAGTCATGGACTGCGTAGCTAGTCCCGGTGGAGATTCGAGTCCTCCCTCAGGCAAAGGTTCCGTGTGTTTCTCCTTAGGATCATTTAGGTCAAGCAGTGTGTAAGTTTAGGGTCTGATGACCTCAGCAGTTAAGTCCCATAAGATTTCTAACACATTTGAATATTTGAACTAAACTGCGCTCTACTACCCGCTCGCAGCCCGTAACTAACAACTGCAGTCAGTGCTACCAACAGCCTGTAGGCCACAGCACGCCAGCGCTTGCGCACGGCACTGGTGCAGTGACGTCACCTGCTCGCTCAGTGCAGAGCAGTGAGGCCGCGGCCCGTGGGCTGCGTCTCCACGCGCGACTCTGCTTAGCCCGTGGAATACAAGCTGTTTCGCAACAGCACTGCTCGGCCCTTGAGGTGACGTCAGGGACTCGCTCGGCCTGAGACTGCTGTAGCCCAGTGCGGCCATACGACTCTGCACCGTGCGGCCCGTCGGACCTCCATGTGGCTGCCCCGGCTGACTCGGCAGCGCTAGGCAAGGCTCACACAGCTGCCATGGCTATGCTCCTGGACAGGCCACGCCACCGTGCCCACCTCTGCTGCGAACTGCACAACCAGAGCTCGCTCTCAGCCGGTTGTCACCGTCCAGTTGACAACATACAAGCCAACTGCGGCGCCACTCCAGCAGTGGCTGCATCAGTTCCCACCGGCAGACACGTCCCTGAACTGTCTTCACCATGTTGTACACGACTTGCATGACTACTCATGTAACAGCCAGTATCCTAGTCAAATTTATGCCTTCCTGTTTCGTATCGTCGTTTGTTCTTCAGCTTTCGCTATCTATATCCATCTATGCATCTGTCCTGTTAGCTCTTAAGAACCATGAATATACGAGGGGCGTTTTAAAATTCCGTGTTTGGGGTGAACCTTTTTTATTTTTCAACATAGACTCCTTTAAGACTTATAGACTTAGTCCAACGCTGTTCTAATTTGTTGATCCCTTCCAAATAATAGGAATTGTCCAAGTCTGCAAAATAGCTAATACGTGCTGCAATCATCTCCTTGTTTGAATAAAATCCTTGTCCCACCAGCCATTTCTTCAAGTTGGGGAACAAATAGTAGTCCGAGGGAACCAGGTCTGGAGAATATTGGGGGGTGGGGGATGTGAAACGAGATGGAAACCTATTTCCATTAATTTCGCGACCACAACTGCTGAGATGTGTGCTGGTGCATTGTCGTGACCGAAAACGACGGTCCCATGACGATGAATAATATTCACATAGTTTTACCCTTTTGCAGATAGTTGATGAGAATTATCCATTGCGGATCCCAAAAGACAGTCGCCATAACCTTTCTGGCCGAAGGAATGGTCTCCGCTTCTTTGGTGCAGATTCTCCCTCGGTAACCCATTGTTTAGATTGTTGTTTGGTCTAATGAGTATAGAAATTTATCCATGTTTCATAAACAGTAGCGAAACGACGCTCAAAGTCCTGCGGATTCTTCAGAACAGCTGCAAACCATCCTTGCAACACTTCGCACAATTCCATTTTTGGTCAAGCATGAGCAACCGCAGAACGCATCTTTCGGATAGCTTTCTCATGTCCAAATGTTCATGCAAAATATTATCTACCCGTTCATTCGAGATGCCCACAGCACTAGCATTCTCACGCACATTAACTATTCTGTCATCCATCACCATATCATGGATTTTATCAGTGATGTCTGGAGTGGTATCCTCCACAGGGCGTCCAGAAAGTTCATCATTACTTGTGCCCATATGGCCACTCCTAAAATTTTGAAATCACTTATAAACTGTTGTACGCGAAGGCGAAGAGTCACCGTAACTTTTATCAAGGTTCTCTTTAGTCTCCTGACGCGTTTTTCCTTTCGTAAGGTAATGAGGTAATGTTAAATCACCACACGAAATTCTTTTTCGACCATTTTTTGACAATCACTCGACTTCCTTGATTCATACGAATGCCAAACACAAAGAAATAAACCAGTATGACTGAAACTTGGTGTGCGCTCTTTCCAAAGATGGTACTAACTAAACTCGATAGGCGCCGGTGGTGGCATCTCTCGGACTTTGCACAGACTTTTCAAACGCCCCTCGTATTTACGTATATTTAAATTAATGCCTTTCAGATGTATTAATTTAACAATTTAAACTTATCTCTTTGTATTAATGTCTTTATCAGCTTTGTATACAGCTATTCGTGAAACAAATGCAAAACTGCTGACACGGAGCCTCTCTGCCTTTGCTATGATCCAAATACTGATTAGCAATTTATATGATCTCTTATGGTGTACCAAAGAACCTACAGCCTTTCAGAAACGAAGTACGATACTCAATTAACTATACAGCATAATTCAATTGACCGATAACGTTATGCTCTTGCATTATGAGAACTACACTGGAGCCACATCTGTAACTTTGCGTTACTCTCGAACACAAACCTGGAGTAACATGAAATCACATCAGGAATCAACAAGCACTGCTCAGTTAATTTCAATTGACAATACTGAGCTCACTACCTGCTGGTAAGTGGTAGCTGATCACGACTGTTTCCTTCACATTCTCTATCGTCCTTCCAGCTTCGGAAGCAGACAAGGTAACAGTAACACCTCACAAGTTCCACCGGCTCATCCACCTTCGAGAGTGGTTGTTGCTATTGTCGGATAGGGACCGCTTATACTGTATGGTTGCAGTTTAAGGTCGTACCAGAGACACTTCTGTTTACAACAACAAAACAATACAATAACCGCTACATCAGTTGGTTGCATCGGCCAACAGCGTGAGATAAATACCTTTTCGCAAACGAGAATGAGAAACGCCGTTAATTTAGAGCAATATAGAAACGTCTTTTGCCATGTCAACTGCCGAGGGCGCTGAATCACACGTGATCCACCTTACTAATGAGTTCTCCCAGTAAACAACTTGCAAAGTTGTGGACCAGAAGCCTACCTCTCCCTCCCACCCCCTTCCATAATGTTGTTGTTGTGGTCTGCAGTCTGAAGACTGGTTTGATGCAGCTGCCCAAGCTAGTCTATTCTGTGCAAGCCTCTTCAGCGCTGCACAGATAATGCAATGTGCATCAGTTTGAACTTGCTAACTGTATTCAAGACATTGTCTCCCTCTACATTTTTAACACCCCCCGTCCCTCAACACCCACATATACACACTGCTCTCCATTACCAAACTGACAAGTCTTTAATGCGTCAGGATATGCACTATGAAATGAAGTTATGCCATAAATTTCATGATTTCCACAGTTCGACTCAGTATCATCTTATTAGTTATTTTATTTGCAGTGTCACCACTATTTTTCGGCACTACTGAGTAAAATTGTGATGTTGTCATGGATGTTGCAAAAGATCTTGGCATTGGGCAAGCTCAGAGCCGACAAAACACCATTACGTCAGATGCAGCAATGCCACTGGCAGAATCCCACATTGTGCTCCTGAGAAGGGGCTGGCACCGCCATAATGACGACGCAGCAGAAAGGCGTTGGTAGCCCAGTAACTAAACACCCAATCAACAGACTTCTTATGCTCTACATGCGTACAAGCTGTGATTTGCAAAGCTCCGTCCCAACATAAACTACCATTATTTTTAGTCAAAGGTGTCTCAGTCTGGTAGCTACCATTTAAGAGGTGGGGTATTGCCGCTCCACCAGGCGACATTACGCTACAAGCAGCCGCCATGGGATTTGGCCTCCACCAACTGTGGGACCCCGCTGCTGGTTTTGAGATTAGTGTTGTGAACTTATCATCTTCCAGCCTGTGGGCGATCCACCAGGTGCAATCAGCCTTCTGCCATACAAGGCAGTCGTTTGAGATCATGGTCATCTGTTGCGTCAGTTCCTTAACAAACGCTGTCTTCAGCACACACTATGGAGGACGTTGCACCACAGAATGTCCTAGATGGTTTTTCAGTAAAATGTACGACCAACAGTGAAGGTTTTATGAGCAACCATGTGTCATTATCCCGGCAACAATCCACCACCTCAACTCAGACATCCACGTGTAGAGGTCATCCATCCTGGACCTCCGCATTTTGATGTCAGAAGTGTGGGTCACGTCTAAATTTCAGTGACAGGAGAACCTTACCAGCCACACTCCCTGGAGACGATGACTCTCTATTACCTCAGGGTTGCTGGTTCGTAGACGCACAGCATCAGTGTGCAGTCGGTGAGTGCACTGACTGTTCTATTTTTTCCCCTGCGAGTATCACGTCGAATCATTGCCCCTTTTAGCAGCTTTTGAGTTCTGTTTTCATGTGTCACATGTGTCAAGTAAACGCTGACTGTGTTCTGAGGATGTGGTCGGAGTTTTGTGGTAGTTTTCGCCGTTTTTACTATGCAATGTATGTCATTTTGAGCAATAAATGTGGCCCACTACGTTTAATCACGCAAAGTAGTGGTCATGAGTAGCCGCTCAATGAGAGAAGTGAAATTACGGTAAGTGTTAGGATAGAATTAGATTAAGTGTCCTTGTCGTCGTACTGTTTCGTTCTCCTCGCTTGTTGTTTGCATAATTAGGCAGGAGAGGTTGTGAATTTCTGCAGCCTGGACCAGATGTGGAGGGAAGTGCATGTGCCGATGATTTTTGTGTCTTGCAGAGTGAAACTGCCGACAGCAATTTTATTGTAGATACTTAGGAGGTGACGCAGAAAGCTATCAATAAGGCTGATTGTATCGTAGATGTTTTGGGTGCTGAAATGGTACAGACGCATTTAGTATTTCTGAAGGCCGCAGATTCGGCACCATCTGTGACGGCACTGCCTCCTCAGAAGGTGGGATTAGAAGAAAGAGGAAATGTGTTTGTAAGGTTTATGATGGGGCCGACAAGGCTTGTGCCAGTGGATCAGGAGATTGACTAAAGTGACAATACTTGCAGTGTAATGCGTGATGCAGGCGAAGGATGCAGTGCAATCCCAGGGCTAGACTCCCTCATCAAGCATCATGCCGAAACTGACTTTCGATGACGCGCGGTGGAACCCAGGGGGATAATGTTCAAGCTCGGGGAAGCTGTCACCAATGAAATACTGTCGCAGGGTTCTTTTATCATGATAGGACAAATGTGGGCAAAATAACTAAAGCTTAATTTGCGTGATATATGGACACAAGGCACTGGGAAGTTGCTTTATGTGACCGAAGGTGTTGCTAATTAATACGATTCTGGACTTCGCCTCCGGGTAGGGAAGCGTCGTTGGGTACCCAGCGTTCAGTGATTGAGAGCACTTCTCCTGTCTATATTCACGTTTAAACGTTATCTGAATTCTGTCTTTGCGGCTGAGAGTTCGCGTTTCTTGTCCGTAGAATACAGAGAGGGGAAGATAGTAATAGATTGTACTAGTCAGAGGACCGCCTTCTGCCATCCTAGTGTTTAATGAGTTTTTTATTTTGTGGCTGGAGTTCTTCCATCGTCGCAGACGTGCACGAGAACCATCACTGCGACACACGGGACGCAGTACATTCGGTGATATTCCTAATTGCTTCGGCTATTCAAAAAAGAGGGTGGAATCTAAAAATAGCTTGCATAAGAAGGAGCACATGTCAAGAAAAAGGGGTCTAAAAGAAAAACTAATCAGTGGTGAGCAGAGAACCACACAGTGTAAATCGAATCTTAAAAGACTCTGTTAAAGCCTATTGTGGATGGCGTTCGGATAAGCGTTCATTTTGTTTGCTGTTCGCTGTTCAGTGAAATTTACTCTCATGCTGAAGGCCCAAGTGGCACTACGCACATTTCTCGCCATCCATGCGTCTAAATAAACAAGGGTCTTATGTGGACGAGAAACGACTTCCTAAACCTGCCCAGGAGATAACTGATAACTGTCGATAATTGCGTGGCTATGTTCGCACGAGACGTAGGGTCGTATGGAACTATGAGAGATAAAGGTCTCAGGGATCTTGTTCATACGTTAATTTACATTGTAAAGGCCATTATATATAACCCCACAACTGTGTCGAGGTACATGGGAAAAAGTGCTAGAAGCCTACGACCTATATTTATGCGTGAGGTAATTGCTCAAATAACAGAAGGTGAATACTCAGCAACTACAGAAATGTGGACATCCAGCGCGAGAAGAAACAATTATCTGACATGTACTGTCTCCTGTTTCATTGACTGGACTCTCAGATCTCGCATTTTGTTTACAACTCAGTTTCCAGATGAACCAAAAACGGGTGGTAACATTCTAAGAGAAATGTTTCGACGATTTATGTCTCTTGGTATCCACCACAGTACTTTTAAAGACGTGCAGCATACGACTGATCAAGATACCAACATTGTCGTTCCAAAGCGCGATATATTGAATTGTTCCTGCCATAATCAAATAGAGGGCTACGAAATAATTTTAATGCGGAGTATATATGCGGTAATTGTCCATAAGTTCATGGTCTTTTGATTGCGGCGAAAGAACGCGGTACTTACGTAAAGAAAAGTGGTCTTCTTAATGTTCTTGTTAGATAAATGACCAAGTCTAACGACAGTCGCTGGAATAAGCAGCTGACAATGTTAGAATGTCTTTGTGCGAGAAGCTCTCTGAGAAGGGAGAAATACCTCAAAATGAAGGAACTAATATCACGCTGATGAAAGAATTTTTCGCGGTATGTTTGCTATTCCATTACTGTAATTCTTATACGTAATCGTTTATTTTATGCTTTCAATAAGATAAGGGTTTTTGTGGCTCTTGCAAGCGGCGTCCAAGTAATTAGAACTGGAGAAATCACCTACACTGCTCATTCTGTTGACATGGACAAGGACAATGTTAAAGCATTTGAATCAGGCGCCCCAGGACAGAGAAGTTTCTGATGTCGGGCTTTTACATTTACGCTTCAAATTATACTTAGATGAAAAGCTAATTGTCCAGAGATACTGTGAGGTAGCAACTTTCCTCTGGCCACCATTCGTCATTTAAAAATGATATCTGAAGATAAGAGGCGTAAAGTCATGAAATGGATACAATAGTTTTCCTTCCTCATACTTCTCCAGTCCCACAAAGCACTCTAACGACATTTCCCATTACTGCATCTCCAACCGTCTTTTCTATTTGCACTCGCTGGTGGGTTAGAATGGAACTGGCTTACCTTTCGATCTAGAAATAGTTAACTCAATGTACTCTACTCTTCTGGAACTTACAAAAATAACGTTTAATAATCAGAAATATTAGAGCCGCTCATTCCTACATGTTTCTCCAATACTGGTAACGTGTGGATCCTTGGGAGTTCATGTTGTCCTAAATCAAAGTCTGAATTTTTGCCGTATATGCACTGAAGTATGAATGTTTCTTTCGTCTGGTAGATAGAAGAGAGGAGTAATGAGGCTGGACATGTATTTCACAGTCCCTCCCCATCTAAGAACAAAATTTGTTGAAGCACATAATTTCTACTGCCCCCATCTGCTGAATTTCTAGTTGTGCAATTTGGAGATGGGAGTAACACATTCCGGTAGTCTACACTCGATGTCATTCAACATCTACACCGAACAAGCAGTAAAGTATAGAAGGATAAATTTGTAAACAGGATTAAATATCAGGGAGATGTAATAAACGTTTTGAAGTTTACCGATGACAATGCTATTCTGTCAGAAAGAGTAAAGAACTTGGAATAACGGTTGAATGGAATAGACAGTGCCCTGGAAAAGGATTATAAGATAACCCTCAATGGAACTAAATGAAAAGTACTGGAACGTTTTCGAATTAAACATAGCAGTACCAACGGATTTTTCATAACGTCTACTACAAAAGGAGGGCGTAATATATGACCAACACAAAGATATAAGGATTTCGTTAATTTTCGTCGTCTTTTACGCACAACATACCTTTTAATGATATATTTGTGTGTAAGAAGGTTCCTATAGCTGGAAATATGAATATGAAACCTGTTCTGAAAACTCACATCCACTGACAAGACCTAAATTTTTGCGCTAAGTATTAGTGAAAAATTAATAACAACAACGTAATCTGGTAGAAGAAATCATTAAAAATCACAAATATATTTTTACCAAAATTTTAAAAATATTTCATTTATTTATTTAGCGTATGGCTCATAACTTCACAGTAAAAATTACAGAAACAATACGATTAAAAAAAATCACTTATGTATAAACAGAACAATAAATAACAGTTTGTATATATGGACACCAACAATTGTAAATTTACACTCACAGAAGAGCATTCACAAGCAGACGATTTATGTCTCTTGGTATCCACCACAGTATCCACACCGTCGGATCTCGATGTGACTGCCCAGCCTGAACTGCCAGTGCGAGGCAAGGCTTGCACGGCTGTCATGCGTACGGTCCTGGATGGTGCCGCGCCTCGGTGCCCACCACTGCTGCGAAGTGCTCAACCAGAACCCACACTCAGCCTATTGTCACCGACCGATTGACATCATAGAAGCCAACTGCGACGTCACTCCAGCAGTGGCTGCATCAATTCCCACAGGCAGACAAAAATGGTTCAAATGGCTCTGAGCACTATGGGACTTAACTGCTGTGGTCATCAGTCCCCTAGAACTGAGAACTACTTAAACCTAACTAACCTAAGGACATCACACACATCCATGCCCGAGGCAGGATTCGAACCTGCGACCGCAGCGGTCGCGCGGTTCCAGACTGTAGCGCCTAGAACCGCTCGGCCACTAAGGCCGGCACACGCAGACACATCACCGAACTGACTTAAACTCTTATCTGCAGAACATTGATACCTCGTAAACTTTTGGTTAGTGTATCTTTTACACATATCTCCCGTTCCATTGCACATGATTTGTCAAACTCTTTACTTAAAACATGTCCAATAATTTATTGTTTTTTCTTGTTTACACCAATCTTGTAATTTTGTTGTACAGGACATGAATAAGTACTCATATAACAGCCATTATTGTAGTCAAATGTATCGTAGACAAACGTAAGACACCAGGAAATTTTTCTTTCTTTATGTTTATGAAATGTGTGTGTAGCAGAGAGTCCACAAATGTTAATAACTACATGTAATACTCTCTATGATGATAAAGAACAGAGAAGCCTTCACATTTTTTTCTGCCATCAACTAGGAGAAGCCTTCCTGTTTAGCATCGTCCTTTGTTCTTCAGCTTTTGCTATGTTTGAATCTATCTTGTTAGCTCTTAAGAATAATGAATATATTTAAGTATATTTAAAATAACACCTTTCAGTTTTGTGATCAGCTATTCGTGAAAGAAATGCAAAACTGCTTACACGGTGCCCGTCTGACTTTGGTGTGATCCAAATATTGATTGGCAATTTATCAGATCTTTTATGTTGGCCGCTGTGGTTGTGCGGTTCTAGGCGCTTCAGTCTGGAACCGCGTGACCGCTACGGTTTGAGGCCATGCCCACCTGTTGAGTCAGTTCCTTAACACTAGATGTCTTCAGCACACACTATGGAGGACTTGCACCACAGAATGTTCTAGTTTGTTCTTCACTAAAATGTATGACTAATAGTGAAGTTTTTGTGAGCAGCCATCGTTCATCATCCCGACAACAATCCACCACCTCAACACAGACCTCCGCGTGTAGAGGTCATCCATCCTGGACCTCTACATTTTAATGTCAGAAGTGTGTGTTATGTCTAATTTTCAGTGACAGGATAACCTTACCAGCCACTCTCCCTGGAGACGATGACTCTCGACTACCTCAGTGGGTGAGTGGGATGACTGTTTTTTTTTCCCATGCGACTATCTCGTCGAGTCATTGCACCTTTTAGCAGATTTTCAGTTCTGCTTCCATGTGTGACATGTGGCAAGTAAACTCAGACTGTGTTCTAAGGATGTGTAAATATGAACGTTATTTTTGTCTATCATGAATGGGTGTGGCTCATTGTCTGGAAGTGTGTAAGGTGTTACCCATGCGTAGCTTTTCGGGAGTGGAAGATGAGTTTTGTCGAGAAGTCGGAGTTTTGTGGTAGTTTTTGCAGTTTTCAATGGGCAATGTATTTCATTTTTAGCAATAAATGTGGCTCACTGCGTGTAAGCGCTTAAAGTAGTAGTCATGAGTAGCCACTTAAGTGGAGAACTTAAGATACAGTAAGTGTTAGGAGAGAATTAGGTTAAGTATCCTTTTCGTCGTACTGTTTTGTTCTCCTCGTTTGTTGTTCGCATAGTTAGTGACGTATACCCTCGCGGAGAGGTTGCGAATTTCTGCAGCCTGGTCCAGATGTGCAGGGAAGTGCATGTGACGATGATTTTTGTGTCTTGCAGACTGCAACTGCCGGCAGTAATTTTATTGTAGATACTTAGGAGGTGACGCAGAAAGCTATCAATAACGCTGGTTGTATTGATGATGTTTTGGGTACTAAAATGTTACAGACACATTTAGTATTTCCTAAGGACGTAGATTCACCACCATTGTGACAGCCCTGCCTCCTCAGAAGGTAGGAGTAGAAGAAAGAGGAAATGTGTTTGTAAGGTTTATGATCAGTCCGACAAGGCTTGTGCCTGTGGCTCAGGAGATTGACAAAAGTGTAATGCGTGATGCAGGCGAAGGATGCTGTGCAATCTCAGGGCTAGACTTTCTCATGAAGCATCATGCCGTAATCGACATCCGATGACGCGCGGTGGGACTCAGGGGATAATGTTCGAGCTCGGGGAAGGTGTCACCAGCGAAATACTGTTGCATAGTTCGTTTAACATGATAGGACAAATGTGGCAAAATCACTAAGCTTTAATTTGCATGATATAGTGCTGCAAGGCACTGGGAAGTTGCTTTAGGTGATCGAAGGCGTAGCTAACTTACACTATTCTGGACTTCGCCTCCGGGTACGGAGTCGTCGTTGAGTACGCTACGTTCAGTGATTGAGAGCACTTCTTCTGTCTATACTCACGTTGAGACATCTAAATTCCGTTTGTGAATGGGAGTTCGCGTTTCTTATCAGTAGAATACAGAGATGAGAAGATAGTATTAAACTAGTCAGAGGACCGCCTTCTGCCGTCCTAGTGTTTGAACGAGTTTTTTTTTATTTTGTGGCTGGAGGAGACGACAAGATACGCTCTTTTGTTATCTTTTGTTAATTTTTTTTTGTCATCTTCACTTCTTCTCTTGTTTTGGTTGCGTGTAGATGGACATCTAGCAAGTGCTGGCAAATGTAAGCATATTTGTACTAATTAAGCAAATAACATATTGATTTAAAATTATTGATCGCTTTTAATTTGTAAGAGGTGATCCCGATTTCATGTCCGCCTTCCTTAAATTAGCTTGCATTCGAGTAATTTACAGTGCAACAATTGCAGCGGCCGATGCAGCCAACGATGTCATTACGTGGCGATATTAACTAATAAAATTTTAGCGGAAGCGAAAAACTCGCCCGCTATTGACATAATATACATTATTCTCCACAACCGACCGACGCTGGAGAAAATACGCAGCTTTAAGATTCTTATTTTCAGTACAACAGCCGAGGGCCAGAGCCAGGACTCCGACTACAATGCAATGGTTAACGGAGGTAAGAAAAAATACTGTCGTCCGTGTGTGGGCCGCAATTGTGATTAATAACTAAAGATTTTGTGCTTTAAAGTGAACTGAGTAGCCGAGGAAATTATATGAAAAGCTTATTCCATTGTTCAACTTACATGCTCATGTTTTAAGACCCAGCGAGTCTAACGTTCATAAACGTAACAAATAATTTATACTGAGGATTAATATTGTTAAAAAAGAGAACTTCACAAAAATATTTTATTGTAAATCAAAACAACAAGATATATCCTTTCTATTAACGCCCACCACGTAAGTCAACAACAATAAAATCACCAATTAATTTTTGTGGTAAATAACATATTAAATTACGACGGCCGACGGACGCGAGAACCCGCCTAGAGTAGCATCTTGGAAACCATACAAATACCATCACGAAATACTTCCGAAACTTAAATTTATATTCTATTCTAGCAAATCCCTATTTTTCATTAATACTTTTCTTGCTATAGTCAGTCTGCATTTTATATCCTCTCTACTTCAGCCATCATCAGATATTTTGCTGCCCAATAGTCCTTTTAGTGTCTCATTTCGTAATTAGATTCCCTTAACACTACCTGATTTAACCATCATAATACAAAGGGGGAGGGAAGGGGAGCTGTATGCCTACCTTTTCAGATCACTGTAATCTAGTCATGTACAATATATTTTAAAATTTTTGAAATAAATATATTTGTGATTTTTAATGATTTCTTCTACCAGATCGCCTAATTGTTTCAAATTTTTTAGTAAAGCAAAAAATTGGGTCTTATAAGAGATGTGAATATTCAGAACATGTGTCTTATTCATATTTTCAGGTTTAGGACTCTTCTTACACATAAATATATCTTTAAACAGCATGTTGTGCGATAAAGACAACGAAAATTAGCGAAATCCGTATATCTTTGTGTTGGTCATATGTTACGCCCTCCTTTTGTAGTACACGTTAGTCAAAATCCGTTGGTACTGCTAGGTTTAATCTGAATACGTTCCATTACTTTTTATTTAGTTCCATTGAGGGTTATTTTATAATCCCTTTCCAAGGCACTATCTATTCCATTCAACTGTTATTCCAAGTTCTTTACTGTCTCTGACAGAATTGCAGTGTCACCGGTAAACTTCAAAATGTTTATTGCTTCTCCCATGTATTTGCTTCTATTTACAAATTTATCTTTGTATGCTTTACTGCTTGTTCAGTGTGAATGTTGAACAACAAAGAGTGTAGGCTGCCCCAATGTCTCACTCTCATCTTCAAATTGCACAACTAGGAATCCAGCAGATGGAGTAGCAGAATTTATGTACTTCTACATGATTTGTTCTTTTATGGGGTGGGCCTCTGAAATACATGTCCAGTCTCCTTACTCCTCTCTTCTTTTTACGGGAGAACAGCAAAATTCGTATTTCAGTACATGTACAGCAAAAATACAAACTTTCATTTAGTACAACATGGATTTCCAAGGATCCACGTGTTACCAATTGTAGAGGAACATGTAGGAAAGAGCGTTTCTTCTATTTCCGAAAATAAAATGTTACTTTTGTAACTTGCAGAAGAGCAGAGTACATTGAGATAACTATTTCTAGATCGAAAGGTAAGTCAGTACCGTTCGAACCCACTAGCGAGAACAAAGTGAAAAGACGGTTGGAGATGCAGTAAAGGGAAATGTCGTTAGAGTGTATTGTGGGATTGGAGAAGTATGAGGGAGGAAAACTAATGTATCCTTTTCATGACTTTACGCCTCTTATCTTCGGATATCATTATTAAATGACGAATGGTGGCCAGAAGAAAGTTGATACCTCACAGCATCACTGGACAAATAAATTTTTCGTCTAAGTATAATTTGAGGCGTTTATGTATAAGTCCGATTTCAGAAGCTTCTCTGTCCTGGGACGCCTGACTCAAATGCTTTTAATACCGTCATTTTGCATGTCTAAAGAAGGTGCAGTGTAGGTGATTTCCCCAGTTCTAATTCCTTGGACGCCGCTTTGGAGAGCTACAATAGCCCTTATGTTTTAAGAGCTATAAAATAAACGATTGCGGAAAAGAGCTACGGTAATCGAATAACATACATAACGTAAAACGTTCTTTCATCAGCGTATTATCAGTTCCTTCATTTTGGGCTATTTCTCCCTTCTCAGAGAGCGTCTTGCACAAAGACATGCTAACGTTGTCAGCTGCTTATTGCAGCGACTATGTATTAAGAGAATTAAAAAGACGACTTTTCTTTTCGTAGGTGAAGCGTTCATTCGCCACAATCAAAAGACCATTAACTTATGGACAATTGACGCATAGATAGTTTTCTTCGTAGCACTGTATTTAGCATATGGCTGGAGCAATTCAATCGTGAATAATCATGCAGTGCAACGACTGAGTTGGTACCTTGATCAGTCGTATGCTGCATTTCTTTCAAAGTAGAGTGGTGGATACTAAGATAGTTTTCTTCGTAGCACTGTATTTAGCATATGGCTGGAGCAATTCAATCGTGAATAATCATGCAGTGCAACGACTGAGTTGGTACCTTGATCAGTCGTATGATGCATTTCTTTCAAAGTAGAGTGGTGGATACTAAGAGACATATATCGTCTAAACAATTCTCTTAGAATGTTACCGCCCGTTTTTGGCTCATCTGGAAACTGAGTTGCAAATAAAATGAAAGATCTGAGAGTCCAGTCAATGAAACAGGAGACAGTACATGTCAGATAATTGTTTCTTCTCGCGCTGGATGCGCACATGTCTGTAGTTGTTGAGCATTCACCTTTTGTTATATAAGCAATTACCTCAGGCATAAATATATGTCGTGGCTTTTAGCACCTTCTGCCATGTATCGCGACACATTTGTGGGGTGAGACATAATGGCCTTTGCAGTGTCGATTAACGTCTCAACGAAATCCATAAGACCTTCACCTCTTATAGTCCCGTACGACCTTATGTCTCGTGCACACATAGCAACGCATTTATCGACAGTCATCTCCTCAGTTGGTTTAGAAAGTCCTTTCTCGTCCACATCAGAACCTTTTTTATTAGACACGAATGGATGCCGAGAAATGTGCGAAGTGCCACTTGACCCTTTAGCAAGAGAGTAAATTTCACCGCACAGCGAACAGCAAACAAAATGAACGCATTTCGTAACGTCATCCACGACAGGCTTTAACACGGTCCAAAGTGAACCTTTAAAATTCGCTTCGGGCTCCACTCACCACTGATTAGTTTTCCTTTTACTTCCCTTTTTATTAGCATGCGCACCTTCTTCTGCAATCCACGTTTAGTGTCCGCACTCATTTTGTTCGTTACGAAAAAAAAAATGAAGAAATCCCACTACTCCAGTAAACTCTGGCGGTCTAGGTCGCTGGAGTCATGGACTGTGTGACTGATCCCAGTGGAGTTTCGAGTCCTCCCTCAGTCATGGGTGTGTGTTTGTCCTTAGGATGATTTAGGTAAAGTAGTGTGTAAGCTTGGGGTCTGATGTCCTTAGCAGTTCAGTCCCATAACATTTCACACACATGTGAACTAAGCGCTACTCTACTCACCGCTCGCAGACTGTAGCTCACAACTGTAATGAGTGCTACCAACAGCCCGTAGGCTGCAGCACACCAGCGCTTGCGCACGGCACCGGTACAGTGACGTCACGGGCTCACTCAGTGTGGAGCAGTGAGGCATCGGCATGTGGGCTGCGTCTCCATGCGCGACTCTGCTGAGCCCCTGGCATACAAGTTGTTTCGCAACAGCACTGCTCGGCCCTTGGGGTGTTGTCAGGGACACGCTCGGCCCGAGACCGCTGTAGCCCAGTGTGGCTGCATGACTCGGCACCGTGCAGCCCGTCGGACCTCCATGCTGCTGCCCGGCTGAACCGACAGTGCTACACATGGTTCGCACGGCTGTCATGACTACGCTACTGAACACGCTGTGGCACGATGCCTACCTCTGCTACAATCTGCACAACCAGAGCTCGCTCTCAGTCGGTTGTCACCGTCTCATTGGCATCATACAAGCCAACTGCAACGTCACTCCAGCAGTGGCTACATCAATTCCCTCAGGCGGACTCGTCCCTGAACTGACTTAACCTTGTTGTACACAACTTGAATGCCTGATCATGTAACAGCCAGTATCGTATTCAAATATATCGTAGGAAAACGTTAGGCACCAAGAAAAATTTTTGATCTTTATGTTTATGAAATATGTGTGTACCAGGAAGTCCACAAGTGTTAATAAGTACAAGTAATACGGACCGATAATGAAGAACAGAAAAGCCTTCAGATTTTTTCTGCGATCAGCTAGAAGATGCCTTCCTGTTTCGTATCGTCTTTTGTTCTTCAGCTTTCGCTATGTATACATCTACTTGTTAGCTCTTAAGAACGATGAATATACGAGGGGCGTTTGAAATGTACATGCAAAAATAAAACCTGCTTACATATTAGGGGTAAACTTTTCTTATTTTTCAACATAGTCTTCTTTTAGACTTATACACTTCATCGGATGCTGTTCTAATTTATTGAACCCGTACGAATAATAGAAATTGTCCAAGTCTGCAAAATAGCTAATACATGCTGCAATCACCTCCTCGTTTGAATAAAATCATTGTCCCAACAGCCATTTCTTCAAATTGGGGAACAAAAAGTAGTCTGAGGGCGCCTGGACTCGAGAATATGGCGGGTGGGTGAAGTGAATCGAGTTGGAATCCTATTTCCATTAATTTTGTGACCACAACCGCTGAGATGTGTACTGGTGCATTGTCATGATGGAAAAGGACGGTCCAATATCTATGAATAATATTCACCTGTAATAGTTTTACCCTTTTCCAGATAGTAGATAAGGATTATCCCTTGCGAATCCCAAAAGACAGTCTCCATAACCTTTCCGACCGAAGGAATGGTCTTCTCCTTTTTTGGTGCAGATTCTCCCTTGATAACCTATTGTTTAGATTTTTGTTTGGTCTCAGGAGTATAGTAATGTATCCATGTTTCATCCACAGTGACGAAACGTCGCTCAAAGTCCTGTGGATTATGCTGAAGAGCTGCAAACCATCCTTACAACACTTCGCACAATTCCGTTTTTGGTCAAGCGTGAGCAATCGCGGAAGCAACTTGGGGATAGCTTTCTCGTGTCCAAATGTTGATGCAAAATAATATGTACCCGTTCATTCGAGATGCCCACAGCACTAGCAATCCCACGCACCTTAACTCTTCTGTCATCCATCACCTTATCATGGATTTTATCAATGATTTCTGGAGTCGTAATCTTCACAGGGCGTCCAGAACGTTCAGCACCACGTGTGCCCATATGGGCACTCAAAAATTTTGAAATCACTTATAAACTGTTCCAAGCGAAGGCGCAGAGTTACTGTAATGTTTATCAAGCTTCTCTTTAGTCTCCTGAGGCGTTTTGCTTTTCATAAAGTAGTGTTTAATCACCTAAGGAATCTTTTTCGTCCATTTTTTGACAATCACTTGTTTTCCTTGATTCACACAAATGCCTAACGCAAAGAAATAGACCAATATGACTGAAACTTGGTGTGCGCTCTTTCCAAAGATGCTACTAACTAAACCCGATAGGCGCCGGTGCTGGCATGTCTCGGACTTTGCACGAACTTTTCAAACGCCCCTTGTATTTAAGTATATTTACATTAATACCTTTCAGATGAATCAATTTAACAAATTAAACATATCTCTTTGTGATAATGTCTTTATTAGCATTTATATACTGCTATTCGTATAAGAAATGCAAAACTGCTGACGTGGAGCCCGTCCTCCATTGGTGTGATCCACATACTGATTAACAATTTATCAGATCTTTTATGGTGCACCAAAGAACCTACAGTCTTTCAGAAACAATTTCCGATACTCAATTAACTATGCAGCACAATTCGATTGACCGATCTCGTTATGTACTTGCCTCATGAAAATTACATCCGAGCCACATCTGTAACTTTGCGATTCTCTCGAGGACAAACCTGGAGTAACAGGAAATCCCATCAGGGATCAACAAGCACTGCGCAGTTAATTTCAGTTGCCAATACTGAGGTGACTACATGCTGGTAAGTGGTAGGTGATCACGACTATTTTCGTTACATTCTCTATCATTCTTCCACCTTCGCAAGTAGGCCAGGTAACAGTTACAGCTCACAACATCGACTGGCTCATCCACCTTCGAGAGAGCTTGTTGCTATTGTAGGATAGGGACCACTTATACTGTATGGTTGCAGTTTAACGTCATATCACAGACACTTCTGTTTACAACAACAAAATATACAACCACCGCAACATCAGTTGGTTGCATCGACCAACAGTGTGGGATAAATACCTTTTCACATACGAGAATGAGCAAAGCCTTTAATTTAGGGCAATATAGAAACGTCTTTTGCCATGTCAAGAGCCAAGGGCGCTGAATCACACGAGATCTACCTTACTCATGAGTTGTCCCAGTAAAGAACTTGCAAAATTGTGCACCAGAAGCCTACCTCTACCTCCAACCCCCTTCCTCAATGTTGTTAATGTGGTCTTCAGCCTGAAGTCTGGTTTGATGCAGTTGCCCAAGCTAGTCTGTTCTGTGCAAGCCTCTTCAGCGCTGCACAGCTAATGCCATGTGCATCAGTTTAATCCTGCTAACTGTGTTGAAGACTTAGTTCTCCCTCTACAGCTTTAACACCCTCCCCTCCTCAATACCCACATATACACACTTCTCTAATTTACCAAACAAACAAGTCCTTCATCCTTCATGCCTAAGGATATGCCCTATGAAACGAAGTTGTGCTATAAATTTCTTGTTTTCCCCAGTTCGACACAGTATCGTCTTATCACTTATTCGATCTGCAGTGCCACCATTATTTTCTGCGCTATTGGGTAAATATGTGATGTTGCCTTGGATGTTGCAAAAGATGTTGCTAGTGGGCCAGCTCAGAGCCGACCAAACATCACCTCGTCCGATGCAGCAATGACACTGGCAGATTCCCACATTGTGCTCCAGGAAATGGGCTGGCAGCGCCATAACGACGACACAGCAGAAAGGCGTTGGTACGCCAGTAACTACACATCCAAGCAACAGACATCTTATGGTCTACATGGATACAAGCTGAGATTTGCAAAGCAAGAATGCTCAGTCGCAACATAAATTACCATTATTTTCAGTTAAAGGTGTCTCAGTCTGGAAGCTACTATCTCAGGGGAGCGGTGTTGCCACTCCACGAGACGACATGAGGCTACAAGCAGCTACCATGGAATTTCGCTCAACAAACTGTGGTCCCCTGCTGCTGGTTTTAAGATGAGTGCTGTGAGCTTAGCATCTTCCAGCCTGTGGGCCAACTACCAGTTGCAACCAGCCTTTGGCCATAGAAGGCAGTCGTTTGAGACCACAGAATGTTCTAGTTTGTAGTACAGTAAAATGTATGACAAATAGTAAAGTTTCTATGAGCAGCCATCGATCATCGTCCCACCACCCCACTAAACACTGCTCTACTCATCGCTCGTAGCCAGTATCTTGCAACTGCGGTCAATACTACCAACAGGCCGTAGGCCCCAGCACAGGTACAGTGACGTCACGGGCTCGCTCAGTGTAGAGCATAGAGGCCGCGGTCCGTGGGCGTCGTCTCCATTTGCAACTCTGCTGAGCCTGTGACATACAGGTGCTTTCGAAACAACACTGCTCGGCCCTTGGGGTGACGTCAGGGACTCGCTCGGCCGGAGAGTTTTTGTATCCAGTGCGGCCGCAGCTCGCGGGCCAGGCCCCTGTGCACGACTCTGCACCCTGCCTCCCGTCGGACCTCAATACGGCTGTCCCGGTTGAACCGGTAGCGCGAGGCAAGGCACGCACGTCTGACATGGCTGCGCTCCTGGACGGGCCGCACCTCGATGCCCACCTGTGCTACAAAGTGTGCAACCAGAGCTCGCTCTCAGCCTGTTGTCGCCGACCGATTGACATAATAAAAGCCAACTGCGATGCCACTGCGGCAGTGGCTGCATCAATTCCCATGGGCAGACACGTCTCTGAACTGACTTACCCTCTTATACTCAGAACAATGATAACTCTCTAATTTTAAGTTAGTGTATCTTGTACAAATATCTCCCGTGCCAATGAAAATGATTTGTGAAACTGTTCATTTAAAACATGTGAAATTGTGTATTCATTTTCCTTGTATGCCCCAATCTTGAGGTTTTATTGTACTTACGACTTGAATGACTACTTTTGTAACGGCCAGTGTCGTAGTCAAAAGTATCGTAGACAAACGTAAGACACCAAGAAAATTTTTCTTTCTTTATGTTTATGAAATTTGTGTTTACCAGAGAGTCCACAAATGTTAATAAGTGCATGTAATACTTTCTATGATAATAAAGAACAGAGAAGCCTTCACATTTTGTCTGCGACAAGCTAGGAGATGCCTTTCTGTTTCGTATCGTCCTTTGTTCTTCAGCTTTCGCTATGTAAGCATCTACTTAGTTTGCTCTTCACAGCCATGAATATATTTAAGTATCTCTTAATTAATACTTTTCAGATGCATTAATTTAACAAACAAACATATCTCTTTGTATTAATGCCTTTATCAGCTTTGTGTACAGCTATTCGTGAAAGAAACGCAAATGTGATGACGTGGAGCCCGTCCGCCATTAGAGTGATCCAAATTCAGATTAGCAATTTATCAGATCTTTTATGGTGCTCCAACGAACCTGCAGTCTTTCAGAAACGAAGTCCGATACTCAATTAACTATACAGCATAATGCGACTGACCGATCATGTTATGCACTTCCCTTATGAAAATTACATTCGAGCCATACTTGTAAATTTGCGTTTCTCTCGAACACCAACTTGGGTTAATAGGAATTGACGTTACTGAGGTGACTACCTGCTGGAAAGTGGTTGGTGATCACGACTATTTTCTTTGCAGTCTCTATCTTCCTTCCACCTTCGCAAGCAGGCAAGGTAACAATTACAGGTCACAACTTCCACTCGCTCATCCACCTTCCCGAGACGTTGTTGCTATTGTTGGACGGGGACCACTTATACTCTGGTCACTCCACGTGTGGTTGCAGTTAACCGTCATACCAGAGACACTTCTGTTTACAACAACAAAATAATACAAGAACCGCTACATCGGTTGGTTGTATCGGCCAACACTGTGAGATAAATAGCTTTTCTCATACCAGGATAAGCAGCGCCGTTAATTTAGAGCAATATAGAAACGTCTTTTGCCATGTCTACATCCGAGGGCGCTGAATCACACGAGATCTACCTTACTCGTGAGTTCTCCCAGTAAAGAACTTGCAAAATTGTGAAACAGAAGGGTACATCTCTCTCCCCTCCCTTCCCAAATGTTGTTGTTGTGGTCTTCAGTCTGAAGACTGGTTTGATGCAGCTGCCCAAGCTAGTCTATTCTGTGCAAGCCTCTTCAGCACTGCACTGCTAATGCAATGTACATCATTGTGGACCTGCTAACTGTATTCCCGACTTTGTCTCCCTCTACAATTTTAACATCCCTCCTTCCCAACACCCGCATATACATACTTTTCTTCATTACCAAACTGACAATTCTTTGATGCCTCAGGATATGCCCTACGAAACGAAGTTGTGCCATAAATCCCTTGTTTTCCCCAGTTAGACACAGTATCTTCTTATCAGTTATTCGAACAGCAGAGCCACCAATATTTTTCAGCGCAACTGAGTAAAATTGTGATTTTGCCATGGCTGTTGCAAAAGATCTTAGGAGTGGGCCAGCTCAGAGCCGACCAAACACCATTCTGTCAGCCGGCTAAGTGGCCGTGCGGTTCTAGGCGCTGCATTCTGGAACCGCGAGAGCGCTACGGTCGCAGGTTCGACTCCTGCCTCGGGCATGGATGTGTGTGATGTCCTTAGGTTAGTTAGGTTTAAGTAGTTCTAAGTTCTAGGGGACTGATGACCACAGATGTTAAGGCCCATAGTGCTCAGAGCAATTTGAACCATTTGAACCATTCCGTCAGATGCAGCAATGCCACTGGCAGATTTCCACATTGTGCTCCAGGAAAGGGGCTGGCACCGCCATAATGACGACGCAGCAGAAAGGCGTTGGTAGGCCAGTGTCGTGCACATAGTTACGCGTAGTCAGCTCGTACATAACTTTCCCACTAGAGCGCGCCCTACTAAGCTCAACAGCGCAGGCGCCGCGCTCGTTCGTCCCTCCACTACGATTTGGCGCTGCCTTAGAGGCGGACCAAATTCTGCTTCCAGCGATCCGCGTATTAATGTGTAACGCAGCCAATGAGATTGCTGCTAAAGTAGAACCTTTTCTGCTCGCGGATCACCCTCGCGCAGTGATACTTGAATGCATGAGGTATTATAACGAGTGTGCAGACCTCCGATTAGTCAGTCTTCATTAGTATGTACGAGTCTGCATTAGTCTGTACCAGTTTATAGCAAGTTTCAGTCTGCGCCTAATAAGATTTTCATATTCCTTTACATAGCCATGAAGATAAATGTGTAGACGCTTTGTCAAGTATCAGAGATATGTGAGAATAAGATTAACGTATTAAGACCAAAGGAACTTCAGACTGTCAGTTGTAAACAGCATCCAGAATCAAGTTACATAATGTATAATCTTTTTATTATTTTAATAAATGTGTGTGAAAATTAATCAAGTTCTGTTTAAAGTTGGTCACTGTCAATCTGCTACTCTAAGCGTGCAAGTGGCATTTCTATCGTCTGACTTAACGGCAGAAGATAAACACGCCACGATAAGACCACGAGACACATTGCTGACACTCGCCTACTTCGTTAGAGCGACAAGTCAAATAATCTGATGGTGTGTGTACCGAAGGTCTTACAGTACGCACACCACATTGGCGACGAGGTGACCGTTTTGAAAGCAATGGTATTATCGAACCTGTCACATGTAGCGGCTGGGCAACACCAATCGTTGTAATAGAAAAGCCCAATGGATCATTACATATCTGTGGAGATTTCAAGAATACTTTCAATTCACAGTGCATTATAGATACATACCTGATTCCGAAACCGGAAGAACTGATGTATGAATTAGCAGGGGTGTGTGTATTTACCCAAACTGGATATAAAGGAAACATATCTGCAGATCCCTTTAGACAAAGATACACAAAAGTTTATGCTAATAAATACTCCGTTTGGATTGTACAGATACAAGCCCTTACCATTTGGTATCGCTTGCACACCAAGCATCTTTCAACGTTACTTGGAACAATTAATTAGAAACTGTCGTAACGCAGTTAACTATCTCGATGACATAATCGTCTCGGGAAAATCTCCACAAAATTTACTACATAACCTGGATGAACTGTTCAAGGTTCTCAGAAAGGCCAATCTCAGGTGCAACAAGGACAAATGTATATTTTTTGTCAAGAAAATTCAGTATTTACGACATATATTGTCAAATAAAGGAATCAGTCCGACATCACAGCATAAAGAAACAATACAGAAATTGCCAGCTCCGAAAGACTTAAAGCAACTAAGAGCTTTATTAGGCCAAATTAATTATTACCGGAAATTCATACCGAAAGCAGCTGCAATTTCCGAACCGTTGCACAGATTGCTTCGCAAAGGAGTCACGTGGAATTGGTTCAAAGAATGCCAGCACGCATTCGAAAAAGTGAAACAAAGTTTAGTAGACGCAAAATGTCTTATGACATATGACCCGCAAAAGTTGATCACTATTGCGGCGGACTCGTCAGATTACTGGATCGGTGCAGTCATGTCCCATAAACATCAAATAATTGAACGACCGATTGCATACGCGTCGAAAACTTTAAACTCAAGTCAACGAAACTATAGCCAAGTAGAAAAAGAGGCTCTAGCAATTATCTTTGCAGTGAAGAAGTTTCATGACTACATATGCGGAAGAAAATTTATTCTGCTCACAGACCATAAGCCATTGATGACAATATTCGGACCACATAATAGTGTATCCACTAAGACAGCAAAGCGTTTACGACGTTGGGCATTGCTACTATGTAATTACAACTACGAGATCTTATATAGATCGACGCAAAACATGCCAACACCGATGTACTTTCTCGTCTACCGGCCTGTCAAGATGAACATTTTGACAAATCACAGGACGTATGTTTTCAGATAGACGTAACCAGTGAGGACGTAGTGGAAAATTCCCCCGTCAATGCCGCCTTAATAGCTAAGTTAGTGACCAAAGATCCAGTGTTATCAAAGATAAAGCAGTATATTCTTAAGGAATGGCCAACCAATAAGAACATGTTCGCTCAGCCAGAAGTGAAATCTTATTAGAACATGAGACATGCTCTCATAGTGCACAAAGGCGTCATATTAGTTCACAGTGAAACGGGAAAAACAAGAGTAGTTATACCCAAAGCTCTCAGGACTAAAGTGCTAGCAATGTTACACCAATGTCATTGGGGCATATTACGCACAAAACGCATGGCCAGAGAACATTGCTACTGGAAGGACATTGATTAAGATATTGAAACAATGTTTTCTAACTGTGAATTATGTCAGACGCATCAATCAGCTCCGCCAAGACAATATTTTCCGTGGCCACAGGCAATAGACCCTTGGTCAAGATTGCATATTGCCTATGCAGGTCCTTTATTTGGAACTTCTTGGTTAATTGTCATTGATGCATTTTCAAAATTCCTTTTTGTACTACAAATGCGTACAGCTTCTTCAGTGACAAGAATTCAAGCTTTGTCAAAGATATTTTCCATTGAAGGATTGCCTCAAATCATAGTGACCGAGGCCAGAGTGGTGGCCTTGCGGTTCTAGGCGCTTCAGTTCGGAACCGCAGGACTGCTATGGTCGCAGGTTCGAATACTGCCTCGGGTATGTCCTTAGGTTAGTTAGGTTTAAGTAGTTCTAAGTTCTAGGGGACTGATGACCTAAGATGTTAAGTCCCATAGTGCTAAGAGCCATTTGAACCATTTGAACCATAGTGACCGATAACGGCACACAATTTACGTCGCAAGAATTCCAGTCATTCTGTCAGATGAACGGAATTGCACACTCCAGGACGACACCATTTCACCCTGAGGCTAATGGACTCGCCAAACGATTCGTACGAACGTTCAAGGCACACATGACAAAGTTGGTGCAACAGTACAACAAAGAGGCTTCCTTATTAATTTTTCTGTCACAATACAGAGATACTCCGCACGAGGTACAGTCACCAACAGAAAAACAGCATGGGTGATAACACAGGACTTTGATGTCCATCCTAAAACCCACAATGCATCGAGAAAATGATCAACGAACGTCGAAAGGACGACGATTCCACGTAAATGACAAAGTCCTCGTGACTGTCTACCGTCGAGGAAAGCGTACTTGGACACAAGGAATCATTGTAGAATCCAATGGAAATGTAATGTATAGAATAAAAACGAAAAGCGGCATAGTTGTTCGCCATACTAATCAATTACAGCAGCAAAGACAGTAGTCACAAATAGGCACAACTCCTAGGCTGTTTAATTTTGCAGACTCAGAAGCAGATGTCAACCCCGAGCAGCTTGCAGGATTCCAGACGCCGTTACCGGCTGCCGCCGCCGACGCCGACGTAGCACCTTCATGGGCAGCCGACTACACCAGCCGTCCACAGCCGACATCCCCAGAGAAGATGGACATCGAAGAAGAATTAAATTTACTCTATGACCAATGTACTGATGTTGAAATGCAATTATGTAACAAAATCTCTGCTTCTCCGGTTCCCTGTTCCGCTGGTTTTGAGTGGGTTTTCCTAGCGGACCTTGGGCGAATGCCACGGGGAACAACATGTGTGCACCCACAGAGATACGCACGCCGGAAAGCCAGGAAGCAGAAGAAAAAGGATTTTCAAGCAAACTTCAAAGGCATTTTTTCTTCCCTGGAAAGGAGGGATATTGTGTACATAGTTCCGTGAAGTCAGCGCGTACACAACTTTCCCACTAGAGCGCACCCCGCTAAGCACAACAGCACAGGCGCAGCGCTCGTCCGTCTCCGCACTATGAGATGGCGCTGCCTTAGAGATGGACCAAATTCTGCTTCCGCCGATTTGCGTATTAATATGTACCGCAGCCAATGAGATTGCTGCTAACGTAGAACCTTTTCTCCTCACGGATCACACTCACGCAGTGATACCTGAACGCGTGAGGTATTGTAAGTAGTCTACAGACCTCCGATTAGTAAGTCTGCATTAGTCTATACCAGTCTATAGCAAGTTTCAGTGTGCGCCTAATTAGATTATCATATTCCTTTACATAGCCATGATGATTAATGTGTAGACGCTTTGTCAAGTATCAGAGATATGTGAGAATAAGATTAACGTACCAAGAGCAAAGGAACTTCAGATTGCCAGTTGTAAACAGCATCCAGAATCAAGTTACGTAATGTCTATGCTTTTTATTATTTTAATAAATGCGTGTGAAAATTAATCAAGTTCTGTTTAAAGTTGGTCACCGTCAATCTGCTACTCTAAGCGTGCAAGTGGCATTTCTATCGTCTGACCTAACGGCAGAAGATAAACATGCCACGATAAAACCATGAGACATATTGCTGACACTCGTCTACTTTGTTAGAGTGACAAGTCAAATAATCTGATGGTGAGTGTACTGAAGGTCTTCAAGTACGCATACCACAGCCAGTTACTACACATCCAACCAACAGACGTCTTATAGTCTACATGGATTACATGCTGTGATTTGCAAAGCAAGAACGATCTGTCCCAACATAAAATTACCATTATTTTCAGTAAAAGGTGTCTCAGTCTGGTAGCTACTACTTAAGAGGAGAGGTGTATGCCGCTCCTCGAGGCGACATGTGGCTACAAGCGGCCACCATGGGATTTGACCACCACTAACTGTGGGCCCCTGCTACTGGTTTTAAGATCAGTGCTGTGAGCTTAGCATCTTCCAGTCGGTGGTCCGACTACCAGGTACAGCCAGCCTTCAGCCATAGAAAGCAGTCGCTTGAGACCATGGCCACCCATTGCATCAGTTCCTTAACACTCGCTGTCTTCAGCACACACTATGGAGGAAGGGGCACCACAGAGTGTTCTAGTTTGTTCTTCAGTAAAACGTATCACTAACAGTGAAGTTTTTATGAGCAGCCATCGAACATGATCGCGACAACAACCCACCACCT
The DNA here is from genome assembly GCF_021461385.2 of Schistocerca piceifrons. Lineage (NCBI taxonomy): Eukaryota > Metazoa > Arthropoda > Insecta > Orthoptera > Acrididae > Schistocerca > Schistocerca piceifrons. The sequence continues at coordinate 526,889,180 of NC_060149.1, read as the reverse complement.
CAACTCAGACCTCCACGTGTACAGGTGTTCCATCTTGGACCTCCACATTTTGATGTCAGAACTGTGTGTCACCTTTAAATTTCAGTGACAGGGGAACCTCACCAGCCACCCTCGATGGAGACGATGACTCTCGACTAACTCAGGGTTGCAGTTTCATCGACACACAGCATCAGTATGCAGTGGGCCGGCCGGTGTGGCCGAGGGGTTCTAGGCGCTTCAATCTGGAGCTGCGCAACCGCTACGGTCGCAGGTTCGAATCCTGCCTCGGGCATGGATGTGTGTGATGTCCATAGGTTAGTTAGGTTTAAGTAGTTCTAAGTTCTAGGGGACTGATGACCTCAGAAGTTAAGTCCAATAGTGCTCAGAGCCTTTTGAAGGAAGTATGCAGTTGGTGAGTGCACTAACAGTTCTATTTTAGCCCCTGCGAATACCACTTCGAGTTAGTGCACCTTTTAGCAGCTTATCAGTTCTGTTTTCATGTGTGACATGTCTCAAGTAAACTCAGACTGTGTTCTAAGGATGTGTAAATATGAACGTCATTTTTAACTACCATCAATGATTGTATCTCATTGTCTGGAAGTGTATAAGGTCTTAACTATGCGTGGCTTCTTAGGAGGGGAATATGAGTTTCGTCGAGAAGTCTGGATTTTGTGGTAGTTTTCACCATTTTGAATGAGCAATGGATTTCATTTTGAGCAACAAATGTGGCTCACTGCGTTTAAGCACGTAAAGTAGTAGACATGAGTAGCCGCTCAAGCGGAGAAGTTAAGTTATTGTAAGTGTTAGGCTAGAATTAGATTAAGTGTTCTTGTCGTTGTACTGTTTTGTTCTCAACGTTCGTTGTTTGCATAATTACTGGTAGATGCCCCGGCGGAAAAGTTGCAAATTTCTGCAGCTTGGACCAGATGTGGGGGAAGTGCATGTGCCGATGAATTTTGTGTCTTGCAGAGAGCAACTGCCGACAGTAATTTTGTTGTAGATACTTAAGAGGTGACACAGAAAGCTATGTTTTGGGCACTGAAATGGTACAACTGCATTTTGAATTTCCGAAGGCCGCAGATTCGGCACCATCTCTGACGGCACAGCCTCCTCAGAACGTGGGAGGAGAAGAAACAGGAAATGTGTTTGTAAGGTTTATGTTCGGGCAGACAAGGCTTGTGCCAGTGGATCTGGAGATTGACAGAAGTGACAAAACTTGCAGTGTATTTTGTGATGCAGGCGAAGGGTGCTGTGCAATCCCAGGGCTAGACTTTGTCATCAAGCATCATCCCGAAGCTGACTTCCGATGACGAGCGATGGAACCCAGGGGGATCATGTTCAAGCTGGGGGAAACTGACCCCTGTGAAATACTGCTGTATGGTTCGTTTATCATGATAGGACAAATGTGGGAAAACCACTAAGCCTTAATTTACACGATATAGTGCCACAAGGCACTAGGAAGTTGCTTTATGTGACCGAAGGTGTTGCTAACTAATACGATTCTGGACTTCGCGTCTGGGTAGGGAATCGTCGTTGAGTAGGCAGCGCTCAGTGATTGAGAGCACTTCTTCTGTCGATACTCACGTTGAGACGTTATCTGAATTCCGTCCTTGTGGCTGGGAGTTCGCATTTCTTATCTGTAGAATACAGAGGGAAGAAGGTAGTATTAGATTATACTAGACAGAGGACCGCCTTCTGCCGTCCTAGCGTTCAATGAGTTTTTTTATTTTGTGGCTGGAGATCTTTTATCGTCGCAGACGTGTACGAGAACCACCACTCCGACGCACCGGCCGCAGTACATTCGGAGCTATTGGTAATTGCTTCGGGTTATTAGAATAATAAAGCTGAACAGCTGTGATAATGTAAGTTTCATTTCCACTGAGGTTCCACACCACTGTAGATCACCTTCGAAAGTATTGTCTTCCAGTGTTTGGGACGTAGATGATTTCAGTCATCTCGCTTTATTTATTTTAGATCGCGTAGTCATAAAAAGGGACAGATTTGGGCAGTTGGTCAATAATATTAGTCAGTAAATTCATTTGTATATCTTTATGTCCATTGCACATCGACATATAAACATTTGTAGTATATAAAGGGGTTTTAATCTACTTTAAACGTATAAGCAGAGAAAACATTAACATTTACTAATTACCAGTTCCCTTAATCATTCTTTATTTTTATGTTGTAGTTTATATGTTAAAGAGCAAGAAGGAGAAAATAATATCACCGTTAAGATATCTTAAGATCTGCTTCAGGTGGTATTCAGACAGGGCCAAATCTTTACTTTCGCGATCAGTATTTTCCGTAGTGCACATTCGTTTTCTCACCCGCCTGGAGCAGCATCTCGGAAAATATTCAAATACCTTCCAGTAATACTTCCTAACAATTAAATTTATATTCGAAATCCCTCATTCTCATTAATACTTTCTTGCTGTAGTCAGTCTTGATTTTATATCCCGTTGTGCGTAAAAGACAACGAAAATGAACGAAATAAGTCTATCGTTGTGTTGGTCATATATTACGCCCCTCTTTGTAGTACACGTTATTTAAAATCCGTTGGTTCTGCTAGGTAAAATTCGAATACGTTCCATTACCTTTGATTTAGTTCCATTGGAGGTTATCTTATAATTCCTTTCCAAGGCACTATCTATTCCATTCAACTGTTATTCCAAGTTCTTTGCTGCCTCTGACTGAATTGCAGTGCCACCGGTAAACTTAAAAATGTTTATTGCTTCTCCCTAATATTTAATTCTGTTTACAAATTTATCCTTGTATGCTTTACTGCTTGTTCGGTGCAGATGTTGAATAACATCGAGTGTAGGCTACCTGAATGTCTGACTCCCATCTTCCCATTGCACAACTAGAAATCCACTGGATGGAGTAGCAGATTTTATGTGCTTCAACATGATTAGTTTTTTGATGGGGTGGGACTGTGAAATACAAGCCCAATCTCATTACCCCTCTCTTCTTATCTGTGGACAGCAAAATTCTTGTTACAGTACATACACGGCAAAAATTCAAACTTTAATTTAGGACAAGGATTCCCAAGGATCCACATGTTACCAGTTGTGGAGGAACATGTAGGAATGAGCGTGTCGCCTATTTCAGAACATTAAATGTTATTTTTGTAACTTCCAGAAGAGCAGAGTACAACGAGATGGCTATTTCTAGATCTAAAGGTAAGCCACTTCCGTTCGAACATACTAGTGAGAACAAATAGAAAGATAGTTGGAGATGCAGTAAAGGGAAATGACGATAGAGTGTACTCTGGGATTGGAGAAGTATGAGGAAGGAAAAGTATTGTATCCTGTCACGACTTTACGCCTCTTATCTTCAGATATCATTTTTAAATGACAAATGGTCGCCAGAGGAAGGCTGCTACATCACAGTATCTCTGGACAAATAGCTTTACATCTAAGAATAATTTGAGGCGTTAATGTAAAAGTCCGATTTCAGAAACTTCTCTGTACTGGAAGGCCTGACTCAAATGCTTTAACATTGTCATAGTCCATGTCAACAGAAGATGCAGTGTAGGTGATTCCCCCGGTTCTAATTCCTTGGACGCCGCTTTGAAGACCTACAAAAACTCTTATGTTTTAAAAGGTATAAAAGAAACGATAGCGTATAAGAATTACAGTAATCGAATAGCATACATAACGTAAAAAGTTCTTTCATCAGCGTATTATCAGTTCCTTCATTTTGGGCTATTTCTCCCTTCTCAGAGAGCTTCTTTCACAATGACATTCTAACATTGTCAGCTGCTTATTCCATGGAGTATACTTAGACTGGCTCAGTGATCTATCAAGAGCAGGAAGGTTGAAGGAAGATAGAGAATGTAAAGAAAACGGTCGTGATCACCTACCACCTACCAGCAGATAGTCAGCACAGTATTGTCAATTGAAATTAACTGAGCATTGCTTGTTCATTCCTGTTGTGATTTCCTGTTCCTCCATCTTTGTGTTCGAGAGAAACGCAAAGTTACAGATGTGGCTTCAATGTCATTTTCATAAGGCAAGTGCATAACGCGGTCGGTCTATCCAATTATGCTGTATAGTTAATTGAGTATCGGACTTCGTTTGATAAAGACTGTATGTTCTTTGGTGCTCCATAAAACATCTGACAAATTACTAATCAGTATTTGGATCACACCAATGGCGGACGGGCTCCACGTCAGCAGTTTTAAATTGGTTCAAATGGTTCTGAGCAGTATGGGACTTAACATTTGATGTCATCAGTCCCCTAGAACTTAGAACTACTTAAACCTAACTAACCTAAGGACATCACACACATCCATGCCCGAGGCAGGATTCGAACTTGCGACCATAGCAGTCGGCGGTCCCGGACTTAAGCGCCTAGAACCGCTCGGCCACCTCGGTCGGCCTCAGCAGTTTTGCATTTCTTTCACGATTAGCTGTATACAAAGCTGATAAAGACATTAATACAAAGAGATATGTTTAGTTTGGTAAATTAATACATCTGAAAGGTATTAATTTAAATATACTTGAATACGAGGGGCGTTTGAAAAGTCTGTGCAAAGTCCGAAGATGCCACCACCGGCGCCTATCGAAGTCGTGTTTAGCTAGTAGCATGTTTGGAAAGAACGCACACCAAGTTTCAGTCATATTGGTCTATTTCTATGTGCATGGCATTCGTGTGAATCAAGGAAGTCGAGTGATTGTCAAAAAATTGGCGAAAAAGAATTTCGTTTGATGATTAAACATTACTTTATGAATGGCAGAACGCCTCAGGGGACTAAAGAGAAGCTTGATAAACATTATAGTGACTCTGCGCCTTCGCTTAGAACAGTTTATAAGAGATTTCACAATTTTTGGAGTGGCCACATGGGCACTAAAGATACTGAACGTTCTGGACGCCCTGTGGAGGTTGCGACTCCAGAAATCGTTCATAAAATCCATGATATGATTATGGAAGACAGAAGAGTTAATGTGCGAGAGATTGCTAGTTCTGTGGGCATCTCGATTGAACGGGTACATAATATTTTGCATAAACATGTGGACACGAGAAAGTTATCCGCAAGTTGCGTTGGGCGATTGCTCACGCTTGACCAAAAACGGAATTGTGCGAAGTGTTGCAAGGATGGTTTGCAGCTGTTCAGAAGAATCCGCAGGATTTTGAGCGTCGTTTCGCCACTGTGGATGAAACATGGATACATTTCTATACTCCTGAGACCAAACAACAATCTAATCAATGGGGTACCAAGGGAGAATCTGCACCAAAAAAGGCGAAGATCATTCCTTCGGTCAGAAAGGTTATGACGGCTATCTTTTGGGAGTTCGCAAGGGATAGTCCTCATCGACTATCTAAAAATGGTTAAAACTATTACAGGTGAATATTATTCATTGTTATAGGACCGTCCTTTTCCATCATGACAATGCACCAGCACAAACCTAAGCAGTTCTGGTGGCAAAATTAATGGAAATAGGATTCCAGACCGTTTCCCATACCCCACTAATCTCCAGACTTGGCTTCCTCGAACTACTATTTGCTCCCCAATTTGAAGAAATGTCTGGCGAGACAAAGATTTTATTGAAACGGGGAAGTGATCGCAGCAACTATTAGCTATATTGCAGACTTAGACAGTTCCTATTATTCGTAAGGGATCAGCAAATTAGAAAAGCGTTGGACGAAGTGTATAAGTCTAAAAAGTTACTACCTTGAAAAATAAAAAATGTTTACCCCAAAGATGTATGCAGTTTTTATTTTTGCACGGACTTTTCAAACGCCCCTCGTATATTCTGGTACTTAAGAGCTAACAAGATGGATGCATACATAGCGAAAGCTGAAGAACAAAGGACGATGCGAAACAGGAAAGCATCTCCTAGCCGATCTCAGAACAAATGTGGAGGCTTGTCTGTTCTTCATTGTTGTAGAATCTATTACATATACTTATTAATATTTGTGGACTTTCTGGTAAACAGATATTTCATAAACATAAGGAAAGAAAAATTTTCTTGGTGTCTTACATTTTCCTGCGATATATTTGACTACAATACTGGCCGTAACGTGAGTAGTCATTCGAGTCATGTACAACAAGGTTTAGTCAGTTCAGGGATGTGTCTGCCTGTGGGAATTGATTCAGGCACTGCTGGATCCAAGTGGCTCTGAGCACTATGGGACTTAACATCTTAGGTCATCAGTCCCCTAGAACCTAGAACTACTTAAACCTAACTAACCTAAGGACATCACACAACACCAGGCATCACAAGGCAGAGAAAATCCCTGACACCGCCGGGAATCGAACCCAGGAACCCGGGCGTGGGAAGCGAGAACGCTACCGCACGACTGCGAGATGCGGGCGCCACTGCTGGAGTGACGTCGTAGTTGGCTTGTATGAAGTCAATCAGACGGTGACAACCGGCTGAGAGTGAGCTCTGGTTGTGCAGTTTGCAACAGAGGTGGGCATCGAATCGCAGACCGTCCACGATTGTAGCCATCACAGCCGTGCTAGCCTTGCCTAGCGCAGCCGTTTCAGCTGGGGCAGTCGCATGGAGGTCCGACGCGCCGCAAGGTGCAGAGTCATGCGGCCGCACTGGGCTACAGCAGTCTCCGGCCGAGCAAGTCCCTCACGTCACCCCAAGGGCCGAGCAGTGCTGTTGCGAAACAACTTGTATGCTACGGGCTAAGCAGAGTCGCATAAGGAGACGCAGCCCACGGGCCATGGCCTCACTGCTCCGCACTTAGCGAGGCTGTGACGTCAGTGCATCAGTGACGTGCGCAAGCAATGGCGTTGTGTGGCCTACGTGCTGTTGGTAGCACTGACCGCAGCTGTGAGCTACGGGCTGTGAGCGGTGATTAGAGCAGAGTTTAGTTCAAATGTTCAAATGTGTATGAAATCTTATGGGAAATAACTCCTAAGGTCATCAGACCAAACACCATTTCGTCCGATGCCGATTCCCACATTGTGCTCCACTAAAGGGTGTGGCACAGCCGTAACGACGACACAGCAGAAAGGCGTTTGTAGACCGGTTACTACACATCTAATCAACAGACCTCTTCTGGTCTACATGGCTGCAAGCTGTGATTTGCGAAGCAAGAACGCTCTGTCCCAACATAAATTACCATTACTTTCAGAAAAAGGTACCTCAGTCTGGTAGCTACTATTTACGAGAAGAGGTGTATGCCACTCCTTGAGGCGACATGATGGTTCAAGCAACCACCGCGAGATATGGCCTCCGACACCTTTGGGCCCCTGCTGCCGGTTTTTAGATCAGTTGTGTGATACTCGCAGGGGAAAAAAATTGAACAGACAGTGCACTCACCTACTGCACACTGAAGCTGTGTGTCGACGAAACTGGTACTCTGAGGTAGTGGAGAGTTATCGTCTCTAGGGAGGGTGACTGGTAAGGTTTTCCCGTCAATGAAATTTAGACGTGACACACACTTCTGACATCAAAATGGGTGACATCTACACATGGAGGTCTGAGTTGAGGTGGTGGATTGTTGTTGGGATGATGATCCATGGCTGCTCATAAAAACTTCACTGTTAGTCATATATTTTACTGAAGAACAAATTAAGACATTCTGTGGTGCAACGTCCTCCATAGTGTGTGCTGAAGACAGCGAGTCTTAAGGAACTGATGCAACAGGTGGCCATGATCTCAAACGACTGCCTTCTTTGGCTGAAGGCTGATTTCACCTGGTAGTTGGTCCACAGTCTGGAAGATGCTAAACTCACAGCACTGACCTTAAGGCCAGCAGCAGGGGCCCACACTTAGTGGAGGCCAAATCCCAAGGTGGCTGCTTGTAGCCTCATGTGGCCTTGTGGAGCGGCATACACCTCTCCTCTTAAATAGTAGCTACCAGACTGAGACACCATTTACTGAAAATAATGGTAATTTATGTTGTGACAGAGCGTTCGTGATTTGCAAATCATAGCTTGTAACCATGTAGACCACAAGAAGTCTGTTGATTGGATGTGTAGTTACTGGCTTACCAGCGCCTCTCTGCTGCGTCGTCATTATGGCCTTTCCTTTAGCACAATGTGGGAATCTGCCAGTAGAATTGCTGCATCTGACATAATGGTGTTTGGTCGGCTCTGAGTTGGCCCATTCCCAAGGTCTTTTGCAACAGCGATGGCATCATCACAATTTTACTCAGTAGCGCCGAAAAGTAGTGGTGTCACTGCAGATCGAATAACTGATAAGAAGATTTTGAGGGGAACTGGGGAAGACAAGAAATTTGTGGCACAACTTCATTTAATAGGGCATATACTGAGGCATCAAGGACTCGTCAGTTTGGTATATCATTTCATTGATGACAGGAGAAAATACAAAAACGCAATACATGTAGCAGGCAGAAAAGAATACATACGTCTAAAGAATGAGATCGACAGGAAGCTCAAAATGGCTAAGCAGGAATGGCTAGAGGACAAATGTAAGGATGGAGAGGCGCATATCAGTAGGGGAAAGTTAGATACTGCCTACAGGAAAATTAAAGAAATCTTTGGAGAAAAGAGAACGACTTGCATGAATATCAAAAGCTCCGATTGAAATCCAGTAATAAGTAAAGAAGAGAAAGGAGAAAGGTGGAAGGAGTATATAGAGGATCTATATAAGGGCGATGTTCTTGAGGAAAATATTATAGAAATGGGAGAGAATGTACATGAAAATGAAATAGGAGATGTGATACTGTGTGAAGAGTTTAACAGAGCACTGCAAGATCTAAGTCGAAACATGGTCCCAGGAGTAGACAACGACCCATTAGAACTAATGACAGCCTTGGGAGAGCCAGGCCTATCAAAACCTTACCATCTAGTCAGCAAGTTGTATCAGACAGGCGAAATACCCTCAGACTTCAAGAAGAATATAATAATTCCAATCCCAAAGAAAGAAGGTGTTGGCAGATGTGAAAATTACCGAACTATCCGTTTAATAAACCACGGTTGCAAAATACTTACACGAATTTTTTAGAGACAAATGGAAAAACTTTTAGAAGCCGACCTCGGGGAAGTTCAGTTTGGATTCTGTAGAAATGTTGCAACACGTAAGGCAATACTGACCCTACCACTTACCTTAGAATAAAGATTGAGGAAAGGCAATCATACGTTTCTAGCATTTGTAGACATAGAGAAAGCTATTGACAATATTGACTGGAATACTCACTTTCAAGTTCTGAAGGTGACAGAGGAAAAATACAGGGAGCGAAAAGCTATTTACAATTTGTACAGTAACCAGATAGCAGTTATAAGAGTCGAGGGCATGAAAAGGAAGCAGTGGTTGGGAAGGAAGTGAGACAGGGTTGTAGCCCATCCTAGATGTTATCCAATCTGTATATCGAGCAAGCAGTAGAGGAAACAAAAGGAAAATTCGGAGCAGGAATTAAAAACCATGGAGAAGAAAAAAAAAATTCTGAGGTTCGCCGATGACATTGTAATTCTGTCAGAGACAGCACAGGACCTGGAGAAACAGCTGAACGGAATGGACAGTGCCTTGAAGAGAAGATATAAGATGAATATCAACAGAAGCACAACCAGGATAATGGAATGCTGTCGAATTAAATCGGGTGATGCTGCAGGAATTAGATTAGGAAATGAGAGGCTTAAAGTAGTAAATGAGTTTTGCTATCTAGGGAGCAAAATAACAGATGATTGTCGAAGTAGAGGGGATATAAAATGTAGATTGGCAATGGCAAGGAAAGCGTTTCTGAAGAAGAGAAATTTGTTAGCATCGAGTATAGATTTAAGTGTCAGAAAGTCGTTTCTGAAAGTGTTTGTATGGAGCGTAGTCATGTATGGAAGTGAAACGTGGACAATAAATAGTTTAGACAAGAAGAGAATAGATGCTTTCTAAATGTGGTGCTACAGAAGAATGCCGAAGATTAGTTGGGTAGCCCACATAACTAATGAGAAGGTACTGAATAGAATTAAGGAGAAGAGAAATTTGTGGCACAACTTGACTAGAAGAAGGGATCGGTTGGTGGGGCATATTCTGAGGCATCAAGGGATCGCCAATTTAGTATTGGTGGGCAGCGTGGAAGGTAAAAATAGTAGAGGCAGACCAAGAGATGAATACACTAAACAAATTCAGAAGGGTGTAGGTTGCAGTTGGTACTGGGAAATGAGGATGCTTGCACAGGATAAAGTAGCATGGAGAGCTGCAGCAAAAAAGTCTCTGGAGTGAAGAGCACACCAACGACAACAAGAGCTAACAAGATAGGTGCATACATAGTGAAAGCTGAACAACAAAGGACGATACGAAACAGGGAGGCATCTCCTAGCTGATCGCAGAAAAAATGTGAAGGCGCTTTGTTCTTCATTATCGTAGAAAATATAAGGAAATAAAAATTTTCTTGGTGTCTTACATTTTCCTACGACACATTTGACTACGATACTGGTTGTTACATGAGTCAAATAGTCAGTACAACAAAATTACATGATTGGTGTGTACAAGAGAAAACAATATACAATTTGACATGTTTTAAATAAACAGTTTGACAAATCATTTTCATTGGCACAGGAGATATTTTTACAACAGTAACTTAAAATTTCAGAGGAATCATTGTTCTGAGGATAAGAGGTTAAGTCATTACAGGGACGTGTCTGCCCATGGGAACTATGCTGCCACAGCTGAAGTGACGTCGCAGTTGGCTTGTATGATGTCAATCGGTTGGTGACGACTGGTGTAAGTGCGAGTTCTGGTTGTGCACTTCGCAGGTGAGGTGGGCATCAAGGCGATGCCCGTCCAGGACCGTAGCCATGTCAGCCGTGCAAGACTTGCCTCGCGCTGCCGGTTCAACTGGGGCAGCTGCAGCGATTTCAGCCGCGCCACACGGTGCAGAGTCGAGTGCCCGCACTGGACTACAGCAGTCTCAGGCCGAGTGAGCCCCTGACGTCACACCAACACCAAGGGCCGAGCAGTGCTGTTGCGAAATCACCTGTATGCCAGGGGCTCAGCAGAGTTCCGCATAGAGACACAGCCCACAGGCCGCGGCCTTGCTGCTTCACACTGAGCGAACCTGTGACCTCACTGCACCAGTGCCGCGCGCAAACACTGCTGTGCAGCGGCCTACGGGCTGTTGGTAGCGAGGGTGAGTAGAGCAGTTTTTAGTGGAGTGGTGGGATTTCTTCATTTTTTTCGTCGCGCACAAAATGAGAGCAGAGAGTAAACGTGGTTTGCAGAAGAAGGAGTGCATGTCAAGAAAAAGGAAGGTAAAAGAAAATCTAATCAGTGGTGAGTAAAGAACCACACAGCCTGAAGCGAATATCAAAATTTCGATTTGGACTGTGTTAAGGCCTATTGTGGAGTGCGTTAGGAAAAGTGTTCAATTTGTTTGCTGTTCGCTATTCAGTAGAATTTACACTCACACTGAAGGGTCAAGTGGCACTTCACACGTTTCTCGCCACCCACGCGTGCCTAATAAACAAAGGTCTTATGTGGACGTGAAACGACTTCCTAAACCTGCTCAGGACGTAACTGTCGATAAATGCGTGGGTATATGTGCACCAGACTTAAGGTCGTACGGAACTATAAGAGACGAAAGTGTTATGAATCTTGTTCAGACGTTAGTTGACACTGCAAATCCCATTATATCTCACCCCACAACTGTGTCGTCGTACATGGCAGGAAGTACTAAAAGCCTATGACATATAATTATGCCTGATATAATGTGGACAAACCAGTGAGAGAAGAAACAATTATCTGACATGTACAGTTTCCTGTTTCATTGACAGCACTCTCAGATCTCGCATGTTGTTTACAACTCAGTTTCCAGATAAACCAAAAACTGGCGGTAACATTCTAAGAGAATCGTTTAGACGTTTTATGTCTCTTGGTATCCACGACTGTACTTTGAAAGACATGCAGCCCAAGACTGATCAAGGTACCAACATTGTCGCTGCACTGAGCGATATATTCACGACTGAATTGTTCCTGCGATATGCTAATTATAGGGCTATGAAATAATTTTAATGCGGAGTATATATGCGTCAATTGTCCATAAGTTCATGGTCTTTTGATTGCGGCGAAAGAACGTTTCACTTACGTAAGAAAAGTGGTCTTCTTATTGCTCTTGATAGATAAATGAGCTAGTGGAACGACACTCCTTGGAATAAGCAGCTGACAATGTTAGAACGTCTTTGTGCGAAAAGCTCTCTGAGAAGGGAGATATAGCCAGAAATGAACTGATATCACGCTGATGGAAGAACTTTTCACATTATGTTTGCTATTCTATTACTGTAATTATTATATGCAATCATTTATTTTATAGCTTTTAAAACACAGGGGTTTTTGTAGCTCTTCAAAGCGGCGTCCAAGGAATTAGAACTAGAAAAATCACCTTCACGGCACCTTCTGTTGACATGGACAATGACAATGTTAAAGCATTTGAGACAGGCGCCCCAGCACAGACAAGCTTCACAAATCGGACTTTTACATAAACACCTCAAATTATACTTAGATGAAAAGATATTTGTCCAGAGATACTGTGAGGTACCAACTTTCCTCTGGTCACCATTTGTCATTTAAAAATTATATCTGACGATAAGAGGCGTAAAGTCATGAATAGGATACAATAGTTTTCCTTCCTCATACTTCTCCAAACCCACAATACACTCTGACAACAATTCCCTCTACAGCATCAGCAACTGTCTTTTCTCTTTGTTTTCGTAAGTGGGTTCGAATGGAAGTGGCTTACCTTTCGATCTAGAAATAGTTATCGCAATGTACTCTGCTCTTCTGTGAATTACAAAAAAAAAAAAAAAAAAACATTTAATGTTCGGAAGTAAGAGAGAAACCCATTCCTACATGTTCCTCCACAACCTGTAACACATGAATCCTTGGGAATCCATTTTGTCCTAAATGATAGTTTGAATTTTGGCTGTATGTGCACTGAAATATGAATGTGACTGTCCTCAGGTAAAATGAAGGCAGGACTAATGACCCTGGGCGTGTGTTTCACAGCCCCATCCCATCAAAGAACAAGTTATGTTGAAGCACATACATTCTGCTACTCCATCTGCCGGAGATTCCCACATTGTGCTCCAGGAAAATGGCTGGCACCGCCATAACGACGACACAGCAGAAAGGCGTTGGTACGCCTGTAACTGCACATCCAATCAGCAGACGTCTTATCGTCTACATGGTTGCAAGCTGTAATTTGCAAAGCAAGAACGCTCTGTCCCAACATAAGTTACCATTCTTTTCAGTCAAAGGTGTCTCAATCTAGTACCTACTATTTAAGAGGAGAGGTGTTGCAGCTCCACGAGGCGTCATGAGGCTAGAAGCAGCCACCATGGGATTTGGCATCCACTAACTATGGGCCCCTGTAGCTGGTATTAAGATCTGTGCTGTGAGTTTAGCATCTTACAGCCTGTGGGCCAACTACCAGGTGCATCCAGCCTTCGACCGTTGAAAACAGTCGTACGAGGCCATGAAAACCTGTTGCGTCAGTTCATTAATACTCGCTGTCTTCAGCACACGCTATGGAGGACGTTGCACCACAGAAAGTTCTAGTTTGTTCGTCAGTAAAATGTATGACCAATAGTAAAATTTTTATGAGCAGCCATGGATCATCATCCCGACAACAACCCACCACCTCAACTCAGACCTCCACATGTAGAGGTCATCCATACTGGACCTCCGCATTTTAATGTCAGAAGTGTGAGTTATGGCTAAATTCCAGTGACAGGGGAACCCTACCAGCAACTCTCCCTGGAGACGATGACTCTCGACTACCTCAGTGATGCAGTTTCGTCGACACACAACAGCGTCGAGTCAGTGCACCAATAAGCAGCTTCTCAGTTCTGTTTCCATGTGTGACATGTGTAGGGCAAACTCAAACTGTGTTCTGAGGATGTGTAAATATGAACGTTATTTTTACCTATGAAAAATGAGTGTGGCTCATTGACTGGAAGTGTATAAGGTGTTAGCTATGCGTAGATTCTTAGAAGAGGAAGATTAGTTTTGTCGAGAAGTCGTCGTTTTTGGTAGTTTTCGCCGTTTTTAATGGGTAATCTATTTCATTTTGAGCAATAAATATGGCTCACTGTGTTTAACGGCGTAAAGTAGTAGTCATGAGCAGCCCCTAAAATGGGAAGTTAAGTTACAGTAAGTGCTACGATAGAATTAGATTAAGTGTCCTTGTAGTCATACTATTTTGTTCTCCTCGTTATTTGTTTGCATAATTAGTGGGGGATACCCTGGCGGAGAGGTTGCGAATTTTTGCAGCCTTGACCAGATGTGCAGGGAAGTGCATGTGCCGATGATTTTTGTGTCTCGCAGAGTGCAACTGCCGACAGTAATTTTGTTGTAGATACTTAGGAGGTGACACAGAAAGCTATCAATAAGAGTGATTGTATTGCAGGTGTTTTGGGTACTGAAATGGTACAGTCGCATTTAGTACTTCCGGAGGACGCATATTCGGCACCATCTGTGACGGCACTGCCTCCTCAGAACGTGGGAGGAGAAGAAACAGGAAATGTGTTTGTCAGGTTTTTTTCGGGCCGACAAGGCTTGTGCCAGTGGATCGGGAGACTGACAAAAGTGACAACACTTGCAGTGTAATGCGTGATAGAGGCGAAGGCTGCTGTGCAATCCCAGAGCTAGACTCATCAAGCATCATGACGAAGCTGACTTTCGATGACGTGCCGTGAAACTCATGGGGATAATGTTCAAGCTGGCAGAAGCTGTCACCAGTGAAATATTGTCGCTAGGTTCTGGACTTCGCCTCCTGGTAGAGAATCGTCGTTTAGTACGCTGCGTTCAGTGATTGAGAGCACTTCTCCTGTTTATACTCACGTTGAGACTGTATCTGAATTCCATCCTTGTGGCTGGGAGTTCGCATTTCTTGTCTGTCGAATACAGAGAGGAGAAGCTAGTATTAGATTATTCTGGTCAGAGGACAGCCTTCTGCCGTACTAGTGTTTAATGAGTTTTTTATTTTGTGGCTGGAGTTCTTCCATCGTCGCAGACGTGTACGAGAACCATAAATCCGACGCACGAGACACAGTACATTCGGTGATATTGGTAATTGCTTCAGCTTATTTGGGCTATAAAGCTGAACAGCTGTGATCACGTAAGTTTCATTTCCGCTAAGGTTGCACACCACTGTAGATCATCTTTTAAAGTAGTGTCTTCTAGTGTTTGGGACGTAGATGATATCAGTCACCTCGTGTTATTTGCATTAGATCGCATAGCCACAAAATCGGCCCATTTGTGCTGTGGATCAATAATATTGGTCAGGAAATTCATTTGTATCTCTTTATGTCCATTGCACATCGACATATAAACTTTTGTAATATTTAAAGGGGTTTTAATCTCCTATAAATCCATAAGCAGAAACAACATTGTAATTGATATGTTAAAGAGCAAGAAGGAGGAAATAATATCACCATTAATAGATCCTAAGATCTGCTTCAGGGGGGAGTCAGACAGAGCCACATCTTTAAATTTGGTTCAGTATTTTCCACTTCGCACATTCATTTTTACACCCGCCTGGCGGAGTATCTTGGAAACGATACAAATACCTTCCAGAAATACTTCCTAACACTTAAATTTATATTCGAAGTTAGCAAATCCCTCTTATCCATTAATACTTTTCTTGCTATAGTCGCTGGCTGGAGTGGCCGTGCGGTTCTAGGCGCTGCAGTCTGGAGCCGAGCGACCACTACAGTCGCAGGTTCGAATCCTGCCTCGGGCATAAATGTGCGTGATGTCCTTAGGTTAGTTAGGTTTAATTAGTTCTAAGTTCTAGGCGACTGATGACCTCAGAAGTTAAGTCGCATAGTACTCAGAGCCATTTGAACCATTTTTGCAATAGTCAGTCATCATTTTGTATCCTGTCTACTTCGGCCATCATCAGTTATTTTGCTGCCCAATAGTGTCTCATTTCGTAACCCGATTCCCTTAACACTACCTGATTTAACCCTCGCAATACCATGGGATAGGGAAGGGGTACGTTACCCTACCTTTTCAGAACACTGCAATCTAGTCATGTACATCATATTTTAAAATTTTGAAAAATAGAAATTTGTCATTTTTAATGAATTCTTCTACCAGATTCCGTAATTGTTTTAAATTTTTCAGTAAAACTTAACGCAAAAATTTAGGTCTTGGCAGTGGATGTGAATTTTCAGAACATGTGTCATATTCATACTTTCAGGTTTAGACCCTTCTTATACTTAAATATATCTTTAAAAAGTATGCTGTGCGTAAGAGACAACGAAAATTAACGAAATCGGTATATCTTTGTGTTGGTCAAATATTACACCCCCCTTTTGTAGTGCACGTTCTGGAAAATCCTTTGGTACTGCTAGGTTCAATTTGAATAGGTTACATTACCTCTCATTTAGTTCCATTTCCATTCAACTGTTTTTCCAAGTTCTTTGCTGTCCCTGACAGAATTACAGTGTCACCGGTAAACTTCAAAAGGCCGGCCGAAGTGGCCGTGCGGTTAAAGGTGCTGCAGTCTGGAACCGCAAGACCGCTACAGTCGTAGGTTCGAATCCTGCCTCGGGCATGGATGTTTGTGATGTGCATAGGTTAGTTAGGTTTAACGAGTTCTAAGTTCTATGGGACTAATGACCTCAGAAGTTGAGTCCCATAGTGCTCAGAGCCATTTCTACCTTTTTTTTTTTTTGAACTTCAAAATGTTTATTGCATCTCTCACATATTTAATTCTTTCTACAAATTTATCCTTCTATGTTTTACTGCCTGTTCAACGTATTTGCTGAATGATATCGAGTGTAGGGTACTGGAATGTCTCACTCCCATCTTCAGTTTGCACAACTGGAAATCCAGGAGATGGAGTAGCAGAATTTATGTGCTTCAAACATGATTTGTTCTTTGATGGGATAGGGCTATGAAATACATGTCCAGCCTCATTACTCCTCTCTTCTTTTTACCTGGAGATTGCAAAATTGGCCTTTCGGTACATATACGGCAAAAATTCAAACTTTTACTTAGGGTAACATGAGTTCCGAAGGATTCACATGTTACCAGTTGTGGAGGAACATGTAGGATTGAGCGTATCTCCTATTTCCGAACATTAATTGTTGTTTTTGTAACTTCCTGATGTGCAGAGTACGTCTGAACCCACTATCGAGAACAAAGAGAAAAGACTATTGGAGATGCAGTAGTAGGAAATGT